>NC_080077.1:37594266-38794266 GCF_949987535.1 Balaenoptera acutorostrata | reverse complement strand
GGAAATTTGGAAACTTTTTGCTGTATTATTACCTAAAGAAGGAGGCTTAATTTTTTTTTTTTGGTTCTTTTAATAACTTCTAACATGGAAAAATTTGGAGGTTAATCATTCCAGTGACAATATAAGTCAATAGTTTTTCTCTTCCCAAATGTCATAAGTTAGCACCAGTGAATTTTGCTTTCATAATATTTCATGGATGCCATTTTTTCTCTGAGTCCCAATAGTTACTGGCTCCTGAAAACTTGCGTAATTTGGGATTTCTTAGAAGTTGTCTCCTTCTGAAAAAAAATTCTAACACATTACATGTAATCATGGAGTGAAATCAGATTCAACCAGTATTACCTCCCGAGTGCACCAAATAGCATCTTGAGGCAGATTTGGAAACTGCATGATCTTACTTAAAGGCTTTGTTGATCCTTGGATGTCACACTATAGTAACATTTATCCAAAGACTAGAATAGTCAACTGGGATTTGGAATTCTATAATTTTCTGGGATTATGATAAGATGAGTAAATACCTTTAGAGTGATGGGAGCAAAAGTAAACCTTAAAGGTCTAAGAACAATGGTAGTACAACAAAGGGAAGCAACTGGCATGAACCCTGTGTTCAAGGAGCGTGGCAATATATGAAAGGTCCCCTACTGAGTAGAAGTTAGAAGGATCATATGGAGGTACTTTAAAGTATTTTGTAAAAGTCAGGGTCATATGATTTCCCTGAGTTGTCTGGTGAGGCCTGATTCTTTGAGTGTGTCCCCTGAAGGAACAAGAATCATGTGCTTGCTTGAATTGAGGACAGTGAAAATGGGATTTTAACAGATCTCTTTTCTTTTTGATCTTAATCAACCAAGCTTACCACAAATTTCACATTAATTTAGGTGAGGCTGAAATATGGTGGGTACTTTAGTGAAATAGATCACAGTTCAGCTGATGGAGAAGTTTCATTTTTACCTGGTTTTTGGTCATTGTAGACTAGCTTCCACCTGGAACTGACCAGGATACTTAAACTACATACTCTCAAAAGGAAATATGAGACCCAAGAATGATGGATCTAAGTATTGGCAAATTTAATAACTTTATATTTTATACTGTAAGATTTGAGGTAAAATCACTGGACCCAAAATCCAGAACATATTGATAATGAATTTTCTACTCTCCCTCTTCCCTCTCCTCCTTCCCCACACTCTCCTCCTCTTCACACACGCGCACACACACACACACACACACACACACACACCCCTATGAATTTCGTTTATAGTTCCTATGCCATAACTGGCTTAGATGAGGATAGATTCAGAGGCAATTTCTCTTGATATATAACTTAAATGCACCCAGGAAGTTTCATGTTAATGGGTAGTACATAAGATCTTGGCACCTTTATTTAGGACTGTGTACACATTGATACTTTCTAGCTTCATCAGAAACAAATGAACAGAAGAGTTCAATATTTTATAGTTGTTGCACTTAGAATCCAGGGTGTTTAACCAGCACTGTCTTCCCTGCCTCAGGAGATCTCTGACAACTCTGACAAGTTGAAATCAAAGTCTCCTCTCAGACAAGTTTTCATGGTCATGAATAAGAGTTGGGAGTCTTTTTATTCTCATTTATATTGTTTCTCATACAAAAAGGGCATTCATAAGTTTTTAAACATCTGTTAAAGTTTTTAAGTATTGATGCATGCTTATTTTAAAAATACAAACAAGGTTGATAAATATTACCAATAAAATAAAAAAATAATACTTTGAAATACCAGCACCTAGAGATATATCTGTAGATAGGGCAATATGTAGGTTCTATTGCAGCATAGGATCATACTGTTTTAATTATTGTGGCTTTATAATATTACCTAATATGTGATAGGACAAGTAGCCCTCAACAATCTTCTATTTCAAATATCAAGGCTGTTTCAAGTGTTTTTGGAATTACAGAAAAAACCCCAAAACAATTTCTCTTTGATTACTGGCACTGCATTATATGCTCATATGTTTGCATGTATGTATATATATTTATATGAAATATATCTATAATATTGGTCATTTATTCAGTTGTTCTTGTACATCTACATATAGACTAGATGGATTTCTTAAGTTAATCCTATGTATGTTCTGTTTGGGGTTGCTATCATTGACATACTTTTTGGTTTTGCTTATATTTAATTATTCATGTACTTATTTATTCAATTAATATCTGTTGAGTGCCTTCCAGAAATTGAGCATGCAATTGTAGAGAAGAGAAAAATTTTTCTCTTTAGTTAAGGAAAGTGATTGCTTTTTACATGTTAATTATAAAACCTGTGCTTTGCTGAAATTATATCTTTTTAAAAATAGGTTTTCAATTTTTTTCTCTTAGCCTTTATATTGACCTAACTCACTATCTGCCAAAAAAAAAAAGTTTGTCATTATTTTTATCTTTTATTTCTTTCTGTTGCCTAGTTGCAATGACCAATATTTCCTAAACAACTGTGATATTAGTGGACATCCTTACTGTAATAGGAATGCTTCTTATTATTCACAAGGCATGACTCTGGCTTTTGTTTTGAGTATATAAAACACATATATATACATCTCCAGCCTTACCTTCCCCTCCAACACATATAGCACACATATGTTTATGATCTGGATTAAGTATGCATTTTTTCCTACATTAAAAGAGGTTTGTTTTTTCTCTTTATCAGGACCTAGCTGAGGGCTAACCTCTAAATACATGTCATTTATTAACAAATTTCCTAGTGGGGGATCATCCCTAAAATTCTTAAATGAGCTTCACTTGATCATGTTTTATTATTCTTTTAATATATTGTGTTGAGTATATTTGCTATTTTATTTATGAATTTCATTAATATTCACAAAGGTGATTTTTTTTATAGTTCTCTAATTTCTTACTCTCTGCCTTTATATTTATTATATAGTCCTTCTGTTTTCCTGAAGCTCATTTTGTAGTTCTTCTCAAAATTCCAAAGTTGAATACATTATACAGTTATTTTAATTCTTATTTGTTTAAAAATGTGTTTAAGGCTATGAATTTTCTTCTGTATACTGCTTTAGTTACAGCTCATAGGTTTTGTATGTAGTGTTTTCTCGATTTCCTCCTTGCCAGAATTATCTCAGACATAATTTTTGTATCGTAGATATTTTGATCTTTGTTGATTTCTGATTTATCATTATTTATTACTATTCTGATTTATAAATGTATGCTAATATAATAATATTTACCAATCATCAAATTCTGTGCTAAGCTTTGCTTCATGACATCATTGACTGCTCCCCAGACATCTATGACGTAGCTGTTTTCAGATAGAGACTGTGGGACTCCCTATATGGCATTTGTGGTTAAGCACATGGATCTATCAGGGTTAAGCTTCCTGGGTTTAAATCTTTAAATCCATGTTACCAGGAACAAATTGATTAACATCACTAATCTCAGTGTTATCATCTCTAAAAAGGATATGAAAGTGGTACTTATTTTAATGAGATGAAAATCACATGATATAATGCAAGTAAGTAATTGCCATAGAAACTATTATTAATATTAACATTATTATTATTATTACATTTGTCCAAGGTCACAGAGACAATTAGTGGCAGCAAGGACCAGAGTCTGATTCTAATGTTCAAGGCCTTACACTCTTTGTTGTAACACTACTACTGGATTCCATTTCCAGTTCTCTATTTTGTATACTTTGATTCATTTGGATAGTTCACAAATTGGGAGGTGAATTTGTAATTGTGCATTAACAGGCCACATTTCAGGAAGTCATGTGAATATATTTTTGATTGAGCTACTGTTATAAGAGCATACTTTAGTTTATTGTTATTTCAATATCTATTGTGCCTTCATTAGCCTTTGATTCATAAGTGTAAGCACCACTCCTGTCAGTATTAACAACTGTGAATGGCTTATGCTTTTAATGGTAATTATCTGCATATCATCTCATACTATTGTTAGAGCATCGCTGCCTTGTGGGCATAGGAACTGAAACAATAAAGGAGACTTCTGCCTTTTAAAACTGTGTTAGATAAGCAGAAATGGTGAAAACTTGAGGCCAAATTGAGTTTGCTCAACCTAAATGCAAATATTTACATTTTGTTAATTTTATTCTATTGACATTTTTTTGGATTTGTTATCATTCAACACTTTAGCACTGCTTTCTTGCTTTGAAATGCAAACATTATTTCAAATAGATTAGTCTCATACCAGCTTAAATGAAGATGTTATTACAGTTCAAAGGTTGAAAATCCCTGTATTTGTGACTTGAGTTTGTTCATTTGACTTTTGCAAAAAAACTGTTTCCACTGGACAACATAAAATAACATTTTGGGGGCTATTAATAAGAAATGTTGGCTCTCAGATCTATGTGGAGAATGAATATAAAGGGAAAGAGAACAACATATGAATATGTTCATCACTTTCACAATCTTTCAAATTGGGATAAAGATCAAGTCATTGAAGTATAATATATGAAGTATAAGTGTGTGTGTATATGTATATACATTTATTTTGTAAAACTAAGTTACCTTTTTATCTATCAGTATGTATTCATTAATATGATTCCCCAAAGACTAATTTGTGTTCTGAATATTGGCTCTTTTTTTAGTTGGTTAAATCATCTGCAATAATAAGGTGTCCATGCTTTTCCTCACTTGGACAAACAGGAAAAAATATATTCTTGCTACTTCTCAATTCTAAATAAATTAGAATCAATGAAATTTTGTTTTCACCATGTGAATGCTATTTGGAAATCCCATGGTAATGGAAGGGACTGCTTTGATTATATTGGGCTTACAACTAGAAAGGAAAGCTTGGATCCACTTGTGGCTTAATGAGAGTGGGCCAGTGTGTTAATTGAAACAGAAGGGCACTTCCCTTGTCCCCCAGTATATGCTTGTACCCTTACTTATGAGCTTGGGAGCACAGTGAGCTCCTGCTCACCAAGTTGTTGGCCCCAGTGTTGGAAGTCAGAATAGAGAGGAGCATATTTAGAGAAACAAAGATGGCACTTGGCAGAGATAGTGATACCTCTACTGACTGGACATATGGTTCCTAAAGCTCTAAAGCATATGACAACAGAACCAAATTGGTGGGTGGCCCAGTTGCTTGCTGCCCAGGGCTCCAAAACATCACTGCATTAGTTAGAAAATATAAGCTCAGTTAATTTATAATTCCTCATGTTACTCTTTACATAACTTGGGAAATGTAAATTAGTTTCAATATTCACTTCAATCATGGTAGGGAAAAAAAATCCACAAACCCATTTCTGAGGAGTATATTTACTGCTTGTCTATCCCTGCTCATTTATTGGTGCAGCTATACACCTTGCACTAATTCTGAGACCTTAAAGCTCACAAGCAGCTGAAATTGGCAGTTTTAGCCCACAGAAATCTTATGCATGGTATAGAGCTAGTTAACAGGAATAAATTGTATACTCAATTTTCTAAAGTTTTAAGCTTTTATAAAAACTATTCAGTCAGAATGACCTTCTAAAATGAACTGAAATACCTAGAATGTCCAAGTGAAAGCTAGAAAAACTGTATTTTGAAAAAGGTTTTGTAATCATATCCATGCAAATTAGACTTCTCCTTTTGAGAGGAATTTTTCATTCAGTTTGGATGAATGGGTAAAAAAGCCTGTGAAATGAAGTTAATTCCAAATAGAATAATTTGCTTTGATGTATTTAGCACATATAATAATTCCCTTATTTTGATGAAGAATTAAACATTTTTAATAGAAAAATGTTTTTTACCCACCTCTACTACAATATTAGTCAGATCACTAAAGGAGACTTATTTGAAGGCATGCTAATTTAGAAACCTTTCCAGCTGTCCACCATCTAAATTCTACCCTGTATGACAGCAACTAGTCTAAAATTTGTATTTTCTACAGATTCCAAAGCCCATTTAAAAAGGTGAAAAAAATCCAACTTTGCTTATAAACTCACAATGTACAAGGTGTTCTAGAGCCTTTTGGCAGTCAAGATCCATTTTGAGAATATTTAAAATAAGACCTCTTAGAACATGCTACAACACTTGTCAGACTAAACAACCAAAGGGTAGCTGAGATCATATGTCTTCAGAATTATGTCTTTTAAATATTATGGAGTTTAAAGAAGATTTCTAGCAGATTGTCTTATATTCTTTGAATGCTCAGCTCTCAGACAAATCTATTTTGAGTATCTAGGATGTACAGGACACTGTATCAGGCACTGATGATATAAGAAGGAATGAGTTGTCCTTCACTTGAAGACAGTGCCTTTGGGGTGTTGTACAACAGTGGATCATACACATCATTAAACTCTGACTTCCCTGGTAAATGGAAAACAAGACAGCCTATAGTTTACTGCAAAAGTCAGGAAATGTAACTAGTTCTCTGCTCATCATCTAGATAAATATTCTAGACATAAAACTCTGATTTGCCATGGGATGGTAGAAAGAGACTTGGATTGGCAATCAACACCCTGCTTTCTGTCCTTTATCTGTCACCTATAATCTTTAGCAAATCACTTATTTTTTAGTCTTAGCATCTTGAATTACAAAGGAAGAGGCTCCTTGTAAAACATTCAGATTCCGATTTTTTTTCCACTTTATAATTAACCAGCAGAGTTACAACTCATTTATTACATAGTAGGCTTTCACAAGATGTCCAGGTATTTTAAATAGACACCATTTATGATGAAATTTACTTTAGAAGCAAAGCAAAAGTAGTCATTTCAACCATAGCAAAGTTCCAAGGCACCTGCAAGAGAAGGTAGTAAAATTCCTCAAATATAAAAAAACTGGGTTTCCACAGACAAAGGGTTGGGATATTCTGAACTACATTCTCATTGCTCTCGCATCTCAGAAAATGTCCAGTTTACTTCAGGACCATCAAGGACTGCCATTTGAAATAGTTCTACCCTCAATAACTGCTACTGCTTGGATACGGATGCTTCTTTGAGTATGAGAACTAACTGACCAGCCCCCAAGACAAGAAGTTCCCCTTGGAACCCATTCATCTCACTGCTGTGTCAGATGCACATTTGCTGTGATGTCCACACACTCCTGGGGCTCCGGGCTCTTATAAGGCTCTCTCAGTGCTCTTTCCTCGTTCCTTGCGCATTAAACAAGGTCATTTGCCTAGGCAGAATTTAAATGGTAGTTTTTGATCTCCTACTTTGCAGGTCAATTGCTTTGGCAGAGTACTAATGTTTCTCCTGAGTTCTGATCAGTGCTGATCAATGATACAGTGTGATCTGTATTTTCTGCAACATCCTCCAATTATCACTGAAAGATGTTAAGGGTGGAATTTTCTTACCTGCAGTAGAGAATGAAATCAGAAGAATACTTCCTTTTAATCAGTAGAGCTGAAGTTGGGTATAATCATCACTGTAAGGGAAAGAAGTAAGTCTTTCACTCTTCACCCCACCTTGACTCCTTCAAGCAGCCTAAACTGGGTTTTCCGATTCTTTGGAAGAGTTAGAAGCTTTGCCTTTGTGCCTAGAATTATCCAGCTAAAGTTAATTTTGTGGGCTTATCAAAAAGTTGTCTCTCCATTAAGGAAGCTCTCTTCATGGCAAAGTCAGCTTTATATATAGTTATTTCTTTAAGTCAAAAACATCCTGCTAGGATATATATTATATATATAATTATTCTAGTATGTTCTAGTATATTTGAATATAATATATATTCTAATATGTTTCTGATTCATTTTTTAAAATTCTCTGTTCTGGTATCATCCTTGCATATCATTGGAGCTGAATAAATGCTGTTTGAATGAATGAAAGAATGGCATGCCCTGTTGCCATGGAAATGTGGAAGGGTTTCATGGAATTTATGTAGTAACATACAGAGATAAGAACTTCTTGGTTTTATAATTGTAGTTTATATTAAACACATTCATGGGAGAGGAAATCTTTATAGATGTGGTTATGAAAACACAGTTTTTACTCTCTTGTTTAGAAAACAGTCTGTGCCTGTCCTTTTATAAGAGATCAGTGAAATCCTCAAAATTAAGCTCTTAATGCTTATCAAATAGAAAACAAAGACTGTAGCCTAGTAACCTTTGTCTGCATCGGAGAATTAGAAATGAGGCTAAGTGGTGATTCATAGAGACAGTGATTATGTGTTTTCAGCTTATTCCAATGTATAAATGATACTTAAAGTGTGTTCTGTAATGTGAAATTGATACATTATGGTTTGAAAAGGTTACTAGCAGTAATCCTTATCAATCTCTGACCCTTTCAGTAAATATCCAATGTTTAACTTAATGGCTTAATGATCTTTTGATATAGTATTACAGACTTGTGTGAGTTTAAATGGAAATCATTATGAAATCCACAAACTTGGGAACTTCTCTAGGCAGGAAACACAAGAGAAGGAAAAGATCTACAATAACAAACCCAAAACAATTAAGAAAATGGTAATAGGAACATACATACTGATAACTACCTTAAATGTAAATGGATTAAATGCTCTAACCAAAAGACATAGACTGGCTGAATGGATACAAAAACAAGACCCGTATATATGCTGTCTACAAGAGACCCACTTCAGACTTAGGGACCCATACAGACTGAAAGTGAGGGGATGGAAAAAGGTATTCCATGCAAATGGAAATCAAAAGAAAGCTGGAGTAGCAATTCTGATATCAGACAAAATAGACTTTAAAATAAAGACTATTACAAGAGAAAAGAAGCACACTACCTAATGATCAACGGATCAATCCAAGAAGAAGATATAACAATTGTAAATATTTATGCACCCAACATAGGAGCACCTCAATACATAAGGCAAATGCTAACAGCCATAAAAGGGGATATCAACAGTAACACAATCATAGTAGGGGACTTTAACACCCCACTTTCAGAAATGGACATCATCCAAAGTGAAAATAAATAAGGAAACACAAACTTTAAATGATACATTAAACAAGATGGACTTAATTGATATTTATAGGACATCCATCCAAAAACAACAGAATACACTTTCTTCTCAAGTGCTCATGGAACATTCTCTAGGATAGATCATAGCTTGGGGCACAAAGAAACCCTTGGTAAATTTAAGAAAATTGAAATCGTATCAAGTATCTATTCTGACCACAATGCTATGAGACTAGATAACAATTACAGGAAAAAATCTGTAAAAAATACAAACACATGGAGGCTAAATAATACACTACTAAATAACCAAGAGATCACTGAAGAAATCAAAGAGGAAATCAAAAAATACCTAGAAAAAAATGACAGTGAAAACACGATGACCCAAAACCTATGGGATTCATCAAAAGCAGTTCTAAGAGGGAATTTTATAGCAATACAAGCCTACCTTAAGAAACAGAAAACATGGGGCTTCCCGGGTGGCGCAGTGGTTGAGAGTCTGCCTGCTAATGCAGGGGACGCGGGTTCGAGCCCTGGCCTGGGAGGATCCCACGTGCCGCGGAGCGGCTGGGCCCGTGAGCCACAACTGCTGAGCCTGCGCGTCTGGAGCCTGTGCTCCGCAGCGAGAGAGGCCGCGACGGTGAGAGGCCCACGCATCGCGATGAAGAGTGGCCCCCGCTTGCCACAACTGGAGAAAGCCCTCGCACAGAAACGGAGACCTAACACAGCCAAAATCAATCAATCAATCAAACATACGCATCTGATTCAAGATCCTCATTAAAAAAAAAAAAAAAAGAAACAGAAAACATCTCAAATAAACAACCTAACCTTGCACCTAAAGCAATTAGAGAAAGAAGAACAAAAAAACCCCAAAGTTAGCAGAAGGAAAGAAATCATAAAGATCAGATCAGAAATAAATGAAAAAGAAATGAAGGAAATGATAGCAAAGATCAATAAAACTAAAAGCTGGTTCTTTGAGAAGATAAACAAAATTGACAAACCATTAGCCAGATTCATCAAGAAAAAAACGGAGAAGACTCACATCAATAGAATTAGAAATGAAAAAGGAAAAGTAACAAGTGACACTGCAGAAATACAAAGGATCATGAGAGATTACTACAAGCAACCCTATGCCAATAAAATGGACAACCTAGAAGAAATGGAAGAATTCTTAGAAAAGCACAACCTTCCAAGACTGACCAGGAAGAAATAGAAAATCTGAACAGACCAATCACAAGCACTGAAATTGAGACTGTGATTAAAAATCTTCCAACAAACAAAAGCCCAGGACCAGGTGGCTTCACAGGCGAATTCTATCAAACATTTAGAGAAGAGCTAACACCTATCCTTCTCAAACTCTTCCAAAATATAGCATAGGGAGGCACACTCCCAAACTCATTCTACGAGGCCACCATCACCCTGATACCAAAACCAGACAAAGATGTCACAAGGAAAGAAAACAACAGACCAATATCACTGGTGAACATAGATGCAAAAATCCTCAACAAAATACTAGCAAACAGAATCCAACAGCACATTAAAAAGATCATACACCATGATCAAGTGAGGTTTATCCCAGGAATGCAAGGATTCTTCAATATATGCAAATCAATCAATGTGATACACCATATTAACAAAATGAAGGACAAAAATCATATGATCATCTCAATAGATGCAGAAAAAGCTTTTGACAAAATTTATCACCCATTTATGATAAAAACCCTCCAGAAAGTAGGCACAGAGGGAACTTGCCTCAACATAATAAAGGCCATATATGACAAACCCACAGCCAAAATCGTTCTCAATGGTGAAAAACTGAAACCATTTCCGCTAAGATCAGGAACAAGACAAGGTTGCCCACTCTCACCACTATTATTCAACATAGTTTTGGAAGTTTTAGCCACCGCAATCAGAGAAGAAAAAGAAATGAAAGGAATCCAAATCGGAAAAGAAGAAGTAAAACTGTCACTGTTTGCAGATGACATGATACTATACGTAGAGAATCCGAAAAATGCTACCAGAAAACTACTAGAGCTAATCAATGAATTTGATAAAGTAGCAGGCTACAAAACTAATGCACAGGTTCTCTTGCATTCCTATACACTAATAATGAAAATTCTGAAAGAGAAATTAAGGAAACACTCCCATTTACCATTGCAACCAAAAGAATAAAATACCTAGGAATAAACCTACCTAAGGAGACAAAAGACCTGTTTGCAGAAAACTATAAGACACTGATGGAAGAAATTAAAGATGATACAAACAGATGGAGAGATATACCATGTTCTTGGACTGGAAGAATCAACATTGTGAAAATGACTATACTACCCAAAGCAATCTACAGATTCAATGCAATCCCTATCAAACTACCAATGACACCTTTCACAGAACTAGAACAACAAATCTCACAGTTTGTATGGAAACACAAAAGATCCCGAATAGCCAGCGCAATCTTGAGAAAGAAAAACGGAGCTGGAGGAATCAGGCTCCCTGACTTCAGACTATACTACAAAGCTACAGTAATCAAGACAGTATGGTACTGGCAAAAAAACAGAAATATAGATCAATGGAACAGGATAGAAAGCCCAGAGATGAACCCAAGCACATGTGGTCACCTTATTTTTGATAAAGGAGGCAAGAATATACAATGGAGAAAAGACAGCCTCTTCGATAAATGGTGCTGGAAAAACTGGACAGCTACATGTAAGAGAATGAAATTAGAACACTCCCTAACACCATATACAAAAATAAACTCAAAATGGATTAAAGACCTAAATATAAGGCCAGACACTCTAAAACTCTTCGAGGAGAACATAGGCAGAACACTCTCACATAAATCACAGCAAGATCCTTTTTTGACCCACTTCCTAGAGAAATGAAAAAAAACAAAAATAAACAAATGGGACCTAATGAAACTTAAAAGCTTTTGCACAGTAAAGCAAACCATGAACAAGACGAAAAGACAACCCTCAGAATGGGAGAGAATATTTGCAAACAAAGCAACTGACAAAGGATTAATCTCCAAAATATACAAGCAGCTCATGCAGCTCAATATCAAAAAAACACAACCCAATCCAGCAATGGACAGAAGAGCTAAATAGACATTTCTCCAAAGAAGATATACAGATTGCCAACAAACACATGAAAGGATGCTCAACATCACTAATCATTAGAGAAATGCAAATTAAAACTACAGTGAGGTATCACCTCACACCAGTTAGAATGGCCATCATCAAAAAATCTAGAAACAATAAATGCTGGAGAGGGTGTGGAGAAAAGGGAACCCTCTTGCAGTGTTGGTGGGAATGTAAATTGATACAGCCACTATGGAGAACAGAATGGAGGTTCCTTAAAAAAATAAAAATAGAACTACCATATGGCCCAGTAATCCCACTACTGGGCATATACCCTGAGAAAACCATAATTCAAAAAGAGTCATGTACCACAATGTTCATTGCAGCTCTATTTAAAATAGCCAGGACATGGAAGCAACCTAAGTGTCCATCGACAGAAGAATGGATAAAGATGATGTGTCACATGTAAACAATGGAATATTACTCAGCTTTAAAAAGAAATGAAATTGAGTTATTGTAGTTAGGTGGATGGACCCAGAATCTGTCATACAGAGTGAAGTAGGTCAGAAAGGGAAAAAATACTGTATGCTAACACATATATATGGAATCAAAAAAAAAAAAAAAAAGGTTCTGAAGAACCTAGGGGCAGGACAGGGATAAAGACGCAGACGTAGAGAATGGACTTGAGGACATGGGGAGGGAAGGGTATGCTGGGACGAAGTGAGAGAGTGGCATGGACATATATACACTACCATATGTAAAACAGAAGGTAGCTAGTGGGAAGCAGCCGCATAGCACAGGGAGATCAACTTGGTACCTTGTGACCACCTAGAGGGGTGATATAGGGAGGATGGGTGGGAGATGCAAGAGGGAGGAGATATGGGGATATATGTATATGTATGGCTGATTCACTTTGTTATAAAGCAGAAACTAACACACCATTGTAAAGCAATTATACTCCAATAAAGATGTTAAAAAAAAAAGTAAAAAAAAAAGAATTAGGTCTGTCTGGAAATTGAAACTTGTAAATTTTTTGTGAGTCTGTATTTTAGCCATCAAGTACAGAATAAATTAACTAATTAGCAAGTATTCTAATAATAACTACTCAGTTCCAAAGAGTGAAAAGAAAGGTATTTCACTGTTTTTTCTGCAGGTTTTTAGGAATTTGTATTCAATAATAGGTCTAGTAAAACTTAATTTCAATTGTGAGCTTAAATCTATTACAGTGAAGTTACTGTCTTGCAATCAATCTTTTTACACACATGTACAGTGTCCTAATATACAAATAATATTTCTTTTTGAAGTGATTTAAAAGAAAAATGATCCTACTTAAAGTCAGTCATTTATCTGAGTCCTTGGAGAAAATGATACTATTTTACAAATTGTATTCCTAGAATGCCCAACAAGTATTCATAATGAAACAAGTTCTGTAAATGTTTAAAAACTTCTTGTAGAGTTACAGTATACATTAACTCATTTAGGTCTCTGAAAAGTTCTCCAACAAAGAAACTTTCAGCTTGCTTAACCCAGAGTTTTCCAAACTCTCTTGACCACTTGACCCTTTTTGAGTCTGCTTAAGCCCTTGGAACATTTCTTATGATAGTAGTTTTCAGAGGAGGAGAATTTGAATTAAATGATAAAAAGTTTATCTTACACATTTTATTTGTTTAGTTTTTCCCCTAATTGTTTGGTAGAGAAAAAAGTGTTCTTCAAATATAAGGAGAGTGTTTCTGTTTTTCTTTAAAGACTTTTTTTCAGAGCACTTTTAGGTTTATAGCAAAATTGAAAGGCAGGTGCAGAGATTTCCCATACACTCCTTGCTCTCTCCCCACATGCAACCGGCTCCATCATCGACATCCCTCGTCAGAGTGGTTACAGCTGACTGAGATACCATAATTATCCAAACTCTGTAGTTTACCTTAGGATTCACTCTTGGTGATGTACATTCCATGAGTTTGGACAAATATATGATGTGTTCATTATTAGGATATTATAGCATATTTTCACTGCACTAAAAATAGAATGGTATGTTTTTATTCAACTTTGTGCCATGAACACAGCTTCCAAATAAAAACACTATGGGGAGAGAGAGAGAGAGGAAAGGAGGGAGGAAGAAATGGAGATAAAGGTAATTTGTGGGTCAGATAGTCACTGAACCATTAAATATATTTCAAACCCTGTCTATAGCAGTGCTTCTCAAGATACGATCCCTGGACCACCAGCCTGAGAATCACTGGGGGTCTTGTTAAAAATGCAGAATTCCAGACCTATGGAATCAAACTCTGGGGATGGTCCCCAGTGAGCTGAGTTTCCATCAGTTGTTCAGGTGATTCTGATGGTGTTCATATTGGAGCTGGGAGAAGAGATTCTGCTCCCTGAGCATGGGAGTGCAGACTTTGAGTTCTCAGGCTTCTCTCCTTGTGATGAGTGGGCTCTACAACCTGATCTTTGAAGTGCTTGCTACAGAGCTGTCAAGGAGTAGAGTAGGGTAGTTCCAGGGTGTCTGTCATGATGATAAAGGGTGTATCAAGCTATTCAAAATGCCATCCCTGCTTTATAAAAACCTCTGACGAGAGAGCTTATATGACCAATCTTAGGTTTAGAGCAAAAGGCCAATATCTGTCCTTCTTCCACTTCCTCATGAGATACTTTCTGGTTAACCCTTTACAGTCTGGTTTCTGTCATGGAAGGCCTTCAGGTAAGTACAGTTTGTGACTTGGGAGGTCTTTGCATTTGTCTTCTGATATATTTTCCTTCTAGCAGGACTGTGAGTGCACCACTCAGTAGTCAGATCCCTGCCCTAAAAACAGGCTGTATTTGCAACAGCTGGTGTGTATGTGTATGTTTACATATATATCATCTCCAAATCCCATGTATTTGATCTTTTGTTGAAAGTTCATCTAAGCTAGCTTTTCATGTATTGACAATAATGTGGGGAGAGTAAAATATAGATTAGAATAAAGTGGGGAAAATCTAGACTATAAATGTGTAGGTAAAAAGCAAGGGGCACAGTCTTAATAAGGTAAGAGTGTTGTCATGGGCCCCACAGTATCACACCTAGGAAAGCAATATAAGAAATAGAGCTTCTTTCCCAGCAGTCAGGTGGTGCTTTAAGAGACTCTGCTGTAAACCCAGGCAACCCATTTGTCATACTCTCTTAAAGACTCAGTGAGTGATATTAGCTCTGGCACCCAAGATATTTTGGTTAGTGACCAATTCCTTCCTTAAGCAGAGAGCAGGAGCAGTGTGTAAAATACCGGTCTGATTCTTGGCACCGGATTTAACAGAGATAAAGAGACAGTGAAGACCTTTGATCAGCCTGTCTCTTGGCACCCAGAAATATTTACCTTATTGCTGTATAAACAATCAAAGCAGTGGCTTGCCTAGGAAGGGGTGTTACTTCTCATTTTGGTAGACCCCCAAAACACTTCTCCCAGATCTCAGTATCCCAGGCCTATGAATCAAATATGAACTAGGTCCCGCTGCACTTGACTTTGTGCTGGATGGTTAAGCACTTTAGGATTGAGGTGGCTGTGAATATCAGTTATCAGTTATATTGCTTTAGTCTTGGGCATCCTTGATGTCTTTGTAAGACTGCACATCAGACTTTCTGACACACTTGTCTCAGTAGCTTCCAGTGTCATCTTCTGCCCCTTCTGCCCAATCAGAGCACTTCTACACCATCCGTCTATAGTCTGTAGATGCTTTTTTCTGAAGGGGGATATTTCCCTTCATTTACAAATATTAAATATTAAGAATATTAAGCCACACTCTAACTGTGGGAATCAAACTATTTTTATGGCCTATACTGTTCTTACTTTTACCTCTTTTATTTTCATAAACAAACCTGATGCTTGAATTGCTTCTTTTGTAGAGCTAAAGAAAAGTTCTTTTATAGATTGTACTTCCATTGACCAGATATTACCACTATTTGGACTGTTTTCCTACCTTGTTTTCCGTGTACACACTAACACCATTTACATGTTTTAATATGAAACACAGTTGGGTATTCTACTAGTTTTGCCTAATAACTATTCATTGTATGTTTTCTCATATATTGAAAAATCTCGGTGATTGAAAAATCTTCACTGTCTCTATCATCTCTACCATATGGATGCATTTCAGTGTTAATTGATGTTCCTAATGATGTCTCTGAAATGCTGTGTGATCCTAAAGAGCCTGGTAAATCATCAAAGAATAGATTACATTTAGTAATATCTGTATTTATAATCTCTTTGTAAGTCATATTAAATGTACTAAATAGCATATTTGGTAACTAAATGATACAGCCATATACAATTATTTGGTAACTAAATGATACAGCCATATACAATGGCTGTATACAATGATACAGCCATATACAATTATACAAATGATATACACATATCAATTATACAATTGATACAGCCATATACAATCAGGGTCCTCAGTTCCTATTAGTGTTCAAGACCTTTGTGGATTTGTGCAGGTTTGATGACTACTTGGATTATAAATGTTTCAAAGATAAATAACAAACAAATTGTTTTTTTAAAAAAATAACATTAAGCACATTTTTGAAATCTTGAGATGCCAGATAATGAATTGATTTTCGCTAAAGAAAATATCTAAGATTGATAAGTTTCCTTGAATTATCTCTAATATTTGCACTGATTGATATAGACAAGAAAAAGGGACTGTCTGGAACTGTGTGGTACTTAATTCACTGTTACTTTGCAGGAAAAAAAAAGCAACTAAGTAGGCATATACAATTAAATATAGATGTCTACTAATTCTTCAACAAAAGTTATGAATTTTCATTCGTTATGAAGACAAGAATACATAGGACAATATATTTATGTGGTAGGAAACAAATACAGGTGTCTAAAACTTAGGAAAACATTGGAAGAAGGGTCAGAAAAGACGTGAGAAATATTCAGATTAGACTAATATATCCTTCTGTAGCTGAAAAATACAAATTCTTTATGCTTCTAATCAATTTATGCCGAAGTGAGATTTCTAAATTCAGGAAAATATATTGGAATGGTCATTCAAAATATTACAAAAAGAGAAAATGACTTACAGTTTGAGGACTTGAGTTTTGGGTCAAAAAATGGATTGACCCTTTTATCACTCCTTACACATTTTTAAAATTGTAATGAGCCCACCTTCCATTACAACTTCATCTTCGAGCTCTTTTACTTCATGGCATGATAACATTCACTGAGGAGTGTTGAAAGGATGTGAAAAAAGATAGGAGGGAAGGGAAAAATAGTGTGGCCAGTATGTACCTTCTGAGATGCAGGAAAGTGAAAGTGAAGGAGAAAAGGAGGAGGGTATGTGATGAATGAAAACACTTGTATTACCTGGTATCTTGACAAAGAAATATAAAGAAAAATTGACTATTTGGGTTACCGATTCTATCTTGATGTGCTCATGGGGAGACCCTCCTTAGAAGAGGAAGTGAGTGTGTAGGTGCTAGTTGGATGGGGTGGGAGAAGACATTCCAGAAGGGGACAGTGCATGAGAAAAGTGGAGACATAGCAGCCTGTGATTTATAGGAACCAAAGCAGTTGGAATACCTCAAGTTGGGAAGGTAAAGTAGGCACAGAGGCCATGCCACAAAAGTGCCTGGGCTCAGGTTATAGACATGGTATGGAGTTTGGACTTTCCAGTATTCAGTGGGGAGCCAGTGTAGGATTTTGAATAGGGGAAACATGCGGCCAGATTTTTGTTTGGAGAAAATGTATTCTGATAGAATTATATTGGGAAGGGAAAGAGACCTGGCCTAGAATTACAGCATTGAAAACAATCATCTAGATGCGAGAAGAAACTATTAGGGTGACTGGGATGGTTCCATTAATGTACTAAATTAGAAGAGAGACAAGACAGAGCCTGGAGATCACCTACTTTGTGTGTACACAATTAAACAGGTTTCTGTATAATTGATATAAAGAGAATGAGGAAGATTTAAATATTTCAGGAAGAATTTTCTGTACTGACTACTGTTAAGACTGTATCAGTAAACATTCCTTTCTGACTGATCAATCTTTCCTTCTAGTAGTGGGGGAAAAAAATGCCAGCATCTACACAAGACTGACATTTACTTTTGAGAATGTGCAAGAGAATAAAATGCCTTCTGGGCTCTAAATTCTTGGGGGTATTTCTGAGTCTCTGTGATGTTTATCAATTAATTGAAAGCTATTTTCATTTTTGATATGAAGAAGAATTGGAAAGTTCAGCTGTCAATAGTAAAATAAACAAAGGGAAAGCAATGTGTTTTGGAGACATATGGCAAACTACTTAATGCTGTTATAGTAATTTTCTTAAGTGTATCTCTCAATCACATTAGGTCTCTATTCTGGACTTTACTGATCATTAAAAGCTGAAACACTTAGTGAATTGAGCATGATTTATAGTATGAATTTATCAAATGTTCTTGAAGAGAGTAAGTAGGACCCGTTTGAAAACATATTTTTATTGTGCTTATTGTTCAGACTCTAGTTCCATTCATAAGATGACACAATTTTTAAAGCACACTTAATTATATTCAATATTGACTTCTGAGTTGTCATGGCCTTGGCAGTTTTTGAGTCAATTCTCTGTATTTTATTTTCATAATTGTAGAATCCCAATATTTAAAATTAAAAGGAAGGACTTACATCACTCATTTGAGTCATATGCTAATTCACACATGGCCTAGCATAGTTTCTTGCATATAGCAGGTGTTACAAAATGAACATTAAATAATTCTGAAAAGTAGGGCCTTCTGCATTCTCAACTGAAAACAATGTATGGAAATATTCCCCAGTATATACCCCAAAATGCAAGGGGGGCTCAGGAGGTTCCAGATCTCTCCCAGCTATTTCAGAGCTCCATTGGGATTCAGAAGAGTACCTGGGGGCATAGTCAATAAATGTAGCTGCTTCACCTATCTACCCATCAAAGCCTCCATCCAACCCACAGTCAGAATGTATTAAATAATATGCCAAACGAATTAGCACTAATTCGGGACTAATTAATTTGAGACTGAAGAGTGAAGTGTTATCCTTGATTTCACTGAATGTGTAGATTTTTGGACCATTCATGCACAGAAGCAGTAATTATAATGATGATGAGTCTTGCCAACGAAGAAATTGATGGTGGTAGTTTACTAATGGAACATAGAAAAAGGGGATTTCACTTGGGCACTGGATGAGGTAGGTGTCTACAGAAGAAGGAAAATACATGATCTTGCCTTCAGTGAAGTTAAAGAGAAGACCTTGGGTCACATCTTCCAGTTGCATAATGAGCAGTATCTGCATCACCCTTCCCACATTTTAGCATACTTACTACATTATGGAGAAAGATGGGTCAGCAGATACCCTTCATCCTGGCTTGGGGCTCAGTGGGTTTCCTTGGAAAACTCTACCAGACAGAGAGATTGGCAAATGATGTTCATTTTGTGTTCTCTAACCTGACTTTCCCCAGTCAATGTGGTTAACTAAGTTAAATTATGTTCACTTTGTGCCCTTGCCCTTAGCACAAAGAAGACAAACTAAATTTATTTTCACAATCATTTGTATTCCTCAGCTTAGGTAGGGCTATTCATCCACTTAAATCCAATACTTAAATATAATTCATTCAAAAACATTGCAGTTTTTCCTATCATTCTAAAAGTTGAGTGTTTCAAATGACACACAGTCTAAAAGTTAGGACCAGGATTGTGTTAAATCAGTTGTACCTATTGAATCAGCAAGAGGTTTTAGGAATTTTGCAGATGATTCAGGTCTTAAAATACTTTTATCCTTTTTGTAGGGAGAAAGAGAAATATGTGTGTGTCAAAAATAACTTAAGGATATGCCTTTGAAGTAATCTGTTTTAACAGGTTAAATTTATAGCACATAATAGTTGTCAATAGAAATCCATTTTATTTTACAAGCTATTTAAGTGAATTCCTGTGGCTAAAGGCTTGTGTTTTGTACATGCATTTGAACAGATAATATTTTAATGATAGTCATGGTGAACTTTATAGACATTTTTTGTCTTCTGAAACACCCCCTCGGAGCCTCTCTGTGTGCATTAGGATTAATAAGATAATGTCTCCCAGGTGCTTAGAGCTTTTTGGAGAAAGGGAATGAAACTTTGTGTTAAAATGATTATTACTGACTACAAAGACAGCTATATGAGAGTTTAGAAAGAACATTTTTTTATTAATAGCAACTCATAAATGTCAGTGAGAAATAGCATTGCGTGATGTTACAAATGGTCGTTTATTCATTAACAAGACAGTCATCTTCTTTTCTTTCTCCATTTGCTCTCTTGGGGAAGAAACTAGGAGTTCGTGCTACCAAGACACAGGGTGGGATGCCATGAAGGGGACCAAAACGATTTGGTCAAAATGGTTAAGTTCATTTAGGGGAATGAAATGACTTTAGCCTTGGCCTCCCTGGAAGCATTGGTTTAGTGGTACTCAGTAAAAGGCCAAAAGTAGATAAAGATTACAGAATTTAGCTTCTTACAGGTATAAGGGAAGTAGAAGTGGTGTCACTAATGGAGAAACCTCAAAACAGTCAAAAGTGGCCCATGACAGAAAGTCACTCCCAACTCCTACTGACTCCTTGCAGGGGTGGATTATAGTCTACATCTCTCTAAGGCATATTTAAAATGTGGCAGTAATAACCATTTCAGTAATTTTCTTTGTATAGTGCTTTGAACTTTACAGAACTTTCACACCTAATTTTAATACCCAGAACAGCTCTGTGAAAGGGTACTGTTCGGTCCATTTTAAAGATGAAGAATCTGAGGCTCAAATAATTTAATTCTTTTTCCAGATATATGCAGTTTGTAAGAGACACAGGTGGGGTTGGAACCCAGATTTTCTAATTCCAGTGGGGTGCTTGTCCCAGTACACAATTATAGGAGAGTTGCTCACACTGAAACAAGTAGTCATGTGAGGCTGTGGAACTATGTCATTGATCTAGCAACAGAGTCATGTTTATTCTGTTTATTTTCACCAACTTCTTCCTGATAGCAGTCCCTAAACCCTGAGTTTACAAGAAAGTCTTACTTTCCAAGTGCAATTCGGCTACCTTTGAGACATACTGACTCAATGGTACTCCATTGTTTTATTCTGAAGTCATTCATGGAAAAGTGTTTTAAATTATTGTTATTTTATCTTGAAGATACTGTTGTGGGAAGTGTTGAATTACATTTGTCATGTGTTCTAAATGATTTATATACTTTCCCTAGACAGAAGGTGCAGTCAAGTTCTCTTTGAGGTGACTATTAGGTTTACAGTACCTTTTCAATGAGAAAAAAAAGATTTTTTCCCCCACATATATTTTCAGACACTAAATTCTTTAAACACCAGCTGTATGTTAATAATGGGTAACATTAAGGGGTGTATTCTCATTTTCACAGTTTAACTTGTTTGAATATTTTGCCCTTTAGAGCATGAAGTATTATAAAAAAAAAATGACCCTTACAAATAAAAGGGTAAAACTAAATAAAATTTCACAAAGAAAACACTATACACAAACCTATGCCATGTGTGATCACTTCAGTATTTTCTGTAACAGTGAAATGTCCACCCTCCATGACCATCCATTGGTGAATGGAGTGGTAAAGCGTGGTAAAATCATATAATAATATGCAAGAGTGAAAAAGGATTCATGACAACCATATTTTATCAACATGCTTGAATGTTATATAAGTTTTAGTACAAATAGAAAATTTCACAAGAATACGTAAACTGCTAAACTCTGTAGTTTCAAAGATATATACAAAACATACATATACAAAAAACACATCATGTTGAAAACAATAATGTATGCATTTTTATAGGTAAATATAAGTATACAAAGAAGGTGGTTTGGGTGAATATATATTAAATACATAAAGTATCCATGGACTTGAAAATGCAGAGATAAAGGGAACACAAAAAGAAAATCCTTTTTTTAACGTATGATGATATTGTGTCATTAATTGAGGTTTATACTTGACTGAATATACAGTCCTGTGTACATAATTTGTGGGCAATACCCAAGTCTAAACATGGATATTTGATTCATAAACAGTAAGGCTGAGTCTATGTAACCATACTAATAGCAGGTTGCATAAGTATTTTCATTATCATCTTTTAAAACAACAGGTCTTAACCAGAAAGTGACAAGCCGTGGGTATATTGATTTCAGAAAAAAGGATTAGAATTACACGTTAATACTTCACGCCTAACCCCCAAACTACTTTATTTGTATTTTGCAGTCAGATGATCCAGACCCTTTTGCAAGTACTTCACAAATGTGAAAAAGCATTCCCTACTAGGAAAACAATGTGGAGGAGCATAGATTTTATACACACACACACACACACACACACACACGTATTTGTTTTGCTTGAATGCTTTTTTAATGTTAGAAAGCAAATGTTCCTGGAGAGTAGAAACTAAATTTATATAGAATGTTTATGAAATGATTAACCAAAAGAAATACAATTTTTGATAAAGGATAGCCTAATACAAAAGTTACAGAAGTTAATATAACATACCAATTAGTAAAACACTTTTGCTGAAAAGTACAAAAATATAAGCTAGACAAGCTGTACAAAAATAATAAGCTCTTTATACAAGAAACTGTTATAGATGGCAGAATATGATAAATGCCCAAAATGATCCACCAAAATGTATAGAGGCATCCAAAAAATGGTAAAGACCATTTTCAGTTAACATGAGGATGAAGAAAGTCGGGAAAGAAGTCTTGTAA
Source organism: Balaenoptera acutorostrata (assembly GCF_949987535.1). NCBI lineage: Eukaryota > Metazoa > Chordata > Mammalia > Artiodactyla > Balaenopteridae > Balaenoptera > Balaenoptera acutorostrata. Next base: position 38,771,629 of record NC_080077.1, on the reverse strand, counting down.
TAGAGGACATGTGTGAGATGGCCTTTACACCTGGGGCTTAACTCCTTCGATTACTCTCAGACTCCAGAGGTCTGAATGTAGGAAAGAGAAAAGGATAAGCAAGGGAAGACTCAGAAATTAGAAGCGAGACAAATGGTAAAGAGATGAGGAGGGCAAAGGGATGGAGGGAAGGTGGGGAGGGAGTGAGGGAGGAGGAGAGGGGAGAGAAAGAAGCAGAAGTTGAATGAATAAGGTGGGGGAAGGAGTAATAATGATTAGCTTCTTAAATTTAACATCTGGGGTGCTGGCCAGCCTGTGTATGATATCCAATAGCAGGTAAAAACGCCAAAAACCAGGGGAAAATGCTGGCAGCTTAAGATGTGAGGTGGAATAATGGTTGAAATCCAGAGACTGAATATTTTTATCATACCTCTTTTTTTTTGTCTCTGATGTCAGCATTTCATTGGTCACTAAACATGCCTGTCCTAGACCAGAACTCTTGACAATGGGCCGTTTGCTACACCTGGATAGGTGTAGGCAGAATTGTTACAGTATTAAGTTCCTGGAGTTCTTGTCAATGCCAAGTTATGATCCTGGCAGTTCCGGAAGGACAGGCAGCATTGTTATTTTTTTTAAACAATGCTCACTGCTTGATCCTTTGTGTGCTCTTCATACACAGTGAAGAGAAAAACATAATTCAAAAAGAGTCATGTACCACAATGTTCATTGCAGCTCTATTGACAATAGCCAGGACATGGAAGCAACCTAAGTGTCCATTGACAGATGAATGGATAAAGAAGATGTGGCACATATATACAATGGAATATTACTCAGCCATAAAAAGAAACGAAATTGAGTTATTTGTAGTGAGGTGGATGGACCTAGAGTCTGTCATACAGAGTGAAGTAAGTCAGAAAGAGAAAAACAAATACCATATGCTAACACATATATATGGAATCTAAAAATATATATATATATATATGGTTCTGAAGAACCTAGGGTCAGGACAGGAATAAAGATGCAGATGTAGAGAATGGACTTGAGGACATGGGGAGGAGGAAGGGTAAGCTGGGACGAAGTGAGAGAGTGGCATGGACATATATATATACACTACCAAATGTAAAACAGATAGCTAGTGGGAAGCAGCCACATAGCACAGGGAGATCAGCTCGGTGCTTTGTGACCACCTAGAGGGGTAGGATAGGGAGGGTGGGAGGGAGACGCCAGAGGGAGGAGATGTAGGGATATATGTATATGTATAGCTGATTCACTTTGTTATAAAGCAGAAACTAACACACACCATTGTAAAGCAATTATACTGCAATAAAGATGTTAAAAAAAAAAAAAAAAAAAAAAGAGCTTAGGGACAGCGACCTGATTAGAAATGGGGGCTAGAGAACTTGTTCGAAGCTTTATATATAAAGCCAGGACATGGCTTTTTATGGAGATTGCCTGTATAGACTTGGAGCAATAAATAGAGCCTTTCACCATGCTTAATATATATATATACACACACACACACAATGAAGAACAGTTTTCTAAGGAGTGGCTTGTTTTTCATTCTAGAAGATGGTCTCCTCTCTGTAGTAAGGTTTGAAATAGGTTCAGGGGTGAGCTTATGAGAGTGTATCTAAAGGGCTTGAGGAGGAAAATATGTCCAAGAATCATAAATGTTTCACTAATCTGGATTAGTCTAGCAGTTATGAGATTCTAGAACAGGGAGTTTAGTGTTAGAACTGTTATCCTTCCAGATTTCAAAGTCTGTAAGGATGGAGAAAACAACCGTGAGACTGATGCTTACAAATGTAAGGTTACTGGAGGATGATACAGTGTTTAAAAGGAAGGAAAGAAAGAGTTATAATAAATTGATGGCGTGAATAGAAATAATTAATATTTATATTTGGTAAGGTATTTTAGATATATTATCTCTGTTGTCTTCACAAGAGCACTCCAAAGAGAAGGTAAGCTTTGACAGTCACTGGGATTTGGACAAAATCACATCAAATACAGGTGGGGAGACAGGTATCAAGGCACTTCTGAGTCAAAGCTTGCTTTTCCTGTAACTTCACCTTGCCTCTTAAGAAAAAGTTACAGAAAGAATACAGGTAGGTGATCAAGTAAGGAATTTCTGCTATGTCAGTGGACTGGTCACCAGTAGAGGAGGCCTGGGAGTGTCAGATAGGACAGAGCTTGATGAAAATGAGGATTTGTGTCTAAAGTTATGACAACAGCAACCTTGGGGAAACAGTACTGAGCATTTGACCAAGGGGGCTTTGTAGTAGAGGAGAAACATGTCCAGGAACACAAGTTTCAGTTTATAAACTTCACTCAAACAGTACTTATTAAAAATTGGTGAATATGGTACAAGAATACTACTGGGTTCTTCTAATCATGCTCATAATGTTATTGGGATAAATGATCCAGCTACCATAGTTAACCTAGATATAGGAGAAATCTAAAATACCAATATGGACTGTCTTTAGTCCATTGGTAACAATCAGCAAACATTTCAGGTATTCTCTGCCCAGAACTTCTGGCAATAGCAGTCTCTGAGTTTTGGACAGCTTCCTCCTTTCCCCCTCCCCTAGCCAAAGGGTCAGAATGCCTGACTTCCTCTGTAAGCAAACCTGATTCCCTGTGACGCAGATCCCTGGTCACAGAGGTCAAGGAAGGAATGGGCTGTTTACCTACAGCGGGCACCTCCTAGAAACACACACTCACCCACACAACACACCAGGCTTTCGTCTCAGGCTCTGAGAAGCAGGATGGGAGATGTGGGAAAGGGATCCTTGTTGCATTCAGGTCCTTGGATCAAGTGAGTGGGTCCGTCACTGCCCTTCCCATGGCTTGATTTTAGGAACCAACAGTTTCCCCCTCTGTGTTGTTGAGTTTGTCACTTTCGATGAAAAGTGTCCTAAGATAATGACCAAAGAATTTTCTTAATGGAATATTTCAATATAATTCAAAGGTAAATAGTCTTTATTAATTTGTCATTGGATATTAGTTTTTAGCTAGCATGAATAATTTACAAATTTAAATTCAGGTGAAATATGTTTCAAATATGATTTCACCTAGATTGTCTTATATATTGCCCATTTAAAAACAATCCTGCCACCTGAACAGAGTTTTCTTTCTTCATAGGGACGTAAGAGAAATAACTTGTCTAAATTTCACAAAGGTTTCAGTGTGCCTTTCCCCCTAAAATACTGCTGCATTTAGTTGCTATCTTATGAAATTACAAAAAAACAGCATAAAAAGAATGCATAATTTAAAAGGGAAAACACTGTGTTGTCACTATTAAATGAGTAATATTTTCTTTTCAGATACTAGCACCCTGGGAATCTTTTAAATAAAAACAATAATTGTATCATAGACTGAAAAACCTATTGGTTTTACAAGACTGAAGTTCAAAATGGGCAGCTGATTTGAGAATTAGGCGGAGGATATTTAGTTGTTGCTTGTTTTTTCTAATTATCCACTGCCTTTTTCCACTCAGCAAGACAATTCACCTTTTAGCGAACTCCTCTCTCTAGTCCTCAGAGACTAGACATTTAGGAAAACTGGGAACAAGGGTCTCCTTAGTTTAGTCATGGCAGCTCTGGGTGGAATCCCTGATTATTGGATAATCATGCAACTCTAGAATAACGCAGCACAGTTAATCACTATGACCTTCAAGCCCAGGAAGAATCTGAAAATTTTTGCAGTGTATACGGCATGTTCTCTCATTTAGACTGACTAAAAAAACTCACTTTTACTATTCTGTAATTTATTGAAATTAACCAAAATGTGAATCCTTTTCATGTATTTTAGAATATAAATGCCAGGAAATGAGATATTTTAAAAGGAAAGGCAATGGGAATAGCCACAAGTACCTTAAAATGTGATCTAATATGGCAAGATTTGACCAGTATGGTTGAAATTGTCTTCCATTTTTCTCTTAACTCCTTTCCTGGTTAATACATTTTCTGCTATCTGCATAAAGCAGGATAACTAAGTATAGCATTTGCTATGCTCTGATTTCGCATGTCTGCTCTACTGATTTCAGGTGAGCTGATCCATTGCCCACATTTCTGAAAGTACACGACAGATCCTATGCCTAAACACAACCTTGCAGTAGATTTGACTGAGCAATGCAGGGTAATAAAAGTAATGAGGCCATTGAAATCCCTTTGGCTTTGTGCTGATGCCTGGAAACTATCATTTATTTTGTAGTGCCTTTAATTGAGAAGTTTTTAAATTCTACACAGTAATTGGTACTCCAATTTTTTCTCATATTAAAGAATAATAAAGCTGTGTATCTTGTTTCCTGATTGTTAACAAGCATTGATAGTTTGTGATTTCATGTAAAATTTTATTTTCATTCATTTCTTTTGGTATTATTGTCACAAAAAACTTAAAGATCCTCTTTGGTACAGCCAAAGAAAGGATAAAGGCCAGTTCTTGTGACGTTTGTATCTGTGGAAGATTGAAAACTCACCTCCTTCAACTCAGTGATGTTTCTTTCCCCCTTTGCAGTACATAATACAGACTTTCTAAATATAGGTGAATAATAAATATACATCATTAATAATTAATAGTATTGTAACAAAACACAGTATCAGCATAATCCTCTAAGACATTGATAGGTACACGTTGCCTCCTTAAATAATGGCGTGAAAGGCGTGGTGCTCTCAGATATGGATTTGCCATAGTAAATGAGTTTTTGTTACTGTATATATTTTGTTCTACATACCCAGTTATCAATGATCGTCTTCATGCCTCTCAAAGGGCAGCAGAAGCAGGAAAAGAATAATTGCCACTCTTCATGGAGCCAGCTTATTGATGAGGTGGACACAAGTAATATTTTTAGCCTGCTGGCTGTCCATCTGTAAGCAGTTTCCTGGAGCTGTCACTTCTCCTTTCTCTGGAAACTGTTATGGCTTTGTCTGCCCAAGGAAAATAATGAGATCCATCTATCAAGAAAAAAATAAACAATAAACCCTATACCTTCCAATTAATTTGTTTTCACCTATGTTTACCCATGTGCATTCAGTAAACTATCCATCATGTTATATGCACATGGAGAAGTGCATTTTTCAAAAGGTTGAATCCATTAACCCTTTTTCTAACTAAATATATAGGCACCCCTTCCAGCTAAATCAGAAACTTGTAAAAATCAATCCTTTCAGAGAGCTCATAAACACTCGCTGTCTTTCCCATGCCTACCCAGCACTGATAAATCTGTAAGCTTAATATGAACTGAACAGGTTGTTCTCATTCATCCCTCCAAACTAAGTGTATGTTTCTCCTTAAATGCATCTTTGATTTTAATGCCACTCTGTTTCAGGAATTGACATGGAATGAGCAACTTAAATCAGCAGCTTCAACTTGACTTTTTTTTTTTGTTAACAACAATTTCGTGGAAAATGGTAGTGTATCTCAACAGTCAAATGGCATCTTTTTCTCCTCCCTTAACCAGTATATGTTTTTCCAAATAAAAGCCACTAAAGCAAAATGACTTGGGCAGTAATTTGTTCATAGGATTTTGCTGACATTTATAAACTATTTGAGCTTTACTGCTGCCTCGTTGCTGGCAAGATGCTTCAGTAGTGAAAGTGGTCCTGGAATTAAGTAACGTCCTCTTTTTTTGTCCATCTGTACCGTCAAAGTAGACAGCCACCATTAAAGAAACACTTGTAAAGTGCTTTAAAATCGTGAAGGATTGTGGCAGCACGTACTGAAAGCCCCCAGTTTAAAAACAACCTGTGTTCCAAGAATTCATTTGTTAAGAGAGTTGTTTGAAATATAGAACCTCAAATCCTCAATATGGTGGTAAAATTCCTAGCTTAATGCACTAGGACTATGGCATATCATAGATTTAAGAATTTGGAGTAACTTACTTGGATCTTCTTTAACTTGACACCATTTCCTTAGAGATACAAGGAAAGTGAGAGAATTAGGGATTTGCTCACAAGACAGTTGCAAAGAAAAACACTGTTATATAACTGGTTGTTAAAAGAGAAATACAATGAAATTAGATAATAGGTACATTTCTACCTAGAAAGCTGGTGCTTAGGAGGAAAACGGGTTTCTTTTGAGGAACATGAAGGGAATAATTATGTTTAGAAATTTTAAAGAAAACTAGAAATATTGGGTGACTATAAAGGTTGAAAAGACTGTTCTTTGTGCAATCTAATTTTTGGTTTCTTTTTTCCTGGTCCTAGGGATAAAACTAGGTTATAATTATAATTTTGATAGGATATGGGAAAAGAAGGCATGAACAAAGAAAGCAAAAGGGAGGAGTAGGTAAAGGGAGACTAAAATATGCAAGAACTAAAAAGATGATGGAGAAGGAAGAATGCATCAGGAGGGGAGAATGAAAGTGCATTGCGATATTATTTAGCAATTTGGTTAAGGATGCGGGCTCTACAGCTGGGCTTTATGCCACTTCCTAGCTTGGAGAGACCTTGGGTGATGAGTTTCTTAGACTTGCCTTTGTTTATGACTCTGTTTCTTCATTGTAAAACACATACTATTATGTACCTCATAGGCTTGTTGTGAGGATTGCCTGGCACATAGTAAGGCCTCAATAAATTTTAGTTATTATAAGGGTCACCATCTAATTTATAATCTAAACAGGAGATCAGCAAACAACCCCTGGACCAAATCAAGCTACCTGTTTTTGTATGGCTCATGAGCTAAGAATGGTTTTTGTGTTTTTAAATAATTGGAAAAATCAAAAGAATATTTTGTGATACTAAAACTGAACTTCATATATAATTTTAATGTATCCATAAATAAAGTTTTATTGGAACATAGCCACCTCCTTTAGTTTATATATTGTCTGTGGCTACTTTTGTGCTGTAGTGGCAGAGTTTCATTGCCATCTGGCCTACGTAGCCTAAAATACTTGCACACAGGCCCTTTACAGGAAAAGTTTGGCAACCCTGGTCTAAACCTGGACGTATTTGAGAGTGAATGAGGGTATTATTAATATTAAGTTGGGGCAACAGGCATGAACTGAGCCAACCAGTAAGTAAGGTCACCTTCAATACATTTATTACGTGCAATAAGAAATAAACGTGAGAATTGTGGGTGGGGATAAAACTGATGAAAAGACAACATATTTTATGCAAGTGATTTCAACTAGGGTAATTTATTAAAGTGTAAATCTTACTGTTTCTCTCCTATTAAATCCATCAGCTGTTCCAAGTAGAATAGTATCCAAACTCAGTCTGTACAAGGACTTACGTAATCCGGTTCCTACTTACCTCTTGGACATGTTAACTAAAATTTCAGAAATGGATACCTGATTGAAATAAAAGGGTGTTTACTTGGGATTTAAGACTACAGCCTGGGATACATAGATTCGAGAAGCACTTGAATTGTGTTCTGCCAGACTACAAAATGGGGGAGACTTACAAAGGCAAAACCTTCAAGGTTACAGTTAGTTACATGAATTGTTTATCAGGAATTATAATTGGAGACGGCAAGAAATATGGGTGCTTGTTAAATAAGGATTGGTTGGCGTCTGAAATGGTTGCATAGTTTCAAGGGGGAACAACCTTATGTCTTCAACCTTATGAAGACATAAGGTTGCAACTTTGTTTTAAAAATGTCTGGGGTTAGGTGTGGTTCACGGAAAGCTCAAGTTCTCAGTGGTGCAGGGACATGTCTGAGACCAGGTCCTCAATCGCCTGACTTTATTTTTGTGTGCTTGAACTATGATTGCTCCATTATAATTTCAATTTGTCATCAGACACCTTTTCCAACAGCTTTCCCCTTTGTTCACTGTGTGCCGGTCACACTCACGTTTCTCTTCCAGTAAAATAACAAGCTAGTCACTATCTTAGGACCTTTGCAATGCTCTCTGCCTGGAATACTCTGTCCCAGACCTCTGCAAGTCTGGCCCTTCACCCTATGTAGCGCCCTCTAACCTGGCATCATCTTCCATTCCATTATTTCATTTTGGCTTCTCAGACTGTCACTATCAGAAACCTGGATGAGAAGCTCCATGATAGCAGGGATTTGTCCTGTCTTCCTGGCCTTTGTGGCTTGCTCCTGTTCCTGCTACAGCTCCTGGCACAGACTGGGGGCTCAGTCTATGTGAATGCATCCTCCTGGCTCTGTTTGCATTGTTGCCCCTCCTTCCGTGCTGACCATATAAGTGGTTCCACCCACCGCTCTTTCTCATCCTTTGGCTCTAGATGAAGAGTTTGGCATTCACACAAGGTTTAGTCAAAGTCACTAGTCTATATGGACTCTCTGGGCACAGAGTATCTCTTTGATTGCTTTGTTTTGGCCATTTTCATATTTTGCTGCCTTCTCTGTGCTAATCTATGTATAGATCTCAGCAGTCCTTTTCTGTCATGGTGCTTCCAGAGACTGGCCTTATTTGTTCATCATTTACATCCCTCACAGAATAGAGAGGAGCATAGCACCTTGTAAAAGAAGTAGCTTCCTTTGAGCTTATGCTGCACTGTTTTCAATTGTTTTGGTCTATAACAGTTTCCAAGATTAGGGTGTAAACTACTTGTAGGCAGAGGCCATAACTTTTCAACTGTATTTCTTTGTATCCATCACAACATTGGATCAGGCAGGGACATGTGCTCAAGGAATATACATGAATGAATGAAGTATGGTTAACTCCTCATTACTTTCTGGGCTAATGGAATAAGCATCAGGGAAAACAGTCATAATAGATGATAATATGAAAATAATTTGGCTTTCAGAAACATTCTTTGATCCTGCCAACCCAACCCTTATGCCCATCAGAAGTTTCTCTTATTTGCATTTTTGTTGGATTGGTGTTCAATTTGTACTGTCAGAGTCATGTAAGCCAGCCTTACATCATAGGAGCCTCTGTGCAGTTGTTAGCAGTCGACTGTGGAACTTGAGAAAAGAGGGGAAAAACTGTCCCCCGTTTCTTGGTTTGCAAACTAGCCCCTGTACACAGAGGGTAAGGAGAGACCTAAGAAAGAGGCAGACTACTCCGGGTTAGCAGGTGGCAGTTTTAATAAACAAGGGATTTTACTTACGAGGCTTGTCTTGGGCGGCTGCAAAAGGAGTAGATTTCTGATCCTGCCCCCCAGAATCTTAAAACTTTCTATAGAGGCCTTAACTGGGTTCAGTTCATATACCATCCAGGTAGTCTCTACAACACCTTATTCTCTCAAGGGTGTGTCCTTGAACAGTTCCTAATGTGGGAATGGTGGCTGGAGCATATGTTCCAAGGCAGGGCTGGGGGTGAGGAGACTCTGATTGGCCACAGGTCAGCCAGAGGCCCTCTTGATGATTTCCACCAACACTGTTCTCCCCACGCCCACCCCCATGGAGGCTACGTAGAAAAGAGGAAAAGCAGAAAGAAATGCAGTCGGAATAGGGAAGTCTCCTCCAACTCTGGCAGAGGCAAGAAGAAAGCCTGTGGTTCATTTTCTAAACATTTAGAAATGCACCAGACTTCAGAGCTCCCCAAAGAGAACTGGATACCACTCACCAGAGTGTAAGTTGCACAAGAGGAAATATGTCTCCCTTATTTAACATATAATTTGCTATAAATCCAGTGCCTAGAACAATAGGGAATTAATAAATACTTATTGCACGAAAGAATGGCTTTCTGATTACTCATCCAGTTAAGTTTAGTAGACTGTGTAGGTAAAAATTAAAATGTTATCTTCAATGTTGAATTATAAAATTCTTCAAAGCAGAGTGTTAAAGTTATGAGACTAAACAATGGAAGAGTTAGACAATATGCTACACAGGGTTCTCTCTGGGATGTTCAAATGCTTTGGCATGAAAATATCCATCCGCTAAAACCAAAATGTCATCCAGCAATGGAAAAATGCCGCAATACAAGAAAAAACTTGCTTGCAAAAAAGAGAACTGCTGTAATGATTAATGAAAATATGGCTTTTTTATTGTAAGTACATGCAGTTTAGGAGAGAGCTTTCAGCATATAAAACACTTTGAAAATAAAAGTTCCTGTGATTTGATTAAAGAGCTCCAAACTTTGAAAGATAGTAAATAATGCAGTACTTAGAAAATTGCTTTAAATATTTATTTCCCTGATTGGCTAAGATTGTTCACAAATTGCTGCACATTTTAGGTGTTGATAAAACAAGTCTTAATAGCATATGCCTCTTGAAGACAAGTAGAAATCCAACACTTTTTTTTTTTTTAATGGGGGGGAATAGTCTCAATAGGTAATGCCATTTATAATGTTTATGTCAATGTTTATGTCAATGTCAATGTTTATAATGACTGGTTCTTAAACAGTTTAAAATGTTATTATATTTTCATTAACCTTCATAGCTATTTTATGGGGAAGGTAGAAGCAAGACAGCCTTTCAAAACTTTCTCAAAAAGTCTTTAATCTTTCTGTCTCTCCCTTTCTGTCAAAAATTAGATAATGCGTGTAATTCTGTAGTGGGGGGGTGCCATTAACTGAGATGTAATTTAAATGAAGAAAACCTTTTTACACTATTATTGTCGTCTATGAAAAGGCGAGCAAGCTTGGTGTTCAAAGAAAGTAAATGGAGAATTTTTCAAATATGCCTTCCCTTCCTACTCTTGGGATCCTTTCATGTTTTAATAGTCTTTTTTTTAAAGGTGATTTAAATATGAGGAGATGTACTGTACCCAAACACTGTGTACAGACGATTCATACTGCTCATACCACATAGCAACCTTAGACAATAAGAGCTATTGCCAAAGAGATCTATTAGAAAAATCTCAGAAGTGAGTTCATGAATACACAGTATCAAAGATTCTTTTCAGATCTTTTACAAATAATATGCATTCAGTTAAGAAAATTTAGAAATGTTGTCTGTAGTTAATCCAAGCCTTTTAAAAAAGTGTTCTTCATTGGTTAATCAGGATTAAACTGAGTGAAGTGGGGCTAGAAACAAGAGGGTGGAAAAAATAAAGTAGCGCTATGTATGTTTCAACATAAACAGTACAGAGATTGGAACACCTTTGGCAGTAGAAAACAGTTACACTTATTCTACTGACCAAATAAAACTACCATTATAATTTAAAAATGGTTCTTTCCAACCTGTTACTCCAAATAGCTTTGTCTATTATAGTGATATGTAAATAAAAATATAAGCATAAACATACATGTGAAATTTGCTAACCTATTTTTTTTTCATTTAAGTTTGTGACCTAAAATGATTCCATATCGTACATAGTCTTTAAGGTCAAGACTGTAAGGTCAAGGTCCTGTTAGTTTTAGCATATCCTTCTAATAGGGAAAATACCATATATTGTTAGGTAATCCTCCTACTGTAGGGCATTTCCTTTTCCCTACATTTTATTGCTATTATAAATATTGGGACAATGGATAGTTTTGTGTCTGTGTATGTGTGTATTTCTCCAAAATATCGTATATTTTCCTTAGGGTAGAATGAGTTTCAGGAGTAGCTTATTTTTAATGATCCCCTCTATGGCTTTTGATACATAATTCCAATTTATATTCTAAAAGAACTTGTCATCAGTAGTATAGGATAGTTAACACTGGGTTCTTTTGTGCCAGGGACTCTTGTGAAAAAACTTTTACATTAATTAGCATACTTAATTCTCACAACAATCCTTAAGATATATGGTATTATTGTTCTCATTATACACAAAGAAATTGAAGAATTGAATTTGAAGAAATTGTACCCCTGAGATGTTAATTAACTTGCCCAAGGATGCACCGTTAGTAAGTGGTAATAAGAGTACCAGTTTCTAGGCCTTCCTTGATATAGGACAAAATATATTACAATTTATTTTTAAAAAGGTAATGGGCAAAATAATAGCTTTATGTTGTTTAACTATCATTTATTTCTTCAGTGACAAGACAGCTATTTGTTTTCTTCCATGTTTTTGTTGGGTTTTTTCCCCTACTGGATTAGTTACTTATCTCATGGGATTTTTGTGGGGAATAAAATCAATATATGTGAAGGACTAGCCAGTGTCAAGCATTGTCATAGCTCTATTCAATGAACAGTGGCTTTTAATGTCATTTTTAGCTAGCTACTGAGGGAAGTAAGGCAAAAATTCAAAACCATGTATCTAGTTCCCTATTTTTTTTGTTATACAACTGGTTTTCTTATTAAAAGGAAAACAGTCTTTAGTATATTTATTTTATATGCAATTGCTCCTGAAATTAAAATAATGTATAGCTAAATGTAATTACTGGACTAGAATAGAGAATTGTAAACATTTTTGATCTTTCATCACTGGCAATAAAATATATTTTAGCACACACTACAAATATACTTGTAATTATTTATACTGTACTAACATATTATGTATTTATAAACATATAAAAGGGACTTATAAAAATAAACAGGTTGAATATGAAATACATAGAATTTTATATGTGAATTCATATTTTAAATCATTTTACCTTTTCAAATGTCACAAAATATTTGTGCTTTTGCTAAAAATTATAAATATATTTAAGAGCCGTATCAGATATGGTTAGATATTATAATTTTTACTTTGTATTCTGACAAGCAAGGAACTCCTGCCAGATCAGTTTTTTTAAATTATTTGCTTTCACTTGCTTTACTTATATTGTTTTCAATCTGTGTGTTTCTTTGCAGAAATATTGTAGGCCATTTTTGCAGGTGGGGTTAGTTAAACTAGAAAGTGAAATATCCAAATCCATCTCTCCCAGCACCAATGAATGGAAAGACGTCAAAATATTCTAGACTTTAAGAAATTCACTCTTCCCTCAAGATATCTCTAGGGGTGACATTTGACATCCGTACCAGGGAAAATGCTAATTTAGATATAAATATTTTAAATATACATACATTTAAATAAATGGTGGAGACCATGGGGGAAATGTGTAGGGTTTAAACACTTGCAATTTAATAAAATATCTGTATACCTTATGTCATAAGTTTAAACACATGAGCTTCAGTAGGTATTATATATGGTTGAGGTGGCAGAATCGTTTGAATGGTGTGGGAGCCCAGGTTTGGGCCAGAGGCTTTAAATGAGATTAAGAAGATGTCAGTAGTTCATGTCAAACTGTAGAGGACGGATGCTGATGCAGATTCTGGAAGGTTCGGACTTCTGTTGCCACGTGGTCCTTGAGCACATCACCGACCAAGGTTTCAGTCTAATCTCTGGCATTTAGAAGATGTATATTACCTTGGCAGGTTTTAAGCCTTAGTTTTCATATGTGCACAAATGGAGGTGTCTTCCTCATGGGGGCTACAAGAAAATACTAAACTATATGAGTAGATTGTTTAGAGCAGATCCTAGTGCGTAGTAAGTGCTCAGCCATCATTGTTGTTGCTGTATGCACCGTGGTGTGGGACCACACTGCCTGGGTTCAGACCCCTACTCCACAGGAACATGCATGAACCTGGAGGCCAGCACTTAACCTTTCTATGCTTCATTTTCCTCACCTGTAAAGTGGCAATAATCATGATACCTACTTTACAGGGTTGTTATGACGGTAAAATTCAACAAGAGCACTTAGAAGTGCCTGCCACTCACTTAGTAAGGGCTAAATACATGTTTGCTATTGTATTATCACTGTTGTCATAACTTCCAGTGTTAACTGTCTCGGAAGAAAAACATTGTCTTACCTGGTTTATTATCATAGTCTCTCTTCTCACTCTCTGGTTACACATGATGGTATTCACGATATTACACCTGGAACTTGGTTGTTTGTATTCAATTATCTGTCTGCTTATGACTAATTAGTGATCTCTGGGTATTAATATGGAGGTTTGTCCATATCCTCAATGCTTAGTAGCTCCTCGTCCTGAGTCAGCCGTCTTTTTCAGTGAACAGAAGAGTGAGACGGTTTTGGAAAGTAAACCATGTAAATCCCGCAGACTGACTTTTATGTGTTCTTATTTTCTCCCTTCCCTCAGGCACTTTCACTCACCATCTTATACAGCACACGGCCTTTTACTATTTCTGCAAAAGTGAAGATCTTCGCAGTATTTCCTTTAACTTTCTAATCTTTCACCCCTGCTCTTTCTTCATCTCTCCTCGTCATTCCTCTCAGGCAAACCCACACACCTGAACACACGTGAACCCTCAAACGGAAAAGCTCAAGTGACTGCAACTGGCTGCCCCCTTGCAGCCTGCGTGCACACCAGCGCCCCCTTGCTCTGGTCTCTGCCACTGCTTATACGTTGTTTCTGTCTTACTCACATGTCACGTTACGCAGAGTTCCACATTCTTTTTTTACTTGAAATCCATACTCTTAAGTTCTTAAATACCAAGTGCATAATTTAAAAAGCTTTCATATTTTCTCTTAATACAGTGAAGTGAATGTGTGTATGTATATATGTATGCATATGTAATTTACCTAAACACACATCGGCATATATGTAACTTCTCGAGCATATGTGAAAATGAGAGTATGGGTGAATATCTAGAGGGGCGGAGTATAGCATAGGAAGCTAGGAAGAATGAACTTCAGTTACATATGACTTAGCTTTGGACCGTTGACACCCTGAACCATCTCGGCTCTTTGGCCGCCTTCTCCAGGCCTCAGTACCCAGGGGTATGAAATGTTTGCCCTATCAAGAAGTATGTATAAGGGCGTGACCCATGACTCTGTTGCTATCACTTTCTTAGAATGTTGTTTTTCTGAGTTATAGGTATACTGGGGACCTGCAGATAATTATTTTTATTTTCCTGTGTCCTGAGCCATGTTATCACCATGGCTCCCTTTGGCGCTCCTCTGCCGTGGCCGCGTCTCGTCTCCTGTTTGTCTGTGGCTCCTGATTGCTCTGGCAGGAATACGCGCAGCTTTAGCTAATTAATTGCTTCGACAGAGCAGTAAAATGTACTTACCTAGAGTGCACTTCCAGCAGGCGCTATGGATTTATTAGAAAAGAGTTATGGATCTTGATTCATAGTTCGTATATGCATATGCACGTTTGAATTAGAATTTTTTTATAAATAGTATGTTAATAACCCCTCAGCAATAACAGGTCCTAAGACCATTATAAACTTGAGAACTAGAAACAGCAGGGCTTAATTGTAAAAATGAAAGGATAACATATGATTTAGCCATATGTGTTTATTTGTAAAAAGCTTGTTACTTAGAATGGGTTTCCTTTTGCTTCTGTAACCACTTTAATAAGCAAGAAAGCATATCATCCTCTGAGTGCAAAGTGCATTGTAAGGATCCTGTCTCAAAACACAGTGATGCGACCTGAAAGTGTATTTCCACTATGCTGCATAGCAAATACTCAAACTCCCAGCTTGAGGACATCTTGAATACAATATGGCCTTTATTTGTCAATATAAGCCAGCTTTCTTGGGCCAGAAGAGAAGATCCTCTCTTTGGCTGATTTGTGAAATGTGACAGAGGCATCTTGTAATGGACATTTTCCATGAGCATAACGTGGCCGGTTTCTCCCTATATTTTTAATCTGCTTTCTTGTCAGCTATGCAGCTCCTTTCAGCCTCTTCCAAGTTCTTCTCTCTGGAGTCTGAGGCGGACTGACAGAGCAGGTTGGACTTCAGTGCGATATCTGGGCATTCTTCCTAGAACAGACCCAGCATGGGTACTATTAATTTTTGAATCATGTCTCTCTCCTGCTCAACCCTCTCTAAGGGAAACAGTGGTGGTATGGGTAGCATGATACCTAGCCACTTTGTGAAGACCGTTTTCCTAAGTCTCTCTGTTTCTGTCCTTTTTGTTCCTGCCCTTCCTCTCTAATCCACAGTCTTTCCTTTTTTCAACCACAGTCCATTATGGGAAACCTTGATTCTCACTGTACTTCACTTGGATGTAATCATTATAGCAACAGTACGGATGCTAGAAATAAAAGTCTGAGGGTGAGATACCTAATTACCAAATTACAATAAGACTCTCTAAAATGAAACAGAACGTAAAAACACTTTGTACTGAGCTGTAATCATTGGACATTTACCCAAGTGAAGCTTTCATGCAGTTGTTTTCTGTATAGCAAGGCCTTGCATTATACTCAATTTCTCTGTGTGGTACAGTGGGAAAGCATGAACTCTCGATTTCAAATCTCTGTTCTGCTGCTGACTAGCTGCATTTCTCCTACTTTTCTTTGAAATGTAACTTTGTGTTTAAAGTGTACAATATAATGATTTGATATATGTATATATTGTGAAATGATTACCACAATAGATTTAGTTAACATCCGTCACCTTACATAGTTACAGACTATGTTTTTCTTGTGATGAGAACTTTAAGATCTATTTTCTCAGCACTTTTCACACATACAATACCGTATTGTTAACTATAGTTACCATGCTGTACAGTAATCCCCAGAACGTACATATCTTGTACCTGGACGTTTGTATCTTTTGACCACCTTCATTCACTTGCCCCATCTCTTACCCCCTGCCTCTGGCACTACCAATCTGTTCAGTTTCTATGAGTTTTTTTTCTTTTTTCCTTTTTGATTCCACATGGAAGTGAGTTCATACAGTATTTGTCTTTATCTGACTTATTTTACTTAGCATAATGCCCTCAAGGTCCATCCATGTTGCTGCAAATGGCAGACTTTCCTTTCCTGTGGCTGCATAGTATTCCTCTGTGTGTGTGTGTGTGTGTGTGTATGTGTTGGACACTTAGGTTGTTTTCATGTCTTAGCTATTGTAAATATTCTTCAATGAACTTTTTTTTGAGATAGGGATTTTGGTTTTCTTGTTTGTTTTGTTTGTTTGTTTTTTTCAGCTATATACCCAGAAGTAGAATTGGTGGATCATATGGTAGTTCAATTTTTTAATTTTTTACATACTAATGTTTTACATATGCGTTTCTTCTTGAAGATATCAGTTCCTCAGTTATAATCTTAAAATAATGATAATGATATCTACCTCACAGAGCTAGTGTGTGGATTAAATTAAATCCATCCACTTATTCAAATATTTATTGGGAAACTATTTTCTGGCAGGCATACAGGTGCCAGATGTAACAATTAGGAACAAAAAATCTAGTTGGGGAAATGGACATACAAAGACAGAAC
Organism: Balaenoptera acutorostrata; assembly: GCF_949987535.1. Lineage (NCBI taxonomy): Eukaryota > Metazoa > Chordata > Mammalia > Artiodactyla > Balaenopteridae > Balaenoptera > Balaenoptera acutorostrata. The sequence continues at coordinate 38,754,698 of NC_080077.1, read as the reverse complement.
AATAGCAGTGTGTACCACACACTGTTCTAAATCCTTGTGTCCCAACTCATGCAATCCAGAATAATCCAGAATCCAGAACTGCATGACGTAGACATTATTATTCTCAATTTATAGGTGGTAAAACTGAGGTATGTGGAGTTTTAGGGACTTACTCAAGTTTAATAGTAGGTGGAAGATTAAGAAAAAAAACCTAAGCAGTCTGGCTCTACCACTCAACCTCTTAAGCATTCTATTAATAATAAAAATAATTATGTTAGAACGAAATGCATGAGAAAGTAAGAGAAAGGCAGTTTCTTACAGCAGCACTTGAGTTTGAGAGAATGATGCAATTTACAAGATACATAGTAGGTATTCAGTAAATTTTAGTCTCTTTACTTGATTTTTGGTAGCTTGAGTTTGAGATTTCATGCAACATTTTGTATGTCAATGAAACTTAGACTTAAAATAACTTAGCCAATCCTGTCTCAGCCAATTATTATAAGAGACCACTCAGTGAGCTTAGCTTTCATTCTTTCATCACATCAGGGCTTGAATTGCACATTTCAGTAATGTACTCCAGGCCTGTGCATGCTTCATCTTTGCTCACTCATTCTGGGGAGCTCTTGGAGAGCCTACAGGGCTGGCAGGGCGATTAGGTGGTGGATGTGGGCAGCGCTGAAGAATATTTTTCAGTCTGAGGAAAAACATTTTCTGGCCCACTGAGCTTTTGGACTTATTTTGAAGGATATGTTGATTTAATTATAAATTTGAAAGCAGCAAGTCACCTGTTGTCTTCTGAGGGACATCTCAGCTGGCAATCCAGAAAGGAAGAAAGGTGGAAGCCTTCCCTAAGAAGGGGCCTTCTAGAGATGAGGAGTGGATGGTGGGTGCTCTAACCCATGGCATCTGGTCCCCAGGGTCTGGGGGTGAAGTGACACAAGTTGGAACATCACAGAGTAGAAACAGTGGTCGCTTAGTCATGCTGTGCTGTTGCAGTGACTCCTCACATTTATTTTAGCTCCTGTCAACAGAGAGCACAGCTTTTGTTTTTTCTGTTTCCTTTTAAAAGTTGATTACATAGGGGGAGCACTACCCTTTGAGAACAGTCTTGGCTGTCTGTTCCTTACATCACAGGGATTCTGAGGAGCCATTCTGCAGATGCAGGTGGCCACCACTTCAACTGTGTCTAGTTTACAGCACGTGGAATTTCATCTTTATCACTCAGGTTCTGTTACATTTTATTACCTCTTTTTAACATTGTATCTTAGAAATTGTTCACAGTCAGCTCAATTCCACAGCTCAGTTTTGCTAGTGACCTAGCGGAATTTTCACATATGAACATATGTTCTTTAGAAATGTTGGCTAAAAATTCCTGAGCTTTAGAATTTGGGGTGTGAGGCTGTGATACTGGCCCCTCGGTAATGAAGGTCATCCGCTTGGGGCAACAGGCCGGTTAGTCCGGCTGCTGCAGTCGCTCCAGTCAAGAGCATGTAAAATCAACCTGGATTCAAGTCATTCAGGAAAGCAACTCCATTCCATTTTTATAACCGGCTGTGAATTTTCGATCGTGTAGTCCAGAGGAGCACAGAAGGGAGACTGGCTCTAGCATGGAAGCAGCTCCTGGTGTCTGATTAGACAGGTGGCCTGCAGCACGTCCAGTTGGGTCTGCGGCTTGCTCAGTCCCCGCTTTCCTGCGGAGAGATGGCTCAAGGGTGGGGGAATGGATGAGAGCCACGTGTAGAGGTGATGTTGCTATTTTCACTGAGTCCTGCTAGCAGGTGCCACCTGCCTTAAACAAGGGCATCGCGGCTGGCTGTGGTACCTCAGCGGCCCTCTAGGAGGCATCCTTCCCCTTCTGGCACTCGTACCAGATTCCAGATGGTCTCCTGTGAAGCTGACCTCCGATGCCATGCCAGGCTCAGCTGTGACCAGTCATGGTTGTGTCTGTCACTTATAACATTTTCTGCATACTAACAGGTGTCAGTTCCCTAGTAAAAATGATACTGAGTCGTTTTTATTTTAACATAATAAATCAGTTGCGACTTATATTTTACCTTCAGCTACCACCACTGCGAGAACATGTCTTTCCTTTGAAGCTAAAAGCCTCCGTCTCATTTCTATCTTCTCACCTGTAGCAGCCGGAACGCTCACCGCTTTCCTTCAGCTGGGCCACTTGTGAGCTTTCGTTTTATTGATTTGTATTGTCACCGAGGAGAAATTTTCCCCCTACCCCTTTCAAGTTCTTTTGGCTGGACTAAGAATCAAATTGACACAAGACACATTAAGAGGAGAAAAAAAAACAATTGAATTTGTATGCACAGAGGTCTCATAAAGATGGGGCCCCTGAAGTGACCAGAGCAGGCTGTTTATTATTTTTGGACAAAGAAACAATTATTTGTGAAGGTTATCAAAGGGGCTTGTGCCTGAGGTAATAGACGAATGAAGAAGTGACTAAGGCTGTTTATACAGCTTTCTTAGCCTTGAATTCCCTAACTCTGGTGGTAAAGATGCTTTCTATCCTCCAGGTATAAGGAGGATATTTTCACACGAGAGATTTATTTCCCACTTTCAGGGGAAAGCAGGATGGGGGTGGGGGTCAGAATGTTTTTCTGTAATTTTCCCCACCAGCTATTTCTCAAGTAACTTTAGTTCAAAATAATCGATATGTCATTGTGGCATACGCGGGAGCAGCCTTTTCTGAGCCCTAGCATATTATATATAGGTGCGATAACTAATGAACTTGTTTTTGTCCAGAGTGTAACATCCAGGCCCTTGTTCCTTGCTAATTCTCCTAGCCTGTCATCTTTATTCTGGCTTTTCTGGGCCTCTGACCATGAGCCAGAGGCTGTGTATAATCCTCTGTGTAATGCATTGACTTCTAACCTGTCTTAAACTCCTTGACCTTGTTTTCACTCCAGCTTTGTATTGCTCAGACCTGGATATGTTTCTTCATTCTGGATGTGAGTGGACTTTTTACAGAGACATCGCCAGCCAGTATGGATTGGTCTTCCTCCCATGTCCTACCCTAGCTTGCTGTTAGCGGTACTAAGAATCCTTGGCGTTTATCTCCTGGTCTCTTATCCTGAGGGGTGGTCCTGGAGTGGGATAGTACCGGAGAAGGTTCTAGAGCCATACTGCTCGAGTTTGGCTTCCTGCTTTGTCCGTTCCTCCAAGCCCAATCTGGGTATATCACGTGTGGGTTCAAACACTGTGAATGACCGTTAGAGATCTCATTTTCCCCTGGCACTCACAAGCCTCCCCACTTTGGTCATTACCTTCTTTCCCAGCCATGCATACCATTTCTTTCCTTCATCCGCCCCCCATAGCGGACCTCTAGGCCATTCCCTTTATTCCCACTGTTTCTCCTGCCTGAATGGTACACATTCGCTCTATAAAAAATGCCAATAATTTCTAGATTTTCAAGGACTATTTCAAAATATACCTATGAAATATCTCTCCATTCACCCAGCCGACTTTAACTTCTTCCTCATTCGACTTATGTACTACTGCTGTCACACTCATTGTAGGCCACTTTGTTATTCATTCATGTTGTCATCTATCCCTGCTTTTGTGGAGCAGATGCTCTTGCCCTACTTGGATTCCCATTTAATACGTAGGCTCCTTAAGGACTGAGAGAATGTCAACATCATTTTTAGTCCATTTTTTAGTTCATTTTCCCCAGAAAATGTAGCCTGAAATGGAGACTTGCTTGAGGTGGGTTATTGACGAGTCCTCTTGAAAACAACACTTGTGGGGGAGTGAGGGAAGCAGGATTGTGCAGAAGGAGAAGCTGAAAGCTTCAGCCAATCCCACAAGGAGCTCTGAAGCTTGGACACTATTTTGTTTTCCCCAAATTGAGGCAATGAGGCTGCACTTTTCTACCCCCATGCTGGCCAGTCATTTGGATGCAACAGCAGTCATTGGATGCAACAGGCATCCAGGAAGGAGATGTAACTTTGAAGAAAGCATATCCCTTTCACCCAGGTAGTTCTTAGAGGGACTCTACTCTTAGCTGTCAGCAGCCTATGCTCCCAGCAGCAACTGGGGGAATGAGTGCTTTAGTCCTAAATAGGGGCCTTTGGAGCAAACCACAGCAACCATAGAACCTTGTACATACAGGGCCAAGGGTCAGTAAATATTTGCTAAACTGTACTTAAAGTGATTCATAAATGTCTCACATCTTCTAATAAAGTATATTTAAATGTATAAAATATTGGAGATTGTATTAATGCACCTAATTAGTGTTAGGAACAATTTGCTGAGCTATGACTATATTTATTGGAGTGACTCTAGGTCAGAGTTCTACAAAGAGCCCCAGGCTTCTCTCCCAAGTTAGGAGTCATAGCCAGTAATCTTTTAGGCTTCAACCTTCCCATGATAGGTATTTGAACACCTATATTTTGTCAATTAAAGTCATTAATTTTACCTACTTCACTCGTATTTACAAGTTTCAGCCCTTCTAAGTTATTCTCAAGCTGGCTGATATAATGTTGATCAAAAAGAACAAATGCCCGTGAACTTCATAGCTACAGAAGCTCTCAGACTTAATGAAGCAAACTTCATGTACACAAGTTTGGCCATGACCTACAGAGGCTATAAAAGACCTCATGTTGCTCTGCCCTTCCCTCTCTCAAACAGCAGTTTTCCTATGGGAAGTATTCATTTTTAATGTAATAGCAACAGTTCCTTGATTTCTATCTTATGTCCCAAATCATGTAGATATATTTACAGAAAAAAGTGATATTTATCTTTCTACCATATGTTTTGATCTTTGCAATGGCTATCCTGTTGCCTAATTTGATGTCTGATTACACACCCCACTAGCACTACTGTCCTCACCCACCCACCCAGAGGAGGATCCAGATTTTGTGAGGCTAAAAGGCTAGACAATTTGGGGTCCCTCTTTACGAAAAGGAATAAAAGACCATTTTACCTTTGACCATTTTATAAAACGTATTGGGGGTCTCCAAGAACTCCCAGGTTTGATGATATGCTAGAAGGACTCATAGGACTCAGCATTTAATTGTACTCAGAGCTTCATGGCTATGATTTATTATGGTGAAAGGATCCAAGGCAAAATCCAAGAAAGGAAAAGGTTCATGGGGCAAAGTCCAGGGGAAACCAGGTACAAACTTGCAAAAGTTCTCTCCCAGTGGAGTCACATAGGACATGCTTAATTTTTCAAGGAATGGATTGTGACAAGTGGGAAATGTTGTCCACCAGGAAAGCTCCTTAGGGACTCAGTGCCCAGGCTTTTTATTGGGAGCTGGTCATGTAGACGTCCTCTGCCCAGCGTGTACCCAGATTCCTAACTTGCAGAAGGAAAGCAAGTGTTCAGCATAAACCATTGTCTTTCTACAAGCAATTTAGGTGCAGTGAGCTACTCTTATTTATGGGATGGTGGGAACCCTCCTGAAATCTAAGTTCCCAGATGCCAGCCAAAAGCCAACCTTGCAGGCAGGTGTTTCCAAGGGAGGAGTGTCAGGCCTGCTAGGTTAACTCTTTCCTGAACACATAAAACATTTGAACCCATTGCTAGGGCTCCTTCCAGGGCCTTGGAAAGGGCTGGTGCAAGTGAGGGGCCCTTCAAGCTGAAGCTTCAGTATCTTCCATGGTAAGTGCTTCTCTGGTTCCAGCTGTATTGAGACACTTCAGAACCTAAACTCAGTAAGTTCTTGCTCAGCTCTGGCCTTTGCATGTGCTAGTGTCTCATCCTGAATCACTCTTGCCCCTTTCTTCCCCAAACTCTTATTCCTCTTTAAGCTTTCAACTTAGATGTTACAACTTAGATGTTACAACTTAGATGTTTTCAACTTAGATGTTACATCCTCCTGGAAGTCTGTGGGCCCCCTGTTTCTGATTTACTTTGCCTTTCACTGTGAGCCCATAGGGACTGTCCTCTCCTTAGTATAGCCCTTTGCGTAGAGTATTGCAGTTACACTAATCACTTCCCTCGATGCCCCATGAGTTTTGAGCTTCTTGAGAGCAATGCCTGTTTATTCTCTCTATTTGTACTCGCATGCCTAGCACTATACCTGGTATATAGCAGATTTTTATATCAGTACTTGTTGAATGATATAGTTACTCACTAATATTGACCATAGCACTGCAATTAGTCCTCCACTGGTTATTAATTTAAATATTTGGGTTAAACCGAGATGTGTGTTAAACAGCAGGATTAATAGTGCAGTGGTAATTTCTGCTAACTTCTGTCCTCAAGGCTCTAAACCTTTTGGAAAACCTCTAGGCAGCCTTCCTTAGCAGCAAATAATCAACTAGAAGAAAAACCTAACAGAGTTACAGGGGAGATATGACCCATATAGACTTGCTAATGAAAAGCTTGGGTAGATATTCCTGCAACTAAATATGCCATGGAAAGGAAGCTGCTCGATGTTTTTCTCCTTTTTAGTAACATTATTTTTCATGTCTGAGCATATAAGCATATCTTAATTGACATTAATCAGAGTTAGATTAATTTTATTAGATTTTCAGAAAGCTCTGAAGCCTGTTATTAAAATAGGCATTATTAACTTTGTTGTCTTCATTTTAAGACACATTTCAAGATCTGCTATAACTCAAGCAGACCTACTGAGAATTCAGTGACTCAAATATGTCAGGCATTGCTTCTATAAAACTTAAGTATGATACTTTGAAGCTGCCACCGTTGGCATATGGAGTATATACACATACTTGTGTGTTTCTCTATTCATTCATATATGCAAAAGATAAAGGTGGGAAGAGAGACTATCTATTTATCAGATGTCCCACAGGCAGACTCTATGAGGGATTGACATGAAAGCTGCTGGGCATGCGGTTGCAAGTGGTGGTGTCTCTAACTCCCAGAATTTGCTGCCAGCAAACATTAGGGTTGAAAGCAGATTTCTCGAATCTAGTGTTCATAGTTTCAGTTAGAAATAGTTCATTCTGAAAGAATTTATAACTGGAGGAGATGATAGGCAGATGAGGATTCAGCAGCTGCAACAAGAAAGTTTCCCAGGAGGAAGGGTGTTAAAAAAAATTGTGACAGATGTCAAGCATCTGAGTTGGAAGCAGTGCCTCAATAAAGGGGCTGATGCAGTGATAGCTGCTTGGCTGGAGAGGAATGGAAAAGAGAGTTGAGGTGATTGACATTCCTGAGGGCCCTTTTCATTTGTGTTTGTTTCAAAGACTTTTTTTTCTGGTGGCATAGATAATTACTGGATTGAAGGTCTCTGTCTTGCTAGACTGTTTATGAACAGATTACTAAACCAAAGAGAAGGTCAAGGGGAGGTGAAGGAAGGTAAATAAGTAAATCTACTCTGTGCTGCTATCTGTATAGTATATGCTTTGGACAGAACATCTGAAGGTGAAAAATTTAATCATTTAATATAGTTGATGTTTATAATATGGAAATAACAGATTTTTTTCCTTTACAAACATTTCTTAAGTACATTAAGACCTGACTAATGTGGAGTTGTTCTTACATGTGAGATGGTAGTCCAAAAAAGCAAGCCTTCTGCGTTTAGGCTTAACCTTTGAAATCTCTGTAAATGTAAGGGTAAATCTGGAGTACAGAGATGTGGATTCACCCTCCTACTCGGCTCTAGTATCTAGCAGCTTTGCGATGTCACACAGGCTTTGCACTCTCTCTCCTTTAGTTATAGCTCCTTCATAAACGGGCAATCATAAACCCTATCTCTGATATGGCCATGCAAAGATTCAGTGAAGATGTGCTTATTGGGCACCTTGTAATTATTTACTAATTGAATATCTATAAAGCACTTACCACATAAGGCACTTAGTAAGTACTAAATTAACAGTTAAGTTGTCATCTGCCTTGTTGAACGGAGTATACTTGAGACCTCTTAAACCTTTCTTGGTAACTCAGAGCCATCCTTTTGAGCATCAGTTTCTGTTTTGGGCTGTAACACAGGCAGGAGCCTCCTGTATTGCTAGAATACATTAGGACAATCTGTGTGTGAGCACAAACACGCATGCGCGCCCACGCATATCCAGTGGTGTTTTGAATCTTTAAATCTTTTCTGTGATTATTCTTTCACACATGCATTTTACTTTTGTCAAGGTCTTTGTATCCTTCTTATTCTTCTCCTATTTTGCTGCTTATACGCTGCTGTTGGAACAGAAACCATACAAGAGGCTTGATAGAAATGTGGATAAGCTCAGAATGAGCAGTTGCACAGGAAGGGGGTGAGAGGTTCAGTTGTGACTCAGGCTGGATGATCCACAAGACATCTGCTGGATCGTCTCTGTGGCCTTTTAAAATGACTGATTCCTGGGTTTAAAACAACTCATCAATGCAGGAGCTAAATGAAGTAAAATTACAGAGTTTGATTTTGTCATTGCTAGTGCAATGAACATCATATGCCAAATTTATAATTCACTTATATTTTATTATGAAAAAGCGAATTTAATTATAGAAAATACCTTAGCATTGAGGCTAATATTTCTTTTATTTTGCATTTGACTCTATATGACCACTAATTCCATTTTTGCCCAGTCCTCTTAATTCCATTTTCATTTAGGATATGTATTGTGGGAATAGAATATAGTTTGTTAACTTTTTAAAAGGGGCTCTCGGGTCGACCTTGAAGGTGTGAAGCAACCATGTATTCCCATAGAAAGCTAACCATTTTAGTGTAATTTTTCTGCACAAGTGGCCTATTCTTTGCATTATTAGAGTTTTACACTTACTGCTTTTGATCATGACTTGGCCTAGCTGAAAATGATCTCTTAAGAATTCACTGTGCAGTAGTGGAAGTTAAATCTATTTTTAAATCAACAAGTACTTATTAAAATGTCAACTACCTGCCAGGAACTATTGTTAACACTTTACAAATATTGACTCACTGAATCTTACAACAACGCTTTGGGGTAGGTGCTATTATTGAGCCCATTTTACAGATGAGGAAATTGCAGTACAGAGAGGTTAAGTAATTTGATCAAGGTCACACAGCTAATAAATGGCAAGACCAGGTTTGAACACAGACAGTGTAACATTAGGCACTTAACCAAATCCTAGAATTATCTGCAAGGAACAGCAAATTGAAGAGCTATCTTCCATGTGTCGTGATCTAGTCTAAAGAAGTTCTCTTAGTATTTTTTTTTTTTAAATTCCCAGGATGTTAAGTGTTTTCACCAGTTTCGAAAATAGTGTATTTATTTTAACTATGACACATTAAGTGAACAAACCAAAGATGACTACGTGGTATATGCCTGCGTGTATGCAATTAAACCAAGTAAAATGGAGATTATAGGTTTAAATCTTGTGTTCCTAATATAATTATTTAATCATTTATTTTTAAAAAATCACTTCTTAAATTAGTGAAAATGTTGAAGTTATTTGCGTTGTCATTTTTAACAACAGTGTATCCTGGATTATTTTCCTTCTTCCTCTTACTATGTGTTAATTCCTCATTACTTGTCTTTACCAGGAATTAGCAGTGGGGGTAATGAAAATGGTTGAACTTCAGATTAGTCAGTATTGATGAAACTTAGTGGAACTGGTGAAAGACTCTTCAGTATGAAGTAAACATCACTAGCAAAATTTTTTTTTATTTAGAATTCTATTCTGTCTTCTTTGTGAAAATATAAATTAGAGTTTATTTTGTTCATCTTCTGTGTGTGTGTGTGTGAGAGAGAGAGGGAAGGAGGCATATATTTTAATTTTCAAAGTATTTATAACCTTAGTTAATAAAGTGATCACTTGAAAAAATTGCGTTCTAATTTTTCATATAGCTGAAGCAAGATATGGCTTACTGACTTGTAACCATCCCCGTTTTTTTCTGCTTAGCAATTCCACTAAGTTGGCATATAAATAAATAACAGGCTCTGTCAGTTTAAAACTTCTTGTTCTGGGCATGCCATTTATTTTGCTAAGCCTATAGCAATGGGAAATATTAATAAAAGCATAATTTACCCTAAAGTGACAGCCTCCTGAGACACAGGAAACCTGCCTTTCTCCTGTCACTGAGAGAAGAAAATACTCAAGGCAAAATTAAAGGCAGTGGACAAAGAGGAAATAAGTAATATTCAGGTGGAAAGCGCACACACACACACACACACACACACACACACACACACGTGCACACACACGCGCACACGCACACACACACACACACACACAATTTTGTCCTCAGAGAGAAATGGCCAGAGGGATGGGATTACAGACCTAGAGGGGAAAGGAAGCTTGGGCATCAAAGCATTAAAGAAGTGTGAAATAGAGATTAACGCCCACAGGGAACCTGCTTGGTAGAGAAGCTGGGCCCAGAGGTGGGCTCAACAGTCTTCTGAGGAGTCACGGCTCTGGGCATCTTATCTGAGTCAACCTAGGCTGATGTATTTTCCCGTCACTCCTTGGAGTTCTACATCTGCACATTGCAGATACTATAAGATTTGCCACAGGTATTTGCTAAATTCTTCAAGATCTTTCATGAAAAGCTATCTTGTTCCTAGAAGTTTAGAAATGGGTAGTTGGTCTCTTGCAATTTCTTCTAGATCTGTCAGTCTAAACCCACTCACGTTACACTATTCATTATTATTTTACTTAGACATTTCTCATGGTCAGTGATATTTTTTAAAAATTTGAATATCACTTCCACTATGTTTATACTTAAATGCTTCTGGTGGTCAGTGATTTTTTTAACAAAATTGAATATCACTTTTTACATTTTACTAAATTATTCTTGTGTATCTTAAGTATTTGTTTTGTTAGTTTCCAGTTTATGTATTATATGCAGATAGGCTGTGGATGATGTTTGTTATAATCTTGCAACAGCTATAAAATTACTTTCCTTGAATTTATATTGTACCAAAAATCATTATAACAACTAAATTCCTCAATAAGAAAAGAGAGGAAAAGGAAGAAAATAAACTGAAGATAATTAGCACTTTTACTTAATGGCCCTTCTTGATTAAATCTAGCTTTGCACAGGAGCACACAGACAACTACTAGCAAAAACATTTTTCCTAGCTCATTATAGTACACCTCTTATCTACTTTCTCTTCTTACCTGTATTTCTATAAATGAGAATTTTTTTTGAAATAAACATTCCGGGAATATGAATTCTTAACATTTTTTCTAATACCATATTGTGAGATATATTATATTGCCAGAAACTTCAGAAAAATCAGGAGGCCTTGTAGACTAAATTTTTTTTTATCATAAATTAACTTGCCTACATCAGTGTAAATACCACCATAGTATTAAAACTGGATTGCAGGGCAGTTGGTTTCAAGGATTTATTTATTCATTGGCATATCATAGTATAGGTAAAATAAAATTTTCTAGTCTCAAAAATTATTTAGTCTGATATTAAACGATTTGTATTGCATATTGATGTTCCTGTGTGTCAATTTTACTTGGTACCTCTATTTCAAAGATTTTTATCTGCCAAGGGGCTCTTGATGACTGAGGAACTTATTTTACTTAACAAAATAACTGCCAAAAACATAAGATATGATGTTTCTGTATAGTAATGAAATCAATTTTATGTGTGATTGGTGGAATCAGACAAGACATTTTGAAATACTAGTTTACTAAAATGTTCATATTTCATTTATTTAGGTTTTATATAAGATTTGATTTGCTTTTATATAACACATTCTGTTTCTGCTTTTTACTAGAATTGAATGGTGTTATCTTTAGCGTGTCTAAATATAGTCTTTATGTATAGAATTTGGTAATTATTCATAAATCTGTTTTCTTTTGCAGATACATTTTGCAAAAGGAACTTAAGGGAAGGAGAAAAATACTTATTACTTTTAGTAAAATATGTGATATTTTAGTAAACTTGAGTTGAACTTTCTAGTATAGTCATAGAGTAAATATTTAAATATACTATGATGGTTATTGAATGCTGAGAATCAAAATTTTCACTCTTCAAGGTCAATTTGCAATGTGAAACCATAGGATCATAATTTACTTTAGAAAATCCAATTAGAACATGTGCTGTTGTAAGATGAAAAAAATAAGGTCTGAAAATGTTGGATGATTTTTTTTGTTGGATGACAATGCTAGTTGGATGAAATACAATTATTTTTGTGTTAAATATTAACAGTTATCATTAAATTAAAAATCTGATCTCTTCCTTGTTGATTAGCTGTATGAGGATTGCAGGTAGGCAAATAGATCACACAGGTAAATATGATCCAGCCCCTGACCTCATGGGAGAGAAATAGCACCATTGCCAAGTGTGATTAAGGGTATGGAAAAGGAGTTTTAGGAACTTGGAGAAAGAAGCAAATAATCCAGCCTTAGACATCAGGCCTTGAGTGGTGAGAGAGAGAGAAAGGGAAACGTGGGCTGGATTTTGGACTTTGAATTAGTGGCAAGGACTGGATCTGAATGAAGCGTTAATTCTCAAACTCTTGACATTAGTGGTCTCTCCACTCTATTCCTATGCTTAATGTCAATGAAAATCAAAATGTTATCATATGAGATATTTACTAGATCCTTTTTTTCCCAGTTACTTAACATTACAAGCTATTGATGTAAGTGTACAATTTAATTTCAGAATCATAAAAATGTAGATACGTCCTATTTCATCTGATAAATTTACATAAAAGATATAATTGGTTCCTAATGTGTACAATTTAAATTGATAACTCTATGAGGTTTTGCTTGTTTTGTTTTTCCCTTATAGACTCCTTTTATTATTCATTTGTTGAGAAATAAAAATTTGGATAAAAAAGCTATTTTATTAGAATTTAAATCATTTAGAAAAATAAAACAAGTTATATACCTGCTCCAAATATTTGCTCTTAGCAAATGGCCAATATTAAAAAAAAAAATTCATGAGAATTCTTCCAAGTTTAGGGAGCCAGTGTCATGAGTTTTTAGAATCCAAATCTTAAATGAATTCTTCTTATAACCCAGCCTATCTTTAGATTTTCTATATGTTATTTGTATCTGAATAGGATCGTAACAAGATAGAAATCAATCTAATTTTGTTGAATTGAAAAATTTACACACACACACCCACATACCCCATATCTACAACTTATACAGTCCATATTAACAAGTAGTTATTTACACAAGTAAAGTTAAGATTAAGATTATTAAGATTACTTAAGATTATTATTTTTCATTTATTATTATAATAAATAACTCATGCCTTTTGTATGTATTAACTATTTCATATATATGAAAGAAAAGATTTCTGAATGTGAAAAAAATATATTTGGAAGAAAGTTAGACTGCTTTTTGATTCCTAATAAATTCATACTAGAACATATACCTTTTTTGATGAGCCCCTGTATCCAAAAAGTGCTATATGATATATATATATATAATATCATATATTATATATGATATTAACTAAATAATCCATGCAAAACATCTAATAGAGTGCTTGGCACACAGTTATAGTCAATAAGTGTTAACTAATCTTTTATTGTTATCATTTTCATCATTACCTTCTAAACATAAAAATATCAGTAATACTATACTTGTAAATATATATGTATATATTTTGGTGGAAGATGATAATGGCTGTTTTATTTTTCTCTATATCCCATATTTTCCTAAATTTTCATGACATAAAATTTATATTTAGCAACGGTTCTTTCATTAATACATAGCCTTTAATTGATATTAATATGGACAGATTTAAAATCAATCTCTTAATGTTTATCGAAGTCTTTGACTCTTTCCTTCTTGAATGCCACATTCAAGTTGGGACCAATTCTCAATTATCTGTAGCAATGAACCACGTCTCTACAATGAGAATATTTACAAGAAAGGCACAAATCCTTTCTTAACTGTGCTAATAGTCCTTAAATTTAGGGGAGACCGTGACAACAATCAGGACTCTACAGTTGACATGAGTTTAATGGCATTTTTAGAGGCCCCGGAGTTATTGGGAGCTTGTTTGCACAGAATTGCAAATTCCAGCATGGCTGTATCCTAGTGTGAAAAGCAGGGCTCTAAGGAGGGGCCAGATACAAAATGACCTTAGAAAACAAAGATTTTGAACATGATCCTGAGAGCAGCAGGGACCAATTGAAAGTTTTAAGCAATTAAGTGACAAGATTAGATTTTCCATTTAGGAAAGTTATTTTGGCTATCATGGCAAGGATCCTAGTAGGTAGATTATTACAGTCATTTGCAGGAAAAATGAGGAAGGCAAGGATTAAAGTGGTGACTGTAAAGATAGAGTAGAAACATGCTAGCTGCTTAGAATAGTTATATCTGGAGTGAAGTAGATGCAGTGGGTTTAGCTGATTGCAGGTCTCTAGCTTGAGTAGTGTAGTGGGTATGTCCTATATGAGAGAGGAAAAAGGATATGGAGCATATTGGAACATATGGAAGAAATAAATGCCCTCAGTTTTGGATATCATGTCTCTCATATCTCAGAACAAGATTGCATATTCTCTTGCACAACTTTTGCAGATAGTATTAGTCTTATATTTCTACAGAGCCTGATAGTTTCCAGAGTGCTTTCACATGTGCTAACTCATGTCCTTCATGAGATTCTATGAGAAAAGGAGGAGAGAATGCTCCCTATCCACTTACTTGTAGACATCAAGGCTCAGAGATCAAAACACATACAAATTGGCATGTCTAGAACTGAAGTCAAAGTAATTGTACTGTAATCAACAAGAATATTTTTGGGTCAAAAAGAAAGCTTACTTGAAGAGAATGTAGCAAGATTTACAAGGATCTTCTCCAGTCTTCATAGAAAAATAAAAGAAAAAATATGCTTAAAATTTTGCTAATCTTGCTGAGAAGCCCAAAGAGCACTTTCCACCAAAAAGCAGTGCACAGCTGGTAAGTGCTATGATGATATTTGCTCAAAGAGTTTAAAATTTGTTAAAAGGAGGCTCACACCAGGATCTTACATGTCAACTTTCTGCATGCATTTTATAAGTGAATTAGAAATGCTGTAAATAGTGTATTTTGCAGTGAAAAATCTGACACAGGGTCATCCTCAATGATGTGAAAGCAACCTCAGGAAAAGGCTTTTTTAAAAAATAAGATTAGGATTACAGTTCAGTAAATTATTTTATGTTCATCAGCTGGAAATCATATTTATGTATCAATGGGGATTTTTAATGCAACTACTGAATTTAAAATCCATGCATTTCCCAGCAGTTTATTTCTGAAAGAACTTTGAGAACTATAATTTAAGGTAAGGTGGAATGAAATAATCCTGAATTTGGCATTTAACAAAAATGCAACCTAAGTGTCCATCGACAGATGAATGGATAAAGAAGATGTGGCACATATGTACAGTGGAATATTACTCAGCCATAAAAAGAAACGAAATTGAGTTATTTGTAGTGAGGTGGATGGACCTAGAGTCTGTCATACAGAGTGAAGTAAGTCAGAAAGGGAAAAAGAAATACCATATGCTAACACATATATATGGAATCTAAAAAAAAATGGTCATGAAGAACCTAGGGGCAGGACAGGAATAAAGACGCAGACCTACTAGAGAATGGACTTGAGGACATGGGGAGGGGGAAGGGTAAGCTGGGACAAAGTGAGAGAGTGGTATGGACATATATACACTACCAAATGTAAAACCGATAGCTAGTGGGAAGCAGCCGCATAGCACAGGGAGATCAGCTTGGTGCTTTGTGACCACCTAGAGGGGTGGGATAGGGAGGGTGGGAGGGAGGGAGATGCAAGAGGGAAGAGATATGGGAACATATGTATATGTATAACTGATTCACTTTGTTATAAAGCAGAAACTAACACACCATCATAAAGCAATTATACTCCAATAAAGATGTTAAAAAAATGCATCAAATGACAAGTTAAAAAATCACTGTATCAAATGATATATACACTATACATACTTTCAGAGTATATCTCTATTGCAGAACTGGCTGGAGGAGTAGACAAGTTTGAAGAATAGGCAATGGGTGGCCTTTTGCATCTGGCAGGTGCAGACTTAGACTCCAGTCTCAGATCTTCCCACGTCTGGCTTTGTATCCTTGGCGTGTGGTTCACTTTGTTGACCTCTGTTCTTTATTTGTAAAGTAGGGATAGTGATATATACTTCTTATGGTTTTAAGAGGATTACATATTGAGGGGCAAGTACTAAAGTCAGGCACTACTTTAGGTGCATATGAGGCTTTAGTGAATAAACAAGGATACCTGCCCTCCTGGAGATCTTGTACCTCAAGAGCTCCATAAAGTGTGTCTAACATGAATGCTTAATACATTTTATTTGTGAATAAGAGCTTATAAATTTACCCAATGTGTTTACTTTTATGGAGGGAAACAGTTATTTTCCCTCTTCCAATTAAATTAATCTGTATCTTCCAATTAATTCTTTTCTGGATGCAAGTACAAAACTAAAGACATCATATTTTTCCTTCTGGGTAGTCTGCTTTCATACTAAACACTGACAGTGTCCTTGCTTTTTAAGGGTAAAATAATTTTCAAATCCCTCAGTTTTCAAATAGGATAAGGATTTTCATTATTATAGGTCAATAGTATTACATTGATCCAATCACCACTTCAGATTTAAAGAAATATTTCATGCTCAAAAGACCCAATCGATTTTAAATTACTTATTATCATAGGTATTTTCACATCTGTTCCAAGTGTTGCCTTACCCCTTTCTAGAACCCAGCTCATATAAAAATTTCATGATGATAATGACTGGACTTGTGCATTTGAAATATGCGGAGTCAACTGGCAAAACAGACTATATTAATTTCAGATGATATTTTTGGATCTATATTCATGGGCTGCTCCCTGATTTTCTGGAGAAATCAGTGGTATTAGACATGACAGTAAGGAGCTGGAGAGAGCTAAATAACTTCAAAATATACTGTAAGCTGTATGCCGTTTTGGTATAAATATTTGTTTTTTCTTTTTGTTTTGCTTCATATGGATATTATAGACATTTTCCTTGTTTGCCTTTTGTTGACAACCATTACTAAGTGTGTGTAGCACAGATTAAGCTTTTTAAAGTAAACCCAAGGTATATAGATAAAATACATTTGCTGGACATCAGTACAGATCTCATGGACATTAAAAGCATAATGAAGGAATACTGTGAACAACTCTATACCCACAAATTTGATAACGTAGATGAAATGGACCAATTCCTTAAAGACACAATTTGCCAAAACTCACACAAAGAGAAAATAGAAAACCTGAATAGGCCTATGTCTATAAGAGAGGTTGAATCAATAATCAATCAATAATTGTCCCTTCAAAACAGAAAGCATCAGGCCCAGATGGGTTCACTGATGAATTCTACCAAACATTTAAGGAAGATAGTATACCGATTTTCTACAGTCTCTTTCAGAAGACAGAAGCAGAGAGAATACTTCCTAATTCACAATATGAGGTCAGCATCACTCTACTACCAAAACCAAAGACCCTGTAAGAAAACTATAGACCGATATCTTTCATGAACGTAGATGTGAAAATCCTCAACAAAATATTAGGAAATCAAATCCTACAATGTGTAAAGAATTACATACCACAATCAAGTAGGATTTATCCCAGATATGCAAGAATGCTTCAACATTTGAAAATCAGTTAATGTAATCCATCAAATTAACAGGCTAAAGAAGAAACACATGGTCATATCAATAGATGCAGTAAAAGCATTTAACAAATCCAACACCCATTCATGATTAAAAACTCTCAGCAAAGTAGGAATAGAGGGGAACTTCCTCAGCTTGATAAAGAACATCTACAAAATCCTACAGCTAACATCGTACTTGATGTTGTAAAATTCGGAACAAGGCCAAGATGCCCTCTCTCGTCTTTTCTCAGCATCTTACTGGAAATTCTATCTAACGAAATGAGATAAAGGAAACAAAAGGTGTATAGACTGGGAAGGAAGAAATAAAACTGTCTTTGTTTGCAGATGACAGGATTGTCTATATAGAAAATCTAAAAGAAATGACAAAAAAAAAAAAAAAACCCTCCTAGAACTAATAAGCAACTATAGCAAGGTTACAGGATACAAGGTTAATATACAAGTCTATATACCAACAACGAACAAATAGAATTTGAAATTAAAAACACAATACCATTTACCTTTGCACCCCCCAAAATGAAATATTTAGGTGTAAATCTAACAATATGTACATCTATGTGAGGAAAACTATATAAAACTGAAATAAATCAAAGAACCAAGTAAATGGAGAAATACTGAATGTTCATGGCTAGAAAGACTCAATATTGTCAAAAAATGATTTCTTCCAAACCTGATTTATAGATTCAATGTAATCTCAATAAAAACCCAGCAAGTAATTTTTTGGACATCAACAAACTGCTTTTAAAGTTTATACAGAAAGACAAAAGACCCAGGATAGTCAACATAATATTGAAAGAGAACAAAGTCAGAGGACTGATACTTACTTTAAGACTTACATTAGAGCTATAGTAACCATGACAGCAAGATATTAGTGAAAGAATAGAGAAATAGATCAATAGAACATAAGAGAGAGCCCCAAAATAGACCCACATAAATACAGAAACTGATCTTTAATAAGGGAGCAAAGGCAGTTCAATCGGGAAAAGATTGTTTTTTTTTTTTTAACAAATGGAACAACAGGACCTCACATGCAAAAAAAGTGAATCTAGGTACAGACCTTACACTCTCCACAAAAAGTATCTTAAAATAGATCACAGACTCAAATGTATAACATAAAACTATAAAACTCCTAGAAGATAACGTAAGAGGAAATCTTGACCTTGGAATAGTTAACTTTTTAGAAACAATATCTAAAGTAAGATCCATGAAAAAATTATTGAGAAGCAGGACATGATTAAAGTTAAAAAAATTTTTTTTTAAACTTTTGCTTTGTGAAAGATATTATGGACAAAATAAGACAGGCTACAGACTGGGAGAAAATATTTGTAAAAAACGTACCTGATGAAGAACTGTTACCCAGCATATAAAAAGAACTCTTAAAACTCAACAAGGAAATGAAAACCTTGATAAAAAAACCAGCCAAAGGTCTTAACAGACATTTCACTAAAGAAGAGTATTTACTCTTGGTAAATAAGCACATGCAAGATGCTCCACATCGTATGTCATCAGGGAAATGCACATTAAAACAACAGCAAAGTACAACTACACTTCTATTAGAATGCCCAAAATGTGGACCTCTGACACCACCAAATGCTGGTTGGGATGTGGAACAACAGGAACTCTAATTCATTGCTTCTGTAAATGCAAAATGGCATAACAACTTTGGAAGACAATTTGTCAGTTTCTTACAAAGCTAAATATACTTGAATCAAGAAGATCCAGCAGTTGTGCCCCTTGGTATTTACCCAAGGAAGTTGAAAATGTGTGTATACACCGAAAACTGCACATGGATGTTTATAGCAGGTTTATTCATAATTGTCAAAACTTGGAAGCAACCAAGATGTGTTTCAGTAGGTGAATTGACAAACTGTGGTACCTCCAGATAATTTATTATTCAGTGTTAATAGAAATGAACTATCAAGCCATGAAAAGACAGGAAGAAACCTTAAATGTATATTACTAAGTGAAAGAAGCCTATCAGAAATACTGTGAACTGTATGACATTTCTGAAAAAGGCAAAACCATGGAGACAGTAAAAAGATCAGTAGTTACCAGGGGTTGTGGGAAGGGAGGGATGAACAGGCAGAGCACAGAGGATTTTCAGAGCAGTGAAACTATTCTGTGTGATACTATAGTGGTGGATACATGACATTATACATTTGTCCAAATGGATAGACTGTCCAACACCAAGAGTGAACCCTAATGCAAACCATAGACTTTGGGTGATAATGATGTGTAATTTATCAGTGTGGGTTCAGTGATTGTAACAAGTGTACCACTGTGGCTGGGGATGTTGATCATGGGGGAGGTGTGCGTGTGTGGGAGCAGGGAAGATATGGGAACTCTGTATTTTCAGTTCAGTTTGGCTGTGAATCTAAAACTGCTCTAAAAAATAATGTATTAAAAAAAAGAAAGAAACACAACTGCTTCTGTAATAGTAGTGAAAGAGCTCCACATAAAAATCAGTATGCTGTATTTACCTCGAGTATCTTAACCAAATTAGCATACCTTATTAGTAGCAGTAGACAGGAATAGTTGGCATATAACTTCCTTTGGGGGAAAATGTTTTAGCTATACTCTGAGATCATACACAGCTGAGAATGTTAGTTAATACTCTTTGAAGATTTTATTACAGTGGAACCCACTTAATTCTCATATCCCAGTGGAATCCAAAACTGTGCAGCTTCAGTATTTACTGCAATTATTAGAGAGTACTTAACGTTACGTGCAGTCTAAGTTTTGCTTTCCGATTTCTTTCAGAGTAAGCAGTATACATTAGAGTCACACATCCTTAAAAGCAGTTATAGCAAAGCAGGTGAGTAACATGAAGTTGCCAAAGGTCTGTATGGCACAAAAATGTGTCCTGCAGAAAAATAAATTCAGTTATTTGCAGAAGACAGTCTTTCAGATGTCTCTGCTACAGATAGCAATTCAAAACATTGACAAGTAGCTCAACTTAAGGAAATGGAAAATTGACAGTGATCTCAGAATTATGTTTATCAGTCTAGTCACTTGTTAACTCACCTGCTACCAGTTTGGTAACTAAAAAGTTTTTTACTGTTCCTAAAAAAGTGATTTAACTCACCTGCTCAGTACAGTCATCTTCAGTACCATTGTTTTCTGTAGCAAAAAAGGAACCTGATCAAAACAGAAATTCAGGAAATACTCACTCAATTTAATGATTTAAGCAGAATCCATAGGAAGAAAACGATATTAATGTGTTGATTGGCTGATATGACAGTGAGTTGACTTATATTATTTATTACCATCTATTTGTGTTTAGCAAAAGCATATACTAAGATTTAAATGCTAAAACCTTCTGAACTCACATGTATAACATTCTTTAGTTGATAAAATTTACAAATACTTATCTAATTACATTATTTGTCTATTTTGTTCCTTAGCATTAGAAAACTTCATTTTCATAGGACTTCATTTTAGTATAATGGTGGGAAATGTTGCTACAGATATTACCTGTAGGACTTTTGCAAATACACGACTTTAATCTCTTGAAAAATATTCTCTACTTCCTCAAGAAATGTAAAATTATGGTGAAAATGGTTGGAGTTTGCTATGATATAATAATTTTCATTGAGTATAAAACAAAGTCAATCACCATTGACTTCATTGATACATATAATCTATTTCAGGACCAATTTCTTTTGACACTCAGGTTAGTTACTCTCAAGTTAACTGGTAACATTCACTATGCTTGATTAAATTAAACGTGGTGCATAGTTGTAGCCTGCTTCTTCAAAATGGGCTATCTATAATGATATGAATTACCTTGAAGTCACCATTGATTGCCAGTGCTAATACAGAGGGACAGAATTAATTTCAGGTAATTTTCATTGTAAAATTAATGGTGTACTTTTTATGCTGAATTTTAGCAGAAATATAGGTTGTTTAACTATTTGGTTCGATAAGTAGAAATGAAAGAAGTGATTGATAAGCTTTCATAAGAAATGTGTTAACTCCCATTTGAAATGGAGAGTATTTTTTAAAATGCCCATGACATACTCTATGTTGAGCTAATGAAATTATTAACTTATGTACTTATTGTACAATTGTTACGTTAGTGACAAAATCAAATAAAGGTAGGGTGTTATCACTCAGTTGTCGCTTACGTAAAGTATTCAGGGGGAGCTACATAACAAGTTAGATCATTTGGTGGTTGTCTTATTTTCCTTTATTCATCAGTTCTACTCAGAAGGCATTTACTGAGCACTTAATCTGAATAAGCCACAGTTCCACCTAGCAAATTAGCGCTGGTACTGGGAGTGGACCTGAGAGTTGTAGTCTGCCCCATCGAGTTGTTTAGCATCTCGTAACTCAGTCGACGTTCGAGGGTCCCTGCTGGCAGACATTGATCTCTCTTGCTTTTAGTTTGTTCTGTGTCTTTATAATCTGTTCTTAGCTCTTTCATTACAGTTACCGTTTTAACCCTGCCGTTTTAACCCACACCCCATGTTCCACTATATTGAAGCACTACTAGTTCACCAGTAGGTCATACATTTCTTTCTCTATGTTCTTCTTTAGGTGGTTCCCTCTCTCTAGAATATATTCCTGCTTCCTTCTCCATTCAACCAAATCAAGTCACAGGACGATCAAGAAAAACTCTACAAAGAATTCCCTAATACCAGCTGCCTGCTTTTCTCCCCTAGAAAAAAGAGAGTGGCCATTTATCTGGGTTCCCGTACGACTTTATTCGTACACATTTAGCACATTCCATGATCATAAATAAAACATATTAGCTATGTACTAATTGTCAGCCACTAGAGTTATTTTGCCTAATTCTCTATATCACCTTACGAAGTTAACACTCTTATCTCCTTTTTATGCATGAGAAATCTGAATTACACAAAGTTGGTCTAAGTTTTCCAGTTTTACTCAGCTCGTAAAGGGTCTGAGTCATTCAAACACAAGAGTTTGCTTTCAGAATCGGCCTTCTTAACCGGTACTCTACTGTACATCTACAAACTGTATTAAAGGTAGTTACATATGTATACTCCTTTGCACCTTTATTTCCCCACTTCAATATCGATTTTCTTAAGTTCAGAGACTGTATTTATATCCCTGGTATTCAAAACATACTAACCAGTATTTAATGGATGCTTTGTAAATACTTGCAGAATGGTTGTCAAATAGGCAAGCTACAAGTGTGCCATGTCTTACAAGGTTGCTTCAGTAATCTTGTTCTCAGAAATGTATAGAAAGTTTGCTTTTGCCTTCAGCTCTTCTAAACAGAAAATTTAGCTGTTAAAGTTTTGGTATGAGCACAGAGAAGGAGTCAGAGGATCTTTAATCTGAAAGAAAATGGCTTCAGGATATTAAATACTGACGGCAAAAAATTAGCATGTGTGTGGTGGGGCATAAACTTTCTGGCTGCAATAATTTTGATATAATGGGATAACAGTTATAAGAAGCTATGACACCTCTTGTGTAACTTAATAATGTAGCTTTGGCCCTGTTCCAGGTGGTCTGAAAATTGTCCATCAAGAAGCAGGAATCAGATTAAGTGACCATTGCTCTGGTGGTTGAGACCAGAGCTTCCAAATCAGCATCTTTTGAAATCTAAGCTCTATTGTATATTAAGAAAGCCACTTAACTTCTGTGAGCCAGGACCTGCCACTTACTAACTATGCAAATTACTTAATTCTCTTCACCTCAGTGAAACCAGGATAAAGGTACAGCCCACTTCAGGCTTTTTTGTTAAGATTAAGTCACAGGACACTTATAAAGTACTCAGCATATTGCCTGCACATATTACTTACTGAACTATAATACTTATTCAGTGTATTTACCTGTTAAAATATAAATAATACTATATACCTCATAGAGTTATTTGAAGAATTAAATGAGACACTGAACATAAGACATATAAGACTATGCCTGGCACGTAAGCTATAAACAAATTATATTATCAGATAAACATTCATAAGTTCTTCCAATTGCACTCTCCTTTAAATCTGAGTCATAACAATTTAATAGCCTATTACATTTTACATACACTTTTGAATTGAAAATTAGTATAGCACATTATTATGATTGTTGATATGGTCTTATGTGACCAAAACTCAAAGTAAAAAGGCAAACAAGTTGGATGTGAAATAAACATTAAATTCATTTTCGGTGGAACCTAAGCAAAGCATTGTGAAGTCTAAGGAAGCTGTATGCTACATTAGAGTATGGAGACCGCATTATAATCCACTGGACCAAATGAGTAACCCAAGGCTGTGAATTAGGTAGATTCTTTTTTTAATTAATTAATTAATTTATTTATTTATTTATTTATTTATTTATTTATTTATTTATGGCTGTGTTGGGTCTTCGGTTCGTGCGAGGGCTTTCTCTAGTTGCGGCAAGTGGGGGCCACTCTTCATCGCGGTGCGGGGACCGCTCTTCATCGCGGTGCGCGGGCCTTTCACTATCGCGGCCCCTCCCGTTGCGGGGCACAGGCTCCAGACGCGCAGGCTCAGTAGTTGTGGCTCACGGGCCCAGGTGCTCCGTGGCATGTGGGATCTTCCCAGACCAGGGCTCGAACCCGTGTCCCCTGCATTAGCAGGCAGATTCTCAACCACTGCGCCACCAGGGAAGCCCTAGGTAGATTCTTAAAGCAGGGACATAAACACTTGAGGTCCTACCTGGAAAATGTGAGATGTGATGGCACAAATATTCCTAAAAGGATATAATCTAGTTTATCCGTATGTTTGCATCCATATGGTTATCTTACAGAATGTGAATGTTTAAGTAAAAGAGATGAGATTTGAAAATATATATATATATATATATATATTAGTAGAACTACCTATATAAATAATGGGAAAACTGAGTTATATATACATACATATCTGTGTGTGTGTATATATCTATATACATATATATATGTGTGTGTGTGTGTGTGTGTGTGTGTGTGTATAGTGTATGAACATTGGTTTTCCATCAAAGACAGTGGGGAATCTGAAAATATTCTTTTTTCTACAAATTGGTTGAATGTTTAGAATAGAATGTCATCAAATTCTGAATCATTTACTGTAAACCAGTCACCTGCTGTCTCACAGAAGGAGCACCTGGCTGAAGCATTGTTTCCCCCTGCTAAGAATTTTCCCATACTTGAGCCTCACTTCAGTAATCCATTTACTATTAGGTTACTGCCTCTCACAAATAACGTTTACATCACGTCACTTATTTTCTGTGGTTTCCTTTTTCATGTACACTGAAGTCCATCTTTTCTGTCTTTAACACTTTCTCCCCCTTACTCTTTCTTTCCCATCTCACAGCCAAATCTTCCATTCCTTCTGACCTTACACCTTCTACTTCAGTCAACGATTTCACATGCTAACTCCTTCAGGGCATCTTATTCCCCTCCACCTAACACTGTTCACATGTTTGCATTTTAATTTTCCTAGTGCTGTGTGCTTTGTTAATCTTAAAATCACCATCTTTTGCTTTTTAAATAGTTGAGTGTTCTTCAGGTCTCCCTGCCATATGCCCTTTCATCCCAAGTACTTTTTGAAGGAATCCAAATAGCATTTACAAACTTTAAATTTTGACTGCCCACATTTTGCCTTTTATGTCTTGCCCAAGATGTGAGAAATTGAGAACATCTTTGTGGTTGGTTTCATCTCCAGACATAATGAGAACACGCAGAGATCATCAGAGGTTAGAAAATAAATAAGGAACAATTTTCTGTAAAATATTTTAATGATCATTATAATTTACCATCTTTTATAATCTCTTTGCTGCTGATTTTCAAAAGGATTTAAGGGCAATATTAAAAAGATTTTTTTCTGTGGTCCTTCCCTTTATGGAATACTATGTTAGATTTTTAAAAGAATTACATTACTGTAGATTCTGCCACTACATAACTGTCTTATTCAAGCTTACATTAATCAACTTTAGAGTGACCTTGAGTAAGCTTAATTAACCTCTTTTGGTCTCACTTTTTTCCTGATCGGGTTGGATGATATTTAAACTCCTTTCTAGCTCTCACATTTTGAGCCTATTTAAATAAAATTCTTTCTGCATGTGGAGTTCATCTCAGTTCTACCAGTCTACATATTCTTGGTGTACCAGAGTGAGTTATCACGAACTAGAACTGAAAAAAACTCACCTGAATAGGGCTAATCTCAGTAGATGCAAAACTATTAACCATTTCCACGTCATCAACCTCTATTGTCTTTAGCACTTTGGCTTGATTAAAGATTCCCCCCCCTCAGATTTTTCTGTCTATTTAATCCACTTACATTTGCATCATTTTGTTTTCTTTTATCTTTACTGCTTGCGGCTTCTTGCCAGTATGAATTTTGAAGTCTTACAGTCCCTAATTCTCATCTGCTTAAATGTTATAAATGTTATGCAGATCTTAGCTGCATAATTCCCTCTGGGCATTTTTTAAAATTTTACTTAAAACCATGGAACTCCACTCCCTTCAAAGCTACAAATTCAAGGGTGATTTGGTGTAAATGCTGTGGAAACATGGATGGATATAAGACTAGAAAAATACACGTACTGTCCTAGGTCGAGAGAAATCTGATCTGTGTGCACAGCTTCAGAAAAGCAGCTTATTGTTGTAATGATGCTGCCAAAAAAGTTGGGGTAAATATAATACTGTCAGTGTAGAGCTCTAAAGGCACATTACCTAGGTTCATGTCCAGTATTCACTACTCACTAGCTTTGTGACCTTGAGCAAGATGCTTAACCTCTATCTCATAGGATTGTTATGAGGGTTAAATGAAGTGACATACGGTAAAGCAACTGAAGTTGCACCTTTTTACATAGTACATAGTCAGCCTCTAACAAATGTTAGCTTATTATTAATATTAACATAATCAAAGATATTTTTAGAGTAATCCTTTATGTAGACAGTGAGGGGAAGATAGCATCCTTTTTTCCCTGAGAGCCAGAAATATGTATTCTTTGGCATACCTGTCTAATACATGAGTTTAAATAAATGAAGTTTCATGTACATATTTCTATCAAAATTTATAAAATGGGAATATTGATTATATTATTTCCCTTAGTATATAAGTACCCTAAAGAATAGTGAGATGCAAAACCATATAAAGGAGACCACTGTAGCTAATAAGATGAGAACGCCTGCAGCCTCACTCCTGCTGTGTTGCATAAGGCACCTCATGGAACATATCACAAGGAAAGAACATGAAGGAAAATGATTGTTTTTAGCATCATCTGTTTTCTTGAGGTTTTCCTTGTCTAAAAGAAAGAAATTGAAATACAGAAATCGGTGTTCATGTGATTTTAAGGGCCTGACTTTAACTGAGAAGCAAGTCATTTGATACATAGAACTGGGCTTTTGTCTTTCTCATGCTTCACTCTGTCTGAACAGAGCTGTAGGTGATCTCAGCCCATCTCATTAAAACCATGATGCAGGTTTGTCATGTGGCACAATTTAACGACACAGCCTTAAGAAATGTTTACCTTCTCCTCTTGTGAATATTTACAGTACTGTACTTTTTATTTCTACTAACGTTCTACCACTTAACACTTTATTAGAGAACTAGATATTTATTTTCTAGTTTTTTCATTTACTTGAGGTTCTTGTCTTCATATATATTAAAAATTATTTGAGGATCAGAGCCTTATATGTCCTTTAAACCTCTCTTATTTCTTATCCAAATCCTGGAACGTTTTTAGCTAACGTTTGATGTAAAAAAAAAATTGGTGTAGTAATTGTCTTTAACGTTTCTTACTCCCCGTATATTCTGTCTTCTCATTGATTCCCAGGACAATCATGGGATTAAAAAAAACCAAAAACCTACAGAACTCTACAGATCAGATGTTATTCTTTCTTTCTTTCTTTCTTTCTTTTTAATGAAAGCTAAGAACGATGTCATGTCAGCCCAATAGTTCCATGAAAAGCTGAGTCATGGTAAACAAAACATGTTAACTAGATGATTTTGAACTTTTTAACTTGCTTAGATAATGTTCAGACTGACACAATCAGTTCATTTAATCTAATTTTGTAAATATTGGGTGTTTTCCTTGTTTTAAGCATACACTTGTTAATAAAACCTATGCAGGTCACAGTTGAGCAAGAGACCTACAGTCTTGTAATGCATTTTGAATCCACATAGAGTTCTCATTAAAAAATTTGTACATGACTTACATGTAATTATTTTGAATTAAATGCTAATAAATTATGCTATTATAAAAATCTATGTATACCACCTTTCAAAAGTATACATGACTAGAATCATTTAAGCAGTATGTGGATTTTGTTCTTCTTTGCAGCCTAATTTTAATATGACGTGTACTCAAGTTATACTCAAATGTATATTTCATGTTCTACATAATTTTGATGGATATACTAGGCCTAGAGTTTTTCTGATACTGTATTCCACTTACCTTAGTAAGTGTACAACCTTCTACTAGGTAAACTCTATGAATATACATTAAATATCTCCCTGGGCCTCCTTTTTTATTTTATTGCTTTGTAACATTATATGAAGTGATCATATTTTTCAACAAGCTGGTTTGCATTAAACATCAAGCTTACTCATTCCCCTGGGTCCTGTTAAATATACTGTTATAACAGCTGGGCTAATGGTTGAATATCAGAATCTAAAGTTGCTTTATCTTTGTATACATACATGCATGTGATAGTGTATATGTGTATATCCCTGGGCACAGGGATATCTTTGCTGTGACTGATTTGGGAGAATATCTTATTAACCTAGGAAGATCAGACAAATTATTCTGTGAGCAAGGAGCGAAGAGTGGAAACCAAAACCGTAGGAAAACCTTGGAACAAGAAAACATTGATCTAATGAAGTGAATAATAGTTTTCACATGAGTAAGTAATTGCAGCATCTGCTTGCTACTCTGATTGCAAGAACTGAGGTGAAATTTTACAACTAAGGATTTTCATTGCATTTCCTATAATGTGATATTATGCAAAATACTGTACAGGACAGCCAAACATTATCAAACAAATGGGATTGTCAAAGAGTAGTCATTCCCTTCTTTTTCTTTAGCTTGTTGAAATCTGGCTATTCTACGGCCTAATTGGAAAAGTTCTCTCTCAAAGGGATACACGTCTGGAAACAATGCTGCTTTGATGTTTTAATGAAGGAGTCCATGAAAGGCTCTAGACACCTCCCCGTTTTGGGACCTTGACTTCTCACACTTAGGTACTCCTAATTCTAAATTGTTTTCAGTTACAGTTAAACACCATGCTGTTCTACAGCTTTGATCATATTATTTCATATAATCCTTCTTATGAAAAAATTCTTAGTCACCTTTTAAGGCTCATTCTGTATTCATCTTCCCCAGTAAATCGTTCAATGAACTCCAGACTGGGCTGTAGATACCTTTTTTTTTTTTTTTTTACATTTCACTCATGTTATTAAAATGACATGCGTTTGTCATGCGTTTTTCTTTATTAGGCTTTTTTAGCCCAGTACTTAGTAGAGCAGTTTCTTATTCATATTTAGACTTACAAAAAATGTGTTTTGAACTGAATATGATTTCGGAAAACAGATGAAGTCCCTGACAAGACAACTAAATAAGAAAGCATGTTTTTGTTGCTGATAATTAATTACACTTGAGATTATAGAAGCCTTCAAGATCAAGGACAACACAGAAGTTTCAATGAAGTTATGTTTAGTTTTTCTTCTAGACTATATATGATAGTTTAACTTAAACACAAGCTGAAATAAATGTAAATTGTATTTTTAGATATTAAGCAATAGAATTTTTCAAATTAGACAGATCTAGTAGATAAAAAATAGCCTGT
Organism: Balaenoptera acutorostrata; assembly: GCF_949987535.1. NCBI lineage: Eukaryota > Metazoa > Chordata > Mammalia > Artiodactyla > Balaenopteridae > Balaenoptera > Balaenoptera acutorostrata. The sequence goes on along the minus strand of NC_080077.1, from coordinate 38,725,451 downwards.
CTTTTTTGCTCTTTGCTGGAGTTTAAGTTTATTTGTAAGTACCCGGATTGCTCAGTTGTTAGCCGTGTACAGTTGGCAAGTGAGTCTACTTAAACCAGAGCTGTAGGCAGTAATATTAGGTGATGCCAGCCGCCTGGCTGAATTTCAGAAAAAATAGGGAGTTGATAATCCTACACCTGGAAATGCTGACCCGTAAATTGGCCATAGCCTTATGCTTTAGACACTAATTTTTAAATCACTGACATATTTTATTTGTGCAAAGTTTATACAGGACAACTGTAGACTGAAGGAAGCCTTACTGCAGAAGGAACTAACCTAGTCTGGTTGGCAAAATCAGGGACGTCGCCTGCAGAGCTGACATTTAAGCCGAGGTCTGATATCTGGGATATTAGTTGGCACATTCTCAATCTGGCTGAGGGATGGACTATACTATCATTTTTTCCCTGGGTTTGTCACCTGGAAATGAGGAATGATCTGACTGGGAAGTCACTGGGGAGAGTGAGACCAGGGGGACTCTGGAGCATGTTAACCTGCTGAAAGGAGAAGGGAATGTTTAGCAAAGTGAGGAGAACATGTACCCTGAAAAAGATGAATTGGTTGTATGGTTTCCATGGTAGTTAATTATTTCCTGACTATTGATATTCATTTATTTGAATTTCATTGTTGTAATGCAAATTAAGAGTTACAAAGCATAATTTCCCACATTACTTAATATGTAGTAAGTGTAAGCTCCTTGAGGGCAGGGACCGTGCTTTATTTGAATTTCGTACACATGAGGACTGCTGCGACAGATTCAACTGTTTACAAAACTGAGTGTGTCCTCTGTGATTCCTGTTGGAGTATAATACTGAGGAATATATCACACAATATATTTCTAGTCAGTCTCAATAATATGCATTTCATTGGTTTCAGATCACTGCCTAGGAGGAAGGGGTTTCAGGGTGGTCTTGTTAGAATTGGCAGTCCAGTTAATTCTTCAGTGAATTTAGAGAAGTTGTGTCAACAGAAAAAGAAATCTTTCCCCCCTTAATTATTATGTTTAGAATGAATACAGCCAGATTCTTTTTTTTTTTTTAATTTTTATTTTATATTGGAGCATAGTGGATTAACAATGCTGTGTTAGTTTCAGGTGTACAGCAAAGTGATTCAGTTATACATATACATGTATCTATTTTTTTCAAATTCTTTTCCTATTTAGGTTATTACAGAATATTGAGCAGCATTCCCTGTGCTGTACAGTAGGTCCTTGTGGGTTATCTATTTTAAATATAGCAGTGTGGACATGTCAATCCAAAGTCCCAGTCTATCTCTCCCTCCTCACCCTTCCCCCCGGTAACCGTAAGTTCTCTCTCTGTGAGTCCATTTGTTTTGTAAATAAGTTCATTTGTATCTTATTTTTTAGATTCTGCATATAAGGGACATCATATGATATTTGTCTTTGTCTGACTCACTTCACTTAGTATGATAATCTCCAGGTCCATCCATGTTGCTGCAAATGGCATTATTTCATTCATTCTTATGGCTGAATAATATTCCATTGAATACATGTACCACATCTTCTTTATCCATTCATCTGTCGATGGACATTTAGGTTGCTTCCATGTCTTGGCTATTGTAAACTTTGAATATTTAACATTGGGGTGCATGTATCCTTTCAAGCCATGTTTTTCTCCGGATATATGCCCAGGAGTGGGATTGCTGGATCGTATGGTAGCTCTATTTTTAGTTTCTTAAGGAACCTCCATACTGTACTCACATAGTGGTTGTGCCAATCCACATTCCCACCAACAGTGCAGGAGGGTTCCTTTTCTCCACAACCTCTCCGGCATACAGCAGATTCTTCCAGATGAAAGATGAAACAACTGTTAAAGTTGTGCTTACCCTATTTCCTTGTCCTATCATAAAAGCAAAAACAAATAAATGTAATTTTCTGTTTTTAGAGAACTAGAGGATATTCCAAATAATGTAGTACTAGTGTAATTATTAAAAAGCTAGAAGAAAAAGTATGCTATTTTGAAGAAAAACACTCACATAACAAGTGATGTTTTATTCTTTAATGGTCATAAACGTGAGATAATGGATTATCTAATATGTGGCATGCCCTTTAGAGACATTATCTCATTTAATTCTTACAATATGTGAAGTAGAGATATTATTGTTTTCTGCCTTTCTAATATTTGAAGACTAGAGATGTTAGGAATTTAAGTAACTTAGCCATGATCACACAGCTTCTAAATGTTAAAAATGAAATTTGATTTTAGGTTGCCTAACCCCAAAGCATAGACATTCTTTTAATCACCAAATTACACTCTGTTTAGATGGGAAGAAACCCCAAAAAAGTCCATGGATTGGTTTTGGCATGTTCCTTAGTTATAGATACCAAATTAAAGACATTGCAGCTTTTTATTTTTATAAACGTTAAAAGTCAAATCCTTTCTTGCTCAGTAAACAGCTGTATGAAAGAGATGCCATTGAGAAGCTAATTAGAAGGGAATGAGATTAAAACAGTGGTTCTAGGGTTGAGTGAGAGTAGGGCAGACTTTTGCCTGCCAGGAGACATTTGACAGTGTTTATTGACTGTCACAGCAGTGGAGGAGAGAGGGAGGGAAGGAGGGGAAAGAAAGGGAGGGGACACGCTACTGGCATCTAGTGGGTAAAGCATCCTGTGATGCACAGGATAGGCCATAACAACAAAGAATTATTCAACTCAACACGTCAATAGTGCTGTTGTTGAAAAACAGAGTTAAAGCCTTTGTGTGGAACCTACACATTATTAGATTCTTTTTTGTCTTGTTTGCTTTGATTTGAATTTCTGTTTGGTGAAAAGATCAGTTACTACCAGTATAGCTGCCTTCCAGGGCACTGATCATACTCTAGAAGAGACATCTTCAGTTTTAAAGACCTTCATTCTTATGATTGGATTTTAAGTTCAGTGCAAGTTAAATAAATGTTCTTTTACATGTTAAAATTGAACATGGTTTCTTCCTGACTGCAGAAATTTCTTCCTCATTCACTATCTGACAAAGCCGCTTACTGTTTCGCATAAGATTTCCTGATCCTTGAGACATAAAGGGATGCTTGAGTGCTTCCTTTGAATTAGCAGATCTTTGAGTGTATGCGGACCAGTAGTGAAGTTAGAAAGTTATTTAAATCTAAAAAGAACACTATTGATGAAGTTTATGTAGGAGGAACATGGTCTGGAAGTGACTGTTCTCTAGAAAAAATTAGTTTTATCGTGTTTGAAAAGTAGCTACAGATATATAAAATTTATTTTTGCCTTCCGAATAGAAGTAATTCCGCTCACTGATACATATCGAAAGTAACAGACATTTATTTAGTGCCTAGTGTTTATAGGGAGCCAACAGACACATATTTAACAACATCTTCTAGTGGCAAAATAGCAGCAAATAGAATAGTCTATGTGACCGTTAATATAATCTGTAAACAGAGGCAAAGCTCTTTAAGATGTGATTGTATCAATGTTGATATAAAAGAAGAGGTTTTCTGTCATGCAGTTACTTCATGTGCTGTTCCTCGAAAGTGACAATAAAAATCTCTTGCTGCTAGGTGGATGTTGATATCACAACATGACAGTTTTAATTAGTTCCAGGAACCAGGAAACTCGCTTCAGGCTTTTGATAGTTCTGGTGCCCCTGGACTTCTGACCCCTTCCTTGTCTTATAGAATCTTCCCTCCCTGAGCTCACTAACACTGTCCCCCCACCAAACACACACACACACACACACACACACACACACACACACACACACACACTTCTCTGGCATATTGATTGCAACTTCAGCTTTCTGCCCAGTATCACAAAACTTCCCTGAGGCAAAGGAGCACAGAGAAGCGGGCTGCCTACTTGGAATTTGGGGGTTGGGGACAAAATATGGGAAGGAGATGACAAGGTTATATCATTATATTTCAGGAATGAAATGTCCTGCCATAGGTGATGTATTTACTGGTACAATAGAATTGTTCATGTTTTATATCAGTTTTGTTTTTATAATAAGGTCTAACCTGATGCCATCGAATTATTGTGTGGTACCCCCAAAATGCATAGTAAAACCATATGTATGTATTTCAAAAAGCAATGAGGAGACATTGCCAAGGTGTGAGAGAATTGATCTAACAGACCTTAAGGTTGCCACTTTAGGCCCCCTAAGATGGCCCCCTAGTCATTAAAGTATACAGGACTAATGCAGCCATCTAGAAATCGGAGGGAAAAAAATGATTATTACCCCAGAAAGCTGGTGAGCTCTGAAGTTCTGCCAAATGCCTAAGGAAAAGTTCTGGGAGAATCTGGCCTGAAACTTAGACCCAGCCAGGATGTGTTGGTCACCATTCCATTTTAGGCCACAAGCTGGCAGGCGGAAAGACTATCATTTAGGGATAATGGCTCCAAGAGCAAATACTCCAGGAAATCACAAACATCCAATTAGTTAGGTCTTTGCTGACACAGTATGTCAGGAGTCATCATTTCTGTTAATTTCTTGGTATGCTTCTTGACAAAGCATTTTGTTTTCTATCTACTTTACTCCATTGCGACTCAGAACCAATCGGCCTTTTAGTTTGTTGTGATAGAGCTAAAATGTGTATGAGTGTCCTGAGATGAGGGCACTTGGGATGAAATGTGAACTAAGATGTGAGTCAGTGTCCTGGGGAAGTAGCTTAGTGGTGTGGTCATGGGTGTCTGTATCAGAAAGTAAGTGACCGACTTATGGTGAGTCAAGCCGACCCGGGTGTCAAGGCTGCTGAGCTCTTGAGCACAGGTGCCAAATGTGCACAGGTAAGTGGGGTGGAAAGCTACTCACCAAGGCAGGGCAAGGACTGAAGAAAGACGACATGGCTGCAGAGCCTACAGTCACCAGGCAGTCTTGGCACAGGTTCTGTGAGGTGCAACTTCCTGAGTCCCGATTTCAGAAGCTGTCAGTACCAAGACATTGGAGCAGGAAGGGAGAGTATTCAGAGGCTGATTCAGCACTTGGGATGCAGTCAGGTGGCAAGACTGGTACCAAGAGAACTGAGAATTTTAGTGCAGGATCTAGCTTCCTGGCATGTGCCAGGCAGACTCTCCCCTGAGAGGCGTTAGTGGGTTGAATGGAGAAGGAGGTGAGCTCTCAGAACCCAAGGAATGGAGCTGTTCAGGTGCAGGAGCAGAAAGACCCAACCTGGCATTCGGGAGTGCTGCCACTTCAGTGGTACAGGCCATCTCGGTCACCTGGAGCATCAGCTTCCATGGTCCAGCTGACCAGGAAGAAGCCTGGCTCCAAGCTTGGTGCCCATCATCGTGGATGAGAACTTAATGCCTGATTTTGGAAATCTAACTTGATTCCAGGCTCCAGCTCCCATCAGAAAAGAAGGGCCAGAAGTTTGGATGTGGAAGCTTTCAGGAGGTGTTAGCCGTTCCTAGAAACTGGATATGATACAATCTGAGAGACGAATTAATGTGAGGTGCTAAGGAAGACAGAGTCTGGAGGTTGGGAGACTCTGGGGTGAGTGGTGGCAGGATGTCCCAAGAGGGAAGATCATGATTACAACACAGGGCACTTCCTTATGTCAGTTGGTGGGTTTAAGTTTGTCTTAGACTCCTTTGTATTGAGCCATGGTGGTGTTCGAATGAAGCATGTGATTTGGTGCACTGGACAATTCTCTGAACGCATGTCCTCTTTTGTGAATGTATTGTGCTTCTTCAAAGAGCCTTTTATAACTCTTCCACATTACATCGATTGCTTCCTTTTAAAAAATCCTGTAATGCAGCTGGAAAAAAATGTACTTGGGCATTTAAACAATCCTTGCTTAATAGTAATTGTTTCAAATATGTAACTCTTGTTCTTCTAGATCATTGGAAAGGAAGGCTATCCTGTTGCTCTTGTTTTTCTTATGAGAGACCTAACACAGTGCTAGTCTAAACATGGGATCCAAACACCCTTGTTTTGTTGTGTTTTTTTTTGCGGGGGGTGGTTTGTCAACTGATTATCTGTAGAATTTTGCACATTGCCTGGAAACAATGATTAAACGTGTGACACCGTGCTCAGAAAATAGTTTGAAAATTTGTGGACTAAAATTTCTAATCCTAAAATTGTAAATGTGTACTACTTGAACAATGATGATGAATATGTTATTTATCTGTAAAATAAAAACACTGGAGTGTATGTTGCCAAAGTTGCTCATGCATGGTACAGAACTAATTCAGATACCTACACAGACTGAAATGAGAGAAAACCAGTCATTGCTTCTGATGCCACTTGGAGTAACATTGTATAATGTAATCTACACTGCAGTTTGACTACATGAAAAATATATTATGAATCAAAAGGATTTTCCTAAATATTACCAACGTGGGATTTGTTTCGAAGAGTTTATACATGTTCACGTTCACTTTTCAAGAAAGCCGATGAGAGAGTGGGCTATGAAACAGTCCTGTGCAGTACGAAAAGCTGTATCTGCATTGTCTTCTAGGGTCTATTAATTTAATACTTCATAGTATTTTACTAGCAGTATCTTTAGTAATATAAGCTATTTAGAACTATCTGGAGAGTGTTATTATAGAGCTAAAGAATATCTGACCCTGTAATTCTTGGAATTATTTTTCTAATAATGACTTCAAATTTATTTCAATGGCAGCTATTAAATGGAATAATCTTCAAATTATAGAAATCATTACATTACATTTTAAAACAATATTCATTGACTGTCAGGCATAAAAATAGTTTTTCTTATTTTTAAAACGGTAAATAATGAAATAATAAAGCAAAAGTGACCTAAGCTGCTTTCTTCTTTTTTAGTCATATCATGATTTTTTTTAAAAAAAACTAAACTCTGTAACTTACCTGTTCACCCTTTCACTCTCCTCTTTTTTCTTCAGATGTTGTAATGTGCAGCAGTGAAGGAATGCTTTCATTCTTGCCTAAGTTTTAGATTCATTATCTTCATGCAAAAAAACTTTCAGTTAAGCTTGAACTCCGATATGGTCATTTCATATGGCCTGAGGTTTTTAGAGGCGTGCTCTCTTTTCGTTGCCAGGGATGATGATGATGATGACGTGATATTTTGGTGCTATCAAAGTTAAAATTAAATGCTCATTTGAATTTTTCTCATCAAGAATGGTACATTTTTATGTTTCCAGAAATTTTCATCTCAAGTTAAGAATGAGATTTCTTTTCCAGTGATTATATATGGATTAGGGAATTATGAGTATTTTGCATTTTATTCCTTAGGATATATATTTTTTCTAAATTTCCAAAATTCATATGTATGAATGTAGTATACATATATATATATATATATATTGCATTAATGTTAATAAAAATAAAACAATTGTTTTTAAAATCATTTAAAATAAAGGGGAGAAAATATAATAATGGAGATTTGTGAATAAATGTAATGTTCATACTAAGGATAAACCTGAGAAATTAATTCTGTTCTCAATTAGATTATTTCTTATCTCTGCTTAGTTTTATAATCATTGCACGGCATTAATCTGTAATAGCCAAGGGATGCCACTAGCATTTTTTCTGTTGTAACAGGGTCTCCCACTACCCCTGAGCTATGACACATGTAGCTAGCGTGTAGGGCTAAGCAACTCTCCCTCTTCAAAATCCATTTAGGTGCACTGATTAACGTGAAGACTGAGACACCTCTGGCAGAGGACAAGATGTGACTTCTGCCCACAGTTGAAGTTTGGATATGTACAAACCTATCCCATGAACTGTGGTTGTGAGGTACTGTGACAAAAGCAAGGTTGCAAAGAGGGAAACATTCCCTGTAAAGAATGAAGTCTGACTTAGTCAGCAGGGGGCAGAGCTGTGTGTAGCCATAGGTACAGTGACCCAGATGAGTATAAGTATGTAAGCAAGAAAAAAAAAAAAAAATCCCACACTTTCTGGGTATGAGTCCATGCAAGCGTGCTTAATCCTAACAGAGTGGCAGGACGCGTTTGCCCTTCAGAAGGGCTCTTGTGGCACAGGCTTGGTTGACAGCAGCGTTTGCCTGCTAATTCTGCATCTAGTCAGTAGAGATCTGCACTTTAGTGGGAATACGGGTTCAAATAGAGCCATTGGGGCCAGTGAAGGGGTCCTGATTTGGCTAGAAGAGGATAATGGTAGCATCAGTGTTTTTAACGTTAACAGTGATGGAAGCTGGGCAGGGACGCAGGCCTGCTGTGATCCGTGGTCCTCTGGCATTGTGGCTGGCAGACGATGATCACCAAGACACTAGTCAAGACCGTAGTCTGCCCAAAGTGGTTGGGCAGAGAGAGGAACGTGGAAGAGACTTGTCTCTGCTCTCTGGAGAGCCACAGGGACTTCTGTGTTACAAGGTAGACTGATGCTTTATGAAGAGAGGGATTTCATGTGCTCACAGTCGAACCTCTCCAGTGTCAAACTTGGCAATCAAATATTTAACACAAGTATAAACCCAATCACAACAAGAGTTATTTAACTTATGCATCACAGCATTCCTCACTGCTTTCTTATTTTAGCATTTCTTAAAGCCAAGTTATCAGATTGCAATGGAGAATTCATAAGGATAGAAAACATAATTGTGCTATCCCCTTTCCAATTACATGTAAATGATAGTAATAGCAAACACTATTGAGCGCTTTATTCGGTGTCTCACTGTATGATCTCCACAACCTATGAGGAAGGTATTATTTTATCTATATTTTATAAACGAGGAAACTAAGGCAGAGGAAAGTTAAGTAACTTGCTCAAGATCCCACAGTTAAGAAGTGAGAGAAAAGGGATTTGAATCCAGTTAGCATGTGTTTAACCACCACATTAAGCTCACTACTGGGAGAAATAGGTGACACTACAACCCATGTTATATGAGTATCAAATGGCATATGCCTTTGAGCTTTAGTAACAAGTATACTGTCCTTCTTGAGTATGTTAAAGTGATTTATTTAAATCAAGATTCCATCTTAAGGTCCCTGCTATCTAATGCTGGTGCAGAGTTACCTTTACACAAGTTAACATGATTGAGTAGTTGGTGGCTTCTGTTAGCAGGTGATTGATCATATGACACCCTGGAACAAGTGGAAGGGTTGGAAACCCTGTTTGGAAAAAATCTTGGTTCTTTAAGAGTTTGTTGTTTTGTTGTTGTAGTTGATGGGGAAATTTCTGTACCTCTTATTGTAATATGCTTTAATTAAAGACCAAATGAGGCCACCTACAGTTTGTATCTAAGAGACCCTGAGATAAATTCACTTAATGATATCAACACAGCAATTGATAAATGTTTTGGTTTTGTATGTTGTGCTACAGTAAAAATTGGATTTTGATAAAACCTTTAGCACTGATTTTGTTATAATAGGAAAGGCAGAATGATTTAAGCTTGGCAAATCCAAAACCAATGTTGATTATTCTAATTAGGTAAAGCTTGAGGAATTTCTCTGGTGATCAGCTCTATGACTGTCCTTTGCTCCATCTACGCCTTCCTCAACATTTTCTTAAATAACAGAGTGAGGACATTGGAGAGAGAGTGATCATATTTATAGATCCATCCATTCATTCACTTATGTATTAATTCATATTTACTGAGTACCTTCTATATGTCAGGCACTATTTTAGGCTATGGAATATAGCAGTGAGTGAACAAAATGCAAAAATGTCACCACCTCACCTACATAAATTTTTACATTAAAATGTGGGATGAGAGCTACAGAAAAACCCAAAATGAATAAATAAACTATATAGTATATTAGTGATAGGTACTATGAAGAAACAATGTAGGAAGTGTGGGATAGGAAGCGGTGAGGGCTTACGGTGTTATGTATCGAGGTCAAGTAAGGTCTCCTGGAGTAATTGACATGTGGTGAAGATTTCACAGTTAAGGGAATATATTCTGATATGTGAGGGAAGAGAAGAAAGAATAGCAAGTGCAAAGGCAAGCAACATCAAGTGTGGCTAGAACTGAGTAATGGCGGATAGTCAGATGTGCGATCAGAGGAGGATACGATAGGATGGCACCAGAGTTTGCAGAACCTTGTCAGTCATTAAGGGATGTTGGCTTTACTTCTGAGTGGTAACATCAAAGGAGAATTTGAAGCACAGCTGCTACATGACTTTGCTTGTTTTATAAAGGGTAAGATTCTGATTCATAGGTAGAAAACCGTGTAGGAAAAATATGTTGTAGACCCACAGAGACCTACTGCAGTAATTCAGGCAAGAGGTAATGGTAGCAGTAATTATGCTTAGTTTCTGGATATTTGTGGGTTTATCATTGCGGTAAAATTTACACACGATGTAGTGCATACATCTTAATTGCATAGTTTGGTGAGTTTTGGCAAATGGATAACTCATGCAAACAACAACCCAATAAAGTTATAGAAGATTACCATGATTGCCATGCCTGCAGAGTCCCCTCATTCCGTTTTCCTGTCAATCTCCATATTGCCAAAGGCAACCACTGTTATGGTTTCTTTCCCCTTAGATTAGTTTTGCCCATTCTTTGTGTGTGTGTGTGTGCATGTGTGTAGGATAATACACTGTATACTCTTTTATATCTGGCTGCTTCTTTCAGCATCATGTTTGTGACATGTATCTATATCTTTGTGGCTACCAGTAGTTCTTTTTATTGCTGAGTGGTATTTCATTGCATGGATATACCACAATTTGTTTATTCATTCTCCTGTTGGTGGACATCATAGTGTGTTCATAGTTTGTGTTTACTGTGAATAAAGCTTCTAGAATCCTTCTTGTATGATTACTTTTGTGGGCATGTTTTTCTTTCTCTTAGGTAAATAGTGAGAATATAATTGCTGGTACACAGGGTAGGTATATATTTAACATTTTAAGAATCTTTCAGGTTTTCAAAATGTTTTAACATTTATACTCTTCTCAGCAATGTATTTCCAGTTGCTCTGTATCCTGGTAATATGTTATCAGTCTTTTGATTTTAGTAATTGTAATATGCGTATAGGAGAATTTCATTGGAGTTTTAATTAGCATTTTCAGAATATATTTTTTATGGAAGAATTAATAGAATTTCTTTTTCTTTTTAAAGACATATCTTTTATTTCATGTGCTTATATACATCATAATAGAATTTCTTGATTTGGATGTGGTTATGAGAGAAAGAGTGGAGTAAAAGAGGACTGTAAGAAATTTTGGCCTGATTAACGAAGTTGTGTTGTCCAGTAACTGAGGTGAGAGAGACTGAACTAAGAGAAGATAGGAAGAGGGGAAAGAATGTCAAAAATCAAGTATGAGAATGTGTTATCCTATTAGATAAGTTAAAGTGGAGATGTCAGGTAGGAAGTTCGCTATGCGATTTAAGTTCAGGGAAGATGTCTTCTGGGGAGTCGTGAGGATGCTTAAAGCCATGAGATTGGTGACATCACTAAAGGAGTAAGTGTAAGTGGAAAAGAGATGAATTCAAAGAACTAAATTCAAAGAACCAAAATTAGATTCATTAAAAAAACCCAGCAAGACTTTGTGATGAACTAGCTAGAGAGGAAAGAGGAAATGTACCAGAGTGTGGTACTCCTAAACCCAAGAAAGGAGAGTTTTCAATGGAGAGGGAGTGGGAAACTGTGCCCAGTGTTGCCTCAAGGAGTGATTATTGCAGATAAGATATTAGTGGAGACAGGATTTGGTAGTCAGAGAGCGAGATGCTTGAAACTGATAGTACTGTATAGAATTATAGTTCTTAGTAATGGGGAACGATCATTGAGACAAGGGCTCTATTAGAATGAAGGAGAGGATCACAGGAAGAAAGGAATTTAAGAGACAGAAAGGCCAGTGTGCTTAGAACAAATGACACAAGTTTTGGAAAAGTTGTATATATCAAGCTACAATAATAGGCTAAATCTATCAACCTGTCAATTAACAAGAAAAAAGAGGAAGTTTTGAATTTAGATCTAATATACTAACTGTACCAGGAAAGTCATGATTTAACATTAGACCGTATATACAGAACTTAGTGGATTTAGTTGACTGTGTACTTAGTAAGGGTTTGCCAATCAGATTATCAATGATGTTTAACAGTAAAGTTTCTCAGAAACAGTTTGCCAGGAACATTATTAATTTTAATCTGCAGTAAATAATAGCACCAAAATAAGGAAGACTTTCCACTTTAACATATGTAAGCAACATTTAAATACCATGTTCTTTCACATATTCTATACAGAACATATCAAAGGAAGAGAGATCAGGATTATGAGAAAATTTCAAACCATGTCACATGATGACCGTGTACACAAACAGACTTTTTCATGTATTTCCCTTAAGAAAAAAAAAGAAATTAAGGAAAAACAAATGCGTGGCATTTAATATTTTTCCTTGAAAATTAGTGATGAGAAAATGTAGAGATACCACTTTTTTTTTTTACTTTTTTTTTTTTTTAAACAAGTCCTCTTTTTTTTTTTTAATAATTCTTTATTTTATTTATTTATTTTTGGCTGTGTTGGGTCTTCGTTTCTGTGCGAGGGCTTTCTCTAGTTGTGGCAAGCGGGGGCCACTCTTCATCGCCGTGCGCGGGCCTCTCACTATCGCGGCCTCTCTTGCTGCGGAGCACAGGCTCCAGATGCGCAGGCTCAGTAGTTGTGGCTCATGGGCCTAGTTGCTCCGCGGCATGTGGGATCCTCCCAGACCAGGGCTCGAACCCGTGTCCCATGCATTGGCAGGCAGATTCTCAACCACTGCGCCACCAGGGAAGCCCCCACTTTTTTACAACAGTAAAAATTTTATATTTCAGTGATTCATAGCATTGCTTCATCAGCAATGTGATTCTTGAACATTTTTGTAAATGGACAAAGTGGAGTTAACCTTACAGAAAAGGCTTATGTTTTATGGTTCTAAGACACCATCAATTATGTTATACCATTATTTTGCATAGCAAGCTGCCATTGAAACTATGACATGACTTCACTTTTAAGACCCACCTTGATTTCAGAAGTGTTAGAATATGAAAAATGTTTAATTTATATTAATGATATGTAGCAATTAAAAGCTACTGTCCCTCAACTTCTTGTTTTTTAATAATGTTGGTATTTTAATAATGTTGGTGTTTTAGTGTTCTATGTATCTTTCAAATATCCCAAGTTGGTATAGAAATGTATTATGGAAACCACAGACTTTCCTATGGAATATCAAAATTTTTATACAAAAATTGTATTTTTATTATAATTAGAAGTTCTGTTTTCCCTAAATAATTTTTCAAGACATGTTTAGCTCTTTGAGATCAGTGACAAAATTCTTACTGGAATGATTCTAATTATCCAGTCAAAATGCTGTTCTTTACTTGTTGCATTAAGGCCATTTCTTTTGATGATTAGTAAGAAAATGGAGGTTCTATAAAAGGTATACCATGTATCCTTAATACTCCCATCTGCAGCATCTTCAAGTTTGCACTAAGAAGTCCCTCTGGCTGTGTCATAAAGTAGTTCACGTACTTCTTGTGCCTTCTGGTTTATGGCTGGCTTTTGTCAACATGTTCCATCCTTATTAGATCTTCCTTGAGGTCATATTAAACTATCATGGGAACAGCACTCTTCTGAGATGTTTGTGTAATGTTGATTAATGTGACATTGTCTTGTAACTTATGTGGTAATAGCACATTATCATTTAAAAATAGCTGAATGAAGTTTTTTAAACTTTAATTCAGGCTCTCTTCTGAAGAAATCTAAAATCTTGGCTGTAAAGATACAGTTGGATGAACACTGTTTTTGTGTGAACAGCTAGAAAAAAAGCTGGATTTGAGCCTGAAGTAACTTCAGTGGAGAATAAGGAAGTAGCACTTTAAGAAGGAGCTGTGAAGTAGATATTCCTCACCCTAAAACGTGTGGTAACTTGTAAGCTTGATGCTTTTCTTACTACTGAATGCCATCTATGTGTAACCATGGCAATTATACTTCCATGGTTAAAGATCAGACTAAAGGACAGTGATAAAGATCTGGGTATTATTTAATCTTATGAGTTACCACTTCTTATGAATGAAGTAGAAAAATAATTTTTCAAAAAAAAAAAAATACCAGGACTTAAAAACAGACTTCCATATGGCAGTATTCAGAAGTGTTCGCACAGGAGACTGTGGGTGTGACACGAAACTCTGTTTCACTTCTTAAAGTGATTAGGTATATAAAATGCTTTTTTGGTTTGAACTACATATTTACTTTTCTAATTCTTCACCTTTCCATTATGATATGTCAATGGGAGGTGGGGCCTCATGAGTCAGTTGCTTTTCTCCAATATTGAATTACAAGTGAATTCAGTTTTGCTTCAGGTAGAAAAACCTTTCATAGAAGTATTCTCCAGGTAGGTATAGTGGAAAAATCTAATATCAATTTGTTTGCATACCATAGTAAGACTTACAGAATGAAGTTCAGCAGTACTGATTACTTATATCTCAGCAAAGTTGAAGACGTTTCTCCCAGGTGGTCTCTCTGAGGCATTTGATAGCATTTTTCTCAATGCTTTGGATTGCCCAGGAAGCAAGCAGCAGGGCAGAATGGTCAGCGCCAGCCTCATATTTTATTTGGCAATAAGACGAAGAGTTGACCTGAACATCTGCCCATGTCCTATTCCATTTGGGTTTTAGTAACATCAGTATTATTCCGTATTGGTATCATCCCCCCCCACCCCCGCTTCCACTTTCTGTGGCATTGCCATATAAAGCTGCCATTACAGCATGGATTCTGCCCTAAATCTCATTGGATATCTGTATAAAAATCCTTGAAACAATGAGGATGAGAGGGCTATACCCTAGGAGATGTTCTAACTAACCAAGGGGATGTGGTTCTCTTTCTCCTCAAGACAGAGCTGCAGAATTTTTCATCTGAGGTCTTTGTGAAGTCAGAATATTTTCTTTTCTTCTTTTCTAAAAAGTTAAACTGAACCCTGGGATAGAGCATGATGGCAATCATAAGAATACATTCCCATGACAGGGGCAAAAGGTGCCAGTGTCTTGTGTTTCAAATCTGTTTCTACATAACTGGTACTCTCATTTATTTATGCCCAATATTAATTTTAAAAAGATAAGGTACGGGTAAAATAATGATACATCCCAGTGACATAAAGTGAATGGAAATTAGGAAAAAAGTACACAACACTAGAGAGCTAAGATGAAGCCGCGGGTAGATTTAGAAAGTTGAAAGGTGTACTCAGCAATGTAAGTTAGAAGACTGCAATTTTAGCTTATAAATTTCTATCTTCTAAAGGAAAGAGAAAACAAATTATTTGCAAGATTTCAAACGGTCATGCTATTAATGCTAACTAATTTCTCAAGAGGAAAAAAAAAAGACCTTTTCTTTTATTCCAACTATAGATACATTGTTCTCACAGGGAGTGCTGTGATGAGGTTAACATCCTCAACAAAACCCTTCCAGTGACTATGGTAAAAAATGATTGTAGGCATTTTTCTTATCTACATTTAATGTGAGCCTGTGAGTGATTGTAACATGGAACCTAGTAAAATGCAATTGTATGAGGGTCTGTAAAAAGTGATCTCTATGGACAAAGGGTTATGATAGTCTGATTTTGTTCCCAGTACAAAAAATTAGAAATCTAGAGCAGAAGTTGGCAGATTTCTCCCTACAGGCCAGAGTAAATATTTTTGGTCTTGTGTGTCATATGGTCTCTGTCACAACTGTTCAGCTCTGCTGTGGTAGCATGAAAGTAGCCACAGATAATGTGCAAATGAATGGGTGTAACTGTGTATCAATAAAACGTGATTTACAAAATCAGGCAGTGAGCCAGATTTGGTTCTTGAATCAGTTTGCCAACTCCTGATCTGAAGAAATAAGGATTTTATTCACTTTGAAGTTTTCTTTGTATCTGTAATTCCTCAGAACAAAATTTTAATAAGCATTAGAAATCAAGGATTAGAAACTCAAATGTATTTTTCAATTTGAGGACCTGAGACAAAAATTCTATTACCATGTAAGGGTAATATATGATACAGTCCCTCAACCTGAAGTCTGGTTTGACATCTTCATATGAAAAGTAAATCATTTAACCAGAGCTCCCTCACCTCTGAATAAGTGAGGTTGAGTGAGTTGGAAGTAATCAGCATCAACATTTTTCGCCCCGAATTCCACATCCTACTGAAAAACAAATGAATGCTCGTAAATAATGTGCACCCAGGAATGGCCAGGTGTGGATCTTGGCTGTTCCACCTGCCAGATCTGTGAACCTGAGCAAGTCACCTCACCTGTCTGTAACTTGATCTTCTTATCAGAGAACTGGGAATAATTCCTTCACAGGGTTGCTATGAGGGAAACTAACCATTAGCTGAATGATTCATATGCATTAGTAGATGATCGTTTGGGCCCCTGAAGTCTATGCCAGAAGCCTCAAATTGTTGGCCAGGGGGACTGTATAAAACATAGAACTATTTAATTGACCATGCAAAACTTGGGCTATATAAGCATCTGAGATGCAAATATGAGAAAATATGACATTACAGGAAAATATGGATTTTAGGGAAAAGAGAAAGAAGAAATCAAAGATCTGACCATGGTAGGCCTGCAGTGTTGAATTGAAGTGATCGGCTGTCCACGTTAGCAGGACATGTGGCTCCCACCTGCCTAGCCTGTCTCGCTCATGCTCAGCCTGGTCTCTGGTGACATTCATAATCTGGTTTGTCCTGCTGCTTTTCTTTTGCAGTACCCAGAAGAAATAGAAGCCCTTCTTGGTACTATGTCTGCAATTTTTTCTTTTTTATACTTGGTGCACTTCACTTTTCACATTAGTTGCATGGTTCTTGTCAGGACCCCAGAGAGTAGTGGCTTAGACAGTATGTAAATCAAGAAGTTGATAGGCGAGCTTGCATACTGGGAAGGTTGATGCAGGGTGCAGAAGAAAGGTGGTTCGTGCTTTTTTGACTTCACTGGAGTCAAGCCTCAACTGTGACTGTGGCTCCTTCTGCTCCCACCAGCTCTCCTTCAGCTTCTCCTGGCTCAGGAGAAAGAGGGTATATGTTATCGTGCTCAGTTGTTGAGAGAGAAAGAAAGCAACAATAATGGCAGACTGATGCTGCAGCCATGTGGCAGACAGCAACTTGGTGCTCTGGCCGGGTGTCTGAGCCTCTGAGGTGGGAGAGCTGAGTTCAGGACATTGGACCACCAGAGACCTCCCGGCCCCACATAATATCAAATGGCGAAAGCTCTCCCAGAGATCTCTGTCTCAACAGTGAGACCCAGCTCCACTCAACGACCAGCAAGCTCCAGTGCTGGACACCCATGCCAAACAACTAGCAAGACAGGAACACAACCCCACCCATTAGCAGAGAGGCTGCCTGAAATCATACTAAGTCCACAGACACCCCAAAACACACCACCGGATGTGCTCCTGCCCAACAGAAAGACAAGATCTAGCTACATCCACCAGAACACAGGCACCAGTCCCCTCCACCAGGAAGCCTACACAACCCACTGAAGCAACCTTACCCACTGGGGGCAGACCAAAAACAGCGGGAGCTACAAGCCTGCAGCCTGCAAAAACGAGACCCCAAACACAGTAAGTTAAGCAAAATGAGAAGACAAAGAAATACACAGCAGATGAAGGAGCAAGGTAAAAACCCACCAGGCCAAACAAATGAAGAGGAAATAGGCAGTCCACCTGTAAAAGAATTCAGAGTTATGATAGTAGAGATGATCCAAAATCTTGGAAATAGAATGGAGAAAATAAAAGAAATGTTTGCAAGGACTTAGAAAAACAAAAGCGCAAACAAAAAATGATGAACAACACAATAAATGAAATTAAAAATTCTCTAGAAGGAATCAATAGCAGAATAACTGAGGCAGATGAACAGATAAGTGACATGGAAGATAAAATAATGGAAATAACTACCCCAGAGCAGAATAAAGAAAAAAGAATGAAAAGAATTGAGGACAGTCTCAGAGATCTCTGGGACGATATTAAATGCACCAACATTCGAATTACAGGGGTCCCAGAAGAAGAAGAGAAAAAGAAAGGGACTGAAAAAATATTTGAAGAGATTATAGTTGAAAACGTCCCTAAAATGGGAAAGGAAATAGTCACTCAAGTCCAGGAAGCGCAGAGTCCCATAGAGGATAAATCCAAGGAGAAACATTCTAAGACACATATTAATCAAACTATCAAAAATTTTAAATACAAAGAAAAAATATTAAAAGCAGCAAGGGAAGAGCAGCAAATAACATACAAGGGAATCCCCATAAGGTTAACAGCTGATCTTTCAGCAAAAACTCAGCAAGCCAGAAGGGAGTGGCAAGACATATTTAAAAAGATAAAAGGAAAAAATCTACAACCAAGATTACTCTACCCAGCAAGGATCTCATTCAGATTCGATGAGGAAATTAAAACCTTTACAGACAAGCAAAAGCTAAGAGAATTCAGCACCATGAAACTAGCTTTACAACAGATGCTAAAGGAACTTCTCTAGGCAGGAAACACAAGACAAGGAAAAGACCTACAATAACAAACCCAAAACAGTTAAGAAAATGGTAATAGGAACATACATATCGATAATTACCTTAAATGTAAATGGATTAAATGCTCCAACCAAAAGACATAGACTGGCAGAATGGATACAAAAACAAAACCTGTATATATGCTGTCTACAAGAGACCCACTTCAGACCTAGAGACACATACAGACTGAAAGTGAGGGGATGGAAAAAGATATTCCATGCAAATGGAAATCAAAAGAAAGCTGGAGTAGCAATTCTCCTATCAGACAAAATAGACTTTAAAATAAAGACCATTAAAAGAGACAAAGAAGGACACTACATAATGATCAAGGGATCAATCCAAGAAGAAGATATAACAGTTGTAAATATTTATGCACCCAACATGGGAAGGCAAATGCTAACAGCCATAAAAGGGGAAATTGATGGTAACACAATCATAATAGGAGACTTTAACACCCCACCTTAACCAATGGACAGATCAACCAAAATGAAAATAAATAAGGAAACACAAGCTTTAAATGATACATTAAACAAGATGGACTTAATTGATATTTATAGGACATTCCATCCAAAAACAACAGAATACACTTTCTTCTCAAGTGTTCATGGAACATTCTCCAGGACAGATCATACCTTGGGTCACAAATCATAGCCTTGGTGAATTTAAGAAAATTGAAATCATATCAAGTATATTTTCTGACCACAACGCTATGAGACTAGATATCAATTACAGGAAAAAAAATTTTTTTAAATACAAACACATGGAGGGTAAACAATATGCTACTAAATAACCAAGAGTTCACTGAAGAAATCAAAGAGGAAATCAAAAAATACCTAGAAACAAATAACAATGAAAACACAATTGCCCAAAACCTATGGGATGCAGCAAAAGCAGTTCTAAGAGGGAAGTTTATAACAATATAATCCTACCTCAAGAAACATGAAAAATCTCAAATAAACAACATAACCTGACACCTAAAGCAATTAGAGAAAGAAGAACAAAAAAACCCCAAAGTTAGCAGAAGGAGAGAAATCATAAAGATCAGATCAGAAATAAATGAAAAAGAAATGAAGGAAATGATAGCAAAGATCAATAAAACTAAGAGTTGGTTC
Source organism: Balaenoptera acutorostrata (assembly GCF_949987535.1). Classification (NCBI taxonomy): domain Eukaryota; kingdom Metazoa; phylum Chordata; class Mammalia; order Artiodactyla; family Balaenopteridae; genus Balaenoptera; species Balaenoptera acutorostrata. The sequence goes on along the minus strand of NC_080077.1, from coordinate 38,705,942 downwards.
TTTGAGAAGACAAACAAAATTGATAAACCATTAGCCAGACTCGTCAAGAAAAAAAGGGAGAAGACTCAAATCAATAGAATTAGAAATGAAAAAGGAGAAGTAACAACTGACACTGAAGAAATACAAAGGATCATGAGAGAGTACTACAAGCAACTATATGCCAATAAAATAGACAACCTGGAAGAAATGGAAAAATTGTTAGAAAAGCACAACCTTCTGAGACTGAACCAGGAAGAAGTAGAAAATATAAACAGACCAAACACAAGCACTGAAATTGAGACTGTGATTAAAAAACTTCCAACAAACAAAAGCCCACCACCAGATGGCTTCACAGGCGAATTCTATCAAACATTTAGAAAAGAGCTAACACCTATCCTTTTCAAACTCTTCCAAAATATAGCAGAGAGAGGAACACTCCCAAACTCATTCTACGAGGCCACCATCACCCTGATACCAAAACCAGACAAAGGTGTCACAAAAAAAGAAAACTACAGGCCAATATCACTGATGAACATAGATGGAAAAATCCTCAACTAAATACTAGCAATCAGAATCCAGCAGCACATTAAATGGGTCATACACCATGATGAAGTGAGGTTTATCCCAGGAATGCAAGGATTCTTCTGTATATGCAAATCAATCAGTGTGATACACCATATTAACATATTGAAAGATAAAAACCATATGATCATGTCAGTAGATGCAGAAAAAGCTTTTGACAAAATTGAACACCCATTTATGATAAATACCCTCCAGAATGTAGACATAGAGGGAACTTACCTCAACATAATAAAGGCCATATGTGACAAACCCACAGCCAACATCATTCTCAGTGGTGAAAAACTGAAACCATTTCCACTAAGATCAGGAACAAGACAAGGTTGCCCACTCTCACCACTATTATTCAACATAGTTTTGGAAGTTTTAGCCACAGCAAACAGAGAAGACAAAGAAATAAAAGGAATCCAAATCAGAAAAGAAGAAGTAAAACTGTCACTGTTTGCAGATGCAATGATACTATACATAGAGAATCCTAAAGATTCTACCAGAAAACTAATAGAGCTAATCAATGAATTTGGTAGAGTAGCAGGATACAAAATTAATGCACAGAAATCTCTGGCATTCCTATACACTAGTGATGAAAAATCTGAAAGAGAAATTAAGGAAGCACTCCCATTTACCATTGCAACAAGAAGAATAAAATACCTAGGAATAAAACTACCTAAGCAGACAAAAGACCTGTATGCAGAAAACTATAAGACACTGATGAAAGAAATTAAAGATGATACAAACAGAGGGAGAGATATACCATGTTCTTGGATTGGAAGAATATATATTGTGAAAGTGACTAAACTATCCAAAGCAATCTACAGATTCAATGCAATCCCCATCAAACTACCAATGGCATTTTTCACAGAACTAGAACAAAAAATTTCACAATTTGTATGGAAACACAGAAGACCCCGAATAGCCAAAGCAATCTTGAGAAAGAAAAACGGAGCTGGAGGAATCAGGCTCCCAGACTTCAGACTATACTACAAAGCTACAGTAATCAAGACTGTATGGTACTGGCAAAAAACAGAAATATAGATCAATGGAACAGGATAGGAAGTCCAGAGATAAACCCAAGCACATGTGGTCACCTTATTTTTGATAAAGGAGGCAAGAATATACAATGGAGAAAAGACAGCCTCTTCGATAAGTGGTGCTGGAAAAACTGGACAGCTACATGTAAGAGAATGAAATTAGAACACTCCCTAACACCATACACAAAAATAAACTCACAATGGATTAAAGACCTAAATGTAAGGCCAGACACTCTAAAACTCTTAGAGGAAAACATAGGCAGAACACTCTGTGACATAAATCACAGCAACATCCTTTTTGACCCACCTCCTAGAGAAAGGGAAATAAAACCAAACATAAACAAATGGGACCTAATGAAACTTAAAAGCTTTTTGCACAGCAAAGGAAACCATAAACAAGACGAAAAGACAACCCTCAGAATGGGAGAAAATATTTGCAAATGAAGCAACTGACAAAGCATTAATCTCCAAAATATACAAGCAGCTCATGCAGCTCAATATCAAAAAAACAAACAACCCAATCCAAAAGTGGACACAAGACCTAAATAGACATTTCTCCAAAGAAGATATACAGATTTCCAACAAACACATGAAAGGATGCTCAGCATCAGTAATCATTAGATAATTGCAAATCAAAACTCCAATGAGGTATCACCTCACACCCGTCAGAATGGCCACCATCAAAAATCTACAAACAATAAATGCTGGAGAGGGTGTGGAGAAAAGGGAACCCTCTTGCACTGTTGGTGGGAATGTGAATTGATATAGCCACTATGGAGAACACTATGGACGTTCCTTAACAAACTAAAAATAGAACTGCCATACGACCCAGCAATCCCACTACTGGGTATACACCCAGAGAAAACCATCATTCAAAAAGAGTCATGTACCACAATGTTCATTGCAGCTCTATTTACAATAGCCAGGACATGGAAACAAACTAAGTGTCGATCGACAGATGAATGGATAAAGAAGATGTGGCAAATATATACAATGGAATATTACTCAGCCATAAAAAGAAACGAAACTGAGTTATTTGTAGTGAGGTGGATGGACCTAGAGTCTGTCATACAGAGTGAAGTAAGTCAGAAAGAGAAAAACAAATACCGTATGCTAAGACATATATACGGAATCTAAAAAAAAAAAAAAAAAGGTTCTGAAGAACCTAGGGTCAGGACAGGAATAAAGACACAGATGCAGAGAATGGGCTTGAGGATACAGGGAGGGGGAAAGGTAAGCGAAGTGAGAGAGTGGCATTGACATACACACTACCAAATGTAAAATAGATAGCTAGTGTGAAGCAGCTGCATAGCACAGGGACATCAGCTCCATGCTTTGTGACCACCTAGAGTGGTGGGATAGGGAGGGTGGGAGGGAGACGCAAGAGGAAGGGGATATGGGGACATATGTATACATATAGGTGATTCTCTTGTTACACAGTAGCAACTGACGCAACAGTGTAAAGCAATTATACTCCAGTAAAGACGTTAAAATTAAAAAGTTAAAGGCATTCTGTGATAAAAGAATTTCTGGTTAAATAAGCTTAGGGATGCTGAGAGAAGCAACGAAACCAGGTGTCTTTCCTTTGGGCCTCTCATTATCTTTTAATATATTAATACTACTAGGCTCCAAGATAGGAATGCAGGCTACAGCTTTCTTGAATTGATTTTAACAAAGAAAACAATTTAAACAATCATCCTTTAATGCTTCTTGCATTTGTGGCTACTTAGCCCTTGACCAAGTCTCTCTTTGAACGTGACGTGGGAAACACTGCCTTTACCATTCCAAAAATCCCCTTAGAATTTGTAATGTTAAGACAAACATTCTAGATGTATCCGTTGCAAATAGTATCTACTGACAGTATTTCAGGGGATATTGTCCACTGATTACCTGATGATTGAGCCTACTTTGTAACATTGCTGTATAATAATAGTATCGATAGTATAATAGTCATATAGCAGAGATTGAGTGAATACTTATAGGCAGTGGTTAAGTACTTTGCTGGATTATCTCATGTAATTCTCACAAAAATATTGTGAAGTGGTTTATCTTATCCCTGTCCTACAGAGGATGAAAACGAGGCACAGAGAGGCTAAATAACTTGTTGAAGGTCACACAGCTACTAAGTAAGGCAACCAAGATCTTTAGCCCTCACTCTTAGCTTCTGGACTCCACTGTACTGGCTAGATGCAATGACAGTTGGAAATTATCTGCTGCAAATTATATCTAAATTAGTGTGATCTTAGACCATGTTTCTTTCGCTCAGTAATTATGTATGAAGATAAACTGCTTATTGAGAATAACACTAGCTTTTAAGCATAAAACTTCAATAAAAATAGAAAAGTATATGTTACCTTTCATTTCTTTTTTTCCAGGACATATATCTGGCTAATTCAGTAGGTTCACAGAATTGAGGTGAAACTTAAAAAGAAGAGGTCATGAAACATAGCTGCTTAACAGCTTTAAAATATTATATGATCTGATGAGGTGGTTTCTAAAGACCCATGGACCTCTTAAGGCACACATTTCTTATATCAGTTCCTGTAGGTCCTGATTAGCCCCAAACTGCTCCCAATTTGAAGCAATAAAGGCCAAGAGAGATCACCAAAAGCTATACATAATTTGATATTCCTCTGTGAGGTGATAGAAATTTAACGGTGCTTAATAAAGAAGTAGATATGCCTAAATTCCCTTGTCCTCATGTCATCACCGTCCACCTTTCCCTGGAATCTTGTGTATGGTTTTGCCCCAAGAGGTACAAACTTCCACTTTATTAAAGGCAAAAATATGACAGTGTATTGGGAAGATGTTCAGTGAGGTCCAACAATAGTCAGTAAATTAGAAGAAAACATTTTTTTATTCAGTAGATTGGTGGAGAACAAATACATAAAATAATTAATAAAATATTAGTTCTAAGTGTATAGATATATACACAAACATAAAAATATACATATATACATACTGCATTTCATGGATATCAAGATGCTATTAATTGTAATATACAACACTGTCATCAAAGCTTTTAACAGAAAATATAAACATTGTATCAAACACACAACAGTATTTTTTGTAAGATACATTCAGATTTCAGGCATCATAAGAATTCACATGTACCTTGTGATGGAGTCTGGCTGAGATGGAATTGATGGATTGTTGACTGATCGGATATGGGGGTTGGTAGAATGAGAAAAGGAGAAGTTGAGGTTGTTCTGGTTGGCTGGCTAAGGGCAGGGCTGGTGGATCTGGGAGACAAATTGAAATTGTAGCACACTAAAGTTTATTTAAGAAGTTCTTAATACGTGTCAAATTGAAAGCCTTGTTGAATTAGTTGGGGTTACCTTTAAATGGGTCACCCTCTATCATGCCTTATTTGTCCCTCTGGTGTATTTACAGGTACTGAGGATAGATGGGCATCATTAGGTATCTCTTGTTATATTGTACCACAGATATCTTAACTGTGAGTTTTTCAGAGTAATGTGTCCATTCATGTCTACAGGGTGGTAACTATTTGAAGATTTCATGACCATGCCTCAGTGTTCATGTTTCACTGATATTATTCCATTAAATCAAAACATGATTTTCTTCCAGAAAAAAAGTTTTTTTTTCTTAAATAACATGTATTTTTCTAGTTCTGAGAAAAGTTCATAATTGAAGACATTTTCCAACATTTGGAAAATGTTGGTTAAAAAAAAGATGACTTAAAATCATCTATATTTGCACATCTACCTACCTATAAATACTTAATTTGAAATGTTTCTAGACTGTTTTTGTTTATAGAATTTTTTCATATAAAATTGAGATCAATTATAGTTTTAATTTTTCCCCATTTAAAATGGACACTGTGACCATGTCATTATTTTAAAAACAGATGTTTAGTCTGGGTAGATAAGAAAGCACATATTCAATAGTTTGAGTGAATGAAGTAATTGTTTATTTCATACAACTGAGAGTCATGTTTATCCATGTTATTCGACTGACTTCAGAGAGAGGAGTTTTATAACATTTAGTTCTAACGCAAATCTACTGCTATATAAAAACTCAGCAAGAGGAAAGGAAACCTAATTATTATATCTCTAACCGTCTGTATTTTGTAAGGTTACATAATACAATGAGTTCAGGTGGCTCCAGATATTTGTAAATTTGAACAAATTATACAAGTTGCAGTTGGCAATAACACTCCAAAATGCAGTATTTCTGAAAAACTAGTGACTCCTTATAATTTCAAATAATTTTCAGAGATCTCCTTAAACTCAACATTTGCTAGACAGTCTCTGGACCTTAAAGATCAATAAGAATATTCCAAATTCATAAAACTCTTCAAGTCGCAAGTCTGCCCTGATTAAAGAAGTTTCTATAGCATCATAATTCATTATTCTCTTCCCAAAGTGTCTGATATCACAGTGATGTTAAAAAAATAGAACTGCATAGAACTTTTAGAAATGAATTTAATTAAAGTGATTTATAGTACTTATCATTGGGCCCGTGATTTTAAGCTCCATTTTGATAAATATCAGTTACTGTAATTCAAAATAAGCTTCTTTTGAGCTTGGCCATTTAGAGTTATACCTAATATAAATGTAAACTGTTGTCCACTGGCTTGCTAGGGTGCCTTGAAATCTACTGCCTTCAACCATCAGATAAATGTGTTAAGGGCCACTTTAAAATTTCTGGTGCTGGGCAAGGAATAGCTGCCCATTGAACACATGACCAGCTACCTTCTGGAAGGCTGCTCTCACCGGCTTCTAAAGGGGTGGGGTTATATAGAGCATTGGTGGGGTAGAAATAGGAAAGGCACTTAGGGCAACATGATTATGTTGGTGAGAGAGAAAGCGGCTAAAAAAGAACGAGGCAGACTCAAAAAGGAGCTAGAAAGAAATTCCAGTATGTACAAATTAGCTACTTCTTGTTTTTCCCAGAAATGATATTTTTAAAATACTCTTTTCTTGTGATTTTCCATTTTCTGATATATACCCTACGTATAGTGTGGAAATCAAGAGTTTTTGTTTGTTTGTTTGTTTGCATGGATGTGTATTTGTTGCACATTTATAACAAAATCTGACTGTCCTTTCAGAGATTCTGTATCAGTCATCAGGCAATTGATGAGAAAAACTATCTAGGATCCATTCCTGAAATTGGATGGTGGCATATTAAAGGGAATAGCTTCTTATTTTAGTTCTGATAATGACTTTGTAGTATTAGTTATGCTATAAGTTGAAACTCATGGATTATATACTACCTAATAACAGGGACTGGATTCTTCAGGCTGTTATCCTTTCCTGTGTGTAATTGGTAAGTCAAAAACACTTAAAACTGCAAGGAGATGCCATTGCACTTTAAGACAAAATTGATTGCCTAATCAATGTTAAGAGACATTGAGAGAGACATCTAAGACTTGATGTTGGTTAATTGGATAGTCTAGTTGTTCTCACAATGCAGAATACTGATTCATCAATATCACTGACCACTCAGGATGAAGTATTACAGCCCTCCATGCGCTTTACTTTATTACTGCCTTTCACATTTTGAGGATGCAGCTATGGTGCTATACTTGCTTGGCCTGAAAATGTTGATGATTTATTGATTTAAAAAAATAATGGAATCTATCATTCTCATTTTGACTTATTTCTAATTGCAAGAAGGATGGATTTAATTAAAATATTACACTGGAAAAAGTGCTTTATTTTTGGTTATACCTGGGAAAGAAAAGATTTTACAGCATCTCCATTTGTCTATCAGTATGTGCAGCTTCCTTGTCTTTTCTTTATTCCAGTAGTCACCTCAATAAATCACTTATTTTTAATGACATTTATAAAGATTATATGTTACTGCATTTCCTGTTACAAAGCAGCATTAATGGGAAATTGTTAATGGAAACTTGAATCATCTAAATTATCAAGAATTTCAAAATGACAAATCTATTATTTATTATGAATAATAGTCCTGCAGTTTAATATAGCTATTTTTTTTTTACAAATGATAATCATTCAGCCTGATTCTTTGCACAGTGCGAGAGGAGGCAAATGTTAACCAAGATAGGAATGTAGATTTTCAAAGATGCCTTCTACTCAGTTCTGCATATAGGCTCATTTCTCGCCTTGTGAACAAGAAAATAGAATTAAATAATTTTTAGTTTAGTATCCTTTTATCCGTTTTTTTCTCTTCTTTCCCCTTATGTATCAGTGCATGATTTAGTAAATATTGTTCCCCTGAGTCAAGATATGTAGGTGGTATTTGCTTTGGATATATCGTGGAGGTGGAGGTTAATGTGTCTGAGCTTTTTTTCATCATTGTCTACAGTCTGCTGCTATCACCTTTTCCTCTCTGTACTTCCATCAATAATAGAGCTAATATCATGGAATTGATTTCTGCATTTATTCAAATTTCAGATAATATGCACCTTATACTGATGCCATTGTGTTACTAAAACATTCTTTTTCATTTATATTGATCTTTGAGACTAGGAGTCTATACTTAGTGAACATCACCTGTAGCTAAGTCATTTCAAACTTTACCTGTAACAATGTTCTACCTGCTAGATTGTCAATTCTTTTTTTTTTTTTAATCTCTGTGTCTTTGTTTTTTTTTTTTAAATTGGGGTATAGTTGCTTCACAATGTTGTGTTAGTTTCTGCTGTACAGCGAAGTGAATCAGCTATATGTATACATATATCCCCTCTTTTTCAGATTTCCTTCCATTAACGCGTGTATGTCAATTCTAAATGTTTTTAAACATTGGTGGCTATGTAGGATATAGAAAAAGGTCTTTCCATAAAGAGACAAATTAGGTACAAAATATATTTGATTATTACAGGAGAGTTTTACAACAGCTTCTTATGATTGAGTCACAATTCAGTTTTCTGTGTGTGTATGTACACGTGTACTCATAATGCTTCCAAGCACACACTGTGTGTATGGATTATTTCATTTTGCTTGCATGTTAGCATTGCCTACAGTGGCCGTTCCTCTGTTCCTCTTTATTCTCTTCTATAAATCTCAAATTACTCTTTAATATGTGTTCATGAGCTATCAATTTTTATCCCCTCCATATTTTAAGAAGGCAAACACCATTAAGATGACTAATGAGATGGTGGGGAGAAGCATGGGCTGATAAAAATTAAATAGGGAACAAATTATTCCCCTTCAGAGCCATTCTTTTAAAATAGCCAGTTATTATCAATAAAAAGAAGCATTATTAAACATTTCTTTTAATAGCATTTTGTAATAGACACATGTACCCTTCTGCTTTGTAAATCACATGTTACCTATAGTACTCTTCAGCAGGCATTAACAATTTGAGAGAATCTTTAAATTCTAGAACCTTTTACAGAAAGGGAGGAGTTTTACTTCATAGGCTTTTAAAGTGTTAGACATAGTTTTTGCCAAACACACAAGAGATAATCATTAGTAAAAATCTGTATCTTCATCATCTTCTGGGAGCGTTCTTTCATTTTCCTGCTCTCCTCTAACAATATTGCATTCTCAGGAGAATTCGCATGTGATGGCTCTTTACTTGCACCCCTCTCATACTGCTGGGCCTCAGATAAGGATTGGTATAATCCATATCTTTCATTGCCATTGGCTCTTCCAGACATTTCTCCCTTCCTCCTCCACAAAGGCATACAGCTGTAGGTGACATTATCATATTAAACTACCCATGAGCCTTCTTCTTCACCCCCAGGTCACACCCCTCTGTAGACTATGCAGAGTTTAGCTTTGGGCTCAGTGTCAGTCTCTTCAATGCTACTCTTGTTGTAACTATTGGTGATTTCAACATTCAGGTAGACGATCTGCCCAATTATTTAGCTTCACAGGTAGGCCTCACTGACCCACTGTCTTCCAAGAATCTTGTCTTTATTCTAACTCAGCCACTCACCCCATGATCATATCATGCAGCCACTCCAGAGTCTCAATTCCGAACGGCCTCGTCTCCAGTCACAATGCTCTCTTTCCATCTTGTTTCCCCTGGAATTCCATCTTCAGAATGCTTCAGTCACACCGGGAGTCTGATCCTACCAACTTTTCACTTCTCTCATCTTCCTCTTGTCCTCACTTTGCAGCAAAGATGCCATAGTTCCCTAGCCCATTCTGTTTCCTACTTCTTCAAAAAACTTAAGTTTTCTTGATTTTTTTCAAACCTCTACCATCTCTTCCTTTATTCACCCTCTTACCTGGCCAACTTGGTTCTTGCCTCACTGAGAAAGCTGAATCTATCACAGACTTCCAAAAGCTTCGGTCACCATATTTAAACACCTATCTGTGATTAATGTCTATCTAATATTCTTGATTGCCCATGCATTTATGGAAGGCTTTTCTCCAAATTTCTACTAGTACCAACCTTGCCTCCTCAAGGACACTGCTCAGCAATTAATTATTACCTGGTCCTCGAATGCAATAGACAATATAATACAATAGACTTGTTCAGGGGTTATTTTTAAAAATCAAGATCATTTACCTACTATGAGGAATGATGCAAGATCTACGTTTTTAAGTTAGAGGAATATATGTTATCTATAGGAGATAATATATGTGAATTTTTTTTATTTAGACAGGTTTTTCAGCATTAGTGATGTGAGAGCTATTCACAAATGGCTTCAAAGACGTAAGATTTGAGCTGGATATTGAGGGGTGGAGGGGTTTGGATGTATGGAGCAGCAAGCAGAGCAGCCATTCCAGGCAGGAGATACAGCAGAAGCAAGTGTACAGAGGTGTGAATGAGCATGGCATAATCAAGGGTCAGAAAGGAAGTCTGACTAACTAGAATAAGAGCTCAGAAGGAGAGATGATAGGAAAGAAAGCTTGAATCCCACTTAATGATGGCCATGAATTTCAGGATGAATACCAGATGATAGATGAGCAGCCACATGGAAATACCTGCTGATGAATGTTGTGTATTTTGTACTGAGATTGGGTAATAGGGTACATTTAGATTCACATCTCCTTTGGTTTTCTTCTTAATACCTTCCAGCTGAGTTCATCTGTCATATTTTAGGATTGAGAAAATAGACATTGGTGGTGGTTTGGTGAACAGTGAGGAGAAGCCCGGGCTTCTCAAAGTTCTACTCACTCATTACGTGAGATGGATGAGGGACAGACTCAGTCGGCAAAGCAGGCTTTCCTAGTGAACAGGCTCAGAGCTCGAGTTCAGTTTACATTTCAGCTTACCTGGACTTTCAGGGTCCCAGGAGGAGACAGCGGGCCCCAGGAGAAGGGAGTAGGCCCTTTAAGTAAGGAGACTGATGGTTGTCGTTTCATGTGATGGCAGCATGGAGACCTGACAGTCATTTTTCACCTAACCAACCATGTCCCCACCTCATCTCCTCTGACTCTGTCATTAGCATATAAATGTCACAGCCTAGAGCATAGGTGTCCGGTACAACTTCCTCTGAGGATGAAAACGTTCTGTAATATATATGGGTATTGAGCACTTGAAATGTGGCTAATGCAGCTGAGGAGCAAAACATTTTATTTTAATTGATTTAAATTTAAATCTAAATCGTCACTTGTAGCTATTGGTTACTGAATATGATAGAGCAACTGGAGAGCTGAACAACTTTAATGGGCACATATCATGTGCCTGACCTAATCTAAGAACTTTACGTGTACTGACTCATTTAAGCCCCATCAGATTCATAAGGAGTAAGCATTATTATTTTCTCCATTAGAGAAATGAGAGAACTGAGCCAGAGAGAGGTTTAGCATAGGGAGGAAATGGCAAAGTTGGCAGGGTATCCACAGAGTTTAAACAGCTGTGTCTTCTCCTCTTTCAATCCTAAATTCATCTTGCTCTTCTTCATATGTTGCTGACATTTATTCATTTATTTGTGTATGTTATTACCATGTCTGTTTATCCATAAAATGGTAGTCATTCCTCTTGAGGCTTTATGTTCTTTCCGTTTACCACCAGCTGTCTTAATGTGTGAGTCACTGACTAGCTCCCGGGCCAGCATGTCACTCCTCCAAAGCAGTGCTTTTGAAACTTAAGTGTACCCCAGAATCGCATGGAATACAGCTGGTAGTTTTTGATTCAGGAGGCCTGGGGTGGGGCCTGAGAATTTAGACTTTTAACAAGTCTCCAGGTGATGCTGATGCCGCTCATGGTTTGGGGGCCCTAGTGGGAGACCCACTGGTCTAAAGTAAGTCCAACTCCGCTGTCAGGTTAATTGACTTTAAAATAGAATTGTTAATACTTTTAAAATTCTTTTAGCGAAACTCATGATCTTCCATCATTATTTTTTGTCTTGTGTGTTGCACAAGTCGTATGTGTGTTCTCTTTTGGCCAAGAGATGAAAATCCAACTAAAAATAAGGAAGGGAAGGAAGAAAGGGGGTAATGAGGGACAGGAGAGGGACAAAGGAAGGGAAGAAAACAAGAAAAGTAAAGGGAAAGAAGAAAAGTGATTATATAACTGAAAGGCCAGATGTAGGTCACAGCAAACCCTCTAAGATTCACACAGAGATTGCCACCTGGTACCCACCAGGACAAATCTGGCCACAAAGCTATTGTGATCGAAATAATATTTTAAAAAATCAAATTAGAATATTCATGGTTGGAGTATGTCTTTGTTTTTCTTCAGATCCCACCAATCCATTTTATTTTACAGGTAGTGCTTTACACATTTATAGCATCTCCCTGTCAGTTAAAGACTTAAGTTTGCTACTCCAGATTTAGAGCAACAGAAAAAAATAGCATCAGGACTTGACCACTCCCCACCTTTTAGTTTTTCCTTCCTCAAAGTAAGTTTTATTTTCACATAGGCTAGCTTGACATGGTGATGACCTTTGTCAGCTTCAGGCTTACCTGAATTTTGGTCTCAGTAATCTCAGTCAAAAGAGTATTTCTTTTTCCCAATAGACCTAGTCAAGGTCCACGATCAGTTCTGATTGGCTCAGTTTTATTCACATGCTTATTTCTCTAACTAGGATGGCTGGGGCTAGGGGAAAGGAGTAGATCCTAGAGCAAGAGCGTGAGAAATCTGGCTACTCAAAGTAGAATTAGGATGCTGTTACCTGTGCAATGGCTACAGGACTCTGGACAAACACATGTGCCAGGTATATCCATTCCATAGGATATGAAGCAAAACCATGTTTTGAAGTGTAACATTGGTAATGTTGTTTTTTCCACCTGAAATACAGTGACCATATACTTCATCAGATCAACCTATCCATCATCCATGGTATATCTCAAAAGCCTCATCCATAAAACCTGTTATAACCCCTGCCTGAAATTGTTTTTCCCTCCTTTAGTTACTGTGATATTCTCTTCAAATATCTCTCATGTGTACCAGATATAAAAATAACTATATATTTGCTCCTCTTTTTCTCCTACTATATTTCCAGGTATTTGTAAATAGAAACAGTTTTAATGCATTACTATATACTGTAGGCATGATAAGCAAATTAAATGTTTGTATTCATTTTTCATTCAGTTTTGGTAGAATGCTGATCTCTAGTATGTAAATCTAGGACCTAATATCACTCTTCTTGCCCGTTTTCACTTTCTCTGAGGCCAACAATCACCTATCTTTTCAAATGATTTTTAAAAAGAGATTATGATTGCATACATTGAAATGTGTAAAATAATTATCTGGAGGACAGAAAACAGTATAGTATATGTGCTTCAGGTAATGGCAGGTGGAAACTGATATAGGTGATCTTATCTGGGATGTAAAGTCAGGACGATTCCCAAACCACTAAACCAAGCTGCTTGTTCACTTAGTGGCAAGGGATACTTGCGTACCAAGACTTACCAGTGTCCTCTCTTGGCCTGATATCTGTCCAGGTCTTATTACAGTTTGCTTAACACCATCAGTACCAATAAAGGCCCACTAAGAACTGTGCCAGTTACTACTTTCCATTATTTTTTAGAATACCTTAAAATTCTGAACCAGAATTCCATTAATTTTACCCTCCACAAGAAACTCTTATCTGAGTTATATTTGAAGATTAGGTCCTCCACCAAATTGTAAGTTGGTAAAAGTCAGAACTACGTGAGATAAGTATTTCTTACCTAAAAGCTAGTTTGTTACTCAGTATCCCTTGTGTAAGGATTCACACGATATTAGAAATCAATAAGGCTGGAAAAAATGGTCTGTCTTGAGTAAACTGGTATAGATCTTTAATTCAAAAAATAAAACTTTCCATTACAGTTGATAAAAAGTTCAAAATTGAAATTAATACATAAATGAAATTACTATATTACTCTGAGATTTATGTGTAAAGATCTTCCCTTTTATAATTTTGTATCAACTATTAAGAGTCCGATTATAATTTTTCTGAAAATTCCCTTGAATTGTTTTCACCTCATTCTTCCTTAAACAGACTGAAGAAAGCAGAGAGCAGAGAACAGCAGTGTTTGGGAGAAGCAGGTGTTTCTATTCCCTTCCCTCCCTCTTGGAAAATATAAGTTGAGGCCCCAAGTAAAGATTATTAAAATAAAAATTTTGCAGCCAAAAATGTGGTTTAATTTTAAGATCTGTGTTTCATAAGATGACAGTTTCAAAAGTTAAGATCTCATTAGTTTCCATTTTATTCACTGGAAAACAGGATCTGGGAGAATTATCAGCTGTGAGCTGCAGCCAACACTTCCTAGTTGATAGCCCAAGTAAAATTCTTTGAAATAAGAAGTGGGAACTTCAGAAGGAAACTGACAATACTGAAATTCTTCAAACTGAAACTAGTTATAATACAACATTAGAATGATGAAACACAGCAAAGCATCACATGTTATTATTAGACATCAATCTTTACCCTCGAGATCTTCCTTTTGCATAGTCTAAAACGTTGCTATGGTTTCAAGTATAATTTCTTTATTTTGGCACCAAGATTAATGCAAAATATACAGTATGTAGGTTGCAAAGTTAATGGCAGTTCTCCTAATGACTGAAAAGCATGAAGTCACGATACACATCATATTTATTCATCATTTGTAAAGTTGTTGACAGTTCTCTTGGTGTGAGGCAATTTGCTATCCATTATCAGATGCTGGTAAAAATATTAAAAAGTCATGATTTATGCAGTGGGTTTTACGAGCTGTATTACTGAGGTATTGCCTTCCTTTTCAAGAATGATCCAAACAGTGTGCTTCCTTTTTCACTCCACCAGTTCCTACCTAGAGTGGGTTGATGGACAGAACATTTGGGGATGACTGTCATCCTTTTCATTGACTAGCAGTGTGACCTAGGGCCAGAACACTCTCTGGACTTTAACTGACCTCTAAAATGAAGCATTTGAGCCAGTTGACTATTAAATTCCTATCCAGCTCTGAAGAAGGGTGTTTATTTCTGTATCATATTTTTATTACCCAAATAGTGTACATTCATTGTAGAAAATGTTTCAAATTACGAAAAGCAAAATTAAAAAAGCGAGGAGTAACCATAGTTCCATGCTGCAATATAAAATGTTTTGATTCTATTAGTATCCTTCTAGCTTGACCCCAACCATCAAGCATTCCTGTAATGAATTCATTCCTGCAAACGAGAGACTCATCTCTAGTCATTAATAATATTTTTAATTGTATGACAATAAGACGCTGGTTGTTTAACCTGAGTCCCTCAGCTTTTACAGTCTTTCCTACAGAGAATAATAATTCTTCAGTTAGGACTAATTTTGTAGTGACTACTGCTGTATGAGATTTCTGCCAGTGTTGCACTGCATTGACTGAGCAAGGGATCTTGAACTTTGAGCCACTAGGGAAGCTGTCCCCAGCATTTATCATTCAGAGATATCAGGAGGCATTCGCCCTTATTAAATCAGAAATGGGAAAGAAAAATCAATATGTATGACCTTAGTTTCCTGGAAATAGTGAAGATTGCCTATGCTTATTTCAGGGTGATTTACAATAAAAGAAAATATGTTTTGGGACTTCCCTGGTGGTGCAGCAGTTAAGAATCCACCTGACAATGCGGGGGACATGGGTTCGAGCCCTGGTCCGGGAAGATCCCACATGCCGCGGAGCAACGAAACCCATGCGTCACAACTACTGAGCCTGTGCTCTAGAGCCCACGAGCCACAACTGCTGAGCCCGTGTGTCTAGAGCCCGTGCTCCGCAACAAGAGAAGCCACCTCAATGAGAAGCCCTTGCACCACAAGGAAGAGTAGCCCCTGGTCGCCACAACTAGAGAAAGCCTGCGCGCAGCAACAAAGACCCAAAGAAGCCAAAAATAAATAAATTAATTAATTAAAAAAAAAAAAAAACATGTTTTGCTCTAAATTTCTTGGACTGTTAGTTTAAAATGTTTTGGCCAGTCGAACCCAAGCAAAACAAACAATCTTCATAAAAGTTTATTTGATTGTAGAGTGTATTTGAATTTTACACAGTTATAAAAAATTCAAGTAGGAAAAAACATAGTAAAATATTAACTGTCAGGAAGCTCAATTTAGCATATGATTCCGCTTTTCTACTCTATGAAGGAAATCTTAATGTTGCTATTGATAGTAACTTAGCTGCTTCTGGTTTAAAAGTCAGTCAGGTTTGGATTAACATAACCAGCTCATGTGCTGCTTTCTTGCCCATTCCTTCCCCTGCCTCCCTTGGGAGCTTCTGGGGTTTAGGAGAGTTTTACTAAATACTGTAGTGTAGGTGTGGGAACTGGGTTTGCAACTGATAAATGGTTATCTTCTTTCATTGCTGGCTTCTGTTGAGGTGTGACATCCTATCAGATCAAGAATTGTTCCCTCTTCCTGTTAAATCTACTGCTGAGGTGCACTTCCTACCATGACACTCAGTTCTCAGGTCTATATGTACCATGTCTTCTTGGACCCTATTGCCGTGTCTCTTCAGATAATTTTGGTCTCTCAACCAGTTCACAACTCTTCTGACATCTCAGAATTCTCAGCTTTTCTTCTCCCTATCATACTGTGGCTTGTACAGGACTTAGTGAGGCTATGTTCAGGCCCTAGCTAGGCACTTTTCTCAGACAGTGGTTTGCTACCACGTAGGTGCCCTGTTAGTTGTAAATTCTCTGTAAGACTTGGAGTATCTTACACAGCATCCTGGACAACTCTTTTCTGAGATTACATCCAAACTTATTGAGATATGTACTGGAGTTCCAGTACTCTTGCCGAACCATCATATTGGATTTCTACAGTGGGAGGGGTCCTGGGACCCACCACCAGAAATCTTCCAGATCCCGTAACATCCCTATTTATTGTTTTTCCTACCCACCGGTGAAATTCTTACCATCTTTTGATGAGAAAACCTCTCTTAGATAATCATAAATTCCTTTCCACTCTATGTTTTATAAATTTATTTATTTATTATTTTTAGCTGTGTTGGGTCTTCGTCTCTGTGCGAGGGCCCCCTCCAGCTGCGGCGAGCGGGGGCCACCCTTCATCGCGGTGCGTGGGCCCCTCACCACCGCGGCCCCTCCCGTCGCGGACCACAGGCTCCAGACGCGCAGGCTCAGCAGTTGTGGCTCACGGGCCCAGCCGCTCCACGGCATGCGGGATCCTCCCAGACCAGGGCTCGAACCCGTGTCCCCTGAACCGGCAGGCAGACTCTCAACCACTGCGCCACCAGGGAAGCCCCTCCACTCTGTTTTAAATGTAACTATTTTAAGTCTTGACTAGAAAAGAAAGAAAAGCAAAACTTTTTTTTCTCTCAAGTTGTTTTCTTATAATTGAAAACTGTGGCATTCAAAAAACATTTGTTGCTTCTAAGTCCTTTCCCAAGTCCTTTAAAAAGTGGAAAAGCCCAGAGTGTGCTGATTGTTCTTTATCAGCTCTTTCTGAATGTAGTGTATCTATTGAAAGAAGATGAGGGAAGGGGAATATCAATGGAAAAAACCACACAGTTGTATATCAAAATGTTATGCCACTATAGTTAAATTTACATATTCAGTGTTTGAAATATCTTTGTTTTAATTATTTGTTTTCATAAAGAATTTAGATTTTGTGATTTTTCAAGAATGGAAAGTCAATTTATTATGTTGTGCCTAGGGGAATACAAATAATAATTGGGTCATAAATTAGGGGATTTCTATATTCTAACTACAGAAAAGCTTATCACTTATAGGGTATTCATTCTTTTCTCAATTACTGTTTTTGCATTCTGTAAGCGTTATCACAACAATTATTTAAAATACTTTTTTATTTTCTCACTGAAAAAATGTGGTTCAAAGAGATGGAGTTAGCTAAGGTGAATCAACAAATAAATAAGAAAACAAGGATCCAAATCCAGGTCTCTTGACTCCAAAATCCATGCGCTTAACAACTATGCTGTGTTCCAGGAAAATAACTCAACCTCCTTAATCTGATCTCATTACAAACTTTCCATGAATCTTAGGAGCGAGGACAACACCTTACATCTTTAAAATCTCCATAGCACTTATCAAAGTTCTAAACAGAAAAGTAAATACAAGTATTTGAGTGGTTCCGGAATGCATTGTATTTAAGTTAAAAAAATATTAACAACCATTCATGATTAAAATACATTCTTCAGTTAAATGAATATACTCAAATCTACATAGATGAATCTCACAAAAAGAATATTAATCTAAAATACAAGTGAAATTACATTTCAAGTCACCTCAAAATTTTCAAAACTGGCATAACGAAATATACATTATGTAGGAATACATACATAATTTAAAAGAAAACTATTGAGGAAAGCAAGAGAAGGATGATAAAATTCAGGAAAATGCTCTGGAGAAAAGAAAAATGCAATTGGGGAGGATTCAAAGGTATTGTTAATATTTCATCTCCTCAATTGGATGATGATTACAATAGTATTAGATTTATTTTTAGCTTTTCATTGTCAAATACATACTACATCTGTTCCTTTTTACTAATGATCTGTTTCACAATAAAAAGTACCATTGCCACCCAATTAAACGTCTACTAGAGATACCTTTCAAGACTTTGTAGGATGGTCATAGCACTTGCGATACTCTGGCGGTACTTTAAATTGGGATTTCTCACTTTCAGTACTGTTGGTATTTTGCTGGATGTTTTGTTGTTGTTGTTGTTGTTGTTGTGGGAACCTATGCTATACATTGCAGTATGGTTAGCAGCACCTTCACCCACTAGATGACCATAGTACCCCCACTCCTGAGTCTTGAAAACCAAATATGTCTTCCAACATTGCCATATGTGCTTTGGGGGGGGGGCGGGATGGGGATGGCGGGCAGAATTCCCCTGGTTGAGAACCACTGTTTCAAAGTCCTGGCTTCCTGGTGATACTTATTTTTTTCACCGACTTCAGTACATTTTTACTGTACTTTCTCACTCTCTTCATTATGTGATAGTTACTTATTAGCACAGGATGGAACATGCTGGGGATTTTTAGACAACATTCTTTCTAACCTTTTCCAGCACGTTGTGTATTCAGGATACACTGAAAAGTGTGACATTTGGATCCAGCATTATGAGTGTTCAGGTCATCGTCGCTAACCTGAGAACAGTCAACAACAGTGATTGCACCTACGGGTGGCTGCAGTTTCACTTTTGACCCATGGTGTTGAAGGGTCACTTCTAGAGAACAAGCTCTACCATGCATGGGCAAGTTGCAAATATGGAAGTGGAAGCTAAAAAAAGAAAAAAAAAACTACACAGATTAATGATAAGATTCAATTTCTGTTTAGAACAAAAGAGATATAAAAGACTAAAATAAATGCTTAGAGGAAAGGTTTACTTTTCCCATAGATTTTCAAAAGAACCTTGAGAGTTGATTATACAACCTTATGTATTTTGAGATTTAGTTAGGTAATGTCTAGAGAGAAAAAAAAAAAAAAAAAGCTGAGCTCCTCAAAGTAAGATGCTATCAAAGTGACTTTTTTTATTAACTCTGGTAATTTTGAAACATCTTCAGCTGATACGTGTTTGCTGTTGAAGCTTGTTCATTTTGCCTCCACAAGCCAGTTCTTCTAATCCTTCAGTTTAATTGGCCATTACTTGCCCTAGTAAATCTATCAGTAGGAAGATATTTTGAAGTAATAGAATACTTAAATTTCAGTTGTGTTTCTTTTTCATATAAAGGACCATGAATATTTACATGTATAAAATCCTCCTCCCACCTCAGAATAAAAGCACATAACCTCATAAAACCTACCCTGGACATAGCTTTTCTCCTCTCTGTAGTTTCTACTGCAGTTCCCTGCAAATATTAGTTATGGCTACAATATCTGATATAGATATTCTATAATCATTCATTTTCAACTTGTAATTTTTGCTCTCTGAATAAGTGTCCTGCCTGTATATATTTGAGCAAAGGCCTTCATTTAAGTCCTTTAAACATTCAGGGAACCCATTATTAGGCACCTACTTTCTACAAGGAATTATGAAATAATATTATAAAAATCATATTTTTATGATTTGTAGAGATACAAATTACACTTGTGCAATATTTCAAAATTTACACATTTCCTGCATCTTCATTAACACTATATTGTAGATTGTTGATAATGATAAATGAGTAGGAAAAAATAAATTTTCATTGTTATCTGAATCTGGGTTTAATGGCATACGAGCCTGAGAATTTTAAATATATTTGTGTCATTTGTAGTTATTTTTTTGGGAAATCACTATTCTTGCCCTCAATCCATATTTTTTTTTTGGGTTAATGGCGTTATTGCACTGAAACTGTTTTTGTATACTGTTGAAATTAACCCTTTGTCAAGTGTTTCTTTTGCTTGGGAAAAATGGTAATTATTAATTTATTCCCCACAACAACTCTATCAAGAAAATATTATCCCCATCCTGTTAAAAATGGGGAACCTGAGTGTTAACCTACATATGCTGCTATAAACAAAGGAAGTCTACTTAGAACCTACACTTTGACAGGATAATGAATTCCATAGTAATATATATGTCAGCTTTTACTTTCTCAAGCGTGTTATCACCTTTAATTCTGAATTTGGAAAACAATATCATGTTGTGAAACATAAATTTATTTTTGTGAGTCAAACTAAAGATGATTTGTATCTCAGAATATTTTTCTGGAAACTTTTCATATTTAGTTTTCTCCTCATGGCCTTTTTATTATGGAATAATCAAAGAATAATCTGGCTGGTAAGGTAATTTAAATAAAGAAGTGTATAGTGAGGACCAATCTGTTAGAAAATGAGGAATAAAATCTATCACTTAATCAGCATAATTTCTCTAGTGGAAACTTCATATCACCTCTAACAGAAGATTGATTATCCATGTACATTTGGCCAGGGTTGTAGCAGAAGGAAGGAGGGAGGAAACTTTATCATCTATTATAGCTAGCCAAAAGTTACAAAATTCATATATATTCTTTCAATATTTACATGGATCAATTTTACCTGATTTTTAAATTTTTTGAGGTATAATTTACAGAGTATTGAAAACAAATCAGAAGTTTACAACTGATCAATTTTTATATATGTGTATTCCCATATAACAACTTCCCACATCAAGATTCACTACTTTTTCAGATCCCTCCTTGACCTTCCCATGTGTATTGCTATTGTACATTTGGATTATTTCCAATATGGGGCTATAATTTTGGGACATATGCACTAATTTATGGTGGGTTTCTATGTAATAGTGTAATTTCTGAGTCATGGGGGTAAATATAATTTGCTTTAGTAAATAATGCCAAAGAATTTCCCAAAGTACACTCCCACTGGTTAATATGAGATTTCCATTTGCACTGCATTCTTTTGATTCTTACATTTGATATTGTATACCCTTTTCATTTTAGCCAGTCTAGTGTCATATTATCACACTATATTTTTAATTTTCATTTGCTAAATGACTTATGATGTAAGCACTTCTTAATTTGCTAGTTGGCATTCTGGATATTTCATATAGTATTTGATTAAGATTTGCTAATATTTAAAAATATGGTTGACTGCCTACATATTGATTTGTAGTAATGTATATTTATATATGTGAGATATGAGTCCTTTATATATTGTTTTCTACACTGTTTGCCTTTTTACATGATACTCTTAGATATGTTTAATTTTAATGAAATCCAATTAATCTGTTCTGTTTATGAAATTATTGTTTACCCAAGACCATGAAGATAGTTTCCAATAGTTTCTTCTAGAAATTTTATTATTTTATCTTTCACATTTAGGTTTATGAACTGTCTCACATTATTTGTGTATGTGTGTGGTTCAAGGTAGAGTTTATTTTTTCCCAGATACACAGTTGATCCAACAACTTATCTTGAAAAGACCCTTTTGTCACTGAATTGCTGTGACACCTTTGACATAATTATAGGTGACTGTAAATGTAAAGGTCAACTTCTAGTCTCTCTATTCTGCTCCAGTGGTCTAATTGTTAATCCTTGCACCAAGACCACACTACATAATTAGTGTAGCTTCTTGGTAAGTCTTGAAGTCTGGTAGTGTAAGTCCTGCAGCTTTATGTTGCTCTTTAAAGATTTCAGTGGAACTCTAGATACTTTGAATTTCCACATCAATTTTAGAATTAGATCTTCAATTTCCACATTAACAAGAACTGCAGCTACAATAAAAACAAAACAACTGACATTTTAATTGGGACTGCATTGAATTTATAGATCAATCAAGAGATAATTAATGTTCTTGATTATCCTGATTTATGAACATGTTATATTTCTCTATTTTTAAGTCTTCTATAATTTCCTGCAGTAATCATTTTGTAATTGTCATTTTTATACTCTTATATTATTCCATTACACTTATTTCCCAAGTGTTTGATACTTAAGGTATTTTTATTTTGGTATTTTCCCTTAATTTCCTAATAATTTGTTTCTGGAATATAAATATTTCCGTTATTTTTGTACTTTGACCTTGTTTCCAGTGAACTTGTTAAATTCATTTAGTTTAATTGTTCATAGATTCTTTTGCAGATAAAATTAGTTTTGCTTTTTGTTTCAAATCCTTGTGTTTTATATTTCTTTTTCTTATTACACTGGCTAGTACCTTCAGCATAATGTTAAGTAGATGTGGCAATATTGCATATTCTTGTCATGTTTCCAACCTCAGAGGAAAAGCATTCAGTATTTCACCATTAAATATGGTATTATTTATACATGTTTTTGTAGATATCCTGTATCATATTGAAGAAGTTCCCTTACATTCCTAGTATTTTAAAAGTTTTTAGCATGATTTAGGTATTGAATGTTACCAGGTGATTTTTCGGCACCTATTGAAATAATCATATGATTCTTCCTTTTTACTCTACTGATGTGGTAAATTATCTTGATAATTTGTAAATCATATCCTTAACTGAAAATATTATCAGATTATAATATACAAATAATATCTGTTGGATAATAATTATACAAAAACTAGAAATATACTGTTGTAAATTCACATAAAAGTAAATATCCCCAATGACTTGTGACAGTGTTTTAGTCATACAAGTATTAATTGGGAGAGATTCATGGATATGTGATTTTTAATCAGAACCATAAATAATTTATGTACAATACCTTGTCCATGGCAGGCAAGCAAAAAGGGGAAACTGCACGATGAGCTTCAGGCGTAAGAAAAAAGTAGAAACTGCATGATGAGTTATGAGTTCTGGCATTTCAAAACTGCTGATTTTTTCTAGATTAGAAGCCATTTGAATTTAAGCTGCAAGGGTGTGACATATTTTTGAAAATATGGACTTTGTTTTTTTTTTTTTTAATTTTTTATTATTATTATTATTTATTTTATTTTATTTATTTATGGCTGTGTTGGGTCTTCATTTCTGTGCGAGGGCTTTCTCTAGTTGTGGCAAGCGGGGACCACTCTTCATCGCCGTGTGCGGGTCCCTCACTATCGCGGCCTCTCGTTGCGGAGCACAGGTTCCAGACACACAGGCTCAGCAATTGTGGCTCACGGGCCCAGTTGCTCCGTGGCATGTGGGATCTTCCCAGACCAGGGCTCGAACCCGTGTCCCCTGCATTGGCAGGCAGATTCTCAACCACTGCGCCACCAGGGAAGCCCTGGACTTTGTTTTTTGTTTTTGCTTTGTCTTGGCTATCCCAACATCTAGCAGGGTGCCCAGAAGATTGCTCAAGAAATGTTCACTGAATGACAGAGTGAACAAATTGATGAAGGTGGCCCTTGGAATTTATAACTGGGGAAATCAGGAAATAACAGTAACATGAGTCTTAGGTATCAATGATGAAAGCATAGACATAATATATGCTGTCCTTTTTGCTTTGTTGTGTCAGAGAGGCAATTTTGATATGATTTAGCAGTTGCATGATGGAGATAAATGGAAAAAAACAATTTGAAGGAAAGTAAGAAGCAGATTATGTTACAGCTCTGAATTTGGGGAACTGATATATGAGGATAATAGAGAAGCAAATAATTGATGGGTAGTGAATGGAAGATTATTAAATCTGATATTTTAAAGTGTACAAGGAAATGGGCATAAATGAAAAGATAAAATGGCATGAACTCATTTCATATTACCGTATGTGCCTTTAGTTTTAAATTGCACCTTAAGGTCCTTTGAACAAGGCCCTAACAACAATAAGAAGCCCAGAACACAAATATTGAGAAGGCAGGGAAAGAAAGAAAAAAATGATACTAGGTCCCGCCTTTCTTAAACGTTACGTCAAATCTGATGGCCAAATGGAGTGAAGGGAGGTTGAGTTGCTTTTGGGTAGAGGTAAAAGGCTGTTTTTGACAACAAGTGCATTGTGAGCCAGGGGTTTCTACTTGGGAGAAATACTTAATTTTAGAAATTTAGAGAGACTAAGGTAGGGACCAGAGAAGAGGAAGTAGATCACTGGATCCTGATGGATGACTAAGGTATAAGGGAGAGCATTAAAGGGAATGGACTTCATGTTTGTTTTTTGTTTTCATTTTGGTTTCTTTTTTCTAATTTATACAGCTTTTCCCAGAGCAGAGGAGGCAGGATTTAGGGTTGGGACCCATGATTCCTGAGTGCCTCAATATTTACTGTACACCTTCTCTGTACCAGAAACTGCTCTAGGTACCAGGATTTCAGCAGTGAGGAAGATATACAAGGTCTCTCATTCTTGTGAGAGAAGAGAAAATATGCAATTCAAGATAAATACATGAGCAAGATAATTTGAGTGAAAAATGCTACAACAAAATTAACAGGGTGATGCCAGTCCTGACAGTTAAGGACTACTCTATCTTGGGTACTCAAGGGACACTTTTCTGAAAATGTGACCTTTATGATGAAAAATGAGTAGTCAACCATATAGTGATTTGGGAGAAAAGTGTGCCAGGCAAAGGAAATAGCAAGTTCGAGAACACTAAGGCATTGGTTTAGGGACCAAAAGAAATCCAGTGTATCTGGCAAAGCATGGGGTCAGCGAATCAGCATGGAATGAATTTTCAAGGTACAGGCAGATCCCATAGGACATTGTAGACCATTGGAAAGAGTTGGAATCATACCTTAAATCAAAGAGAAAATTATTGGAAGGCTCTAATCTAGAAAGTGAAAGAATTCCAGTTTACATTTTAGAAGATGTCTTGACTGCACTGTGGAGAATGCAGAAGTGGAAGTGGGGAACTTAGGCAACATGAGAAGTAATGATGGATTGACTAAAGCAGTAGCAAAACATGCAGGTATTCCTGGCATGTATACTGAACAGCAACTGGGAATTGAATTGTCTATGGGGTAGGGTGGGAGGTGTTTCCAAAAAGTAAAGTATATTTTTTTATGGAGATAATTGTGTGTGTGTGTGTGTGTGTGTGTGTTTGTGTGTTTGTGTGTATACATATGTGTCTGTGTGTGTGTGTATGTATGTATGTATGTGTGTGTGTGTGTGTGTGTATATATATATATATATATATATATATATATATCCCTGATACAGATAGTTTGATTATCTATTAAGGGTTTTTAAAAGCCATTCAAAAAAGTTAAACTAGTTTTACTTTGCTTTTTCTTTTCTTGCATGTGTGATACATTTTTGTCTGACATTGTTCATAAATGAAATAAGTGACTGCATAAGAAGTATAACTATTGTTTTCTTTTTGAGAGATTGGTGAAGTTGTTTTTACATGGACCTAGGGAGCCATTGTTGAAATCAGAAACCTCATTTTCTCATAACTGACATCTCGGTGAAGGGCCAAGTGTTCCTGACATAAAATTGGATGAGTTTATTGAGTATTCTCCCTTAAGGGTCTTATTTACTCCATTCTTGATTGTGTCTGTATGCTTTTCAAACTTTCCCCATTAGTGGCTCTAGCATTCAGCCTCTTGCGATTATTTATTTATTTTATTTTTTATGTTGATCTCATTAATGTACATGGAAATTAAACTAATGGGTGTATGGGGGATTGTTTCTTTTTAAGCTGTGATTTCCTTCTGGTAGTTACTTTTTTAATGTGAATGCATATGACCTGCCTACCATTGTAAAGTGAGATAAGCATTGAGAACACATTTAAGTAGAGATGAAAGTGGTCCATTTGTGTTCACATTTACTCAACCTGCCTACATTTGTAGTTTTGCACAAAAGCTTGCATATCAAAATTCCTGCACGGAATCCAGTATGAATACTGAGCTATTTTTTCTACTTGTATTAGTTTCCTAGGGCTTCCAGAACAGAATCTAAGGACTGAGTGGCTTAAACTGCAGAGATTTATTTTCTAGCAATTCTGGAGGATATAACTTTAAGGTGCCAGCAGGCTTGGTTTCCTCTGAAACCTCTCTCCTTGGCTTGCAGATGGCTACTGTTTTGCTGCCTCTTCACCTGGTCTTTTTTCTCTGTGCACAGGTATCCCTGGTGTCTGTGTGTCCTAATCTCTTCTTTTTGTAAGGACACCAATCAGATTGGACTAGGCCCCTCTCTAACAGCCTCATTTAATTTAATCACCTCTTTAAAGGCACAATATTTAAATACAGTCATACTCTGAGATACGGGGTTAGAGCTTTAACAGATGAATTGGGGAGGGACACAAGGTAGCCCCAACCCCAATGAAAAATGGAATGAAACAAGTTGAAATTGTAAAATCTCTAAAGTTCTGACATGAGTAGGGTGAGGTTAGGCACTCAACTTTAACTGATAACATTCACTATTTTATTCTCTCCCTATCCACACATGCAGAGCATCTCTGGATTTAACCTCGAGACTAACCCATTTGACATTTAATTCTCTTTGACATACAAGAGCATGAAATACCTGTCTGGTTGGGCAAAACAAAACTTAATTTCATTGAGCATTTTTAGTCCAGAACTCTCTCCTACTTGGCAAATCCTCACATTACATAGAATTAGCTCATCAGATACAACTTTAATAGCTATTATAGTAAGTACCCAACCCTGTGTTTGAAAGAAGCATACACTTTGGGGGTCATAGAGACCTGAGCGTATATCCCACTTACTTGATCTTAAGCATCAGTTTGCTTATCTTTGAAATAGGGTTATTGGTATGTACCTCATAGGGTTTTGATGGGGATTAATTGAGATGACATAGATGTCAATCTTGACACACATGTGTATGCTCCATAGATTTTTCTTTTTTTTTTTTTTTTTTTTTTTTTTTTTAGATTAGGAAGAACAGAACTTTTTCTCAGAAACAAGTATTAAAAGTGTGTTTTTTTTTTTTTGAGATTAGCTGTGTATCTTTAAATTTTTTTTTTTTTTTAAAGTTTTACTTGATTTTATTTATTTATTTATTTTATTTTTGGCTGTGTTGGGTCTTCGGTTCGTGCGAGGGCTTTCTCCAGTTGCGGCAAGCGGGGGCCACTCTTCATCGCGGTGCGGGGACCGCTCTTCATCGCGGTGCGCGGGCCTTTCTCTATCGCGGCCCCTCCCGTCGCGGGGCACAGGCTCCAGACGCGCAGGCTCAGCAATTGTGGCTCACGGGCCCAGCTGCTCCGTGGCATGTGGGATCTTCCCAGACCAGGGCTCGAACCCGTGTCCCCTGCATTAGCAGGCAGATTCTCAACCACTGCGCCACCAGGGAAGCCCTGCTCCATAGATTTTAGGGTAATTAGGATGCAAGGATATTGTAGATTATTATCTTTTACTCAATTACTCACTCCTAATTCAGTTTCCCCTGTAGATATTTCCATAATTTGTTTATCCATTAAGCTTAATAACGTGGAAGGACTTCACCTTTGCTAGAAGATATAGCAAGGTTCAGAGTAACAGAGACCTTCAGAAGTTTGTTTAATTTGTCTTAATTCCATTGTATACAGACAATGGTGGATGGACATCCTTATGTATTAATCATCTAGTGTCCTATCTGAAGGAAGTGTTTTTTGATTGTTACAGGATGTGGTAAAACCACTCAGGGACACTCAAACCCAAATCAATTAATATTTATAGTAGCAGCTTATATTGTGCATTGTTTTTGCCTGTTCTTAGGAACGCCTGCAATAGAGAGTTGCGTGTATTTGGCAATGAAATGGATGGAAGAAACTGAGTCATGTCCAGTTTGAATAGTGAACTCACCTGTTGGTCTCAGAATAGTGAAATCATCAAAACTGAGGAACTAAGAAACAGGGTTTGAAGTGACCTCAGAAACCCAAGAGCAAGAGGCTATATTTACCTCAAATTGTAGTTAGATATTTTCAGTAGCAAATTGTGCCTATGCCAGAAAAATATAGACAAACCTGGCCACACAATATAGCTGACCAGACTCTGAAGCTGCAAATACTAAACCAAGGCCTTGACAATGGTGGGAGAGTATTCAGTGCTCCTAAGCCAGCCAATGTTTGTCCTCCTCCTTTTCTCTCTTACTACTTCATTTTGAAGCCATCATGGGAGTTGGGACTTGGCAGGGAGGAAGGGGGCATAAACACTAGATCGCATATCCCGTCAGAATACAATCAGGAGAAGAGTCTTCCTTCAAGATAATATACCTAGTGGGAAATCTGTTCAGTTGGGCGCGGTGATCTCTAGCGAAAAAGGGACAGAGCTGTAGGGTAGGAAAAATAACCCCTTGATTTATCTACACAGCAGTCTCTCATCTTTCATGCTAAGCACTAAGAACAGCCATCTATTCTCAACGCCACTCTCACACTCAAGCCAAGACCAAATCGCTCCCAAGTGCACTTGCTGTATTGCAAACTATCAGTAGGGTACAAGAGTAATTCTACCAGTAAAATATATTCAGGTTTCCTTTTGAAACAGCTATATTTGGGGATAATGTTTTTTCTCACATGAAATATATGTGTCAATATATGTTATATACTGTATATATGCATATACATTAAACTGAGCCTCTGAATACATTTCTAATTTATGTACAAATTAAATGTTCATTTATTTATTTATTTATTAACATCTTTATTGGAGTATAATTGCTTTACATTGTTGTGTTAGTTGCTGCTGTATAACAAAGTGAATCAGCTATACGTATACATATATCCCCATATCCCCTCCCTCTACGTCTCCCTCCCACCATCCCTATCCCAACCCTCTAGGTGGTCACAGAGCACCGAGCTGATCTCCCTGTGCTATGTGGCTGCTTCCCACTAGCTATTTTATATTTGGTAGTGTATATATGTCAATGCCACTCTCTCACTTGGTCTCAACTTACCCTTCCCCCTCCCTATGTCCTCAAGTCCATTCTCTACCTCTGAGTCTTTATTCCTGTCCTGCCCCTAGGTACTTCAGAACCTTTTTTTTTTTTTTTTTTTTTTTAGATTCCATACATATGTATTAGCATACGGTATTTGTTTTTCTCTTTCTGACTTACTTCACTCTGTATGACAGACTCTAGGTCCATCCACCTATCCCCAAATAACTCAATTTTGTTTCCTTTTCTGGCTGAGTAATATTCTATTGTATATATGTGCCACATCTTCTTTATGCATTCTTCTGTTGATGGACACTTAGGTCGCTTCCATGTCCTGGCTATTGTAAATAGAGCTGCAATGAACATTGTGGTACATGACTCTTTTTGAATTATGGTTTTCTCTGGGTATATGCCCAGTAGTGGGATTACTGGGTCATATGGTAGTTCTATTTTTAGTTTTTTAAGGAACCTCCATAGTGTTCTCCATAGTGGCTATATCAATTAACATTCCCACCAACAGTGCAGGAGGGTTCCCTTTTCTCCACACCCTCTCCAGCATTTATTGTTTGTAGATTTTTGATGGTGGCCATTCTGACTGGTGTAAGGTGATACCTCATTGTAGTTTTGATTTGCATTTCTCTAATGATTACTGATGCTGAGCATCCTTTCATGTGTTTGTTGGCAATCTATATATCTTCTTTGGAGAAATGTCTATTTAGGTCTTCTGCCCATTTTTGGATTGGGTTGTTTGTTTTTTTGATATTGAGCTGCATGAGCTGCTTGTAAATTTTGGAGATTAATCCTTTGTCAGTTGCTTCGCTTGCAAATATTTTCTCCCATTCTGAGGGTTGTCTTTTCGTCTTGTTTATGGTTTCCTTTGCTGTGCAAAAGCTTTTAAGTTTCATTAGGTCCCATTTGTTTATTTTTGTTTTTATTTCCATTTCTCTAAGAAGTGGGTCAAAAAGGATCTTGCTATGATTTATGTCACGGAGTGTTCTGCCTATGTTTTCCTCTAAGAGTTTTATAGTGTCTGGCTTTACATTTAGGTCTTTAATCCATTTTGAGTTTATTATTGTGTATGGTGTTAGGGAGTGTTCTAAGTTCATTCTTTTATGTGTACCTGTCCAGTTTTCCCAGCACCACTTATTGAAGAGGCTATCTTTTCTCCATTGTATATTCTTGCCTCCTTTATCAACGATAAGGTGACCACATGTTTGTGGGTTTATCTCTGGGCTTTCTATCGTGTTCCATTGATCCATATTTCTGTTTTTATGCCACTACCAAACTGTCTTGATTACTGTAGCTTTGTAATATAGTCTGAAGTCAGGGAGCCTGATTCCTCCATTTCTGTTTTTCTTTCTCAAGATTGCTTTGGCTATTTGGGGTCTTTTGTGTTTCCATACAAATTGTGAAATTTTTGTTCTAGTTTTGTGAAAAATGACATTGGTAGTTTGATAGCAATTGCACTGAATTTGTAGATTGCTTCGGGTAGCAAACTCATTTTCACAATGTTGATTTTTCCGGTCCAAGAACATGGTATATCTCTCCATCTGTTTGTATCATCTTTAATATCTTTCATCAGTGTCTTACAGTTTTCTGCAAACAGGTCTTTTGTCTCCTTAGGTAGGTTTATTCCTAGGTATTTTATTCTTTTGGTTGCAATGGTAAATGGGAGTGTTTCCTTAATTTCTCTTTCAGATTTTTCATCACTGGTGTATAGGAATGCAAGAGATTTCTGTGCATTAATTTTGTATCCTGCTACTCTACCAAATTCATTGATTAGCTCTACTGGTTTTCTGGTAGCATTGCTAGGATTCTCTATGTATAGTATCATGTCATCTACAACCAGTGACAGTTTTACTTCTTCTTTTCTGATTTGGATTACTTTTATTTCTTTTCCTTCTCTGATTGCTGTGGCTAAGACTTCCAAAACTATGTTGAATAATAGTGGTGAGAGTGGGCAACCTTGTCTTGTTCCTGATCTTAGTGGAAATTGTTTCAGGTTTTCACCATTGAGAACAATGTTGGCTGTGGGTTTGTCACATATGACCTTTATTATGTTGAGGTAAGTTCCCTCTATGCCTACCTTCTGGAGGGTTTTTATCATCAATAGGTGTTGAATTTTTTTGAAAGCTTTTTCTGCATCTATTGAGATGATCATATGATTTTTCTCCTTAGGTTTGTTAATATGGTTTATCACATTGATTGATTTGTGTATATTGAAGAATATTTGCATTCCTAGGATAAACCATGATGTATGGTTTATCCCAGGAATGCATGGTGTATGATCCTTTTAATGTGCTGCTGGATTCTGTTTGCTAGTATTTTTTTTGAGGATTTTTGCATCTGTGTGCATCAGTGGTATTGGCCTGTAGTTTTCTTTTTTTGTGACATCTTTGTCTGGTTTTGGTATCAAGGTGATGGTGGCCTTTTAGAATGACTTTGGGAGTGTTCCTCCCTCTGCTATGTTTTGGAAGAATTTGAGAAGGATAGGTGTTAGCTCTTCTCTAAATGTTTGGTAGAATTCGCCTGTGAAGCCATCTGGTCCTGGGCTTATGTTTGGTGGAAGATTTTAAATCACAGTTTCAACTTCAGTGCTTGTGATTGGTCTGTTCATATTTTCTATTTCTTCCTGGTTCAGTCTCAGAAAGTTGTGCTTTTCTAAGAATTTGTCCATTTCTTCCAGGTTGTCCATTTTATTGACATATAGTTGCTTGTAGTAATCTCTCATGATCCTTTGTATTTCTGCAGTGTTAGTTGTTACTTCTCCTTTATCATTTCTAATTCTGTTGTTTGAGTCTTCTCCCTTTTTTTCTTGATGAGTCTGGCTAATGGCTTATCAATTTTGTTTATCTTCTCAAAGAACAAACTTTTAGTTTTATTGTTCTTTGCTATCATTTCCTTCATTTCTTTTTCATTTATTTCGGATCTGATCTTTATGATTTCTTTCCTTCTGCTAACTTTGGGGGTTTTTTTGTTCTTCTTTCTTTAATTGCTATAGGTGTAAGGTTAGGTTGTTTATTTGAGATTTTTCATGTTTCTTGAGGTAGGATTGTATTGCTATAAACTTCCCTCTTAGAACTGCTTTGCTGCATCCCACAGGTTTTGGGTTGTCGGGTTTTCATTGTCATTTGTTTCTAAGTATTTTTTCATTTTCTCTTTGATTTCTTCAGTGAACTCTTGGTTATTTAGTAGCATATTGTTTATCCTCCATGTGTTTGTATTTTTTACAGTTTTTTTCCTGTAATTGATATCTAGTCTCATAGCGTTGTGGTTGGAAAACATATTTGATACAATTTCAATTTTTTAACATTTACCAAGGCTTGATTTGTGACCCAAGATACGATCTTTCCTGAAGAATGTTCCGTGAGCACTTGAGAAGAAAGTGTATTCCATTGTTTTTGGATGGAATATCCTATAAATATCAAGTCCATCTTGTTTAATGTATCATTTAAAGCTTGTGTTTCCTTATTTATTACCATTTTGGATGATCTGTCCATTGGTGAAAGTGGTGTGTTAAAGTCCCCTACTATTATTGTGTTAATGTCAATTTCCCCTTTTATGGCTGTTAGCATTTGCTTTATTTACTGAGGTGCTCCTATGTTGGGTGCATAAATATTTACAATTGTTTTATCTTCTTCTTGGATTGATCCCTTGATCATTATGTAGTGTCCTTCTTTGTCTCTTGTAATAGTCTTTATTTTAAAGTCTGTTTTGTCTGATATGAGAATTGCTACTCCAGCTTTCTTTTGATTTCCATTTGCATGGAATATCTTTTTCCTTCCCCTCACTTTAAGTCTGTATGATCCTTAGGTCTGAAGTGAGTCTCTTGTAGGCAGCGTATATATGGGTCTTGTTTTTGTATCCATTCAGCCAGTCTATGTCTTTTGGTTGGAGCATTTAATCCATTTACATTTAAGGTAATTATCGATATGTATGTTCCTATTACCATTTTCTTAACTGTTTTGGGTTTGTTATTGTAGGTCTTTTCCTTCTGTTATGTTTCCTGCCTAGAGAAGTTCCTTTAGCATTTGTTATAAAGCTGGTTTGGTGGTGCTGAATTCTCTTAGCTTTTGCTTGTCTGTAAATGTTGTAATTTCTCTGTCGAATCTGAATGAGATCCTTGCTGGGTAGAGTAATCTTTGTTGTAGGTTTTTCCCTTTCATCACTTTAAATATATCCTGCCACTGCCTTCTGGATTGCAGAGTTTCTGCTGAAAGGTCAGCTGTTAACCTTACGGGGATTCCCTTGTACGTTATTTTTTGCTTTTCCCTTGCTGCTTTTAATATTTTTTCTTTGTATTTAATTTTTGATAGTTTGATTAATATGTGTCTTGATGTGTTTCTCCTTGGCTTTATCCTGTATGGGACTCTCTGCGCTTCCCGTACTTGAGTGAATATTTCCTTTCCCATTCTGGGGAAGTTTTCAACTATAATCTCTTCAAATATTTTCTCCATCCCTTAGTTTTTCTCTTCTTCTTCTGGGACCCGTATAATTCGAATGTTGGTGCATTTAATGTTGTCCCAGAGGTCTCCGAGACTGCCCTCAATTCTTTTCATTCTTTTTTCTTTATTCTGGTCTGCAGTAGTTATTTCCACTATTTTATCTTCCAGGTCACTTATCCATTTTTCTGCCTCAGTTATCCTGCTATTGATTTCTTCTAGACAATTTTTAATTTCATTTATTCTGTTGTTCATCGTTGTTTGTTTGCTCTTTAGTTCTTGTAGGTCCTTGTTAAACATTTTTGTATTTTGTCCATTCTATTTCCAAGATTTTGGATCATCTTTACTATCATTACTCTGAATTCTTTTTCAGGTAGACTGCCTATTTCCTCTTCATTTGTTTGGTCTGGTGGGTTTTTACCTTGCTCCTTCATCTGCTGTGTGTTTCTCTGTCTTCTCATTTTGTTTAACTTACTGTGTTTGAGGTCTCCTTTTCACAGACTGCATGTTCATAGTTCCCGTTGTTTTTGGTGTCTGCCCCTAGTGGGTAAGGTTGGTTCATTGGGTGTGTAGGCTTCCTGGTGGAGGGGACTGGTGCCTGTGTTCTGGTGGTTGAGGGTTGATCTTGTCTTTCTGGTGGGCAGGACTGAGTCCGGTGGTGTTTTTTTTGGTTTCTGTGAATTTAATATTATTTTAGGCAGCCTCTCTGCTAATGGTTGGGCTTGTTTTCCTGTCTTGATAGTTGTTTGACATGGGGTGTCCAGCACTGGATCTTGCTGGTTGTCGAATGGAGCTGGGCCTTAGTGTTGAGATGGAGATCTCTGGGAGAGCTCTCAGTGATTGACATTACTTGGGGCCAGGAGGTCTCTGGTGGTCCAGTGTCCTGAAATCAGCTGTCCCACCTCAGAGGCTCAGGCCTGACACCTGGTTGGAGCATCAAGACCCTGTCAGCCACATGGCTCAGAAGGAAGGGAGAAAAAAAGAAAGGAAAAAAAAAGAAGAGTGCCACCAAACCAATAAACAAATCCACGAATGATAACCAGCACTAAAAACTAAACTAAGATAAACATATAAATCAGAAACTAGTCAGTTGCATACAGCAAACCGCAACTCTCCAGTTGCTCCCAAAGTCCACCGCCTCAATTTGGGATGATTTGTTGTCTATTCAGGTATTCCACAGATGCAGCATACATCACATTGATTGTGGAGATTTAATCTGCTGCTCCTGAGGCTGCTGGGAGAGATTTCCCTTTCTCTTCTTTGTTCACACAGCTCCTGGGGTTCAGCTTTGGATTTGGCCCCGCCTCTGTGTGTAGGTCACCTGAGGGCGTCTGTTCTTCGCCCAGACCGGACAGGGTTAAAGGACCGGCTGATTCAGGGGCTCTGGCTCACTCAGGCCAGGGAGAGGGAGTGGTATGGAATGCGGTTCGAGCCTGTGATGGCAGAGGCCAGCGTGACATTGCAACAGCCTCAGGCATTCCCTGTGTTCTCCAGGGGAAGTTGTCCCTGGATCACGGGACCCTGGCAGTTGACCCTGGCTCCTGGGAGGGGAGGTGTGGCTAGTGACCTATGCTTGCACACAGGCTTCTTGGTGGCTGCAGCAGCAGCCTTAGCATTTCATGCCCATCTCTGGTGTCCACACTGATAGCTGTGATTCGCGCCCGTCTCCGGAGCACGTTTAGGCAATGCTCTGAATCCCCTGTCCTCGCGCACCCCAAAACAATAAATGTTCATTTAAAACCAATGTTTCTGTATATACACTGCTCACTAGGATGACTACATTTGATTAATTAAAACAAAGGATAGCAATTTTATTATGTTGATTCTAAACTACCAAATCTAGAATTTTCAGATTCAGGAGAAGGGAAATTTATGTAAGTATGTCTATTATGTATTATGAATATTTTTATAGGTGTTTTGGGAATATCTGAAATTTCAAATTTATAATCAAACTGCAGTGAAATTTTAGTTTTATCTATAAAGTATCTGCTTTCCCCTGGGATTTTATATGAACAGATAGAAACTCCTTTCTTTGAATTTAAAGTCCAATTGTTCTCTGGTAGAACTCACTCAATAAGGCTTTAAGGATAAAATTTCTATATATTGATTATTAATTGAACTCTATTAACAGTTTTAACTTACACTAAATGGGATTGTCTTTGAAAGGACTGCTGAAGTTGTTTCTATATTATTAAATTACAGATGACCACGTTAAAAGAAAATAAATCCAAAAGCAAGCTGACTTTATCTTTTAAAATGTCTGCTATTTTAATGATATTTTAAATGTATTTTAATGATAATACTCATGATGTTGGGACTAACAATGACATGAAGGTTTCCACTTCATAAATTGAAACCTAAAGTTTAAAGTAGTTGAAATATTGAAAAATCAGCATGCACAGGACATGTTGTATACGAACCCCAACTTTTGGAATGTGTCTCTGTGATTTAGATTTTAAAATTCTTTGAAGTTTAATGGGGACTCCATGTTTTGGGGGATAGCCTTAAAAAATAAAAATTATATTTTAAATTTATTCTTGGGGGAGGTCAGAGAGATCTGATGTTAAATACAAGTTGTACCACTTACTTGATTTCAAGCAGGTCAGATATTTCTTTAGGCATCAGTGTCCTTGGTGACATACTGTTATTGGGATAAGGTTATGTGGGGATTAGTTGAAATGACACTTATAAAGCACTGACACACATAGTAAGCACACCGTAGGAATAAGGCCTATTAGAATGGGATGGTGGAGGACTGCTATCTTTAGTCTGATTTGTCATCCACTTATAATTCAATTTCCTTTGGATCTTTCTATTTTTGTGGCATCAAGAAGTAGATATTCATTGAATGAGATAGCATTAAACATGAATGAATGAAGGATTTTTGTTGTTTTTACAAAAACAGGAAAAAATGGTACAGATAAGTTAAAACATAGAGGAGTTGAACTGTGCATGTGCATTACATAAAAAGGAGTAGAAATTATTCTGGATGCCAGCTGTAAATAACATCTCACTTTTCCACAACTTTTCAGGCATTCCAGTTCCAGAATGTTTATGACACTTGGAAGCCTAGACTTCGTTTCAAAGTAGGGTAGGTGATGAATGTTGATCACAAGCTCAAAATTGCTGTGGGCCAGGCAGGTCACATAAAGGAATACTGCTGGAAAAGCCATAAGAAGTGAAGGCCAAACTGAAGGCCAGCCATTGTCTGTGGCCTGCCAGTTTGCAGCCTTTGGAGTAGCATTTAGGAATATTGGTCATGTGGTACTTTTTCTTAATAATCCTTTATGTTTAAACAGTCAATATGGTAGTACTTCCCCAGACATGAAATCCTTTTGGGCAGAGTTATAATGCATATGAAATTATTATTTAAATAGGAATATTCTTAATCTAGTAGAAATAATTTTTTTTTGGCTGTACAGGCTGTGTTGCAGTTGTGTACTGTGTAGCTTGCAGTAGCCTGGTTTTCTGATTCTACCCTTGTTACACAGTTGCTTCCTAAAACGTTGATCACATTTATACATCAAACAAAGTATGCTGTCTTTGATTTTTACACAGTTAACATTGGAACGTTAGTTGATGCTTGAAAATCACATATGCGTCAAAACAAAATATTCATTAATCTGTGTGAATTAGTGTAATTAGAGTTTTGACTCCTAAGTATATTAAAGAAAAAAAAAAAAAAGCAGGTTATTCCCCCCTACCCCCACGCCCACCCCGAGGAAAGAAATGTACTGTGATTAGAAGGCAAGCTAAAATAAAAGTTTCTGGTAAACATGCTTGAAGTATAAGGAACAGTGCTGCTTGATATTTGTTTGTGACTCTAAAAGGTGTCCATAAGAAATGTATTAAATAGTTAAGGTCAGCTTTGCAAAAGGCCAACAAGTATGTCTCATTGCTATTCTTTTTGTTTACTACTCTATATTTTTCATAGATATTTAAAAATGCAAGAATTTTCACAATGATACTCCTAACTAGGATAGGCCAAACATTTTCCATACGATTGTTTCTAAACAGCAAAATATTCTGACATAAGAACTTTTCATATTTATAACCCATGTAAATGGTAAGATACTTCATTGGCTTACGGAAGTCTTTCATAATCATTTTTTTCAGTCAATCTCATAGAGCTGCGTTCTATAATTTTACTATTATATCTAGTGAATTCTCTTTGAGGATCCATTATGTTGAAGAAATTTGGTGATATTAAGGGTAATCTTAAAAGGAGAAACACGTAATTAAAGGAATGAGAAGTAGAACCTGTGAGTGAAGATTAAAGGGGAATAGGGTCATTTAGTTTGGAGAGTGGTAAGAATGATCTCCGGTTACAGGACAGCTTTAATACTGAAGAGAAAGAAGAGTTAGTCTCCATTTATACAGATGATGAATTAAGATAAAATGAACTGGAAATCGAAGGGAGATAAATGGAATAATCAGGCTACTGTAAACAAACTCGAAGTCACTTAGCATGACTGGACTGAATCCTTAGTCCTACTTCTTTGACTCAGGTACCACCAGGTAGTACTTGGATTTTTTTTTTTTTTATTCCTTCAACCTGTACAAAGTAACGTATGTAAAAAGTTTTGTAAAGTGTGAAGGGGTTTTTTGAAAACTCCTCAATAGAGACAGAATTGTAGAAAAGATTTTAACAGATATTTTAGTGCATTTATTTCAGTACTTCAAATGAACTTTTCAAGTAAACTTTTAATATACATTAATATTATGCCGTGGAAATAAGAAACCCTAGGATAAAATAGCATTCGTGTTGAGGCACCCCAGGACACCACAGGGAACTCACAGGAACACCCTAGATTTTTGGACAAAATTTTCAAGGAAAATAGTGATGCTCAACACCTATGAGATACCACACAAACTACCACCTCCAGGTTGTTCAGATTTAACATGAGAACAGAGTAATTCCTTTTGACGATGTCATGGTTTTGAGAAGCTGGATTTTCAGTTGTTCCTGTGGTAAAAAGCAAGTACCATGGGAAAATCAGTGTGGAATGTACTATAAGGCTGGTGGTGTCTAATCTGATTCCAAGGTTTAAGAAGTTGCACGGCTCCCAACAGGCACACATATATTATTAGTGAGTAATTGTGGTTATTTAAGAACAAAGTAAAACATATTATTTTTTCCTTCATTCATGTGCATTATTTTTTTCAAATGGTTGCTAAGGGTTAATCCATAATTATTTGTAATGTTAAATTGTTGGGTACTTATTAAACATTACTTCAGTACTTATTAAACTAAATTGTTAGATTTTTTAAAATTTTGAGGTGCAGTGGAAAAAATTATAAATCACAAAGGTCACTGTGAAACCGGAAAATTGAGAATATCTATTATTTAAATTTGTCTTTGTTTTAAAGGTACAGTGTACATCTCATATTCTTCATAATTTGCCTACATTGGTAAAAGAATGGGTTGAACTCAACTATCATAAATTTGTGACAGAATGTTAGATTTAAGGTGATGACTTAATTACTCCTTTAAATGAGTTCCATGGGCAGAAGGTGCTCTTTCTCAGTCAAGTTGTGGGGCTTTGAAGATGTTTCTTAGTAATTATCATTAATGCCTTGCAAAATCTAGATTTCCTTAATTACTTCTTTAAGGCTAAGACTCTCACAAATGAAGAATAATACTTTAGCTATAGCCTGTGTCCTATGTCCATATGGTGTTGGCATATGTTATCTTTATAGTGTTGGCAAAAAGCATTTATTGGGGCCTTATAAAATTTTTAAACACTTTGAAATAAAAAAGTAAGCTTTTAGATATATCAAGCTTTCTTTAATAATAGTGTTTTCTTTTGTCAGATTACAAATGTCCCTAGAGGAAAAACTAGAATCACTAATTATAGATTGCTAATAGGAATATTCAATTCTGAATGAAAACTTCCAATAGGGAGAAAATATGAAAGGATGTAATTCTACAGTTTATTCAATTTGCTCTTTTGTTACATATTCCCAATATGTTGGGGTGTTTGAAAATAATTTAGTAAAATGTAGCCTCCACCTCTCAAAGTCAGTTCATGTTTTGACTTCAGTGATGCATTGCAATTTATTCAATTAGTCGGCCTCCTGAAACATTGCAGGGCAATATTTATCAGAGTACATGTGACCATAGAGATGCCTTCCTAACCATTTCCTTCTCTTTTGAGAATCACAGTCCTGTATGGTGCTCACAGGAAAATCAAGCATTTATTCTGCCTCAGTGCCAAATCACCTGTCATTACATTTGAATCAGAGGTGAAGAGTTTGAAGGGAAATAAAATTAGTATACGCCCTGTCTTACAATATTTATGCAAGTTGAACATTTAAAAATTTTAATAATAACACATAAGATTATATTACTTCATTATCAGTCTGAGTTATTGTTGCCATGTATGCTGGACATAATTCTCTGTAAAACCCAATAGGGTAACTGGGAGACTAATTACCTGGAATAGGTCACATGTAGCTGGCTAGTACAGGTGCTGTCAGAGTAATCATACTTTAAATTTCTAAAAATGGTTCGACATTGTGGGTGTTGTGACTGCAAGAGAATTAGTTTAACTTTCATTTATCCTAGCTTAAATCAAGGTTCAGAATTATGTAACAGTGTAGTTAGGAATACTGTTGTGTGTATACTGAATTTTAAACAGAAATTTTTTGGATATATATGGAATATTAAAAACAGTTAAAATTACAATTACCAATGGGTTATAGATAATTTCTTACGTAAAAAAATATTAAATAATACATATAACAGGATTAAAGTCTGTTAAGTTTGTTATTTTTAATTTATTATTGCACATTAAGAATTGCATAGCTATTTATCATAAACCATTCTTTGAATAATATGAATTTCATAGATATTGCCTGTTTGCTGACCAATTAGATTTATACATATTTAAGTATCATGAAATTAGCCCTGATACCATTTTATCTTGAAAGCAGATTATAAAAAGTAGTAACAGCATCTTATAAATTTTATCAAGTGTATTCAAAATAATTTCCTTTGTAGCCTGTCATTTAAGGGTTGAAAGGTGGAAGGATTTCCTGGAAGAATGGGAACTCAGCCAAATTAGTTTCTAAGTTCAAGCTCTTATGTTTTCCTCGCTTTCTGTAAATCCTCACCTGGTTTGTTTCCTCATTTCACTCAGATTTCAGCTCAAGCATGACCTTTTCCTGCTTTATCATCTCATAGTTTCCACTCCCTTCTTTGCACTCCATCACTTTACACTGCTTTATTGATCCCTCACAGAATTATTTGGCATTATTTAGATTTGTTCTTGTTGTTGTTTCTTTTTCTATTGTGCAGCTCTAATTTCATGGGAACAGGAACTTTGTTTTGTTCAGTACACCTGGAACAGTATACTTTCTAGAAATATTTGTTGAATGAATGAAGAAAAAAAAAGGATGCTATGTCATTTCCATATACAGCTCTCTTTACTTAGCCTATTTGAGTTTATCTCCACTAAGTAGAAAGCATGCAGGGAGAAATATCTCTGGTGTGTGGCAAAAGATGTCTGACCAGACAAAACCATTAAATTTAATAGCTAGAGTTGGACAATTAAAGAGTGCAGTAACTCATTATAGAACATTTTTCTGTATCACGTCCTGCTTACACAGTGAACTGATTTTATCTTAAATGAGGAGGTCTGTGGCTTCTCGGTTTCTATGAAATCCTTTGATAGTTTCTGTAAATAGAGTGCATTTGGCCATAAAGAAGTGATGACTTATGAGCAATATATGCATTTAGACCACAAAAGTATAATTGCAAGAGAACAATAAGTATTTTAGTTCCACGGGTATTCTTAATACACCTTTGGTGGTACCTAGAGTGTTTATACCTAGCTAAACCAATTTAGTCACATATTTTGTCTTTTTCAATAAACCGATCATTTGCTGGATCATTTGCTGATAGAACTAATTGCAGTCAACTCGTAAGTACTTCATAAACTTTTCCTAATTCAAAGCTGACCTTTGACCATGATGAAGGAAATTTGGTATAATTTCTTTGGAAGCTTTGGCACTATCTTAAAGAAAAATGTTATAATGTCAGGCTTCTTTCTTTTAAGGAAATTTCATTTATATCAGAAAGATAAAAATAATAAAATAAAGACTACCACTAGATTAGCATTTTGCCATTAAATATAGGTTTTTCACATTTCCTACAGCCTGATCTGTATAATTAAATATTACGCCTTTTTAAAGACGTGTTGTCTAGGAACTTTATTTTATTTTTTATCATGAGAGCTAATTCTGTTGTCAGAAACCCACTGAGATTTTCCCCTGGATTCTGCTCTTTAGCATATCATTCCAATTTTAAAAGTTTAGGACCTAGAGATTTTCATCTCTTCATTTTAGTCATAGTAATTTGAAGTGAAATGGCAGGGTTTGGCATAAGAATAAAATAAATGGATCAGAGAGTTTATTTCTATAGTTTATTGAGGTCTTTTCTAGAATAACTTTTTCCTAAAATGATCGATTTTTTCAGGCAATTATAAAACTAAGATATTTGCCATAGTACTACTAATAAAACAATGTTAACTTTTCCTGATAGGACTAATATTAGAGAAATTGAACATTTTTTTTTTGTATTATAGAACACTGATTTTAATATTTTTGCTTTTGAATTCTTTAAATAATATGTATTAGGTTTTTAAAAACTGTGCTATGGAATCCATTACTGGATTTTGAAATCAATGTATCTAAACCTGTATTTTCTTAGGTGAAATAGAATGGAATGGAATATGATAGGATAGAATAACATAGAGCAGAACACTGGAATAGGGTAAATAGAACAACCTGGTTGCAATCTAAACTGTGTTTCTTCTTGTGGGTGGAAGTCAAAAAAGTTCAAAAGCCTATGAGAATCTGCACAAGCTTGTGGAATCATTGCTTGGTTTCCTTTTGGTACATTAGATTTGCCTTGAATTCAGCCCAAGTTTTTACTTTGAGATTTGAAATGCCTGTGTGTACAGCAATCTGTTTTTCACTTACTTGCTAGAGTTCAAAGCACTTATAAACATTATCTTGATTTTAACATTCGGAAGTCAGTTTCTGTTGTTTAATACCTAATGAAGGAATAATTTGAATACAGCAGAATTTGGCTGAAACTTTGACTCCTTATGTTACATCACATGAGAAAGATTGCTTCTTCTAAATACACTTTTGGAATTACATCCAAATACTCTCAAAACTTTTCAGTTAAATGGCTAAGTGACAATTATATTAGCTCAAACCATTAATTGTTTTTATAACTAAAGTAGAATATGATTGGAATTTATATAATATCTCCTCTAAAACTCTCCCAGTTTAAATTGATGTCAGTCTAGCCCCAAATAATGACATATTTCCTGTTATCTAATTGCATGAAATTGTAAAGCACATATACAATTGGGAATCTCTTGCTTTCATAAAAGCATGATTAGCCTCTAAAATATAAATTAAAAGTGACTGGGTTGATTCTTAACATTATTTACCAACAACCTTGTTCTACTCATTCATTTTAACATACATCATCATAACGTGCGTTACATTCATTTAACGTACATT
Organism: Balaenoptera acutorostrata; assembly: GCF_949987535.1. Classification (NCBI taxonomy): domain Eukaryota; kingdom Metazoa; phylum Chordata; class Mammalia; order Artiodactyla; family Balaenopteridae; genus Balaenoptera; species Balaenoptera acutorostrata. The sequence continues at coordinate 38,662,976 of NC_080077.1, read as the reverse complement.
TAGCGTGCCAATGTATATATTAGTATACACATGACAGTAAGTCCCCTACATCTGAACCTTCAAGTTGCAAACTTTCAAAGATGTGAACGTGCATTCCATCAACATCAGGCATGAGTGAAATTGCATCTTGCCCTCCGTCTCCTATTGCTGACGATCCTTCAGCTCTACCATCTCCCACCTCCTCTCCCTCCTCCAGTGAGTAACTCTTCTTGCCTGTTCACTCGATGCCAGCCCCTGTATGCCAGCTGTTGTACTGTATTACTATATTTTTCAAGGTACTGTACTGTAAGATTAAAAATGTTTTCTTTATTTTGTGTTTGTTTTTTATGTATTATTTGTGTGAAAAGTATTATAAATCTAATACAGTACAGTACTATATAGCCGATTGTGTTAGCTGGGTACCTAGGCTAACTTTGTCGGACTTAAAGAACAAATTGAACTTAATGAATGCATTTTCGGAATGGAATTTGTTCATATGTAGGGGACTTACTGCATACGTTACATATATTACATTTAACACATGATGGAGTTTTACTGGAAATGCTTTTGTGTTTCACTCTCTAGCAACTTTAAGCTAATATTCTAATTGCAGTTATAAAGTGAGGTAAGCTATTCCTACCTCAAAAGCAACAAAAAACGTTATGCATGCAAAACATCAAGTAGATTCTTAGCAAAATATTTATAGACCTTTTGGGAAAATTCAAATAGAAAACTGCAAAGGGGCAAGAAAGGAAGGTATATCTTTCTAACACTGCTAAAGAATCATTCTTTCTAGAATTATACTTATAACTGAATGTAAGTAAATATTGATTTTATGATAGTCATAGTATTATTTCATCTTGTTTTCTCTGAAAGTATGAGGAAAGTGAAATAATTTGAATATTTATGATATTTTTAAAAGTTTTTCAAGGTTAATGCAATAAAATAGAGCAGGCAATATTAGCATCATAACTAATGGATGGTTCCCATTTTTCAGTTCTTTAAACTTTACCTCAGAGTGACATCTTGATAATTATCAATACTATGTGATAGCTATTCCTATGAATATAAGGGACTAATACTTTTAGGTTTAAGAATTTGATCTTGTTTATATTTATTTCTAACATGCAATAGAGATTTGTTTATCTGGTCATTTTAAGGCAAAAAAAGATATTATATTGAAGTATTTATCCCTATTTCTACATTCTAGTGTCATTGCAGCCTATTCTATAATAATCAGAGGGAAATTGGGCATGGGCTTTATAGAATTTAAAGAAATATTTGATATGTGCAAAATGACATCTTTGCTGAATAAATAAACAAAGTATGCTTTAAAAAGCTTCCACAAAAGAGCTCCCACACAGAAAGGTGCTAATTAGAATCCTCAACTCGTGGAGTGTTAAAGAATCTTAGCTTTGGAAGGAAATTCAGGAATTGTCCTTCCCAACTTCATACTACAAGGAGATTCTAGCTGAAAGGATTAGTCAACATTTTAAAGCAAACTTCACCAAGTACCTCCTTAAATCCAACGCACACTTCTAGATTCAAGGAAAAGAGAGTAAAGAAGACACACCCTCTATCTTGCAGGAATGCATGGTCAAAACAGGCTAACTACTGTAAAAGACATCCCCATAATTTCAGTGACTTAACACAGTACATGTTTATTTCTTGTTATACCAGAGCAGGTGTAGTACTCTGCTGTATAGAACTGTTCTGGGATCCAGCATCCTTTTTGATCAGGCAGTACCCTTGTCTAATTCCAGTAAGTCCTGTCCGTTCAATTAGGGGATGGGCAAAGAGAGTGAGGACAGGATTGTATTGGGAAATGTGTATGGGCCAAGCCTAGATGTAAGTACCACTTTTGTCACATTTGATTGGCCAGAATATAGCTATATGTCCACACCAACTAGAAAGGAAAGCAGAGAAATGCAGGCAAGTTTGGTGGCCAGGCGGAAGAAACAATGAGGTTAGTGACAAATTAATCTCTCCTATAAAGCCTTTGCAGATTACTAATATTGCTAAAAGATTATCCCTCTACCTCCTTTTTAACCACTTACATGCCACCCCTTAAATAAGAGTGAAGAGCCACGTATGTGTGATTCGCAATTAAATCTGAGGATTTAAATAAGAATTCCAATTAGTAGAATGATTCTTCTCTTACCTTGTGAATATCTGTATCTGACTGATTAAAATAAGGACACTTTCAGTTGAAGCAATAAATAGAAAGTGTTTTAAAAGTGTCATTGTAACTTGGGTTATTAAAATATGTGCACCAAATTGTATTAACACAATTGATTTTCTTTGCACTTTGAATTCTATTAAGCAGCAGTTATTGTGTGGTTCTCGTCTAATAGACAACTGTGCAGTGCTTGTATAAACCTGTAGTTCACCCTGGGTGACAGATAATACACTCACACATACTGGACAGCACATCTATAAAGAGGCATTACCATTTGTAGAAAAAAAAATAAAAACATTATGCTTCAGGCAAGGAATGTTATAATTGCCAAAGTCAATATTAAGACAGTTGAAATGATATTCCAAAACAGATTTGCTTAGTTTGTCTGTCATAAACTTAAATAGTTGAACTCCCCAAATATACTCAAAAGTTAAAACAAGCACTTAAAATACATGACAGGACCTGCATATCCTGTCTATACCAGACTATCTATACCTAAAGGGAAAATGACAGTTGCATACATTTGGGGTCTGGTTGGTTCACATATTTCAGTGACCACCCACTTAGTATGTATGTGTATTTTGTACATATCTTTGCCTTTATACACTGGGAAGTTAATAATAGACTTATCCATAAGCCCCCAATTTTTCCCTATTTCCCTTCTGTTTATGGAATGAACTCCAAATTCTTTAGATTGTCATTCCAGATTTTCTTCAATCTGGCCTGACAGAGTTTTCAACATTATTTTCCTATCTGCTAAATAAACTTGTTAGTCTACAAAACCTGTTCTCCCTAGTATGTATGTATATTCTCATTCTCACTCTTGTTTTTCTCTCTCTCTTGTTTTTCACATGTGTAAATTTATGTTACCATAATCTGCTTTTAAAAATTTCTCTTAGGTGCTAAGGCTGCTGCTTCATTCTCCTTTCTCACCAGAAATTCTGCAGTTCATAGTTTGGATTTCGGGACCAGCCAATCTTTAACAACTAGCTCCACTAGTTTTTTTTTTTTTTTTTGGATTCTTTAGGATTTACTATATATATGTATAAAGAATTATGTCTTCTAAAAAAAGAGATTGTTTTTCCTCTTCCAATTTGGATACCTTTCATTTCTTTTCTTGCTTCATTGTTTTGGCTACAACTTCCAGTACAATATTGAATAGCAGTGGTGAGAACAGACATCCTTTTCTTGTTTCTGGCCTTAGGGGGAAACATGTAATGCTTTTAAATAGTGTTGTCACCTCAAGTGTTTTCCCTTCCTCATTCTAGATTTAGTAAAAATAATTAATAGCTTTATAGGAGATAGGATAAGCATGAAAATTTGGGGCATGTTAATACATAATCTGAAAACAAAATAATATGTCTATGTTCTATGGTATGATAGAGGAAAAATGACGTTGCATTATACTTCAGCTAGAATTTGATTATCAGTGAGGTTGAATACCTTTCATTTGTTTTCTGTATGTATTCTTTGGTCAATTTATCATTCACATATCTGCCTGTTTTTCATTTTTGTGTTTGTCTTTTTTCATTAATATGCAATGTTTATTAAGACAATTAACCTTTGCCCATCTTGTATCATGGAAAAGTGTTTCCTAGTGTGATTTATATTTAAGTTTTTTAAAAAAATGCTTTTCTACATAGTTTTTAAACTCTGTGGCGTAAAATTTCTTCCTTGTTTTATTGTTTTGACTTCACATTTTGCTTTAAGTGTTCTATCTTGGTAAAATAAGAAGTGAGTAATGTTAGGTTGATCTCCCAAGATATTTTTTTGGAAATTTTACAAACCTTTGCAATCCAAATCCAGGAGAATTTTAGACCAATTACAATTTACTGCATAAATTGGCAGTAATATAAAAAGAAAATCAGAACAAATTTGGTGATCTTTGGAGATACGTAAATTCAAGAAGCATAGATAGAAGCAACATGAATTTTATCTCACATATGAAGTGAGACATTTCCTAATAAGGGAAAAGCAAGGTCTGGAGCATGAATTACACAATTGTGAGTTTAGAGTTTGGCAGCTCCTGACACAATGTGATTTCCTTAAGACTGATTTCCTTACACTTCTGGTGTAATTCTGCCACAGTTCTGGAAGTGACTACCATTGGCGTCAGATAATGCGGCTCAGATACTGATTTTCAGAACCTCTCATTAAAACAAATAGGTATGCCATGAATATATTATCACATACACCACTGATATATCGTACATTATTATGGGTATCTGGATTAAATGGGAAAAGTTAATCCTTCTTTAGAGATCATTGCATATCAAACATAATTTTAAGTGTGTCACATATATTAACTTTTTAATTGTCACATCATCCTTAAGAAGCAGGTACTGTGAAACAGCCCCATGTAATGGATGAGTAAACTAAGACATAGTGTGGTTGAGTAAATTTCTCAAGGTCACAGAGCTAGTCCTTTAGAAAGCCAGTATTCTTACCTAGGCAGTCTGGCTGTAGACTTTATACTCTCCACCTGACTGGCTAGTTTGGATTGGAAGAGTAATTTGGGAAATAATTTGAGCACAATATGCTCAAAGAGAAAAGACCCAATTCTGACTAGAGTACAAAGAATGAATTCAGATTTTCCAATATAATACAAAACTAAGCCCTTAAATGATCTATACCAGGCGTAGTACTATGTTTGGGGAGGGAATGTGCATTTGCTTTAGATGTTGGTCATGGACCCAACACAGTTGGTGTACCATACAGGTACTACAACATGATGAAAATTAGCAAAGGTAATATGAGTGTTAACTTGAAAATAAAAATAAAATAATAAATTCCTAGATCAGGAATTCAAAATCATGGTGAGGAATTAACGTACTAAGCTGTCAGGCCATATATAAGATTTGTGGCAAATTATGATCAGATCTAAGCACAACTCAGTAAGACCAACGGATCACAGACGTGAATATATCAGAAGGCAAATGGGGAAAAGATCATTAATACAGGCTATGCAGACCTTGCTTGTCTTGTTTAAAACTGAACATTTTATCCCATGTGTAAGCAGTGAGGAATTTGGAATCAGAAGTGAACTCAAATACAATGACATTAAGTTAGCTAATATCTTAAAGTGTTATGACACCTGTCTTTGTTGTAGGAACGGATAACATAAAGGCATGCAAAAGCAATTGACAGAAATGTAAAGCTCTATGCAGTTTTAATTACTTTGGTAATTAGAGTTTAAATCAAGAACCAGAGAAGTTACAAGAGGGAAAAGGGGTGGGGATCAAGAAAGTAGAAAGGCAGTGAAGACAACCATAGGGAGCACGGGGAGAGTGGTTTGGTATTCAAGGCATGTTTTCTCCATTTTACTGATTTACCTGAGGGTAGTCCCTGGATACTGGGTCTTTTATCCACAGTATTACTTTCTGAGGGGAATTGTTACTGTGACTGTTATATTGGTTTCTTTGCTTGTGAAGCAATGTTCAAACATCAAAGAAGTTTTCTCTTGGGATCAAAGTACTCCTCAACTGGAATCCTTCTTAAATGATGGATGGCACTTGAAGATGTTAGTTGTCATTTTTAATAATTAACTATGCCTAATTTTGGCAATAACTGAACTTTTATTTTCTGTAAGAGCTTGACACACTACTTGATTTAGAGGAGCATGAGATTTAAATATTGCACAGTGCCTAGAGCTACAGATTCTGAATACATTTCCTGCTGCCCTGTCTGGTATTTTTTCAGATGGATTTTTTTTTCCTCTCATAGATAAATATGTGTAGGTAAGTAATGGTAGGTAGGTTGATAGACTGATTAATTGATAGATCAATCTAAATAAGATATAAATCTATAATTAAGCTTTATAATAATGAATCACTTTATAATTGCAAATATTTTTTAAAAATCACTATTTTCTTATGAATAACAGAAAATAACCCATAATTGTTACTGTACTGTACCATAAAAAGGAACTTCATCTTATTCAACTGTGTATTCTTTGAAGTTAGCAGTAAAATATTTTGAACATAGCAGATCCTCAATAAATATTTGCTGAATTGGGTTGATTTTTTTTTTTTTTACTATTATTATCCAAGTGATTTTTATGAAAATAAATTTAATTATATTTTGCATTTGGGAAATTTCAGTTCTAGGTGGTTTTGCTTGATCAGAAGCCAATAAATTGCCCCCAACTTTGCCTCCTCTAAGATCAGAGAGACATGTCTATATCCATATTTTAATATTTTGAACTTGAAACTAATAGACCTGATTGAGAAAATAACTCAGTTGGCAGATGGTTATTATATTTTATTTAACACACATTTATAATGGACATCTATGCCAGGCTGTGTTCTAAACACTTAAGAAATTGTTAGGGAAGTGTAGATCATGCAAATTCATGTATGCAAACGTTTAGTTTATGAGAAGTCTGAAAATATGCTCTATTATCTTAGTGTTTATAAAATATACCTATTAGTAGATTCCATGTTATTTATTACAACTATGAAATGTAGACATTACTGGAATCAACATGTTAAACATGTAAAACAGATAATTTTGCAAGATGAGGACTTAATCATTATCATTTTAGTGCCAGTCCAATGACCTTTATCTGCCTTTGGAAAATATAGATTGAGAGTTTTAACTGTCTATGTTTTGACCTCCCTATGGGAAGTGTCAAGGTGAGAGCCTCCTAGGTAGATTTTCACATTGGAGTTAAGCAATCAAAGATCCTGTTCTTGCAGATCTTGGCATAAAAGAAGCTGATATAATAAAGGAAGGAGAAAACAGATATCAGCTGATATAATAATGGAAGGAGAAAATAGACATCAGAACTTGCAATCATAAGCAAAGTGAGAATTTAGGAGTAAAGTAATGATTACACTTCCATGATCTTATTCAAAAACACACACACAAATATAAATATTTTCTTTGTATTTTTCCTAATTTAGTGCTTATATATTTTGTTTACTCTATCCTTCTATTACTAATAAAAGTATAGCAACAAGTTGACATAATTTATGTTAACGAGCTTCAGAAATATCAGTTTAAGAGTAAGCTATTAGATGGAATATAGTCTCTGTATTGAGCATGGTAATTACATTTGAAAGCTTAATCCTTGAATATGTGTTTCTTGCATGGCATAATTAACAGTTATGTTCTACAAAATAGTCTTATTATTTTCTCGAGATACAAATTTATATTTAGTAATTGATGGATAATCATTAATTTTCATATTAGTGTTTACTAGAATTTCCCCCTAAAGTTCCTTTTCTTAAACACTGTCTCTTTTTCCTTCGAAGCTGTGAATTATTGATGTAGCATCTTTTGATGGTTTTCAAGAGTTCATTTTATGTCCTTCCTAATTAACTGAGATGCTGGGTTTCAGCTAGGAAATTTCATGTCCTACAAGTTTTTCCATGTAACTGTAAAACATCAGAATGTGGTAGATTTTTTCATTTGCAGATTCATGTGTCTCATTAGAAAACCCTGTTACTTTTTCGAGATTGAAATTTTACACTGTCACCTTCAGCACAGAAAATGTTTTTTAAAAATGCATGTTTGATTGTCACTTAAAACTGCAGAAGTAGTGATGAATACAGACATCTGCCACCACACATACAGATTGATAATGACTTTGTTTGTACTTTGGCCTAATGCATATCCTGTCAGATCATCAAAACAAGAAAAGAAAGAGCTCATCAGATAGTAAGAAATGGCCAGATGCTCACAGAATGATGAAAAGTCATTGTCTCTTATCTTTTAATGATCAAATTATGCAAAGAAGATACTATTTTATTATAAATTTTGAAAGGAATCTAACTTATCAAATTTAACTGCTACTTCAGGGATACGTCAAGCATCCTGGTCTCAAACGTTTGCTGCTCTTCAGCTTCCATGTCCATTGTCTCCTCTTTACTGTCAAGGCTTCAACGAACTGGATGATATCTCTATCTCGGAATCTTTAGGATCTCAAATGTTCCCAAACCTTTTTTGTAGCCATTTGCCTACACTTCATTTTCCACTAATGCTTACAAATCTCTTCATTAAATGCCTGATATTCAAACTCTTCCTTATGTCTTAGTCTATCAAATTCCTCCTAGCAACATTTTGTTTTATTTCATTTTTATGTCCTAAATATGGGCCTCATAATCAGCCATAATTAGCTTTGGCCTTACCATCATCTGAAGGCTTCCTTGATCCACTGATCGCCCACCACTGGTGTCTTGGTAGAGAACTCTGAGTATCCTGTGCTGGCCGAACTTTCCTTCCTAGAGGGAGCTAGCTCTCCTAGGGTGCTGAGGGAAGTAATAAGACTACACTAATGGATTCACCATAAGATCACTTATTTTCATAATTAATTGATTTAATTTAATTCTGGAGGCAGAAACAACTTATACAGGTTTATACTTTAACAGTCAAGCCTAAAGAGATGTCCTTTTAATTTTGGGAAAAATAAATCTAAGCTCTAACAAAACATCTTTTCTCAGTACTAAAATTAAAGGGATTGGGCAAACCTAAAGTAAATTTTTGTTTGATACAGGCGTATGTAATTATATTTCAATAACTGTTAACCATGGATTTAAATGGATGGTGCAATAGACTGGGGACAAGGGAATTAATTAGTAGAAAATTGAATTAATTATTACACAGTGTACATCTATTCCTATCATTGGTTGGAAGAAAAAATGAAAGCATTTTCTTCATATTAAAATTTATGACATGCTAATCCCCCTATCTTGAAATACATCATTTACTCAGTGTTTGTTTGTGTTCATTAGTTTCCAACATAACAGTTTGAGTGTAAAACATATCTATGTTTGGGCTATTCCAGGGCCCTTTGACTTTGAAATTAATTCATGGCAAAATGCTACTATATTTAATATCTTAAACTTGAATTGAACTCTTTCACATTATGAAACTCTCGGATATATCACTATGCTACAATAGTTTTATGCAAGTAAATCATTTCATTAGTGCTGTATCTAAAACAAAACATTTTCAATTTTCACATAATGCAGTTTAAAATGATGAGCTCTGGTTCTTTGGGGAATTCTTTGAATTGTAGAAGTCATAGAAGTACTCTGTGTCAGCTACAAAGCCCTGCGGATCTTAACAGAAAAAAAAAAAATCTCCCTTCGAAACATAAAAAAAATAAATACTGATAAAAAGACTATCCTTTGTGCTTAAAGAAAGGTGGACTTTATATAATGAACAGTAAAAGATTGTAGCTAGGGTCTGTTTTATTTTTTCTGTACTAATTGTGCTGTAACGAATCTGAAAAGTCTAATCTGTGTGATTATTTCAGTGAGCAGTTTGCTTAGAAAATTATTCTAGAAAATTCAGGAATGTAGCAGTCCTCTTCCCTTAATATATTTCAAAAATAGGTATTTCATGTGTGTAAATGTACTTATTATTTATATACAATATATGAAAGCTCTTAATGATAGTCCAGAGTTGTACAGGTTCTTCTTTATGTGGTTAAAAGTAGCTGTTTGTTTATTGAGGCTCCTGTTGTTTGAAATTAAGTTTCGTGAGTTCCTTGCATGACAGTATTAGATATATTATAGAAACAATAACAACGTCAAATAATTTAGAGAAGACATATGGAAAATAATGGCAAACATTTCCCCTTGGATTATAATTCTCTGTTGAAAGACAAATAACACTTATACTATATCTTGGATATTTACCCTTTGATCAGGCATATCATTTGGAAGCATATTCTCCCATTTGATAGGTAGCCTTTTTATTTTGTTGATGGTTTCCTTCACTGTGCAAAAGATTTTAAGTTTCATTAGGTCCCATTTGTTTGTTTATGCCTTTGTTTCCCTGGCCTGAAGAGACAGGTGCAAAAAAAAGTATTGTTAAGATCAGTGTCAAAGAGTGTAGTGCCCATGTTTTCTTCTAGGAGTTTTATGGTTTCAGGTCTTACATTTAGGTCTTTAATCCATTTTGAGTTTATTTTTTTATATGGTGTGAGAAAATTTTCTAATTTCATTCTTCTATATGTAGCTGTCCAGTTTTCCCAGTAGCACTTATTTAAGAGACTGTCTTTTCCCTATTATATATTCTTGTTTCCTTTGTCATAGGTTAATTGACCACATGCATGTGGATTTATTTCTGGGCTCTCGATTCTGTTCCATTGATCCATGTGTCTATTTTTGTACCAGTACCATCCTGTTTTGATTACTATAGTTTTGTAGTATAGTCTGAAGTCAGGGAGTGTGATAACCTCAAGCTTTGTTCTTTTTTCTCAAGATTGCTTTGGGTATTTTATGATTCCATACAAATTTTAAAATTATTTGTTCTAGTTCTGTGAACAATGTCATGGGTATTTTGATGGGATTGCATTAAATCCAAAATATATAAAGAACTCTTACAACTCAATATAAATTTAAAAAAAAAATGATTAAAAAATGAGCAGAGGACCTGTATAGGCATTTACCCAAAGACATACAAATGGACAACAGACACATGAAAAAAATGCTCAACATCACTAATCATCAGGGAAATGCAAATCAAAACCACAGTGAGACATCACCTCACACCTGTCAGAATGGCTATCATCAAAAGACAGGAAATAACAACTGTTGGCAGTGATGTGGAGAAAAGGTAACTCTAGTAAACTGTTGGTAGGAATATATATTGTTAGAGCTAGTATGGAAAACAGTATGGAGATTGCTCAAAACATTAAAAATAGAACTACTATATGATCCAGCAATTCCACTCCTGGACATTTATCTGAAGAAAATGAAAACACCAGTTTGAAAAGATACATGCACCCCAATGGTCATAGCAATATTATTTACAATAGCCAAGATATGGAAGCAACCTAAATGTCCATCAACAGATGAATGGATAAAGTTGTTGTATATATAGAGAGAAGATTTTGCACGGACACATAGACACACACATGCACACACACAGTGAAATGTACTAAGCCATAAGAAATGTAATTTTACTATTTGTGACAACATGGATGGACCTGGAGGGTATTATTCTTAGTGAAATAAGCCAGACAAAGAGAGAAAAATATTGTATGTCTTCACTTATATGTTGAATCTAAAAAACAAAATGAATGAATATAACAAAACAAACAGACCCACAGATGCAGAGAATAAAATAGTGGTTACCAGAGGGGAGGAGCTTGGGAGAAGAAAGAAGCAGGAGAAGGAAATTAAGAAGTACAAACTTCCAGTGCAAAATACATGAGTCCTGGGTATGAAATGTAGTGTGGGGAATATAGTCAATAACTATGTAATGCCTTTTTATGGTGACACAATGTAACTAGACTTATCCTAGTGATCATTTTGAAATGTTTAGAAATATCCAATCCCTATGTTGTGTAGCAGGAACTGACATAGTGTTGTAGCTCAATTATACTTCAGTAACAAACAGACTCATAGAAAAAGAGATCAGATTTGTGGTTACCAGAAGTGGAGGGAGGAGTAATGGGTGAAGGCAGTCAAAAGATTTAAATTCCCAGTTGTAAGATAAATAAGTACTAGGGATGTATTGTACAATATGATAAATATAATTAACACTGCTATATGTTATATAGCTGCTAAGAGAGTAAATCTTAAGAGTTCTTATATTTTTCTCTTTAATTTTCTATCTGTATGAGATGATGGATGTTCACTAAACTTATATATATATATATATATATATATATATTATCATAAGTATCATATTGATATACTTATGACTTATCATAAGTCAAATCATTATTCTCTACACCTTAGATTTATACGATGCTCTTTGTTAGTTATATCTCGGTGAAACTGGAAGAAAAAAAGATGATTCAGAAAAACCAACATGATCTACAATCATTCTCTTTTTATTTTGCATCCTTAAATATTGTACTCTTTTTAATTTATGGCTAGGTAAAACCATTATGTTACTTCATAAACGGTTATTTCATTCTTTAGTTCGTTTGTTTGTTGAAATTGCCACAGTCCAAATATGTAGATAGGGCAGTTTATGATGAGACCAAAATGTATGTTTATAGGAAAGTGAAGGAATATGAAAATAATCACCAAGAGTAATAATAATCCTATGAAAAACTATTAAAAATTACATGCAATCTGCATGCTTTTCTTTGTAGCGCAGAAATAAAAGCAGAGGGTTTGAAGCTATGATTCTTCAAGTATAATCACTGCACCACTTGCATTAGAATCATTAATGGCATTTGCCTAAAAACTGAGGATTTCTGGGCCCTACTACATGCATGCTGAATAAGAATCTCTGAAGGCAGGGCATAGAAACCTGCATTTTTAACATCCTTTTCAAGGAAAGTTTGAGGACCACTTTTCAAAAAGTATATTATTGTGTACCAAACAGCTTAATTGACTTTATGTTTCTCTATCAACCATCCCACTGCTTGCCCCTCATCCTTTTTAGCCTCAGTTTGCCACTCATAGTACACGCTTGTGAAATCACTTATTACGTCCCACACAACAGTTATTTTCAAGTTCAGTTTTCCTCTGCCCAAACCATTTAACTCCTCTTGATCCTCCTTCTAAGAATTTTCGCTAAGCCATTTTGAATTCTTTCTCTGTCTACATGTCCTTAACTATTTCCATGATTGTTTTTATTTATTTCCATTCCTTAACCAAGATCTTTATTCAATAAAAATGATACCATTTGATCTGAAACATGCTCAAAATGAAACTGCATATTATTACCTGTCTCTTGTGTCATAGAACCAATAGATAATCATGGCTTTCTTTGTCTGCCCACCATAGATTCAATAACCTTATTCTTTTACCATAATTCAGACAACATACTAATAGTGTAATCATTGAAGAAAATAAAAATGTCTCATGATTCTAGGTCTGAGAGCTAAAAGTATGTTAAAACTCATTGTCTCTACACTTGGCCTGAATTTAGTCCCATAGCCTTGTATTAGGTTCAACCAGAAAAGCAAAACAAGCAGACAATATGTTAAGAGATTTATTATAAAGAATTGGCTCACACAATTGTGTCTGCTGGCTTGGTAAGTCCAAAATATATAGGGCTTGCTGTCAAGAAGGGCAGACTAGTACTTTCAGGCAGTAGCTGAAGATTCTGTCCACAGGGGGAATTTCTTTTCTAAGAGAATCTTCAGCTTTGCCTTTCAACTGATTATATCAAGCTAGCCCAGATTATCTAAAATAATCTCCCAACTCAAAGTCAACTGATCATGGACTTTAATCACATCTACACAGTACTTCCACAGCAACATCTCAATTAGTATTTGATTCAGTAACTGAGGACTATAGTCTAGTCAAGTTAACATATCAAAAAAACCATCACAAGTACCATGTAAATTTGTACTTGACAGAGTGCTTTCTGTATTGGTGTTTGCAGTAAATTGTTTACTAAATCGAGGGTTTTATGCATTTGGGATACCTGCTTAAGTTTATCTGTTTTCTGGAAACTATTCCTCCAGAGAATACTGTAAGCCTATGATATGCTGCCTATTGGTCAATAGTTTGATAGAATTTATAGCTGTGTTTCCAGTCTTTTAATGGCTCTCTCAGAGTCATCAAAATCCATACTTAAATGCCATGTTCAATATAATTAAATATTTAACAGTTATAGAAAAATCTCTTGAGCTTTGTCCCGATTCTTCCTATAACAGCTTGATTAGAGGAAACACAGCTACTTACAAAGAGCTCTGGACAGAATTTAAAAAGCATTATTCCTGAAGTATTTATTCAGAGAAATGTTTTAACTAAACATCAAGTTTCCTAGTATATCACTGATTCATGTGACAGCCATGTAATCATTTTTGTTGTCAGTGGCAAGTGTTCACACTTAGGAATTCTTTTTCCTTAAGGTGCTTACATGAAGAAGACAAAGCAAATATTTCATGCTATCAGAAATCACCCAAGTAACAAAACATGAGATTGTTGAGAAAAATATAATAAATCACTAATACATATAACATGATTTTGGTGTGAAAAATAGGAATGGTTTTTAAGGGGTTTGTCTCTGAACCAGCTGTGTCCTTTGACAATTTAAATAGAAACCCATAGAAATGGAACTCCATATAGGACCAGATTCCTTTTGCTTGTTAATATTGCAAAAACAATTGCTAACTGTGCAAATGTGGTTATCCATGTTAAAAAAAGATTAGAAAGCACTTGACACAAAAGTGTCCTAAGACAAATTAATAATGGCAAAGTGCCAGAAACAAGCATGTCTTTCCTCTCTTGTGGTAATTACTGCCCTTTTGAATCTCACACACGGAGAGAGGAAAGCTTTTCATCATTGTTCTTCCAACTCAGACATAGTAAAACAGAATGTCAGGAACACAATGAGCCTTCACATTATGGACACTTGGTACTTTGAGGTCTATATTATCTTTTGGAGATACTTCTTTTACTAAAACAATGAGGATCGGAGAGCAGTTTTCCTAGAAGCGGTAATTATTCTAAACGTATTGACTCTTGTTTCCTTGTTCCCAAACTCCCCGCACATCCACACAGACACATGAAAGTGTGTCTTTACTATTTTAAGAAAGAGTAAGCAGTTGAGATCTTGGCTTGTAGGCCCACTGTGGGCTGTTCCTCTTGTGCCTTTTTCTTCAAGGAGACCATCTCCAATTTATAAATTTAATGTTGAGTTAGCAGAACTCCCCTATTCATTCTAAGCTTCAGTTTCTTAGGAAGGAGGCATAATTATTACCTATTGCAGGGTTATTCTGAGGCTCAGTGAGTTGAGGTGTGTAAAGCACTTGGTGAATTATAAAGCACAATCCAAATGTTAGTCATTGTGTTAGATGATTTTAACCATTCAGATGAAAAGTCAGGCATTCCGTCTTGTATGCAGATGTTTGGCATCTTGTAGACAAACCATTTGAATGACTGATTGAATTTCTCACTTGCCTTTGGAAACTTGACATCACATAACTGTTTTGAACATACTAGAACATTTTGTCAAGTAGTCTGGCAGGTTGTTTTGTGAAGACATTTGTTGGAAGAATAAGTTCCTTTTACAGTGGTCCTATAATTGACATTTTAAAATTTCCTCTTGCATTAAATATTTTTAGTATGGCATGTTTTTTTTGGAACTGCA
Source organism: Balaenoptera acutorostrata (assembly GCF_949987535.1). NCBI lineage: Eukaryota > Metazoa > Chordata > Mammalia > Artiodactyla > Balaenopteridae > Balaenoptera > Balaenoptera acutorostrata. The sequence continues at coordinate 38,647,801 of NC_080077.1, read as the reverse complement.
AATTGTTAATAAGCATATACCCAGGTTGTTGATAAGCATATACAGTGGTAAGTGATTCACTGTAAAATTTAACCATAAAATAACGATCTTCTCAGATGACAGGGTGAGAGACAAGAAAAATTACATGTAAGATTAAGACATTAATAGAGAGTTTACTTCGGACACTGCCTATCCTGCCAATTCTACTCCATTGTTTGTTAGATATGTGGTCAATTTTTAAAATTCTTTTTTCAGAGTGTATTTTTTAGAGCAGTTTTAGGTACACAACAAAATTGAGCAGAAAATAGAGATCTCATTTACCCTCTTTCCTCTCTGCGTGAACAGCCTCCCTGACCATCAACATTGTTATAATTGATGAACCAACATTGACACATCATTGTCACCCAAACCCCATAGTTTACATTAGGGTTCACCCTTGGTGCTGTGCATTCTCTGTATACTAATATTTATCCACTATTATAGTGTAAGACAGAATAATTTACACTGCCCTAAAAATTCTCTGTGCTCTACCTATTCATTCCTCTTTCCCCCCTACGCTGCTTGCAACCACTGGTCTTTTTACTGTCTCTGTAGTTTTGCCTTTACCAGAACATCATATAGTTGGAATCACACTAGGCTTTTGGAATTCTGTTCCTTTTGAGATTGGCTGCTTTCACTTAGTGATATACAGTTAAGTTTCTTCCATGTCTTTTCATGGATTGATAGCTTATTTCTTTTCAGTGCTAAATAATGTTTCATTGTCTGGATGTACCTTTCCCACTCAAGGACACCTTGTTTGTTTCCAAGTTTTGGCAGTTATAAATAAAGCTGGTATAAACATGTGCAGATTTTTGTGTGGATGTAAGTTTTCAATATCTCTGATAAATACCAAGGATTACAATTGCCAGATTATATTGTAAGAGTATGTTTAATTTTGTAAGAAACTGCCAAACTGTCTTACAAAGTGGCCATACCATTTTGCCTTCCCACCAGCAGTGAATGAGAGTTCCAGTTCCTCATCAGCGTTTGGGGTTGTCAGTGTTCTAGATTTTGGTATTTTTAATAGGTATGTATTGATATCTCACTGTTTTAATTTGCATTTTCCTGATGATATATGATATGGAACAACTTTTCATATGCTTATTTTCCATCTGTATGTCTTTTTTGGTGAGGTGTGTATTAGAATCTTTGACCCATTTTTTAAAAGTTGGATTGTTTTCTTTTTATTGAGTGTTAAGAATTCTTATATTTTCAATAACAGTCCTTTACCAGATATGCCTTTTGCAAATATTTTCTGCCAGTATGTGGCCTTTTATTCTCTTGTCATAGTTTTTCACAGAGCAGAATTTTTTAATGTTTTCAATTCTTTCTTTCATGGATCATGACTTTGTTGTTATATTTCAAAAGTCATCACCAAATCCAAAGTCATCTAGATTTTCTCCTGTGTTATATTCTAGGAGTTGTGTAGTTTTGCATTTATATTTATATAAACAACCCATTTTGAGTTAATTTTTGTTAAAGTGGTAAGGTCTCTGTCTAGATTCTTTTTTTTTTTCTTTCTTTTTTTGCCTGTGGATGTCTTGCTCTTCTAGCACCATATGTTACGAAGACTATTTTTTTCTGTATTGCATTACCTGTGCTCCTTTGTCAAAGGTCAGTTGACTATGGTCTATTTCTGGGCCCTCTCTTCTGTTCCATTGATCTATTTCTAAAGTTATGAAGTGTCAGTCCTCCAACTTTGTTCTTCTCCTTCAATATTGTGTTGGCTACTCTGAATCTTTTGCCTCTTAACATACTATGATCTGGATGTTTGTGTCTCCTTCAAATCTTTGTGTTGAAACCTAACCCCCAAGGTGATGGTATTAGGAGGTGGGACATTTGAGAGGTGATTAAGTCAAGAGGATAGAGCCTTCATGAATGGGATTAGTGCCCTTATAAAAGAGGCCCTAGAGCTCTCTCGCCCCTTCCACTATGTGAGGATGTGAGAAGTCTGTAATCTTGAAGAGTGCACTCATCCAACCGTGATAATACCCTGATCTTTGTCTAGCAGCCTCCAGAACTGTGAGGAATAAATTTATATTACTTGTAAGCCACCCACACCATACAAACTTTATAATCACTTTGTCAATATCCACAAAATAACTTGCTGGGATTTTGATGGGGACTGTATTGAATCTACAGATCAAGTTGGGGAGAACTAAATCTTGACAATATCGAGTCTTCCTATCCATGAACATGGAATACCTCTCCATTTATTCAGTTATTTTTTATTTCTTTCATCAGAGTGTTATTATTTTTTTCATATAGGTCTTGTAGTTGTGTCCATTTTTAAAGTGTGTAAAAAATTTCAAAATAAAGTCCCACCACCGCCTGTTTGTTCTCTACATCTGTGTCTCTATTTCTGCCTTGCAAACTGGTTCATCTGTACCATTTTTCTAGATTCCACATATATGCATTAATATACGATATTTTTTTTCTCCTTCTGATTTCACTCTATATGACAGTCTCTAGGTCCATCTACGTCTCTGCAAATGACCCAATTTTGTTCCTTTTTATAGCTGAGTAATATTCCATTGTATATATGTACCACATCTTCCTTATCCATTTGTCTGTCGATGGGCATTTAGGTTGCTTCCATGACCTGGCTATTGTAAATAGTGCTGCAATGAACATTGGGGTGCAATGAATTGGGAGATTGAGATTGACATATATACACTCATATGTATAATATAGATAACTGATAAGAACCTGCTGTATAAAAAAATAAATAAAATTAAATTTAAAAAACAACAAAAATAAATAAACTTGTATCTAAGTTAATGCAAAAAGACTTGAAAAATTAATTTTCTATATAATTAGGGTTATATAAATCAATTATTTCACAAATTCTGGAACAATATATAATATTATACCTTTCCTTGAACATTCTGGTAAATGTATATAAAGTGAGTTTTTCAATCTCTTTTAGTCTATGTGTGTGTGTGTGTGTGTGTGTATGATTGTGTTATGCCATATTTATTTGTTAGTTGTTTCTCAACTAGATGGTTTCACCTGGTTTAATATATCATTTTCTTTCTTTTATGGTTAGTGTTTTTGGGTATCATTTCTAAAAATCTTTGCCTATCTCATGGAGTCAAACATTCTCTTTAGGTCTGTGATATATTTCATATTTAGGATTAGAGGTTGAAATTTCTCTTTTTTCCCCCTCCTATTGAATTATCCTGAGATTTTTATTGAAAATTAATCAACTGTGTATGTATAGGTCTATTCCTGTTTATTCTTTTCCACCATCTTATGTTTATCCATGTGCCAACACTAGTGTTACAGTAAATCTCAAAATCAGGAAGGATAAGTCCTCTAATTTTTTCTTTTTAACAATTATTTTGTCTGTTTAAGGCCGTTTGGATTTTAATATGAATTTTAGAATCCACTTCTTGATTTATTAAAAAAAAAAAAAACAACCTGTGGAGATTCTAATTGGAATTGTATAGAATATATAGGCTTCCAGTCCATGAGCACAGTATGAATCTTTATTTAGATCTTCTAAAATTTCTGTCAACAATATTTTGTAGTTTTCTGAGTTCAGATTTTTCACATCTTTTGTTAAATATATCATAAGTATTTTAATGTTGTTATAAATTGTATTTTTATTAAATTTAAAATTTTTCTATCATTAGTTTATAGAAAGGCAATTTTTTTTTATGTATTAACTTTGCATTCTGCAACCTAGTAAACTTACTTATTAATTCTAGTTGTTAGTACTTCTTAGTACTTAGGCTCCTTTACAGAGAAGATCATGTCACTGGAGAATAAAGTGTTGTGCCTTCCTTTTCAAAATTTTTGCTTTTATTCCCCTTGTCTTACTACTCTGAATAGAACCTCCAGTATAATATTGAATAGACATTGTGAGAGCAGACACCATTGTTTTCATCCCAGAAATACATTCAGTCTTTTACCATTAAATTTGAATTTAGCCCTTGTTTTTTGTTTTTTGTTTTTGAAGTATAGTTGATTTACAGTGTTGTGGCAATCTCTGCTGTATAGCAAAGTGACTCAGTTATACACACATAGACATTCTTTTTTTTAATATTCTTTTCCATTGTGGTTTATCTCAGTATAATGAATGTAGTTCCCTGTGCTATACAGTGGGAAGTTGTTGTTTATCCAATCTATATATAAATATAGTTTATATCTGCTAATCCCAAACTCCCAGTCCTTCCCTCCCCCACCCCCAAGCCCTTGGTCTTGCAAATGGCTTTTATGAAATTGAGGAACTTCACATCTATTCATTCCTAGTTTGCTGACATTTTTTAATGCATAGTTTTTAATTTTACCAAATGCTTTTCTTCCATCTATCAAAATGATTATATTATTTTTCTACTTCATTCAGCTCTTTTGGTAAATTGTATTTGGGGGGGGGTTGAGTCAACTTTGCATTCATAGGATAAACCACACTTGGACATGATGTATTATCGGTTTTGAATATTGCTGGACTATATTTGACAGTATTTTGTTGAGGATATTTCTGCCTATTTTCATGAGGAATATTGGTTTATAATTTTCTTTCCTTGTAATGTCTTAACCAATATGGTATCAGGGTCAATATAGTGTGACCCTCCTCTGTGTTTTGAAAGAACTTGTGTAAGAATGATATTTTCTTCTTAAATGTTCCATAGAATTCACAAGAGAAATAATCTGCACCTTGAGTTTTCTTTGTGTGAAGGGTTTTGATTAAAAATTAAATTTTGGTAATACGGAGAGCTAAAGAAATTTTTTATTGCTTCTTAGTTTTGTTAATTTGCTTTTCCCCTCCCAGGTAATCTTCCATTATATCTAAGTTATCATATTTATTGGCCTAAGCTGTTCATAATATCCTTTTATTACCCTTTAGATATCTGTAAGATCTAAAGTGGATTCCCTCCTTATTTTTGATAGCGGTAATTTTTGCTTTCACTCTTTTCTTGCTAGGGGTTAATCAAATTTATTAATATTTTCAAAGGACTAACTTTTGCTATATTAATTTTCTCTATTGTTTTCCTGTTTTCTATTTCATTTATTTTTGCTCTTAATCATTTCTTTCTGTCCATTTACTTTGGACTACTTTGTTCTTCTTTTAGTTTCTTCTTATAGTATTAAAATAGGTTATTGCTTAATTTTTTTTTCTTTTTCTACTTTAGGCATTTAAAGCTATAAGCTTCCCTCTAAGCATTATTTTCATAACATTGTGCAGTTGTTAATACGTTGTATTTTTATTATCATTCCATTGGAAAGATTTTCTAATATTTCATTGTGATTATTTCCTTGATTCATGGATTATTTGACACTATGTTATTTACAAATTATATGATAGTTTTCTACATATTTTATTGTTTGCGAGTTCTAATTAAAACTGTTTTGATCAAAGAAAATATTCTGGGAGATATCAGTCTTTTGAAATTGTGAATTATTTTATGGCCAGGCATATGATCGATTTTGGTGAACATTTTCTTTATACTTGAAAAGAATGTGTATCCTGCTGTTGTTGCATGTAGTGGTCTATGAAGGTTAATTAGGTTAAGATGATCGATATTGTTGTTAGATGTGATATATCCTTACTGATTTTTGTCTGTGTATTCTGTCAGTGGCAGGGAAAGGCATTTTAATATCTCCATTTGTAATCATGATTTTTTCTATTTTTCTCATTATTTCTGTCAGTTTTTGCTTAATGCATTTGGAAGCTCTGTTCTTACTTAAATACACATTTAGTATTATGTCTTCATGATTAATTGCCACTTTTTTCATTATTTCTTATTCTCTCATATTTGTCTTGATTTTACTTAAGTACTTTATTAATATAGCCAGACCATTTTTTTATGCTTACTCTTTGCATTCTATACTATTTTCCCCTTTTCTTTCAACATATTTGTTTCTTTATATTTAATGTTCATTTCTTGTTGACAACATAGAATTTTATTTTCCTTTTTTATCTAAATTGGCAGTATTTGCCTTTTAATTAGTGTATTGCTACATATACATTTAATTTAATGGTTGGATTTAAATCTACCATCTTACTATTTGACTTTCATATATCCCCTGTCGTTTTTATTTAATTTTTGTTTTTATTCTGTTGCTCCCTTCCTTCCTTCTTTTGGGTTAATCAATATTTATTCATATTTCATTTTATGTTCTCTATGTCCTAGGTCAAAAGTGGCTTAAGTATTGATTGAGGTTTTCATAACACACTGTGTTATCTTATGTCTTTTTATTTCTGTATGCACTAGTACTAGGTTAATTTACAAGATATTTCTAATAGGGTTTCCATTTTACTACATATAATGGGAAGGAAAGAGAGGAGTTAAGAATTACTTTCAATTTTTGATAACCTCTCATGCCATTTACTGGAATAGGGCATGCTAGAGGATGAGAAACAAGAATTCTTAGATATAACTTTATACATATATAGTTTGAGATGCCTCTAAAATACTGAAAAGAATATGTCAAGGGGTACCCTACGTATAAGACTGTGGGGATTAGAAGTGAAAGTTTTATTTTATTTATCTTAAAATATTATTGAACTTTTTCATTTTGAACCTTTATATGTAAAAATACAAATAGATGGAATACATTTTTATTATCCAGCTCCTATTCTTAAATAATGTTAAATATTTATAAAAGTAATGTATAATTAATGCTAAATAATAATAAATATTTTCTATATTTATTACATTCTTTTGAATAGCCCTTTTGTCTTCCTTTAAAAACATTTTAAAGGTAAATCAGCCTCTACAAATAAAATGCTCCTGTTCCATAGAGATCATAGAGCAAATCAGTTCCAGTCTAATTTTGTCTAATTTTGTGGGATCTCATTAAACCTAGATCACTTCATAGAATGCATCGATTCTAAAGATTACTTTGTCAGATTTAAACGTGACAACTTGTATTATTTTCATAAAACTAGTTAACTCAATGAAGTGTATACAAGTTTGAATCTGTTTACAATGTGAAAGAAATTCAATGTTTTTCCCCCTCCTACTCAGTATCTTGCCCGAAAGATATAGCAAATGGTCATTCAAACACTTCTTGCTCAGCGTTTAAGAATTCCTCATGCAAATATGTATTTCTTGAAAGGAATTCTGAAGACTTCTCATTTGCATTTGAGTAAACTGAATCCCAAAGAGCTGAGTGATTTTTCCAGTGAAGTCACTGATAGGGTGGGACTTGGGTCAAGCAAGGTTTTCTTACTTTTCCTCTTCTATTTTATTTTCCTAACAATTTATCAATGGAGGTTAATTTTTGCATGATCTCAAAAAACTGTAGTGGATTTATGAGCTATTGAGTCATACAGTTAATTTGTTCCTTCGTTAAATAACTTTAAACTGCTATTTTGTGTGGCTTTATATTCATCTCCCTTTTCCTTCACTCTCATACTCTTTTCTCACCTAATTTGCTACTTCCTATTTGCTTGAGAAACATTTATATTAACCATATTTTCTCCAATATATAATATTTCTTTACATTTGTATCATAATGTGTTCAGTCCTTAGTGAACACATATACATACCTGTCACTAAAAATTATTATGAATTAAAGAAAAGCTGTTCCTTTCTAACAAAATGGTGATTAAACCTTGTTCCCTGATTTGAGATTCCAGTCTTGTTATATTCAAACGTATTTTTGAAATACTAGCTTCTTCTCATTTATCAGTTGAACAAGTAAGTAGTTGTCAAACAAGTAAATGTTACTTGAACTACAACACTTGACTGTCATTCTATATGTTAGCAAAAGTATTATTCATAAATAACACAACAACAATTAACATACATTGAATGTTTTCCAGGTTATTTATATTACACACATTATTCATCATAACAACTCTATAAACAAGAAAGGTACTATTATATTCCCCATTTTATAGATGTGGAAACTGATACTTGAAGAGGTTGTAAAAAATGCCAGTGTAACTCATATAGTAAATAATACAGTAATCCTTTAAACAGAGTTGGTTTTACCCCTGAGTTTGAGCCTTCAACTACCATGTTTCTACTGCCTGTTAATCCTGAAACAGGTTTCAACTTGTTTGTTCATATACCCAACCTTTGCGTCTTCATCAGACATACTTTTGTTTATTTGTTTCACACTAACATTCTCACACATTCAATTTTACATTAACTTTTATTGAAGGTTTTTACTGTCCAACTTCACAAAGCATTCGAAATCATACGTTTTGATGTTAATTATTTTTGCAAAGTTTATCGAACTCTCTATTAGATAATCAAACAGGACCTGATGTAAAATATATTTTATCATGGTGATTTTGAGTTTATATTTAAAAGCTTTCTTTATTAATAAGTTTTGGTCATTATCATAAATAACTGGGCTAAAATTTGTGGACTTTCCTTACTACACAAAGATGAATTAGACCTGAACTCATTGCCATGAGGTATAGGCATACATAGGAAAAATATTCAAGAATTATTGATTTAAATAGGCAAAAGTATTAAGGATGTTATCTGTAACATAAGATGAAAAATAAAAGATGTCTTGACTATGGAATAGTAAGCTTATTGGTGTCCTTGTCAATATTCTTTAGAACTTTCTTTAGCAAGGTGTTTGTTTAAAAGGTAGAAATATTATTTGAGAATTATTTATTTTTACAACTCACATTCTATACCCAGCTTTTATTTTTAAATATCACATTTATTTTTAATAAATGTCTTTTGTCTAAAATTCAAAAATGTTAGTATATTTCCTTCCCCTCTTTCTTTTTTCCTTACTTCTATTGTCTCTTTCTCTCCCTTACCTTTTTATATGGCTTTGTGTATACTACATTCTTTGTACTCATTTTTAAATTCAAATTCACTAAGATTATTTTCATAAAGTAAAATATCACCCTTTAGGATGTACTATTATATGAATTTTGACAATGTATACAGTCATGGAAACACCACCACAGTCAAGGTAAACAAATATATTACCATCTTCCCCAAAAGTTCCTTCATGTCCCTTTGTAATCAGTACCCCTTCCCTTACCATCCCAGGCAACCACTGGTCAATTTTTTGTATAAAGAGTTTTGTGTTTTTAGAATGACACATGTGGTCTTTTACCTCTGGCTTTTTTTCAGTTAGTACAATGCTTTTAAGATACACCATATTGCTACATTTATCAGTACTTCATTTTAATTAATGATGGCTATTGCATGTCTGCTGATTCTATTGAATGGCTGTAGAAACTCAGTAACTACTGATGCATATAGCATTTACATACGGGAATGGGCAGGTTTCAACATCTACCAGGCCACTATTTTGGGGGATTGAGTCACTCTGGTAAGGAATTGCCTGGGTTTGGGTTTTGACATTGCTGTGTTTCCTAGTAGTACACTACAGGTTTGAAATTCCTCTAGAGATGGGGCCATCTTTGTCTCGTGCTTAAGGTAAAAGCTGGGATGATGGAGGGTTTTTCTCAGTATTAATTCTCCACCCTCAACTTTCTATCATCCCTTCAGGTCTGTACCACAGAGGCTGGGCTCCCTTAATGTTCTTGCCTTTCCCCACCAGTAGACGGCTCTTGCTTGGTACTCCATGATAGGCCCATGGAGAAATGGGGGTTCTCTATTGTTCTGCCTCAGCCATAGTTTTGGGGAAGATATGCACCCTGGGTCCTGGGTAGGGAAGTCTCAGCATGCCTGCCATTCCTCCGCTTGGCAATCAAACTCTCCCTGCCTTGTATGTATCTGTTTTTGACCTTGACCTTGAATGGGTGTTTCTATTCTTAGTGATAGGAGATCCAAGCTTTGAGTGGTTGTAGGATCTTAGGTCCAAGACAGTTTCTTGTCCTTCCCCTAAGCCTAGTGGGCTTTGTTTTTCTACTCTTTCCCCAGCCACAGTGCATCTTTGCTGCCTCTTCCCTATGTCTTAAGGCTTTTTGCTTTTCATGAGAGAAGAGTCCAGAAAACTATAAGGCATTTGTGCCTGTACTCACAGCTGCCAATCTCCTCTAGACTGCCTGCCTCACCTAGGGTATCTCTTTTCAGGCCCCTGTCCTGGCCCCCAGTCTTTCTTCTTAGCATCAGGTGAACACTGCTGGAGAGAGCACGCACATGAATTTGAAGTCCCCTTGTGTGTAGGGTCTGCAGCTATTCCAAATGGATACACTTAAACCAAACTTCTTGAGCACCTTTCCGTGTTCTTCAATAGGCAAGACAGTTTGTGAGTCCTGTATCTCCTTGGAGGGACTTGTCGCTCCTTGGAATTCAGATTTCTTGGTTGCACTATGACTACAGCTTCCTGATGGATTCAAGAAAATGTATTTTGTAGAATATCTGGCCTATTTTCATTGTTTGGGTGGGGCGGGTCACTTTTGCAACTCCTTATATCCTAAGTAGAAATCTACATCCTCTAGCTTGTATTATTTTATAAGCTGCTTTTTACTTACAAATATATTCTGCGCAACATGTGAGGTGTCCTACAATTTATTTCATCAACATGCTATTTTTAGATTTATTTTTCAAAACCTCCTACTAAAATTTTAGTTAGATGACAGGATTATACTTTGCGCAAATAGTAGCAGTGACAGTGCTTCTCCTAAAAAGTAGCTGTATATAATCCTTGTTAACTGAAAAGAAAAAAAAAAAGAAAGAAAACAAAAGGAAGAAAAAGAAAAATCCATTCCATTAGTAATAAGTTTCCTTCCAAACGAGTTGGTACAGTGCATTTTTTTTTTAAAGAATCATGAAAGGGGAGTGTAAGCTCTGGCTGTGGTCCCATGTCCTAGCCCTCTGCAGCAGATTTCTTATCTGTAATGCACATTAAGTTTTCTGCTTCAAGGATGACCAGTGCTCAGGGCTCACATTCATTCTCACTCCTAAATTTTGTGATGCTGCTTTTCCTTGTTTGACATCTTCAAAGTGAAGAGTGTCATCGCCAGGGAAGCATGAAGATATAGTCAGTCTCAAAGGCTGTCTCGGAAAACCTACAGGAAGGTCTGGTCTTATTGCAGCAAAAAATGTAAGGAAAAAGTATTAATGTGCATTTCTACACAAAGAATTTCTCTCCTTAATTGTTTAAAGATCACATTTTGTAAAATTGTATAATATGGGATGAGACTGTACAATTTTAGCATTTTGAATGCAATAACTAGAAAATAAATGATCTGAAAATTAACTTGGTGCTTGGAATATAATCAAGAAATAGGAGTGCTTTTAGATTTAATTGCTGAGACACTATTTTAGCATAGTGTACCAAAACGTATTTCATAGTACTAGTGATGGTTCAACCAAAACAAATATGTGTTCAAGGAGAAATAGTCTTGAAATAAATATTCCTTGCATCAAATCTTGTATAAATATTATCATTTAACATTCTGAAATCCTCTTTTAAGTGATTTTAAAAATTTAACTAAAGATAGGAAATACAAGAAACGTTAGTTTAAAAAAATCAATAAACAAGAGACCTTGTTCACAAATAGCCAAGATTTGAATGTTGCATGTTTTATACAGGCTCTGTCAAGTTTTGATTATCCACATCCAGATGACAGTTAAATAAAGTAAATTATGAATTAACTTGTCAATGAACACTTACCACCTATTTATTTATTTTTACTTGCTTAAGGCAGCCAATAGCTCAGAAGAAAGCTTCTGAAACTATACCTATAGTCACTTCCTTAAGCTCAGAAATATTTTTGGTAAGAGCATAAATATTTAAATTTTTCATAGCCGTTCATCAGTTTGAGGGGAAATCTTTTCTATCTCGGGTATGGAGTAAGGGACAAGAAATGTACTGCTTGAGGCAAGGGATCCTAACTCTGTTTTGTTCCGTGTCCCTCATTCCCAGTGAAGCCTCCCTGTTTGAAGTCCTGTGTGTTTGCTATTTTCAGATTTTTACGTTTGAACAAAACCCTCAAAATGCATTTCTAAAACAAGTATATATGGTATTTCTCCACTTTTCCTTTAAACCATGCTGTATTTACGTTGCCAACCAATTCAAGAGTATCTTAGATAAATTTCATATGTACATTTCCTTTTCCAAGAATTAAGAATTAAATTATAAGAACAGCACAGTAAATTGTGCCTCGTCTTTTCTCAGTGAGGCTTGTCCAATTATTTGAGTGCACTGTACTTTGAAGTTCATAATCATTACCTTCTTTTTATTCTAACTTTCAAAAGTGAGGACCTGATTACTGCCATATGACTTGTGCAAATATTCCACTTTGCAATATGTGCTGCATATAAATGTGTGGTTTGTATAGTAGGGGGTAAAATGGACAGCCTCCCTGCCATCTGTGTGCTAATTAACCAGTGTCGAGCACAGCCTTGTCATAGGAAAAAGTCATCTCCGTTTCTACAGGGTGCAAATTATGTTGCCAAGAAGATCACAAGGACAGGGTCAAAGTTGGCTGTCAGCAATGGTTCTTGGTTCAGTTTTTGCTTTGAAAAGTTACAGGGATTTTCAAATAAAACAGACTAAACTACACTTCTTTATTTTATATACCTACATAATGAAGTTGTAAGCATAAATTTAAAAAACATCCTTTTTATATACTAGTACATATTTTTAACTGGATCCGTTTCTTTTAGCATCTTATTTACTCTAAGGATTACATATGTGGGGGATGGATTAAAGTATTACATTACTTATACATAGAAACATAAAATAATCTGTATTAATGGTTCTTTTGCTTTCCAATGCTGGAAAAAGAGATGAACCAAATGCTCAATCAAATAGAGTATACCTTTAAAAAAAAACAAGGTATTTGTAATTTTAAATATAATGACCCATGAATTAACTCTTTGGTAAGATAAATAATAAAACTTAAACACTTTAAGGCATATATTAGTGTTAAAATTCAGGTCAGCTCCAATGAGTCTAATTAGTAGGAATCCTAGCAGGAGAAGTACTTAAGGGAAATTAGTTACCTATTGTTGTTAACTATAATTTAAAAAATTAATAATGTTTGGCAATGTTTTGTTAGCAAACATGGATGTATGCATATCTGTAATTTGTGCCCTAGTCTGCCAATGGTATTAAATAATTGAAAATGAAACATCACAATATTTTGTACATTATATCAACATAATTACTCTCATAATTAAAACCTCGGAAAAGTTGGAAGGATAGCACTTCACTCCTGTGGGCGTGCATAGAGCAACAATATTATTCCTCACATCTTTTCAAGCATGCGCTACAAAGATGGGGAAAATAAAAGAAGAATCATCAAATGGTGCCTAAGTAGTCTGCCTATGTTGTTAGGTGATTTCTTCTAACCGAAATGTTCTCAATTTGGAACTAAAAGTATTAACTTGTTTTCTATGAACGTGAGAGAAGAATTACTTCAAACAGAATAACATATTATTTATTTTCTGCATGCCAGTTGTCCTTTGGTACTTTTGTTGGAACAAATTTCCATTAACATTTGAGCTTTTAAAAGCATATTTTATCAACAAATGTGGTTAGCTATAATTTTCATGCTACCTGTAAAAAACTATTCGAGGCTAGTTTTACTCATGGGCAAAGTGGCAGTGAATGGTATGACTGGGGAAACACTGAAATACGCTTCTCCATAAGAATGTGTATTCCTGAAAATATGAACCTTTTAACAATGGAGGGTCATTATTTTGACTTAAGGGGCTCTAGAATGTCCCTGCAAAAAAGAAGAATGTGATTTTTCCCAGTGTTACACATTAATCCTTTAAGGTAAGCATCCATCAATATATTACGTCATTCTAAAAAACTCACTTGAGATACCAGTTCCTCTGTTAAGCTTTCTTCTTCCCAAGACCACCTTAGTTTCACCTCTGTGTTCCTACAGCAATTGGCTTACAGTCCTTAGAGGGCAGGGACCAGGTCCAATTCTCTTTTGCATGCACTGGGCCTAACAAAGACCATTAAGTATACAAAAACTTATTTAATGAGTGAATAAAGGAACATGCATCCATTAACCTGTTAAACTGTCATTCTTCTTTTTTTTCAGTTATACATATACATATATTCTTTATTTCTTAGATTCTTTTCTCATATAGGCTATCACAGAATATTGGTCAGAGTTCTCTGTGCTATACAGTAGGTCCCCATCAGTCATCTGTCTTATATATGGTAGTGTGCATGTGTTCATCCCAAACTCCTGATTTATCCCTTCCCCCCACATAGTGCAAATCCTTGAGAGAATTGGATTTAAGACAATTTGGGCAAAAGGTCTTATCCTGAGGGGAAAGTGTCCAGACTTTGTAGTTGGAAAGGCCTGGATTGGAATTCTGGTTCCATCATTTATTGGCTGTGAAAACTTAAATTATTGAAGACCTCTGCACCTCAGTTGTGTCATTCTAAAGAATAGTGCCATATATGGTGCCTTGCAAATTTGTTGGAAGAACAGGACACCTTGTTTCTACAATGCCTGACAGTGCCTTCTTGCATGCAATAGGTGCTCAACAAATGATAATAGCTCCTCTTTAATGAATGAAAAAGATTTCCAGACCTAGCAAGGATCACAAGAGCTTCAGGAGAAACTTATGAGATGGTTACACATAGTATTCTTGTAGGCTTTTTGTAGATTTTCTTAGCTGAAGACATAGAAAGAAATAAATACTGGGCATATACACTGAGAAAACCACAATTCAAAAAGAAACATGTACCGCAATGTTCATTGCAGCACTATTTACAATAGCCAGGACATGGAAGCAACCTAAATGTCCATCAACAAATGAATGGATAAAGAAGACTTGGCACATATATACAATGGAATATTACTCAGCCATAAAAAGAAACGAAATTGAGTTATTTGTAGAGAAGTGCATGGACCTAGAGTCTGTCACAGAGAGTGAAGTAAGTCAGAAAGAGAAAAACAAATACCATATGCTAACGCGTATATATGGGATCTAAAGAATAAATGGTACGGATGAACCTAGTGGCAGGGCAGGAATAAAGACATAGACATAGAGAATGGACTTGAGGACACGGGGTGGGGGAGGGCGAAGCTGGAGTGAAGTGAGAGTAGCATGGACATATATACACTACCAAATGTAAAATAGCTAGCTAGTGGGAAGCAGCAGCATAGCACAGGGAGATCTTGGTGCTTTGCGATGACCTAGAGGGATGGGATAGCGAGGGAGGGAGGGAGGCTCAAGAGAGAGGGGATATGGGGATATATGTATGCATATGGCTGATTCACTTTGTTGTACAACAGAAACAAACACAGTATTGTGGAGCAATTATACTCCAATAAAGACCTATTAAAAATGTATAAATAAAAAAATAATTGATGGTAGCGATTTTGGCATCTACAAGAGATATGAAGGGATAATGTGGCTTTGTGTTGGTTTGGCCAAAAAGTTTGCTCAGGTTTTTCCATAAGATGTTATGGAAAAACCGAACGAACTTAATATCTAAAACAATGTTATGGGCGTGTGACATATTTGTTGGTTGGAGTTTTAAGTAAGCTCTGTCCTGTAGTGTGTCATGTCTGTTCAAATGTTAAAAGCAGAATAAGAAAGTAGAATTTTAGGTTTGATAAAATTTCCCTTCCAACTCCACTTGTCTGGTATCTTGAGAGATATTAAAATGCATCTCCTATAGAATATGAATACTTAGAATTGTACAGATTGCTAATCTGATTTGTTGAGGGATCACATGGTGCTGGACCATTATTCCTTATTCTGGCCCTTCTACCCATGAGCCTATCAGTGACGTCCAGTGTCTGATTTCAGAACAGAGAATAGCTGAAGAGGGAAAAACCATGCATTGCCGTAAAAGGCTGTTGTCATTGAGAGAGCCATGTTAAAACTATGTTTTTATGCAATTTCATGGGAGTATCAAAGAGGTCATCGGAAGTTGCAAAGTGTACCCCCCTGTAGCTGTGCTCTCTGGGGGCTCTCAGGTGACATTCAAAATATTAATTAGTAAAATATTCTAATTTTCCCATTTTTTCTTCACAGAATTTTAAGGCAAATTCTGCCCATCTCCGCCCTGATAGGTAAATCTAAATAAATTTGCACAAATAGAAAGGACATTAGAATATAAGGGTGATGTGGATTGGTTCCAAGGACACATCTGGAAATTTCCTATTACAAAGAATATCCAAGTTATTCCTGCTAACAGCAGTGGGGCAAACATTTTCTGAAAAGGCCATAGTGAGAATTAGAGGATACAGTATGAAATCTGGGCAAATTTTGACCACTCACAACATTATACACTCTTTTCTTTCTTTATTGAAGTGCCAGTTTAGTAGGTTTGAGTACCATGAAAAACGAGATATCCAAAAAGTAACAAATTGAGCCCACTTAAAAAATAGTAATAAGATCATTTAATAGATGTGTAAAACCACTAAATGATTTTGCAGAAGGATGGCCTCACTTCTGAGTGAATCATAAACTCATAAGCAAGCATTCAACAGGAGATCAGTACCATTTTGTGGTATGTATACTATGACAGTCTCAGCTCCAGTACAAAAATAAATCCAGTGCAAACCATGTATTTAACTTTTTGGCCTGGTATCATTATTCTGCTACTCTTATTGCACCTAAACTACAGAATTCAACAATCCTGTGTCTGATTAAGGAGAAATCAGTTGCCGATGTACACATTGTCTATATTTGTCTCAAGACAAATGAGGGCAGAAGACTAAAACACAAGTTCTAAAGAGACACTCTGCATCTTGTAAAAGATTACTGTAGTAAATCATTGAAACTTAGTGTAGGAAAAAATCAGGAAAAAAAGACAGGTAAATAAAAATAGCTTTATATTAATTTATGTTATGGTGGAGAAATGATTTTGATAGCGAAGGGAATAAATCACACATATAATTGAATACTATTGAAGTTCTATCTAGCCTCAGTTTTTCCATATTGATAATTTGCCCTCACCTGAAAACACATATATCATTTAAAACTGAAAGTTACCTTCTGTAGAATTTATAACATCAGTCATACCTTCCAAGGCTATCAGAGACCAAAGCATAGAATAGGTAGGAAAGGATATAAAAGGCAAACAGATACATTAGTACCATTTATTAAGTGAATCCTGTTTGCCAGGAATTGTAAATATCAGCTTATTTAATCTTCACAGTGGCCCAATGATATGGATATTGTTAAGAAACATAAAGGAAAAACATAAAAATAGAAAACAAGGTAAGGTGAACAAACATCTGGTTATACATTACATTTTTTGTTAAAAGTCAAAGACTTACAGACTGGGTCAAAAATATATATAATATTTATGCTATTTACAAGACACACATATTAAAATGACAAATGTTATGTATAAGTGATGATATATATATAGCAGATAATAACAAACACAAAATGAAAATTGGATATATTAGTATCAGATAACATAGGATTCAAGAATAGCATTAAATGTAACAAAGAGGAGAATTTTGTATTGACCAAGGAACCAACTACACTGGAGAACTGTTAAGAAGTTTTATACATTTTATAATACAGTATTGTAATATATATATATATATTTAAAAATTGGGTAGAAATTCTTAGAAGCATAATGGTAGGGGGAGTTAAATGCTCCATACTCAGTCTTTGAAAGATCAAGTTGACCAGAAGAAAAATAAATTCTTAAATAATTTTAATTATATAGTTAATAAGGTCAATTATATAAATATATGCTAAACTTTGTACTTTAACAATTATTCTTTTTTTTTTAAAGAATTGTCAATGGAAAAAATGCAGACATATCTGTTAGTGGAATATAAGAAAACCTGGAAAGTTTCTGCAAAACAGAAACTAAATAATCCCATTCACTGGCAACCATAAATTAAAACTAAACATGTAAAAAGTAGATTTAAAATAAAGATATCTAATAATTTAAAAATTTTTAAAACTGTTAATATTTATCTTTGAGAATTGTTAAAATTTAACAAAAAATCTCTGATGTATGCCAACAATGGTGGTCAAATTGTCACAATTTTTTTAAGCTTTAACCTAATACAGTCTAATTCAATCCAAATTGGACATTTAAATTTTTCAATATTAAATATTTTAAAACACAGAATAGTCCAAATAACAACATAACATTATCACAAACTCACCACTCAGATTTCTGTAGTGATATTTAAATTTAGTTGCTTCAGGTAGCTTTATTGTTAAGAAAAACGAGTTTATAGAAACATCCAAAATCCCCTCCTCGGGCTTTCCTGGTGGTGCAGTGGTTAAGAATCTGCCTGCCAATGCAGGGGATACGGGTTCAAGACCTGGTGCGGGAATATCCCACATGATGTGGAGCAACTAAGCCCGTGAGCCACAACTACTGAGCCCACGTGCCACAACTACTGAAGCTCCGTGCGCCTAGAGCCCATGCTCCACAACAAGAGAAGCCACAGCAGTGAGAAGCCCGCGCACCACAAGGAAGAATAGCCTCCGCTCACCGCAACTAGAGAAAGCCCGCGTGCAGCAACGAAGACCCAACGCAGCCAAAAATAAATAATAAATAAATAAATTTATTAAGAAATTAAAAAAACAAAGCAAAATCCCCTCCTTAATCTCTTTCTCCTCTCTTACTCCTTCGTAGCTGAAGCAGAGTGGCACACAGTGCAACAAATAGACCAATGGCAGTTAGCATAACATCTAGAAATAAACCATTTATATATGGGGACCAGTAATATGGCAGATCTCTTAGATTTAAATCAGACGGACGCTTTTAATGACTCACTTTAAAGGCATAACTGACTAGAGAAAGGTGAAAAAACAAAGCACAGTATTTCCATTTGAGACCCATAGGTCCAAAGAGATTATTGATTCTTTAGCCCATTAAGTGTGCATAATATTAAAAGTGTATAATAGTGGTCAAAGTTAGTTACACATACATGTTGCTAAAAGCAGACCTGATTCTTTTTTTTTCCCCTTCATTTGGGCTAAGTGATACAATAAGAAATGGGATAACTATACTAATATGGTATGTGATGAAACTGTCAGAGTACAGTTATTAATCAGGAAGTATATTCTAATATCAGATTGGATGTCTAATGTGATCTTGAAATTGTTCATGATTAGACTGACGGCATATTTCAGTTATATTGATAAAAGTGAAATTTCTCTTGGACAAGGATGATCTGGAAATCATGAAATTTAGATAAAGGTTATATCCAGGGCTTACCAAGTGCAGCTAATGTGGAATGTTCCTTAATCCTTCAGAGAGTAGAGCTCCTTAGCATAACACTATAATAATACAGACTGCTTGCTAAATCACTATAGGAAATATTATAAAAGGGATTTTTAATATCATTACCTTTACTTATGTTAAGCCTATCAAGCACCTATCCTCTTTACCTAAAAAAACAAAAAAAAAACAAAAAGGAAAAAATGACTGTATGCCAAATTTTATTATTATTATGACATTGATTCATTATAGGCAGCAAAAACAAAAAGAAACATCCTAGTCAACCATTTTACAGTTATACACTGCATTGTATTAGCTTATTTGAAAATTTTCCAAAGGATATACTGAGAATAGACTATAGACCAGATAACCATATTAATTGAAGTTAGTTGTTAAGATAGATAGGATATGGACAATATCATGAAAAAGGTCACAGTTTATCCTGATATGGTGTTTTGCTTTTATAGGAATTTTCAAAATGGTAGTAGTCATTTTTTTAAATGTTGGACAACAATTGTAGGATACTCTGGGATATTCTGCACTGTCCTGGGTGCTAAGAAACAAGGTCCCTTAGTTGGCCTCTCATTGGCAAAGTCTTACATAATTCTTATGTAATGCTTTGACAGTTCTGTCTCATCCTTACTCTGTTGCCTTACTCATGTGTTTCAGAATACCTACTCTGTTGGTATACCTCCACTCACTTCCTGTTTATCTCTCCAAAAGGCATCCTTTTTTTTTTTCTTTCATTTAAAGCAGAACCCATATTTAATAATAAGAATGCAGGTAAAAACTAAATTCGACACTTACTGAATGCCTACTGTATACCAGGCCTTGTGCCAGTTTCTAGTGATACAGAAACAAATACTATCAGTTTAAAGCCATTGACACAAATTACTTTTTTAGCAGTTTACTCTTTCAACTAAGGTTATGGTTGGGTTTGCTACTATCTTGTTGAGATGTGTAACTAAAAATACAGGAGATATATGGGAGATATAGGATATAAACAGTCCTTCATCTGATAGGAAGTCAAGAAAGAAAGGGTGCTTGCTTTAATTAAGAAAGAAATAGAAAAATAATTTTAAGTGATAACAACCAGTGGTAAGAGTTTGGGAAGACCTAGCTCTTCTAGACAGAAATTGGCAATTAATAATTTTTTTTTGAAATTTATTTCTCTTCTAGACAGAAATTGGCAATTAATAATTTTTTTTGAAATTTATTTATTTTTTTAAACAGCAGGTTCTTTCTAGTGTTTGATTTTTTTTTCGCTAATTCATCCTTATCCTTTAACTCAATCATCAAAATAGACAGTTTCTGTCAATCTTAGAGTCTGTATATAAAACCTATAAACTGAGCTGATCTTATTCATATTGAGCAGCTACTGGGTTAACTTGTGTTTGTTTTAAAGGTATTTACATTTAAAGAGGTTTCTTTGTGACATCATATCTTAACTCAAGGGCATGGATCTCACAATAAGAAAGTAAAGAGGGAGAGCCATTAGGAAGATATATTAGGGCTGAAGTCTTTGACAGTTTCTTCTGAACATAGCCCTTCTTGATATATGAATATATCTAAATTTGCTCTGCATATTTGTTTATGTAATTGTACATAACTGCTGTGATTAACAAAAAAGTGCTTTTAACGTCCCATACTTTTCTTTAAAGAACAGACTTAATGTTATCCATTAGATACTTTAGTATGCATGTAAAAGTGTTCTACGAAGAAAACAAATGTTTGCTCTGGAACAAAATATGCATTGCTCCCCTAACTCTGATTTTCCTGGGGTAAATGGTCCTAAACAGTGATAGTCTAGAAACCCTTCTGGAAACACACACACACACGCACACGCCCAAGTGTGAACCTAAAATTTTTTCCCAACTACAAAACTAACAGTACGTTTGGAAGTGTGTCTGAGCACCTCTGGCACTCCTGTCTCTGAGTTTAAAATGTTAACAATTGAGTGTCATTTTTTTAAGTGTCGTTTTCTGTTTACTGCTCACACATCCTTAAGCACAAGCCCATGACCAAAGGGTTAACCATATGCTGTGCTGTTAGTTTCATTGTATATTTGTTTCATTTTTTAGTACAGTGGACTTTGATCTCAATGGTGTAAAGAACAAAATATATAAAATAAAGATCTAGAAGATGAAACAAACTTGAAAGTAGTTTTTTACTGAGGAAACAGCTTTTTATAAACCAGAAAGTTTTCCAGTTTCGAATACACCAAGTTTCGAAAATGCCAAATTTAAGAGATTGTTGTTGAATATAATAAACTCTGCCCATGTGTAGTATCGTTGTATAGTAGGCTTCCAATAGACCTAAAACATTTTAAACACTACTATTATAGTTTTTATTTTTAGTTTCTTTATTATCATTCTTTTCTTTCCTGAAACTGAATCATCACAATAACAGAAAAATTTTGTTTCTGTGGATTCATATCCCCTACCTTTTTCTCCTGAGAGTCATGTTGCTACTTTTTCTCAGGATTCATATTTTTCTAACTTTTGTGTCTTTTTAGTTCTTTTTCTAACATACCCTCTTAAAGACAATCTTAAAAGAGCTATGTCTAAATGATGGTAAATGATCCATAAAAATAGAATTAGCTCAGTGGCTACAGTCAAATGGCAAGACTAGCTTCTGCCCTCAAAAATGGTAGGATTGGATCTCTACATGATATAATGGTAATATTTCCTTTATTACCATTAATAAGGTAGTAATAAGATGGAATTAACATCTAACGTCTTTTCTCACAGTTAAGAAAAATTGTGAATTTGAGACTATTACTCATGGATTGGTCAAATATATGTGGTCAAGGAACACATTTCCAATTCAATGAAACATATTATACATATAACCTAGCTCACACCAGTGCTCCCAGAATGTTCTCTGATTAAATGAATAAGCAAATATTACTTTAAATAATAAGGAACTTAGTTATAAATCTGTTAAAGGGAATCTGTTAAGGAATTCTTAATCTCTTATTAATTTTAAAGAGACAAACTTTGTTTAAGGATCCTATGCTGTGTTTGTTCCTTGGAAACTGCTAACTATTTGGGAGAATAAATAAAGTATATGTTTCTAAACTATTTCACTCAGTTACACTAGATGCAGTTAATTAGATCCTTCTCTGTGTTGCCACATAACTTTTATATTTTTACTTTATTCTATTTATTTCCTTAAAAGTTCTTCCTAGGCAGGGGCTCCATTTTATTTAAATTTTCTTTATCCTGCCTGTACAGTGCTTGACACATAACTATGTGCAACAGATATTTTAAGAATGAATGAGTAAATGAATTTAAAAAATCAATTTTTCCTAATTGCATAATTTACCATTTTTCTTTTTTTTTGGAAGACAGTGGTAAAGGACTACTTGTTTTACACTAAGTAAAAGAAACCCTTTTTGTTTTGACTTCAATAAAGTCAATAAATATTTATTTCTTACCAGAACAATAGGGTAAGCAACATAATACAGTACAAATAATTTGCATGTTAGTTGCCCAGTTTCAGTTATAAGTAATAAAATATTACGATTATGTTGTGTGCATTCAAATTCCATACATTGTTTTCTATAGGGTGACTAATTGGCTAATGAGCATTAGACTTGCCTTGGATGCTTGTTTTGGGGTAATTTACTTAATATATGGTTAAAATACCAGAAAAACGTCCATAAAGATTTCATCTTGATGGGTGTTCCTGTGTTAAAGGTGGCGAGTACAACATGGAAAACAGAAGCTCAAGTTTTAGAGTGCAATAGACTTGATTCAAATTCTCACTCTATTACTAGGCAGCTTGCTGTGTGATCTGGGTAGCTTTTTTAGCATGTCAGACTCAATTTCTTGGTCTGTAAAATCTGAATATTAATAACACTTAATTCATAACATAGTTGTGTGGGTTCAAGATTTTTAGTCCAGCCCCTGAGTTGTATTAAGCACCTAATATAACTCAGCTAGTAGTACAGCATTTGTTTTTGTTGTTGATGCATTAAGCTGTATTAGCAAATAACCCACATTCTTCAGTAGAAATTTAGATTATCCATGTAATGCCCACTGATATGCTGAGATCTGAACAGTAAAATACAAGTTCTTATTTAGTGTGCCAGAAAAGTGAATTATCCATAACGTAGTCTTCTTTTCATATATTGATAGGTTTGTTGTGGTTATTTTGAGATTTAAACAAACTTTTCAATGACTTAGAGACATGTATGTGCGCATTATATATGGAAAAGTGTTTATATAATTCCAGTGAATAGATAATTAAATTGCAACAACTCTAGAAATATTATATAATATTGTTATGTTTATGTTATACTATACATATTTTATCCTACACAATATTTAATTCAAATATGTTTTTATTTCTATTATCATTTTTGTGATTTCTGAAGAAACTGTATTTGAATGGAAATTCCAATATATATTATTCCAATATATATTATTCCCCTTCATGCAGGGGGAAATTATTTAGAATATGGTTAGAAGCTGACACCATGGTAAATATGACTGTAATGATAGAAATATTAGAGGCTGATCAATATTTATTGAATTTTCCTTGATTCTTCAAAAAAATCCCCAAATTTTGCTAATGAAATGACCTCGTTTCTCACAGGATAGCCTCTGTCATGGGAAATAAATTTTAAAATCTTTGCACATAGTAAGTATTCAGAAAATGTTACAGAGTTGAAGTAGATTTGATGTTAAAGTCATTCAAATATATTCTTTAAAAAATTGCTGTTTTCCTGACTCTTTGTAGTCTCTTCTGGGGTAAGAGAAATCATCGACATTTCAGAGTACTTAATATTTGCTAGACACTGTGACACACACTGAGTTTGGCAGTGGGTAAGATAAGGGTTTATTCTAAATTAATTCACTTAAATTTTTTGGCGACGCAGTCCTCCTAGGTCTTGGAAATGTCCAGGAGTTCTCTGCCCTCTTCACACATTGACTGAGGGCCTCTTTGAGGTCTTGGTAGGATAATAGCCTGTTGCCAACAGGATGATTTGCCAGCAAAGAGTTTCAAATTTGAATTTAGATAGAAAATCTGGTACTTTCAATCAGTGAAAAGAGGGGTTGTTATTCGTATCTGAAGCTATGATTGATCTTTGGATTTTTGTCTGCATAGTGACAAAATATTTTAATGGAAAATATAAAAATTCGACAAAATGTGAGCTTTTGCTTAAATAATGTTAAGTGTACAAATGTTTCACCATTTCTGAAAACCAATTTGATGTGTTCACTATTCTTTGGATGGTTGGTATTGTTCAAATGCAGTGTTAGTCGTGCTTAAAACATGCTTAAGATGTAATGGGCTTTCTTCTGTCATGGAATATTTTGTGTTCGTTTAACCCGGTTTTGTAGGCTTTACAGTTTATTGACTGAGAATAGAACATGACCATTTGTTTTTAATAAGGTATGAAAAATACACATGGGAACACATTGCTTTTAAAAAGTAAATGTTAAAGCAAATGACTTTTTAGACCTGGTGCAGTTCTATAGGGACATTTGCAGTAACTTTTCTAAACCATTCATTGTAATTGTTTTGTCCTTTTTTGTGGTTTTATTTTAAACACAGTTTTTAAAAAAATTAATCTCCCTTGCTATTTTTGTTTAAAAAGTAATGTATGATTCTCTTTTAAATTATTTTTAATTATTTCAACCAAAACAATCAAATAAAGAGGGAAAAGTGGATGCCTTTGAAATGCAGTAATGCTGAGGCTTTCATAAACGGTAGTCATTATAGACAGTACTCAGTATCAGTTGGTCAGTCTTGAGTCACGACTCAGTAATGGTAGTTAATGGAGCATTAGAGTGTTTTGCTTTGTGATGCTCTCACAGGGGTGGGGTGGGCGGGGGCGGGGGAGGTGGTTCCCTGCCAGCTACCAGGAGGACAGCCTCACAGTGAGGCCCTGTGAAGGTCTCTTCAGTATCAGTGAACAGGGATGGTATCTGCAACAAGCCATTTGTGTACTTTCCTAGTCATCATTTTAGATCTCCACAATTCTAAATCAGAATATCTTGTCTTGTTGATTATTAAAGTTCAGAATTCAAATATGTTATTTTTAAAAAGATCTAGTATGAATATTGATTCAAGTTTTAATGTTAGTTTCTCTGCAAAACTATCTTTTTTCACATAATGAGAGCATTGGACCATGAATTTAAATGGTCCTCACAATGTTTAAAGTTTGATTTTCTGATTATTTTACTGAATATTTATTTGATTTCCTAATTATACTCAAAATCATGAAATTTAAACTTTAGCTTTTCTTTAGTGTAGTAAAGACTTTATTAATGGCATTCATGCAAAAAAGGGAGAGAACAAAAATCAGCTTATTAATAGCTCTCCTCTAGGCACATTCATGAAGAAAACTAAATTACTCAACATTTACACCACTGGATAACTTTGCATATTTCTATGCCTTTATTCACACTCCTTGAAGCCATAACGCCTTCTGCCTGTGGGTCTTCTCTCTCCATATCCAAGTCCTGCCTATCTTTTCAAATTCAGATCTTACATCACATCAACCTTAATGAGATGTTTAATGACCTCCCCAGCTGTTAATAATCACTTTCTTCGAGTTCTCACAGTATCTGCATCTCTTATGGCATGTATCACTTTTTACCTCTCATTACAGTAATTTATATACCTCTATCCTTTCTCTGTTTTAGAACTCTTGAGGGCAGATTCTCTGTTTTAGAAATCTACTTTGGGTACTCAGTATCTGTCAAGTAATTGAGTAAGTCAATGAATGAGCTATATTAAAATTAACTTGGTTATAGGACTCAGGTAAATATAGCTGTATACAAACATTTTAAATTTTATTCTCCCTCACAAAACTCCATTAAAATTGAGTAAAGAAATAAGAACCCTAACATTAACACCACACCCACCAGAACAAAGAGAATAGATAAGATATGAGAGATTTTAAAGATTTACACATGGTACATCATTTTGTAACTTCAGAGTCGCTAGATCTTAAAAGTGTCCATAGGGAAAAAGCAAAGATTATAACCAAAAACAGTTGTGACTGGATATTAGAATAGCATTTAGTTTTTCTACTGAATGTTAGAAGTCAACAAAACAAAAATTTTAAACTAAAGAGAAATTATTTTCAATACAGGATTTTATACACAACTTAACCATCATGAAGAGAGTGTAATAAAGATCTTCTCACATATCTAAGGTCTGAAAATGTTTACCTATAAAGTGTTCTCTCTTAAGAAGCCACTGGAGGATGTCTTCACAAAATCAGGCAAAAAGACTTGATATCAAAGAACTAGATGATCACTCCCACACTCCCATTAGGTTGGTGAAATGCAGTCCCCAGGCCACACCACTGGTACCCAGTCTAGACTGGAGCATGATTAGGAGTTAGAGATGTTTAGAGATGTGTGTGAAAGTTTGAAAAGAATTAAGGATTGAAAACCAGTTAACTCTAGGGGAAAGAAAAGTCCCTCAGGAGGACTTATAAGTACAGTCTGTCTTCATTATTCACTACTTCTGTATTTGCAGATTCGCCTAACACTACAGTTTATTTGTAACCCCAAAATCAATACTCATGGCACATTTGCAGTCATTCACAGACATGCACAGAGCAGCAAGTTTGAGTTGCTTGACATGCACAATCCCATCTGAGGCCAAACAAGTCGACACTCTGCCTGCCTGTTTCTGCTCCCATAATTTGTGTCCTTTTCGCTATTTAGTGCCATGTTGTTTTTTTTTAATTTTTATACTTTTTTGTTTGTGATTTCACTGTTTCAAATGACCTCCAAATATGCAATAGTATTGAAGTACTGTCTAGTTGTTCCTAAGTGCAGGAAGGTTGGGCTGTGCTTTGTGGAGAAAATGCAGGTATTAGATAAGCTTCACTCAGGCATAAGCTGTAGGGCTGTTGGATGTGACTTAAGTGTTCATATTTCAACAGTATTATTAAATAAGATGTCTTTAAACAGAAACACATAAATAAGGTTCTAGATTGGTTGATTGATTATTGTGTTGTGACAAAAGTCTTGTAAGAACCTAACCCTGTATTTTACATGGGAGCAATGGTTCAGTGTTCACTAATTCAGTGTTTGCAGCTACTTTATAGAATGGAACTATGGTCAATAAAAAGATTTGACTGTATATTATTCCATTTTGCCTGACAATGAACAACTTTTGTTAATAAATGTAAAATTTATAAATTTGATGTCAATATGACCAAAATGTGTTATGTAACCATAGTGGGAAAATGGTAGGAGGGAAGGCAAAAGAGGAAATAAACAGGAAATAAATAGGCAATAAATAAATAGGAAATAAGTACCCAAAACTAGTATCAGAAAATATCAGTATAAGCATATTCTTTATAATCATTTAGTTAAATATCAGGAGAAACAAAGACTTGAAAATGGTGGTTTATAGAACCAGACAAGGAGATGGGAATAGTGAGGTAGGAGAATGTGGTTTGTAAAATACATTTTGATATTAAATGTAGCTTTAAATCATGGATAAATATTTGCTTGAGAGAAATAGATTAATATTTAAAGGATAAAATGAAAACAGTTTTGATTATATAATTGAAATTTAAATACAACTACACAATGAAAACCCTTTAGATTTTAAAGTAATTTATTTATTTTTTAATCCATGGTAGGAAAGAAAATTTTGTTCAGGTTTGTTTTTTTGTTTTTTGTTTTTTGGTGACCCTAAAAACCAACTGTAAGTTCCTATATGACTCCATTTTTTAAATTGAAGATTAAATTCTGTTAAATAATATATATTTGTGGATTTCTTGCATTTGCTTTGTTTATCCAAAAGTATTTTAGACATTTGCTACTGTGAAAGCATGACTAGTTAGATCACTTTCTTATCCTAGAATTCCAATTTACACTCTCAACTGCACGAATAAATGATTCTACTGGACTTAGTCTTCCATCGTGTCACATATTACAAGACAATGTTGCATCTTGGCAAAAATTCTGCTGGCAGATGTAAAGCTTAAATTTACACAAAGATATTCCTGCCAATAGTTTCTGAGATATACATAAAACTAAATCAATTGAGCTTCACATAATACCGTTAACACCATTTCTATGGAATAAGAGTAGAAAATAGCTTGGTTGAAAGTTTTGAAAGCTACATTTCCAGAGGAACAAAAGGAAAAAGAGGAACTCTTCTAGTAAAAGATAATTGGCAAAGTGATACGTAAAAAAAATGGAAAAGGCATTACTGACTTGTAGAATGTTCTAAAAATACCTCATTCAATAAGTACATCTTGCTAGTTGACACACAATTATGTTAATGTAGTAAGAGTCGAAGAGTAATTTAAATATAATTAGGGCTTAAAACATAAATGGCATAGAACATGGAACTTGTTTTCCTATTCGTGCAGGTTTTTCTACGCAAATGAAAAATAAAAAGTAAACTATAAATGAAAATTTTTGCTGTATTTCCATTTTAGTTTGAGTTTATTCTTGCATGGCTGATAAAGATGATGAAACAAATGAGTTTCATCATGAATTTATTCTCTAATAAATGACACTTTTCAACATCTTGTCTTGCAAAAAAGAATGAAAATCATTTCTTTATTCTTAATAAAACACCTGTTTTCTATGCACATTCATTTTCATACAGTGTCCGGAGCTGCATCCATAAAACAACAAAATTACTTATTAGAAAGGAGAAATTTAGTCCACCAACAACAAATAGCTAAATAATGACATAAAAATCACCTTGTTTGATATTTGTTGTCAGTGGGTTTACTGACTGTTTTAGGGAGTTGACTTGTTTTGACATAACCTGTGATCAATTTTAATATGACATAGATTGAATTAGTAAGATCTGTGAAAAATCATCTAGACAGACTTTCTTTTTTGCTTGACACTACAAGTAGATCAAGTGTAACTCCTGGGGCTAGGCATAAATTGGGTAGGCAAAGTGATCTTTTCTAGATCTCTATTTCAGATTTTAAAAATAATGTAAGGCCAGTTTATTTATTAGCTCATTCAGCAAACTTGTATTGAATTTGCACTGTAATTCAAGAATCTGCTAGATGTAGAGGATATAAGCAGAAGATAAATAAATAAAAAACATGAGAATTACAGTGTTAATCTTGCTATGAGGGGGCACTTTGGGAACCTACAGGAAGGAGATAATGCCTGAGTCCTAAAGGTTAGCTTTCAAGTAGAGTATATTTTTGAAGTTTTAGAAACAATATCAGTGAAATG
Source organism: Balaenoptera acutorostrata (assembly GCF_949987535.1). Classification (NCBI taxonomy): domain Eukaryota; kingdom Metazoa; phylum Chordata; class Mammalia; order Artiodactyla; family Balaenopteridae; genus Balaenoptera; species Balaenoptera acutorostrata. The sequence continues at coordinate 38,618,552 of NC_080077.1, read as the reverse complement.
ATTCAGGAGCAGGATGTTCCTATTTATTCCTACACCCTATCTACAACCTAAATTGAAAGACGAGATACCTGAACAAATTAAAGAACATAGTAAATGAGAGGAAATGTAGAGTAAACTGTAGGTATGAGAGATAAAGGAATGCAAAAAAATAGTATGTGCTATTCTTTGTTTCATGTAGCATTGTCTCATAAGCATCTTTCCATGACAGTAAGTATGTAGAGCACCAAGTTTAATGGCTTCCTACTCTACCATCTTATTTTGGATGCGCCCTCATCTATTTTCCCATCCCCTTTTCGTTGGCCATGTAAGTTATTTATAAAATTGTACTAATATAAGTATTTTGTGATGATTAACATATTTATATGAATGCACACGTACGATACAGGCATACTTCAGAGATACTGCAGATTCTGTTCCAGACCACTGCAGTAAAGCAAATATTGCAGTAATGAGAGTCACACAAATTTTTTGGTTTTCCAGTGCATATAAAAGTTATGTTTACACTATATTCTAGTATATTAAGTGTGCAATACCATTATGTCTAGGAAAACATGTACATACCTAAATTAAAAAATACTTTATTGCTAAAAAATGCTAACCATCATCCGACAACATAGGATTACCACAAACCTTCAATTGGTAAAAAAAAAAAAAAAAAAAAAAAAAGGTGTTTGAAAAGCACAATAAAACAAGGTATGCCTGTATATATCTTGTGTACATTCTTGATTTTTTCCTAAAATCATAGAATTTTAATTATGTCATCAAAGAATATGGCATATTTAAGCCTCTTCATTTACATCAATGGATTGCTTCTAATAAGTTTGTCCCAAATTATATATAAAGAATTGTACCTATATATGTGTGTATTGATTTGCTGATTATCTCTCTCCCACTAGAATGGAAGCCTCCTAAGGATAGGAAACTTTGGTTTTATTCAAACCGACCTAGAATAATTCCCAGAATATAATAGGAGGTCCATAAATATTTATTTGATTAAATGAATGAATTTTCTTCTTTTTTTTAAATTGAAGTATAGTTCATTTACAATGTCTTAGTTTCAGGTGTACAGCACAGTGATTCAGTTTTATATACATATAAAGAATATATATATAAACATATATATATTCTTTTTCAGATTCTTTTCCCTTATAGGTTATTACAAAATATTGGGTATAGTTCCTTGTGCTATACAGTGGGTACTTTTTGGTCATCTATTTTATATATAGTAGTATATATATGTTATATAGTAGTATATATATCTTAATCCCAAACTCTTAATTTATATATGTTAATCCCAAACTCTTAATTTATCCCCCCACCCCCTTTCCACTTTGGTGACCGTAAGTTTGTTTTCTATGTCTGTGGGTCTATTTCTGTTTTGTAAATAAGTTAATTTGTATTTTTTACAAATATTGCACATATAAGCAATATCATATAATATTTGTCTTTGTCTGGATTACTTCACTTATTATAATAACCTTTAGGTCCATCCATGTTGCTGCAGATGGCATTATTTCATTCTTTTTTATGGCTGAGTAATACTCCATTGTACATAAAATAAATGAATTTTCAAAGGAAATAATTTTAAGCTGAACTGTTTAGATTCAAAATCTGGCTGATCTATGTAAAACAAGTAATCTTTCTTAGGGAGAAACCAAAATAATTAACACAGATTTTCTTCAAAGATATATATATGAGTATGACTCCAACCAAGTGCTAAGAACAGAAATGGGGGGGGGGGGAGAAATTAGGTTTTTAATTAAAAGATAGATAATTAAGAGAGAGTTGTCAATAAGAGGTTTTGTTACCCAACAAAACTGATTTGTATAGAGCACTCTGTATTAACATCACAGAGCAGGCTGTTGGGTGTAAAGGGTGAGAAATGATACTAGAAAGTGGATTATAGAATTCCATGAACCTCAATTTCATACATGTAGAGGCTATTACCACCTGGAAATGTGATGCCATTTTTACCTTCTTTGCTCTCTCTTCTGTTAGGGGTACACATAGGAAGGATTCATTTTGAATAAGATGCATATTACAGAAATGCTACTATACCTGATTAGAATTAAATAGATTTTTATCGTTAGGAAGAATATGAGCTCCTTTTTGTACTAGTTGACTGAGGTTACTTTATTTGCTCGATGTTATATTTATATTACAAAATTGTCTTCTATGAAAAATATACTCTTGGACAGGAATCAATCAGATATTTTGTGTACCTTTTCACTGAGAAATTAATATATCCTAGAGGAACATTTGTTCTCTTACACTCTGTCTGATAAGCCTGGGTAGGAGACAAGACCTTGGTTCCTGTTTTAGCGCTATATATTTCCATCAGAACAACTAACTTCTACCTGTCCCATAAAGAATTATATGGATAGGCAGCTCATGATGGATTTTTAAGTCCAGGAGGTTTAAATAAACCTGTTAGAACATCTGTGTTATGATGCAAGAGGAACAAGCAAAGGGAAGTGCTTGATACGGGGCGAATACCTTGCTGACAAGTCAGTACAGGTGCAGTCATGATAGCAATTTGCCATCCTGCCAAAGTGCAATATCAGTTATGTCTTTGAAATAAGTAAAGATATTCTACCCTCATGAAATATGAAAAACATGCTAAGTGCAGAAGAATAGTTCTCCTTGATTGTTAAGGAACTTCTTTTCAATAAGGAAAAGACAAATATACTCTTATGGAATAAGTCACGCATGTTTTGTTTTATTTCCTTCTTTTGTTAAATTCAATTTTGCTCCATGTCGAAGGGGACAAGGACAAGATTTCTGTAGGGCCCAGGATGGGGTGGGTTTGCATTCCTGATTTACCTATGTTATTATCTCATTTCATTCAGTATTAGTTGTATCAGTCAACAAAAAGATATATAAAGTATTGTCCTCATGGATATTACACTCTAGTTTGGGGAAAACAGACAATAAAGTAGCTAAATACTGAGTAAGTTATATAACTAAATACATACAAACATATATACATATGTATGTATCAACATATACACACATAATAAGAGAAAGTGGGTAAGATGGTATTTAGTGCTACGGAGAAAAGGGAAAGAGTTGGGTGTATTGATGGGAGTGAATGCAGATTTAAATTGAATAGTCAGAGAATGCCTGACTGAGAAGGGGACATTTGAGTAAAGATCTGAGGGAGGAGGGGAATGAGGTGAGTGAACACCCAGGGAAAATATAAATAGGAAGACCACAGGTCAAGGCAGGAAGGAGGTGAGATCACCCAGAACTGAGCTCTGGTCACTCTCACATTAAGAGGTCAAGTTCGCGATGAGGAATGGCCCCCACTTGCCACAGCTGGAGAAAGCCCTCGCAGAGAAATGAAGACCCAACACAGCCATAAGTGAATAATTAATTAATTAATTAAACTTAAAAAAAAAAAAAAGAGGTCAAGTTGATGAGGTAGAACCAGCAAAGGAGGCTGATGAGGAGAGGCCAGTGAGGTGGGAAGAGACACAGAGGAGTGAAGTGTAGGGAAAGCCAGGTGAAGAAGATGTGTCAAGGCAGAGTCGCTATGTCACTTGCTGCTAGGTCATGTAAAATATGGACTAAGAATTGACTCTTTTGGTGTGTGACAATCACTGATGATGGCAAGAGCACCTTTTGTTCCATGGTGGGAGTGAAAGCCTGACTGATACATGTTCAAAAGAGAGTAGGAAGAAAGAAATTTTAGACAGAGGATATAGACAGTTTCTTCTATAGAGAGAGTAATGATGATATAATTGGAAGGGAAAATGGGGACAAGAATGAGCTTTGCTGCTGTTGTTCCTTTTGGGAGGAGAAATTAGGGTATGTTTGTGTGCTAATAGGGAAGATCTAGTAAAAAGTAAAACGATTGATGATGCAGGAGAAAGGGGAAGAATCACTAAAGCAAGGTACCAGAATAAGTGAAATGGAGTAGAATCTTGGGTGCATATCTTTCTTCCAGTTGGGTATCCTTTTCCCACCCTTCCTGAACTCTTTTGTCCTATCATTTACACAAGATATTGCTATTGTAAAGCCATGTACAAGAATTTCACTAAGTATTTTTCTGTGATTTAATTCTACTCAGGACTTGACATTTACAGATAAATAGACTTAAAACAGTTTTCTATATGGACCATTCTGAAGGTTCTATATAAAATACAAAGTTAACTTTAGTTTCTTTTGTTTCTTTTGGCAAGTTACATGGACAAATTGAACTCAATGTTGTTTTATTTTTGTCGTCCCATTTAGACATTATTTCCCTACTGAGATTTAGTTAGAACATTTGCTTTGGTGAATCATCTGCTGACTTGGGATAGTTACCACCTATTAGTAGATGACAAAGACACTGAAAATATTGAGGTCTGTAGCATGATACAGGATGAGAGTATTTTCTGCCTGAGTATATTCATGTCCAGAAGAAAATGCAGAGGAAAAATGCTTAAAATGAGATGGTACGTGGGGGAGGACATAGTTTTGTTAGTCTGATTTGAGTATAAAACTACAATTTTAGTAGTATGGGGATTTGGAGTTTGTTACTAATTGATACTCCGTTCTGTCATAGTCAAGAGTAAGACACTGTTGGAGGGCTAACACTTCTTGGTGTGTGTATATGTAAATAGGCATACACACTACATTTATGCACACATACGTATATGTGCATACATTCACATGTGCACATGTTTGTATCTATATTTTGAGTAAGGTTAAATTACTCTTTAGTCTTAATATTATTCTTTTTAGTTAAACTGTGATCCTTTGATAACTTTCAGTTCCAAAAATAAGCTCTTAGTATACCAAACATCACAATTGTACTAAAACATAGTCATACATCAAATGAATTATTTAACCCAAAGTCACTATGGGAATGGTTCTGCTAGCATACACGAGAGATAAGTCATTTAAACATATATTGATTAATGAAGGCTGCTTTTGTGTCTTTTTGAAACATCAGTTTAGGGCCTAAGAGAATAGAATCCTCTGAGAATTACATGTTTTCTCATTCTTGTGTTGTTTCTAAGTGCTAGTAAGCAATCTGTGACTCTGCAGAAACAGCTTAGATACATCTACTTGGAAATATTGTTCTGGAAAAAAAAAAAAATCATTGCAATTCTGATTGATGACCAGCATAGCAAGCAGTCTTTCAGATGCCTCCTTTTGAGCCCTGAATAAATATACCTAGAGAATGATTTTTGAATTCTTTTCTGTCCAAAGCTTTTAAGGAATTTTGTCTTTTCAAATTGTATGAAAAAATGTCCCTAAGGCATGGATCACTGACATTAAAAGAAGTGGTGTCTTTCCCACTTTTCTGAAATCTCTATAAGGCTTGAATCCTTTCTGGATATTTAGTTTTGCACAATACCTTTTCAGTGTTTGTGAATATTAGGTATAGTATTTTAGGATGTGGCCATTCCTTGAACAGGAATAAAGTCTGACTTGGGAATATAAGCCATTTTTCTCATTATATTCAGTCAAATACTACAGTCAAGTACTACGTTGGGTCCTGAGCTAATTAAGAAAGCAAAAACTTCCCCCCAGGCTAATATGCATATCCAGTAGCTAGAGCTACCTAATCATTCATCCATTCTTTCATACTGTACATGTTTTTTGGCCATTCAATATGGATGCTTTATGCTGAGCTGTCTATTCATAAAAAATAGAGATGAAATCATAAGATATTCAACTAAGATGTTTCCAACTCTTTGTTGTGATAAATTTTCTCTTAATTTATAACTTATAACTTTCAAAACTTTTTATTCATTTTTAGGAGGCTAGACTTCTCCAAGAAAGAATTGCTAAGTTTACCTTAATGGTACTTTATATTTTTTAAGGATGGTATAAAATGTCAGCAACATTTTAATTCCATATCTATATTTATAAGTTTTCCTTTCCTAGTCACTTATGATACCATGTCTGTATAAAACTGTCATTTTGTTTTCTTCTTGATCATCTGAAATCATAAGAATGTTTCTATTCTACTTGATTATTACTAACTGCCCCCATTTTCTAAAATAATACATTTTAAACATTATTTTTCCCCCTGCCATTCAAAGAAAGTCTTTTCGAATTATCGTTAATTTTAACTTGACTTAAGGATTAGAAACTAAATTACTTCTTTTTATAACTTGTAATTTGGAACCTTAATATTACGAAGCATGTGTTATTATCACGTCATATAATATTTTTGCAAAGAAATTGAATATGGAAAAATATATACATATAAAATTTAAGATAAAGTTATTTTACTGGTTATTTTCAAGTGTATATAATATCCCTATAAAATATAAGCCATCTACTAGTTTGTAGAGATTTTTTTTTCCATTTCGGTTGAATAATTTTTTGTCCAGATGCCCAAATACCTCTGAAGCACAGGAAGAATTATGTCACACCATCCAGAAAACCCTTATCAAAGCAAAGCTCTTTTCTCCGGTGGTGTGAGTATATGGTATGATGAGTGGTGCTATTTTGCTGTTTGTACACTGGTCATTCTAGCAGAGGCTATATATTAAGGAAACAGATGGAGAAACATCAGTTATATTTTGTGCCTTCTGTTAACTATAAAATGTTAGGAGACTTGGAAAGCAGAACTAAAATAACTGAAGGTGTCAAAGAATAAGTCAGGTATGATGGGAGAGAATGGATACTCTCAATTCCAGCAGAGGTGGTATTTTTTTTTTTTTTTTTCTATTGAAAGCTTTGGAATAACCTTCAATTTGTATTTTTTCCTATGTAAGCTGTTAGGTCAATGGATACTTTGTGAGTTTTTTTAACCTGAACTTGACAGTCTTCCAGGAGCCACCTGTTTATTTGTTGAATATATTGATAGGTTATAAAAGAACTCCAAAACTAAGATGTCTTTTAGAAGTAAGTCAGTGGAATTTGATATCTTTTTCGGTCAGTCTTTTTTGTTGTTGTTCATAACAATTTATCTAATACAAAAATTTCTAAGAATTACTGTTTCTTTGAAACAGGTTTATTTCCTGCAAAAGTGCTTCAGTTTTGCAGTTGAACATGTGTTCTCTCAGATCTTCAAGACCTGGGTCACCTTCTAAGAATTCAATTGTTGAATCATTAACCACAGATAATGTGTCACTATTATCAAAGGCACAGTTTTTCCCAATGATTAGATCTAATTCCTGCTCATGTTATTTTAAACCTCTGACGTTTTCTCTTCTTCCACTCCCTTCTCCTCTTTGTATTCTATTTTTATTTTATTATTTTTGACTTGACGTTTCCCTGCATCCCCTTATTTGACAAATAGCTGTATTGGGGTCTAGACTTTGGTACAGCAAAGGGCCAATCTCTTTACTTTGTTGACCACGAGAATATGTGGTGTCTTCTTTTAACAAATAAGAATTGTTTTCAGTAACGCTAATAAATCTGCCAGGTAAGATGTTAGGAGGTATTTGGGGAGGAATTTCAATTTTATTTATTGTGTTATTACTTATGATGAATTTAGCACTTACACACAAGAGTCTTTTTGTAAGAAGCACTTTACAAATATCTTTGAGTTCTCCCAATGACCCTGTAAGAAATAGAAATAGAGGATTTATAACCTCCATTTCACAGGTGAAGCTGCTGAAACCACACATTTTTATTCTTGTGTGTTTAACTCTTTGAGAGAAATGTCTCTTCAAGTTTGAAAGATTCACTATTATTATTCTCCTGAAAGTCAAAAAACAGAGGCAAATAATAGTCTGCATCTGATGGCCTGAAAGGCAAACCTCCTTACTGAGTGTATTTATGCCCCTTAGAGGGACCAATCACATATTTCTGTCTGTATCCTTTTCACGTTGATTGTGGACTGATTTTCTCTGCATTTTAGATCCTGTGTAGCTGAGGGTTTTCCTATGAGATGGTTCATGTATTTGATTTAAAGGAAAGTAGAACTATAACTTTGCTGTTTGGAAAACTATTCTAATACTGAAGCTGACATTTACATTTACACACATTCCTCCAAGGATTTCAGTGCTTCTGTGTTTCTGTAAGCTTCAGACTATTTTTTTCTTTTAATCTGTTTTTTACTGTGAAACACTTAGTATATTTGCAGATTCAAACACCCATAAAGAAGTGGTATTAATACCAATGTTATCATTTTAGATTTACAGAGCATTCTTACCTCTAATAAATAGTTATAAACCACCCAATTTTCCAAAGATGACACAGATTTCATTTGTTTCTGCTTTTCACTAATGACTTGCTGTTTTGGGTAGACTCAGTTTCCCATGCACCAGTCTATCCCTGTAGTGACCAACCTAGGCTCAATTATGACTTCTTAGATCCTAGAAGGTAATGCCTCATAGCTGAGGGAAGGTGGGCCTCTGGGCCAACATGAATATACAAGTAATCCTGTGATGGAAGGAAGCAAAGAAAATGGATATGAGACTAACCATGGTAGTAGCTAGTAACTTGGCTCCCACTTGCTGCAATCTTGCTGTAGTTCTTAATAAGCCTGTTATATACTCAACACTCCTGTTGAGTGAGAGCTCCTTCATTCTAGAAAGCAACTCTCCTACCATTTACCTATGTGTTTAATATAGGTCCATTGCCCTTACTCTTTTACTGAAATCAATCTTTAATACGCAACAAAATCATTTTACCATTAAGTGATATTTTAAAACTATTCACCAGTGCAAAGTAATTTACAATAGAAAAAAAGTGTATATATATATATATATATATATATATATATATATATATAGTCTGTTGTCTAATATGTCATTTATTCTACCGTGGGCAGCTTTTTATCACAAAAATATAGGGAAAGACATTCTAATAAGCAAACCTTTATATTACAAGTTGAGAGACCACATAATACTATTAGTCAAGTAATAAATAGAGCACAATTGAAGGTATATTTATTATATCATAGGGGGCAGAGAGTTAGGAAAAGGTATGTAGTGATAGAGTGGTATCCAGAATATTTCAACCTGTTTTCTGCTGTAGTCTAGCTCAGATGAGAGAATTAAAGATAAAAATCTTCTGACGGGCAGACAAGATGGAAGAAAAGTAACAAAAGGTAAAACAAATGGAGGAATGCAAGCATGTCACAAGTTAATAACTCATGACTAAAGATGAATGTATATGATTGTGGCAGGCAGCTATTCACTATCAAAAAAGTCCAATAAGTTGAAGATTCACTTTACCTAGTCTTCACAGTATATGGGCTACCTACTGGACAATCTCTGGTCTGGGGCCTTAATTCTAAATAGGTAATGAAGAAGTTGTCTCATAATGTATAAAACCATACAATTAGTTTTCTAATAGTATATCGTGTTCACGTGATTTCCAAGTATTTTCAAAGATCGATCTATCTTTCGAAAGATATATATGTATATATCCACACAAACATATACCTGGAAAGAATGTTCAAAAATACATAAAAGACATTTATTCATTTCTTAATTAAGCCCTACCTTCTCTGCCTTCCCTCTTTTAACCTCCATAACCAGTTACAATGTAATATTTTAGATATCAAAATTCCTTAACTTCATTTTTGTAGGCAAATATGATTTAGACAAAAGCTCTCAAACATCTTTAAATCTGTCAGCATGCAAGAATTTTCTTCCCTTCCTGCCCGATTTCTCAGAGTGGTGTTTAGAAATGCCAGTCTTGGAGTCTTCTTATTTCCCAACTCTTCCTCTGGATATGATTGTCTAGACTTCAGTGGGCAAGTGGCTCAAAGATATTTCATCCATGGGTTACTCAGTGGCCTATAAGATGACCCGGTCTGAAAATATTTGTTGAATGAACTAGAAAATGCCAAGTGAATGAAATGGTTATTAGTAGGAGCTAAGGTTAAAAGGAAATAAAGATAAGAGCCGTAATAGAGCATACCCATGAAAAATGATGACAAGCCTAAGTGCTAAGGAAGACAGAACTACACATTAGCAGAACCTTTGAGATAAAATATGTATACAAATTTAGCAGAAAGAATGAGCCAATTTAAATTAAGAGAAATGAACAGTTCCTTAGAAGCTGAAGCACAATGCAAAAGACACTGTATGATGATTAAAGGAAGAGACACTGATCCTTAACCCAAGTCCGTGTTTATCCTAACAATACTTCCCCTTTTCCTAATTAAATCTATGCATTTTCCTCTGAAATTTGCTTACATAAAGTATTCTCCAGTAGCACTGCTTACAAATGTCATAATTCATAACATTGCATGAATGTCATAATTGTTGAGGAAAAGTAATCATGTTTTGAGGAGACTGGAACTACTATTTTCCAGTATGTTATGATGCTCACAGAGATACCCTCAGTCTCCTTATTGTACAAACTTAAGAAGCCTTATAGACCCCTCCACCTTGTAACTAATTTATGACAGTTTATGTTATATGGTAAAAATAGGGAGATTACATTTTCTCCATGCTGATTCTTTAGAGAAGGAAAACACAAGAAATAGACTAGGTGTTAGCTTTAAATAGAAGAGGGCAGAAGTCTGAGGAACTGGGGTGCTTTGTGGGCCAGTCTGGGTCTGAGAAAGAACTATTCGGTCTTAATAGTTGGAAGACTTATGAACTCTTGCATCTCCCTCCCACCCTCCCTCTCCTACCCCTCTAGGTGGTCACAAAGCACTGAGCTGATCTCCCTGTGTTAATTTTGAGAATTCTGTACAAACTAACATTATGTGACATCATAACATTTTCTGCTCTAGTATTGAAACACAATTGGTTGGATCCATTGCCTCCTTGACAAGATCCATTGCCTCCTGGATACACAGGTGGTGTCCTAGCTCTGCTGTTTTCCCTACAGTGAGTCCTGATGGTGACTATGATGCTGCCAAAGCAAGAGGAGTGAAATCTAGCCTGTGACCCACCTTCTCACTCCAAGGGTTTGGAAGGAGCTAGGAATATGCTCGTTCACTTTTATTTGTCTTCCTTTCCTCAGACTTCACACTTACATAGAAGAACATAGTGAAAATGGGTCCAAACAAGCCACCTTTATCTCTTCAAATCTTAAGATATGACATACTTTGATTCCGTATAGGTTTTATTCTCCATGTCCCCAGGACCTTTGTAATTTATGACCTTGTTATTTTTATGTGATGTCAACTCTAAATACCCAGCAAAAGTATACAGAGCTCCAAAAATTCTGAAATAACCTAAATGAGATTTTCTAAAGCCTCCCTATTTATTTGCTAAATTATTCTTGCTTGTTATACTATATTAACACCCACAAATCTTTGATAGCATAGCCATTTGTTTTTAAAGTGTTTTGTTTATTAATCAACACAAGTTTTGCCTTGAATTGTCAGTTCTTAATATCATTTATCTTTTTTTTTTTTTTTAGATGTCTTAGGCTTTGCAGATCATTCCCTTCTTCCAAGTTACCCTGGAATTTAGATCATGTCTATATGTACCCAGAACTTCATCAGGCCAACCTAACTCTCCCACCTTCTCTGGCTCTTCCTCTTGTCTGGTTCTTTCCTCTCAGGAGTTGTTGCATACTTACTTTTTAGCATCAGATTTGTCCAACCATTTCTGTCTCTAAAGCATCATTGAATCCGTACATGACACTCCAATGCTATTGTTCCCCACATCTTAGTTCTTCCTTCCTTCACGCAAATCTTTCCTAAAATGCGATTTCTTTCACCGTCCTTCTTCAGGCAAATAAGACTTTAATTCAACATGAACTTTATTAATCATGTCTTTGGCTATTTAGCACAATGCTAGCTGTGCCTTTAAAGTCACTGATATGCCCTTAATAACCAGAAGGTACAGTTGGGAAAAAAGAATGATTCCAAATAAAACAATGAGAGAGCTCAATTAGAGGTATATTGTCAAGTGCTCGTTTCTACTATGTTTACTATATATTCCTTAGAAAGGTAAGTGCTATATCCTCCTTCATCCCTTCCTATTTAACCAATTGCCCATTGTGACCCTAACCTTGGAGCCACCACACAATATGGGTATAATGCATGTCTCTGTGTGTACTGATAAAATGTTAACCATTCACATACTTCATGTTCAATTTTGTTAAACATTTTTCTTCATCCTCCATCAATGTGGTCTGCCTGAGATAATAAGCATATAAGGGGTCTGTTCATGTAAGCTTTACTAATTGCATTTAGCTCAGTACTCTCCATAAATTCTAAAACATATTCTATAACTAACACAAAAGTTATAAACATTAAAAATTTTATTGTTTGAATGAAGAATGTTGGATTGCCAAGTTTTGATTAGAAGTGCAGTCTGTATTATATTTATTGCAAGCTTTAAGTATCATTATCTTCTAGTAGAGTAGTTCCTCAGTAGTGCCAACCTTTCCATCATACGACTAAATAAGGTAGAGTTATAATGCTGGCTACCATTCAGATGGTGACAGGTGGCAGAGAAAGCACACAATGGAATTTTCCATCTGTTCTCTACTCTCTATCCAAGGCTTAAAGGACAGAGTGTGTTTTGTTATATACTCTTCAAACCTTTTTCTCCATCTAAAAGATCATTTAAAATTTGTTTTATACTTTAGCTTACCAGGAGACTTATAAATCTTGAAGGTCAAAATCACATGTTCATCTTTCCTCACCTTTTTTGAGAAAGCACACGGGTTTATTCCTTATGAAGAGCTGAATTCTGGCTTGGGCTTTTACACTTTATCTGTAGAAAATATCTCAGCTTCCAACAGCTTTACAAAAAGCAGAATGTATGTATCCATAAAGAGTAATACATATAAAGAAGATTCGTATACTTCATATTCACTGAGTTGTTAAAGGCATTAAAGATAGCCTCACTTTGTTATTAGTAATAGTTTTGTAAATTTAGATTTTGATGACACTCATTATGGAAGCAAGATTATAATACTAATAAAGAATATAAATTATGATAGATAGAGGGCTGCCAGTTTGAAATTTTGCATACAAGGGGAAATACTGTCTATTTTGGATAGAAATTGTGAGTTTTTGAATTAAAATTTTAGTTTTTTTCTATTTAATTTTCCATGGGACATTTTTTATATGGCCTCTTCCGTGCCATTATAATGCAGTAAAGTTTAAGAACCATAAAAGAGGCAGAAAATATGTTGTTATAAAAGTTTTGTAGGGAAAATGCCCTTCTTTCCCTGAGCACTTGGGATATATTCCTGGATGGCAAATAGTAAAGACTGTATTTTAATATGTTTAATTGTAATGACTTTATCTGAGTGAATGGGTTAAATTTAGTCATTCCATTTTTCTTCAACAATTAATAAATACTCTCTGTCTCTCTCTCTCTGTCTGTCTGTCTGTCTGTCTGTCTGTCTGTCTCTGTATATATATATGGCACTGCGCTATGTGCCATATAATGTACAAAGTTAAATATGTCTCTGTCTTTGAGGAGCTTGCAGAGTTTCGAGAATGGAGGCGTGAATAAGGAAATAATGCACATAAAGCAGGGAAGATAAATTGGGGTTAAACTGTGTCCCATTGGTTCCCAAACCTGGATACTCAGAATGATCACCTAAGGCAGTTACCAAACTTACAGATATCTTGATTTTGTCAAAGGCAAGTCTGATTCTAAAAGTCAGGGCTGGATGGGGTTACTTTAAGAGGTGACCCAGAGGATGCTGAACAGAGGTCCACACAAAGGTTTTCAGAGATCCTGAATCCTAGGGTGAGAAGTGAAAAAATCTGTCCTTGATTTGGCCAGCAATAGGAAGACACGAAAGGTTTTTGAAAAGATAAATAATATAGTAAGAGAAGAGTGCTTTTAGAAGATTATCCTGGTATGAGGAAAAATATGTTGTAGCACTGAAGATGCAATGGAGAAGAGGGATTTATGAAATAAACATTGGACATTTTGAATGCTTAGGGCTTAGCAAGAAGTGGGGTGCATGGGACCAAGGAAAACGGAGTATTTTTGACAACAGTTTCTACTGGAAAAATAGAGGTGTTGGAATTGGCAGTGGAATAATAGACATAGGCTAGTAACCAACAGTCAGTTGGCTACTGGGTTTAGCCTAGAACATAAAATTGGTTTTGCATGTGTTGAGTTTAAGACAGAGGTGTCTGTTAGGTACTTGTGATCACACCTCTGACAGTCAAAAATGAAAAAGATTTTTGGATGATACACATAAGTATTCTAGTTTAAAACTTAGAAACAGATGATATCTGAGAGATACTATAGAAAAACTATTCAAACAAAGGATTTTGACAACTTCTACATTATGAGTCAGGAGAGAGTGAGTAATCTATGTAGAGAGATATATTAACCTAGTAGGACCAGCTGAGAAATGCATATGGTAGAGGTCAGTCATGGAATTTAGGAAACTGGGTATAACTGGCAATGTGAAATACTGCAGAACAATTAAGGAAGGTGAGACTTAGGAAAATTCAGTCTTGCTGTGCTGGAAGTCAGTAATTACTAGAGGAAGGACATTTTTCATTTGCAATCCTGAAACAAAACAAATTACAATTAGTTAAGGAATAAGTGACTAGTTAGCAAGTGGAGGCAGAGGTGTAGAAAACATTTATTTTTTGTTTTATTTTGTTGTAGAAGGGAACAGTAGGACACAAAATTCATAAAGTGCTAGTGAGAGAAAACATAACTGAAAGAACTAAACCTAAGAAAGCTGGATGTGTGATTGTGTGTCTGTATGTGTGTGTATATAGACAGCTTTTCGGTGGAATATAGCATCTGCAGAAAAATTAGTGAGTGAAGAAAGGAAATAAAAATACTAGGAAAGTGTGGCTAAAATACATTAAACCTTATGGGACTTTACTGACAGTATAACAATGTCTTGAATGTATGGGGCAAGAAAAGGATTCTTACATAACCCTGATATTTTGAGCTCGATAACTGACTAAAAGACGATGCTATTATAAGGGTAAGAAGAAAGAAGAGGGATTGCATTGAGGAGAAAGATGATGCGATTGCCTTAGGTAGTGGGGTTTTTCGGTGCCATGAGGGCACCTGTAAGATATGTCCAGCAGACAATTGAATGTATATAGCTCAAGGGAACCAACATGTTCGCAGAGACTCATTGAACAGTAATTTGCAAAGAAGTGAGACTTGAACCTGGGGAATATGAGTTTAAAAAATGACAAAGTAGAGAAAAAGAGAGACAGGGAAAGGAGTTCAGTAGCACCTTGTCATTTTCTGACATCCAAGGGGGAGATAGATGGTTAGGCAAGGAAGAAATTGGGAAGGAACAGGAATAAGGAAAAGAGGAAATCCTGGAGCTATACAAGACAGTTGAGAGAGGAGAGATTTCAAAGAGATGACAGTTTTTTAATTATAATAAATGAAGCCAAGATATTAAGAATAAAGGAAAAATTTTAAACATATATATATATATAATCTCATGGTTTTTAATGTCATTGGGTGCCTTCATGAGAGCTATTTTAATTAAGTAGGAAAAACAGGAAACAAGACTAAAATAGGTTGAAGGGCGAATGTCAGGCAAATAGCGAATGTGGAAGCCACTGAATATAGACTATTTTTTGAAATCTTGATTGTACAAAAATGCTGGGTAACATATCAAAGGAATGTTTTGAGACATAAAAAATATATGTTGAAATAAAGCTTCGAATATACAGAAAAATCTTTAATAATCCTACCACTGCAATGATATGCTCCATCACTACTAAGTGCTACATTTCCTTGTATCTGTCATGTGCATTTTCACTTTTATTATGGTAGTGTTTTTTAAAAGATAGCATTAAATAGATTTTACAAAGGAAGGTATCTTACAGTGGAGGAATTTATAGTTAATTTTAACATGGAAAGCTTTTCTCAAGTATAGGAAACTTGAGAAGGATAACTGAGAAGGAGGAATAGAAGATAAAAGTGAAGAAAGGGACAGAGTTCCCAGAAGAGACTTGATGAAAGAGTTTTAAGGACAGAAATGGGTTTGCAAACAAGTGGGATTTGTTCTGAAACACAAGGTAAAGAGGAGAAAATGGAGAGGAAGATGTTGGAATTGAGAAATATGAGGAATTTGGCAGCCAGGATACTGGGAATGTCACCCACATAGGTCTTAAAATCAAGATTATTGGCACCATGGCCTTCCATAAATGTTCTGATTGTTTTATAATAATTGTTTGTGCGTGAAGAACTGCATGAATCCTCCAGTCAAACTCTCAGCATTTATTGAATTGGCTTTTCCTGCAATTACTCTGCTACAGAAGAACAGAATCCTAGATTATTGGATAAGGTGACGCTTTCAGCAATTCTAGCTTGACTGTTATTGCTTTTCTTATCTATTGTAGACTTTGTGCACAGAGTAACCAAGTTACATACAGGGAGTTTTACAATCACATGCCAGATTTTGGTTCCAAAGTATTATTATTATCATTTCTCAAAATATTATTTCAAGTCTTTGTGAGAATCAGCAGTATCCCGTTATTTATAGTAGTGAGAATATGAAAATAGCTTTAGTATACCATAAACATATCCAATGTCTCCAAAAGTTCCCTCCCATCCTCTTTATTTATTATTCTTTTGTATGTGTGTATGATAAGATCACTTAACATAAGATCTATCCTCTTAGCAAATGTCTAAGTATTTAATACAGTATTGTTAACCAGAGGCTTTATGCAGTACAGCCGATCTCTAGGACTTATCTTTTATAACTGAAACTTCACAACCTTTGACTAATACTTCCCCATTTTCCTCTCCCTCCCCCCCCCCCCCATGCCCCAGCTCCTAACGAGCACTATTCTACTCTCTGCTTGGATGAGACTGACCACTTTAGATTCCTCATATAAGTGGTGTCATGTAGTATCTATCCTCCTATGTCTGGCTTATTTCACTTAGCATCATGTCCTCCAGCCTCATCCATGTCAAGTGTCAGAATTTTCTTCCTTTTTAAGGTTGAATAATATTCCATTTAGGTTGCTTCCATATCTTGACTATTGTAAATAATGCTGCAACGTACTTGGTAGTGCGGATGTCTCTTTGAGATCCTGATTTCAATTCCTTTGGATATATACCCAGATGTATCGCATATAGACCAACGGTAGAGAATACAGAACCCAGAAATGAACCCATGCATTAGTGGGCGACTAATCTACTATAAGGGTGCCAAGAACACACAGTGAAGAAAGGATAGTCTCGCCAATAAATGGTATTGGGAAAACTGTATATCCACATGCAAAAGAATGAAATTGGAAAATTTATTTTACACCATACATAAAAATCAATTCAAAATGGATTAAAGGCTTAAATATGAGACCTGAAACTGTAAACTCCTAGAAGAAAACATAGGGGAAAAGCTCCTTGACATTAGTCATAGCAACAATTTTTTGGATTTGATGCCAAGAGCACAGGTAACAAAAGCAAAAATAGAAAAGCAGGACTGTATCAAACTAAAAGCTTCTGCACAGCAAAGGAAACCGTCAACAAAATGAAAAGTCAACTTGTGAATGAGAGAAAATAATTTCAAACCAAGTATGTGGTAAAGGGTTAATATCCAAAATATATAAGAAACTCCTACAACTTAATAACAAAAATAATTTAATTTTAAAAACAGGCAAAAACTGAATACACATTTCTCCAAAGAAGACATGTAAATGACCAACAGGTATATGAAAAGGTGCTCAACGTCCCTAATTATCACTAATTATCAAAGGAATGAAAATCAAAACCACAGTGAAATATCACCTCACACCTGTTTTGAAGGCTTTTATAAAAAAAAAAAAAAATCCAAAAGATAACAAGTGTTGGCAAACATGTGGAGAAATGGGAACCCTTGTACACTGTTGATGGGGACGTAAATTGATAACAGTCAATATGGAAAATAGTACGGAGGTTCCTCAAAAAATTAAAAATAGAACTGCTCAGTATGTTTTAAATCTACACCTCAATCATTCTCTCTTCATTCCTGCTGCATGTTTGCTCCATGCTCAAAGTGTATTTTAATTAAAGGTCTACTTCTTTGGTTCATTAATGAGAGATAATCTAGCACATTTTCACTGTGGAAACATGTCTCATGCTATTTCTCAGATATTGGCTTTTGGCCAATCCTAGTTACATTTTCTTATGTTCTTTATTTCATTTAAGTGTGTTCCCCTTAGCTTGTAAACCTGATAGTATTTTAAGAGACATTTAATCCATGTAGTTTATTACTTTAGCTCTTACACATCCCATTTTATCACTTCAGTGTATAGTAAAAGTTCTTTCATTCAAAAGATACTAAGCAGCTTGGTGAGTATTTAAAGAGTCTTACTCTGGGAGAAATAAAACTTGGCAGTTTAGGCCAATTCCACAATTTTAGCGTTTTGACTTAATTTAGCACAGAATTTAGAATCCACAGGAGTGGTATATATGTATTTATGGTTTCATTAGCTTCCGATCTTGCGGTTTAGCTATTACGAGCTCCTAGGCTATTTTAATTTGTTAAAAATGAAGGAATCTGTATTATTCTCCAGCTTGAACTGCTGTTTTCCCCCAGTTGGCAAATTAACCAGAGTAAAAAATATTTTTGATGCTTCAGTAACAGATATTCAGAAAAATAAAATTAACTTCCTCTGAAACCGGGGCTTTACCAAAGTGTAATATGACACTGTGTCAGGATGGAAGACTATGTCTACAGTTTTATGGTTGGGACTTTCAACTCTGAGTTTGAGTCCAGTCTTTGTTATTTACTGGTTTTGTGATCATGAGCGTGCTTTGTATCCTATCTACTCCTCAGTATCAAGATGTGTGAAAGGGGCATATTAAGAGTACCTCTCTCATAAATTTGTTGTGAGGCAAATACAAGGTGATAATTTACTTAATGCAGAGCCCAAAGCATAGTGCTTAATGGAAGGTTAATTACTGATAGAATTTATAAAAGCTGCTTAAAAGAGTACCTGACTAATACTCACACGATGATAGTTGGTAGAAGTCTCATATTATGAAATGCCATTTCTCCCCTGCACCCTGCATTCAGCATTCCTCTTCAAACCAATTTTTTGTTTTTTATTCTTTTTTTTTTTTTTTTGGATCTCAAAACTGCCATTTCCTCTACTTTTTAGTCATAGTCTCAGTTTTCATTACAGTGCATTGGAGCTAATAAAATAGTGTTCCAATTGTTTGGGGGTTTCTTAGTTTTAGTCAGTTCCTACTGCATTTCTTGCTCCACAGTGCCACTAGGTCAGTCATTTTAACGCACATGTTTAAGGAGGCACATTCTTGTTCAAAAGCCACTGATGCCTCTCCGTTGTCTGTTGAATATAGCATGTATGTTCGTCATGGCATTCAGTGTCGTTCAACCTGACTTGCATCAACATCACCCACTCCATCCCCGCCCCCATTTCTCAAGGACCAGTGACACTGGATCTCCTCCAGGTTTTCCTCCAAAACAGGATGATTTTCCACACCTCTGAGACTGTGCCCTGACTGCCTCTACCACCCATAATTCACTCGTCCCATATCTGTGTTTCACAGCCTCGTTGTCTTTGTGACCTGGTGTCTTGGGAGTAGTTTAAATTAGTCTTCATGGCCTCAACACTTCTTCCATAAAGGGATGCATTTGAGGGGCAGTGCGGTGGATCTGGATTTAGGAGGCAGGTCTTTGCATCCTTAACACCACTGCTAAACCGTTAATACCACTACCGTTTAGCAGAGAGAACGGTAAATTCCCTCTGTTTAGCAGAGGGAATTTTCCTTTGGGAAATTCTCTCAAGGATCTGAGCACTAGTTCTCTCGATTGTAAAAGAGATACCAACTATTTTCTCCCTCCTCACAAGGTTGTTCTGGGGAATCAGGTGCTGAATTTATTTTTCGATTGCTGCTGTAACAAATTATCAAAAACTTAGTGACTTAAAACCACACAGATTTGTTATAGTACTGTAGGTCAGAAGTTCAGCGGGGTTTCAGTGGTCTAAAGTCAAGGTGTTGGCAGGACCATCTTCCTTTCTGGGGGATTAGTGAAACAGTCCATTTCTTTGCCTTTTTCAGCTTCTAAAGGCCTCTCTGAGGTCTTTGCACATAGCCTTACATTTCAGAATCAACAAGAGTGGGTCGTCGTGCTGCTGTCTTTCTCTGCCATCTTCTCATGCTGTCACCTCTCTCTGACCTCAACTGGGAAAGGTTTTCCACTTTTAAAGACTCATGTAATTACATTGAACCCACCAGAATCCAGAATAATCTCCCCATCTTGAGGTCCTTAATGTTAATTATATCTGCAAATTTACTTTTGTGATATAAGGCAGTATATTCACAGATTCCAAGGATTGGGGCATGGACATTTTGGGGAGCCATTATTCTAGCTACCCTAAACCCAGAAAGATGCATCAGCATGAGCAGTTATCAGTGACATAGTGAAGAGCCCAAATGTACTTGAGAGGAATATTTGTTCATCCCCTAAAATGTTTGGTGTTTCTTGCTACCTCCCATGATTTCTTTTTCTTTTGAGGAATATGGAAGTTCAGAATTTTGTTTGTGTGTGTATGATTGTGCTTAGATATTAAAAAATTGGTTTTTCTCTGAAAACAACCCGAAAGATATTAACTAATAACAAGAAATGATAATGAATTGAAAAAGTGATTTGAATTATTTTATTTCCTACAACTTCTATTCAACCTCATAAACTAGAGAGTTTCATCTAGTTCTATTACTCTAAAATAATTTGAGTGAGCAAATGCTCAGATATGTATGGTATTGCTAGATCATGATGTGAAAACACTTGTGGTTGTACTCATGTAAAAGGAGGATTCTCCTGAAGACGTGCAGGAGGTGAGTGGATGATGGCTGCTCTTTCTGTGAAAGCAACAAGAGTGGGCTGTTTCTCCTACTTTTGACAAGACTGCCTAAGGGTAGAATCTGAAATGTGTACTTGTGTGATGTACTTGCTGTTCCTTTTCCCTTCGTGGGTTAAATTATATATTAATGGGAAACTCACATAGCTATGTTTTGTATGTATTTAGTAGACTGAATTTTATCCCGTCAGTTTTCCCTTGTTATAATGCAAGCATCTTTAAGGATTTACTATACTATTAACTTTATTGAATTAAGTAGGAAGACTCTTCTAAGGTAAAGTCAAGAAGCGTAAAGTGTTATCATTGAAATAATTAATGTGCAGACCATTTTAACAAAGATTGACTCTTTTTATGATACTGCTCTTTAAAATTGTAACCTTTGCTTCATTAGAGTGATGAAGAATTTTCTGTGAACATATGTAAGAAGGAAAAAAGAGAAGAAATGAGCTCCAGAATACATTTTAGTTCATTGACTGTTATGTTAACAAAATTCTAATAAGGAGATTTTTTTCTTACTATTTTGGTGCTCAAATGATAGATTAGGCTTCAGGTTCTGTTTTGCCATTAATCTTCTCTTGGCCTCAGTTTCTTCATCTTTAAAATGGGGTGATGAGAAAAATGCTTTTTGAATTGCCTTCCACTTAGTGGGAATGTCTTGGTACCTGGGTAGAGCTCACTCAGAGCAGTTCTTGTACATGAATGCCTACTGATAAGTAGTTAATTAGTACATCTGTGTTTTTTAAAATGAATCATGTTTTTTCTCCTTTTATCTCATAAGTACTTTGCTTATATAGTTATAGTTCAAAAGTGAGTTAAATAATTATGCTTATTACTTATAAGCACTGAGGATTTTTTAAAAAAAATTTTAAGGCATTGCTTTATGCCTCAAACACCATCACAAATTCCTTAGTCCCTGTTGTACATTTATCATTAATTAAATATAAACTACTTTATGTTTAGCTATAATTTTATACATGTAAATGTAATTTGCCCATAGTAGATTGAGGGGTGAAACTATATTTTAGATATCCTAGTGTAATGCCACTGAATTGTTAATAAGCACACCCTAAATCCTAACTTACAATGCACTGTTTGGCTCTTCAGAGCATGTTTCTTGTCATACGGGCTTGTGATCTAAGATCAGTGTGCTAACATTGCACAAGGAAAGGGAAAAATTACGGGAAACCTCTTCCTATGTGAAACATTTTATAACCTCAGAGCATAACTCTTCTTGCAAAGCATCATATTCTATGTGCAACTTCTAGAAAATAAAGTGTGAATAACAAGCAAATAGACTAAATGCTCTGATGAGAAGATGAGTACAAACTCAGGTTCTAAATTTCAGCAAGTAGTGAAAGGATGGTGTTCTACTTCTTGAGGCAGGATATTGTGAAGTATATAAGGTAAAGGCAGAGCCCACTGATATTCAATTACTACTGTATTTGAGCATCTACTGTGTAGCTGTGACACCTCTATAAATGGATTAGTCTAATCTGAGAAAAGTGTTTAAAACATGAAGTGATAGTACCAGGATATGAGGTTTGCTTGACATCAAAGTACCTGCTCTTTCCTCTTTCAAAGTAAATGGATTTTGTAATACAGAGGTCATTACAAAGAATCAAAGGATGTTCTTGATACTCAGGATAGTAGAGGCTGCTGGTGGCACAAGACTCTTTTTAAGGACAGGTGTGGGGGGTTAGTTATAGGACTGCCATTGCAATGGATCATTAAAACAAATGTTTTATGCATTTCTATCCATAGTCTAGGTTCTCTCACTAAGGAGGTAGGATGAGGCTTCCATTTTCCACTAGTATGATCCATTAGATATCCTGAGTGACTCTTCTTATTGAAACAATAAGATGCTGGATAAAAATAGTTCTAAAAACTTATTCAAATGCTCTGCTGGGACAACACACACAAATACACAAAAGAATCAAAGATTATTGAAGTAAGATGGAACTTAGAACTACGGGAGTTGCATAAGCACCAAGATTGCTTTCATCATGAGGGTTTATACTGCATTCTCATGATCTGGAGTATCTCCTTTAAAGGCTGCCTGAGGCGGATAGGAGTTAAGACCTAGAGCTAGACAGACATAGGGGGTCTAATATAATATCTCAACAAAAAGCTGGAAACCCAAAAGACTGCCTTCTTATATAACGATGAAGGAGAACTAAGACCCATTACGTAGTAGGAGATAGCAAAGAGACTTCCCTGTCTCAGCCTTGATGCAGGAAAAGGGAAACAGATGCACTTTGAAAATCAAAACCACAAACTTTGTATGCCTGAGAATTATGATCACGCAAAGCTTTATGTCACTTTTTAATACAAATAATGTTACCTATTTGAAGAGGGGGGTGAATCTCAGGGAATAATTTAATTTAAAATTATCTTTGGTCAACAAGACCCAGTCAACAAGAATAAAACATACAGCTCCTTTTGTAGAGATTCAGCTTTACCTAAGTTTCAAAGAATTTCCATAGGTCCTGTTAGAGGAATAAGCAGCTCACAGAAAACATAAAGTAAACAAAACAACATAACTGAGAATGTACAGAAGCAGGAGAAGCAGATCAGTAGAGACTTCGGATATTGGAAATAACAAAATATGAAATATATATATTTGTTTTTTAACAAGGGACAGGAGGCTATAAAGTACAACCAAGCAGATGAAAAGATTATCAAATGGAGTAAAATAAAAATATGACAACTGAGGTTAAAAATGTAATAATGAATTATAGCAGGTTAGACAAAGATGAAGGTATAAAATGGTTTCCAGGAATATTGATTCAGAGTAATAATGCAGAATGAAGTCTAGAGATACAGATGAAAAACAGGAAAGGAAGATTAAAGGATAGGCAGAATCAAGTGAAAGGTTCTCATCTATGACTATTCAGAGTTTCAAAGGCACTAATAGAGAGGAGAAAAATGAATAAACTTCTAACAGAATTTTTGAAAGACTCCAATCCTAAAATCCACTAATCCCAAAGAATTCCAAGGATAATCAATAGATATTTTCAACTAGATGTATCATAGTAAAACTGTAGAATCTAAATACAAAGAGAAGATCTTACAAACCTCCAGAAAAAATTTATATGGTGTACAAACATCAGTAACTTAATTGATGTTAGACTTTTCAACAACAATAATGTAAACAAGAAGATGGTGAAATAGTGCCTTCAGTCTACTGAGAGAAAATCATTATGAACCTAGAATTCCATATCCAGGAAAACTGTCTTGCTAGCATTAGGTCAAAATGAAGATCTTTTAAACAACCAAGTGAGAGAATTTATACTCACTAGAGGAAAGTCTGAAGGAGGTACTTGAGATAGAAGGATTAGAATCACAGTTATATGGTCTGAGATTTAAGGAGGTAGTGTGAGTAAAGATATGGGTAAATATTGAGTAAATTATGCAAACATTGCATGGATAAAAACTAGTACTAATCTCTAACTCATGAAGGGGAAAAAAGTAGGATCACGACAAAAATAGCACATTTGTTGGAAAGAGGTGATAGGTCTTGGTATCTAAGGACTTGGTGTCATCTGAAGGAAGGTAAAGATATTAATTAATTTTAAATGATGGCAAAAAAGTATGCATTCTAAAACAGCAAAGGTAATTTTTAAGAGAATAAACACAGGGATAAACTTTCTAAACAAATAGAATAAAAAATGGAATGAGTGAAATTCTATTGTTTCAAAATAGGGCAATAAACAAAAAGGATAGAAATAGAAAACCTAAAACAAGTTTGTAGAAATAGTAGTAATAACAAGTTTTTAGACATAATAATATACATAAATTGACTAAAACCTCTAGTTAATACAAAAGGATTGTTGGATTGCATTTTTAACAATTCAGTTATAGTCTGTCTCAACCTAAAATATAAGGAGACAGAGATTGAAAGTCAAAGGACAGAAGAAAACACACCATATAAATTCTAAACAAAGGTAATATAACATATAGCTCTATTAGTCAAATGACATAAAGATAAAAAAGGCATGTCAAATCTAGAAGAAGTTATTTCAACAATGTAACAACTGCCACAACAAAAAGATTACCTTCCCAAATACATAAACAAGTCTATGAAAATAGTAACACTCAGCTGAAGAAATGAGCTAAAGAAATGAACAGTGGTAAATGGGAGTGTTTCCTTAATTTCTGTTTCAGATTTTTCATTATTAGTGTACAGAAATGCAAGAGATTTCTGTGCATTAATTTTGTATCCTGCTATTTTACCAAATTCATTGATTAGCTCTAGTAGTTTGCTGGTAGCATCTTTAGGATACTCTGTGTATAGTATCATGTCATCTGCAAACAGTGACAGTTTTACTTCTTCTTTTCCCATTTGTATTCCTTTTATTTCTTTTTTTTCTCTGATTGCTGTGGCTAAAACTTCCAAACTTCTGTTGAGTAATAGTGGTGAGAGTGGACAACCTTGTCTTATTCCTGATCTTAGAGGAAATGGTTTCAGTTTTTCACCACTGAGAACAATGTTGGCTATGGGTTTGTCATATATGGCCTTTATTATGTTGAGGTAAGTTTGCAACAAAATGAATAAAATATATAGGAATAAACCTAAGGAGGCAAAAGACCTTTATGCAGAAAACTGTAAGACACTGATGAAAGAAATTAAAGATGATACAAACAGATGGAGAGATATACTATGTTCTTAGATTGGAAGAATCAACATTGTGAAAAAGACTATACTACCCAAAGCAATCTACAGATTCAATGCAATCCCTAGCAAACTACCAAGAGCATTCTTCACAGAATTAGAACAAAAAATTTCATAATTTGTATGGAAACACAAAAGGTCCCGAATAGCCAAAGCAATCTTGAGAAAGAAAAATGGAGCTGGAGGAATCAGGCTCCCGGACTTCAGACTATACTACAAAGCTACAGTAATCAAGACAGTATGGTACTGGCGCAAAAACAGAAATATAGATCAATGGAACAGGATAGAAAGCCCAGAGATAAACCCATGCACATATGGTCGCCTTATATTTGATAAAGGAGGCAAGAGTATACAATGGAGAAAAGACAGCCTCTTCAATAAGTGGTGCTGGGAAAACTGGACAGCTAGACATAAAAGAATGAAATTAGAACACTCCCTAACACCATACACAAAAATAAACTCAAATGGATTAAAGACCTAAATATATGGCCAGACACTATAAAACTCCTAGAGGAAAACATAGACAGAATCTCTATGACATAAATCACAGCAAGATCGTTTTTGACCCACCCCCTAGAGAAATGGACATAGAAATGGAAATAAAAACAAAAATAAACAAATGGGACCTAACGAGACTTAAAAGCTTTTGCATAGCAAAGGAAACCATAAACAAGATGAAAAGACAACCCTCAGAATGGGAGAAAATATTTGCAAATGAAGCAACTGACAAAGGATTAATCTCCAAAATTTACAAGCAGCTCATGCAGCTCAATATCAAAAAAACAAACAACCCAATCCAAAAATGGACACAAGACCTAAATAGACATTTCTCCAAAGAAGATATACAGATTGCCAACAAACACATGAAAGGATGCTCAACATCGCTAATCATTAGAGAAATGCAAATCAAAACTACAATGAGGAGAAGCAGGAGAAGCAGATGGCCACCAGTCAGAATGGCCATCATCAAGAAATCTACAAACAATAAATGCTGGAGAGGGTGTGGAGAAAAGGGAACCCTCTTGTGCTGTTGGTGGGAATGTAAATTGATATAGCCACTATGGAGAACAGTATGGAGGTTCCTTAAAAAACTAAAAATAGAATTACCATATGACCCAGCAATCCCACCACTGGGCATATACCCTGAGAAAACCATAATTCAATGAGTCATGTACCACAATGTTCATTGCAGCTCTATTTACAAAAGCCAGGACATGGAAGCAACCTAAGTGTCCATAGACAGATGAATGGATAAAGAAGATGTGGCACATATATACAATGGAATATTACTCAGCCAGAAAAGGAAACGAAATTGAGTTATTTGTAGTGAGGTGGATGGAACTAGAGTCTGTCATACAGAGTGAAGTAAGTCAGAAAGAGAAAAATAAATACCATATGCTAACACATACATATGGAATCTAAAAAAAAAAAAGGTTCTGACGAACCTAGGGGCAGGACAGGAATAAAGACACAGATGTAGAAAATGGACTTGAGGACACGGGGTGGAGGAAGGGTAAGCTGGGATGAAGTGAGAGAGTGGCATGGACATATATACACTACCAAATGTAAAATAGATAGCTAGTGGTTAGCAGCCGCATAGCACAGGGAGATCAGCTCGGTACTTTGTTACCACCTAGAGGGGTGGAATAGGGATGGTGGGAGGGAGACGCAAGAGGGAGGAGATATGGGGATATATATATGTATAGCTGATTCACTTTGTTATAAAGCAGAAACTAACACACCACTGTAAAGCAATTATACTCCAATAAAGATGTTAAAGAAAAAAAAAAAAAGAAATGAACAGGCATTTTACAAAAGAGGAATTTAAAATTGTTAGTAATCACCTGCATGGATATTAAAGCTATTTAGCAATAAGGAAAATGATAATTAAACCTACACTGGGAACCCATTATAAAACCACCAGATGGAGGAATTTTAATAAGTCAGTCAAAACTGTTGATATTCTTTGTATGTACTGTTGGTTCCCCTCAAACTCCTTTGGTGGGAATTCAAGCTGATAGAACTCTTTGGGAAAATGTTTGTCATCCCCTAAAAAAATATTAGTTTGTAAGTCCTACTGCCTAACAATTCTAATCCTAAATTTGAAGCCTATAGAAATTCTTATACATGTGAAGAAGGTATATAAAGAATATTTATGACTGTAACATTTGTAACAGTGTGTGTGCATGTGTGTCCTTATGCATGGTTACTCACACACAAATATATACCCAAAACTGGAAACCATGCATTAATCTATTCACAGGAGAAAGGATAAATAAACGTCATATTCATTAGTGAAATGGATGAAAAAGCTACAAATAAATGCATTATAAGACCAATATCAAGATCATAATTTTGAGCAAAGTAACAAATCATAGATCATCTCAACTATAAATCATTTTATAATGTATAATACAACATAAACTAAAATATCGTTTAGTGATACAAACATAGGTGGTAAAAACTATTAAACAAAGGGCAATAAAATCATTAACACCAATTTCAGGATAGTTGTTACCTGAAGCAGGAAGATGAGATAATAAAATGGGGGTACCACATGGGGGACTTCTGAGTTACTGGCTATAAACTATTTCTTAGTCTTAATAGATATTTTTATTATTTAAAATACATATGTGCATATATACTTTATATTCATGCATAGCATGAACTTTTATGTCTAATTTACAATTAAGCATGTACTAAAGGAAGTTAGATATGTAGTACTTTACAAATTTATCCTAGAATAGGATGGAAGAAGATTCAATTGCTTTTCTTCACTCTTTCACTGTTAGTGGTTAAAAGCAAAATCTCAGAAACTCTGGGTTCAGTTTACTACCTTTGTGACTTTTGTCAAGTTATTTAGCTTCTCTGTGCTTCAGTATCCTTATTTCTAAATTAGAGATAATACCTAATTCATGAGGTTGTTATGAGAATTATATCAATTCATATTTGTAGGCACTCAGAAAAATGCCTGCCACAGAGCAGCAACTATATACAAATTAGTTAAATAAAAATTATGAAAGTAAATTCATTTGTCTTCCTTCTTGCAGTTATGTATTTACTTCTCAAAATCTGTAGGATAACAAAGATAGTGAAAATATCAACAGACATTTTGATTGGTTATGCATTGAACTTATAATCAATTTGGGGACAAATTGACATTTTTCAATACTAGGTTTGCAGTTCATGAACATGGTCTATCCCTTTATTTGTTTAGATTAGACATTTCTCTCAGACATGGTTATGAATTTCTAAATTCATTGCTTTAAGAATATATTATCAATATGTCATTTTTAAATGTTTTTGTTGCTAAATATAAATACAGCAAATTTACTAATCTCACATTCTTATTCTATTAATTATCTGTGTATTTATTTTTATCTTCTGCATAGGAAATCATGTCTTCTGCAAATAGTGATAATGTTATTTTCCCCAAATGAAGGAACATGAAAAAATAATTTGGGAAAGGAGTTGTGTCTTTAGAGTATTCCCTGACAGAATAAAGATTCAATATCAGCACACCTAGGGTAGTTTGTTAGTTTGGAGGCTGCTTTAACTCCTCCCTAATTCAATAGTATTCTACTTCTTATGGTGAGGAGAGAGAGAGAGTTCAAATCATTAGTATTATTTACTCCGAAAATCAGAAGTGAACCTTCTCTCCTCCCTAATAACATTTATTATAAAACTTCCATGATGAACCGCGGACACTGTTTGAAAGATTGCAGTGGCACACCAGTTTTCTTCTAGTATGTGTTGATAACTCACTGTCTGACTCTGGAATTTTCATTTTTTCCATATCATCTTTTCTATAATATTTGTTGTTCATGTGCAGCTGTTACTTTATTAAGCATTCTACTTTCAACTGAAGTAATTTCCCCAACCTAGCAAATTCTCCTGTTTTGTTATATATACCTCATGTTGGAGGGCAGCCCCATGAGACAAACATCTGCCAAATATGGTACTGTTTTATAAAGATACTGCCTTTAGGAAACGGTGAATGTCTTTCTTCATTTTAGGGGACTAGAGAGTATAGCAATGCTGTATATATTGATTTGTACTTCTTCCTTTTCTTCTGTGGTGGGTGTTTATTTGTTTCATTATAGACGCCAAAACAATGGGAGTTTTTTAAAAAAAAATAAGAGGCTATCACAAATATAGCTATGGTGCAACCCAAGATAATGGTTTTGAATATGAAGAAGTCCTACAGGAAGGACTCGCAAGTCTTTTTATATTACTTCATCGTTAAATGGACATTACAATCAGATGCAGTTTCCTGTTAAGCACTGCTTCTCTCCATCCTTAAACATTGATATTAGAGAGATTAAAAGTAGATAGTAAGACGCTTTAACAAAAAAAAGAGCATTATAAAACAATAGTACAACCTAACATATGCCTCGTCTCTTCATGAACATCTAATTATTACTCTAAGTAGCCACCTCTATTTATAGTCAGTTTTTGATTGTCCTCAGTAGGCTTTCTCGTTAAGTCCCGTCACTGCCTTAGTCCTCAAGCTGAATGGAATTCTCTAAAGTTGAAGCCAGGTGATGAATTAAACCCCTTGGCTCTGATAATGAACTAGTAGAGTCCGGTTGTCTAAACAGCTATTCCTGTTCACTTGCATCATTGTGTTTCCCTCCAGGGTGATAATTGCTCAGACCACATTGTGGCTCATTTCTTTATAATGCCTGTAACAGTGCTTTTTCAAGGGAGGGAACTGCATATTTTAGTGCCATGATAAAATGCAAGAAGGCATGCTGCCGTAATGTGGTTGGCCCCATCTTGTGTACAGCTATGAACATTTGTATTTATGACAGCCATTTCACACTTGTATATTTGAGAAATGGTGAAATGTTTATGTGCTCATATACTAGAATTTGTGAATTTTCCATATTCTGCTAAGGATAAAGAACACTTGTCTAATTTCAGACATTTGTTTGAACAGTGTCAACCTTGGGGGAGAGCGGGGGAAGGCAAAGTGGTTGCCTGCATCCTCATAATATGCATGTTAATTCATACTGATATTTTGAACAAGGCACAGCTGCTGGATAACCATGTGATCCTTCTGTCTCACAGAGGGTGATGCATTTTCATGCAGCTAGTCATGGAGCAATAGAAGGAAAGCTCCCGTTTTAGAAATTTGTTATGAATGGAAAATAAGAGAAAGTCAGGCTCACCTGTGAATACTAAACAAGAGAAAGCGCATCACAGTCAGTGATCAGAATGTCCAGAGTTCTCTGTGTTGATCATTGATACCCAAACAAACTACATGAAACACAATTTGCTCAGACCATCAAATTGAAACCATCACTCTAGCCATAGTCAGTCATAGGACGCTTGCATTAAAATATACTCTTACTTGTCCTTTGCTTTAGAAAGTAGTCTCTGTTCTGTTTTCCCTTTATCTACCCACGTCATAAACAGCCCATGGTGCTGGTGTCTTCTGGGCATCATTTCCTTGCTCAGGCTGCTGCTCCTCAAAGCCTTTAATAATTCTAAAGGGACAACACCACCTTTCTTTGGAAGCTCTTCTTCAATGAACAAATGGGTATAGAACAAAAGTTCATTTCAGATATCTAATTAAATCATCCTTTACCAGGGTAGTTACCCCTTGGAATGTTGACATGCTACTCTATTCTCAGCAAGTCAGTTGGCAAGAAGGAGACTTTAATCCTTGGGCTCTGAGATCATCATTTGGGCAAAATACTTTGAAGATTAGGGAGATGTTGCTGCGGCAATAATCCAAAAGGTCTTCACCCACAGGTACAGGTCACAGATTTATCTTAGGTAAACTGCACTGGTTTCTGATGAAGGGTGATTTCCTTTCACATATTTCTGTGAAAAATGAGATACTGCAGAGAGCCCTTGCATGTCTATGTATAATTCATAGCCTTGTTAAAGAATGTGAGGCAGTCTGATCAATCTTAAATGTAACCAGCCACATTTGCTATCTCAGAGTCCATTGAAAGATAACCCAGGAACCAGATGGAAACTGACAGTCCTTAATACTTTTATGTAACTTCAACACCACTATCAGAAAAAGAGAAAAGGGGGGAAAAAAACCCCATACAATCCTAAATCTAACAGCCATATACCAGCAACATTCTTTTCCCAATAGTTGAGCATGGGTATTGAGTCTTGGACTTCAGAAAATCTTGGTTTCAAATCCCTCCTCTAATGTTTGGTCTTGTGCAATTTACTTGAAATGTCTGTGCCTCAGTTTCTTCATCTAGGCAACAGCTTAATAGCCTACATTTCAGGATTCTTGAGGTGTAAAGCAAAGGTAAGTATTCTAAATTCCTGTTACATTTTAAACACTAATAAGCATTAGCAAATAGAATTTATGTGTGAATACGTCAAGAGGATAGAATTCATCTTCACATTATTTTTTCCATAATGTCTTTCCTCCTGGGATAAACAGTGTCTTATTAGCATTCTTCTCTTGATAAAAAGTTGCATGAGAAACAATACACAGCGGCATATAAAAGCAACAAATTCTAGTAGTGAACAATAAAATCTTGTGCCTGAGATTGCCCATGCTTTTCTCTTAGGCTGTAACTGAATGGATTTCTTTTCCAAAGGATTGCTTTCCACATCCCTGATCAGGTTGGTCATCCAAAAAATCCAGTTCATTGTCAAGATGGATGAAAGCAGATGACCAATGAATTTTGAGCTAATGTTTTTTTTATCACTTCTGTTATGCTCTAGTCAGCTAACCAAAGGGTAAAACACACTGTGAATCTCTGCCCTCAAGCCTGAGTTGCTCTTGTATACCCTTTTTGAAAATGCCATATTGACATAGACCCTTAACGGATGGAGGCAGGTTCCGGGTCTGAGGTTTATGATTTGCTTCAGAGATCAGGTTGCCCAAACTTCCTATGACTCTTATCGTCTCAGAGTATGGAATCCACCCTGCACATCACCTAGAACTAATTTATTCACCCAGCATTTTCAGAACAGTGAATTTTTTCTTGGATTATACCACGTTTAATTGGGGTCTTCATGATTATAAAATTAGAAATTATTCAGGTAAATGAAAATTCCTTAATTTTCCTGGACCATTTATGGAAGTCTGTTTGAAATAAAGCAGGACAAAATGTAATTTATGTAAGACCTAGAAAGTTCTAGTTTTATTTCCTGGTTATGAGAGAAAATGATTTGAAATATTGTCTGCGTTAAAACCTAGCACTCACTTTAAAGCCCTCACTTCTGTGCACCTGACATAGGTTTACTCATTTAATTCTCAGACTGTCTTATGAAGTAGGTGCCACTGTGGTAATCTTTTTAAAGATGATAAAAATCTGAGTATAGATAGAGGAATTAAGGTGGTCAGTCACACAGCTGCTAAACAGCAAAGGTGGCAACATGTTCCCACAGTCAGCCCACACACAATTCTGTACCTTTGTATATTTGTATTACTTGGTTGTTTCATCATGCCCGACCTCAAAAGGAAATGAAGGATCGGAACTTGCATCATGGATTGGATCTTTATTCATTCTTTCATTTTTTGGTGCAAGCATTAGGTCAGTACAAAAATATCCAATGATTAAAGTCATGATTTTGTAAAAGGCTTTATTTTTTTAGCTTCTTGTTTCAGTGCATCCAGGGAACCATGGAAAGCAAAATAATAACTCAAAACTAATATCTAATAATATAAAATTATTAAGACTGGAAGCTCTATGTCGCAGAGATTAAGAACATAACCTTGAACCAGTTAGACCTTTAGGCAAGTAACTTAACCTCTCTGGGCACCAATTTTTCTCAACTGTAAACTAGAAAAAAATAACAGTTTCCCCTACATAGGATTGTTTTGAAATGGAAATAAAATAGTGCACATGTAGCAGGTATGAATCCCAGGTGGACGTGGGATCTAGTCTTTACTTTCTACAAAAGACAAAACAAACCCAACAAAATTTCACCTTAGTCATTTGAGTAGTTCTCCCCTCCATGCATTCTGGTCAGGGCTGCAGTAAGTTTTGTGTATAGGATGAATGGATAGTTTACACTTTGTCAATTTTCTCTAAAGTACTTTGCAAACCCAGATGAACGCCGAGCCTTCTATCCAGGTTAGGGATCCTGAGCCCAACTATACATGTTGTAGAGCCACCACTGCGCTGGTGTGGGTGAGGCAGAGAGGGAGGTGTGGGCACCTCCAGTCAGTGAGTCATCTGTCCACCCAGTGTACCACTGAGGCATCCATCTTCCCTGTCCACCTGCCTCTTCGGGTCTGCTTGCTCTCTCTGACATTTCCTCATTGGGTCTTGTCGTATTTCCATTGTCACTGTGTAGCTTTCTCCCAGAGATCTCTCACATCCTGTGGCTTCCCCCATTCTGGATGAAAACACTTTCTAGTCTTTGGTGGTGGTGGTGGTGTGTGTATTTGTACGGGGAGGACAGAGGGAATCCAGTCCTTGTGAATTCCCTGCCTTATAAGGATTTAATCTTTTGTAACTCACCACCCAGTCCTAATCTTATCTCTTTCATACACCTCCCTGAGGCAATGATGAAAGTATCCATTACCAAGTGAATGGTGGAGGGGGATGTTAAAAGAGGAAAGTAAAATAGAGGAAAGAAATACAAATAAGTATCTTAAAACATGATATTAGTCAATGTCACCCAGAGGTTTAGCCTAAACAGATCAGGGTTCGATAAATGATTGCTGTGGTTACTGCTACTCTTGCTGTCATTGTCATTATTGATAATAGGTAAAGAACATTACGAAAAACAAAAACATAACCACTAGACCAGAAGATGAAGAACATGTGCCCTTAAAATGAAATCTAAAGCAGAGTGGGTCTGCCCTAATTCTCCAAGGGTAACTGATGCCTGGAAGACTGTAACAGTGATTCTTAACTATCCACACCCATGCCTGAGGTGGGGTCTTCCTCTAGACACCTCTGCCTTCTTCCCTTTCATAATTCCTCAAGCTATACGTAAAAATAGTTTTGTGGGTCCATTCTGTGGATAAGGCATCTTAAGGCTGAGGGATTTCTGCTTTCTGGCAAAGTATAAGAGAGAGGAGATTAATGATTAATAGTCTTTATTGATTCTCATTGGTAATGATTTTGTTAAAGATAGCAAACCAAGTGATTAGTAATGATTATACAGCTAGTTAGAGTTAAAACAGCATCTATAAATCACTATAGTAGCAAGCAAGTACTCTTCCTGATTTTTAACACTTGTTATTTCAAAAAAAGTTTTATTATCATTACTGAGATTCAGTCCTTCAGGAATATGTATTGAACACCTGCGGTGTGTCAGGCACTGTTCTAGGCACAGAGTGTATGTTAGTAAACCAAAAAGAAAAATCCCAGCCCTCATGGAGCTTACATTCTAGTGAGGAAGACAGGAAATAAGATAAAAAGGTAACATACATAATATGTTAGAGTGTGGTAAGCGCAGAGGAGAAATAATAAAGCAGAAGTGGGAGGTTTGGAACACATGGTAGGGGTGAGACTGTAAATGTAGACAAAGTGATCTGGAAGCTTTGAATGAGAAGATGAATTTTGAGTAAATGACTGAAGGAAATAAGGGCGTGAGCCACACAGGTATCCGGGGAAAGAGTTCCCTAGGCTGAGAAGACAGAATGTGTGAAAGTGTTGAAGCAAGAGAATATCTGCTGTGTTCAAGAATCAGCAAGGAGCCCAATGTGCCTGTAGTGGAGTGAGTTCAGGGAGAGTTACAGGAAGTGAAGTCAAAGAGGTGAGAAGTGGGTAGTAAGTCTGATAATGGAGGGACTCAGGCCATTACATTTATTCTGAGATGGAAAGCTGTTGGAGAATTTTGAGCAGAGGGGTGGCATGACCTGAGTATATTTTAAGAGGATCACACTGGCTTTTGTCTTGAAAACAGACTGCAAGGGAACAAGGACATGTAGAACTTCTCTAATTTATGTGCTATTATAGAGAACATTTTAATGTAGTGGAGACCCATTGAATTCTAATTCTGTAAATCGTCCTTTTATTTTACTGCAATCTGAGAATTTTGGGAAGTGAAATTCTTTTATATTTGTAACTGCTTCCACTTAATACTCAATGATTGTGCAGTGGGTAGTAAGTGTGAGATGCTTTTCTTGGCACTGAGGGTGATACACTGATGAACCCAAGAGGACTGCCCTCAAGAAATTTGTATTTCAGAAGCCGTGATAGAACATGTAAAGAGGCAGGCTTGTAGAACATTGGCAGGGAAGAAAAATTACAGGGATTGGCTGCAGTGCTGTGGTTGTTTAGGACTCTGACAAAAACTCTCAGGACCAAAATGTCACCTCCAAATATTGTAGATACGAGAAATATCCAAATAAATCTGTGGCCCAATGGTCTTTCTGCATTTCTCTTTGTCTTCTTTTTTCTCCCGTCTCTCCCTCTCTCTTTCTTCATTGTGAACGGAAACTAAGCATATTGACATCTATTGTTGAGAGCATTAATTGAGGAGCTTGCCAAATCACTAAATTTGCAAATGACTAGCCATTTTCCATTTGGGATGATCAGGGCACGAACACTTCAACAGGGCTAGTTATAATACAGTGGCTTTACATCTTTGGATCTCTTAGACCACGATGGAATTACCTTAGTAACAACCTATCATACTTATCATGAAGTAGACGGACTGCAGCTGTTGGATGGAAAGCATTCTACTTTACTAGTAATTGAGGTTTAAATGGCCATTTGAGGGGAGATAGCCTTAATATGCATGCTCTCTTTTTTCTTCCTCAGCCTGGGCGAAATGTCCCTCTTCTGTGCCCGTCTAATACCCTGTGAATAACTGTGTTAGTAGAAAGTGTCAAAATTAACTGGGAAGGGGCCCATGCCATTCCGCCACCTCTTTGAGGGCAGGGTTATGTGTGTTTCAGACCTGTGCATACCCACCGCAGTGCCTGACAGACATGAATGTTCCATAAATGTGTATTGAATTAAACTGTTGAATTGGGTGCTAATATGGTACTTAAATGAGCTTCATCTAGAAAGCAAATTGCATTGGAATAAATGCTTTTGAGGGCCAAATATTTGCCAGCTCTCAGGCACTTATCACCCAAGGCTACATCAGATTCCACTGTCATCTTGAAGGAGCTCACAGTCCAATGAGGGAGAGAGACCTGAAAACTCATAACTGGGACACAGTGGGAGGTGACCAGGACAAGTTTAGTCTGAGAGATAGACAGCCCAGAGGAGGGCTACCCAACTCTCTTGAGACTGCCACAGGATTCACAAGAAAAATTTGATCAGTATCTTGAAGAGTGGCTATTGCTTGTCTGGGAAGGAGTAGGAAGTTTGTTCCAGGAAATGTGCATGGGATATAGAAAGCTGTAGAGGTATGAGATAAAATGGATTGTCAATTCCCAAGATAATGTTTAGGCTGTGTTTGTGAGTTTAGTGGGCGAGTGGAATGAAAACTTCAGCCAGAAGCCAAAGGGTATCATCTGACATGAGAATGAATTTGACTATATAGATTTAGTGAGAACAGATTGAAAGTTATAAAGAAATAATGGGTTATGACTGTATTTTAGAGGTCATTCTGTTGGTATACAGAGGATGGATTAGAAAAGGAAAAGACCAAATACTGAGAGACCTGTTAAGTTAATAACAAGCTATGACGGGATATCACACAGTATGATGTTGTGGTTGGAAATGTAGACTCTGGATGCAGACTATCTGGATTTGACTTATGGTCTCCATGACTTTGTGCAAGTTACTTAACTAGTCAATG
The DNA here is from genome assembly GCF_949987535.1 of Balaenoptera acutorostrata. Lineage (NCBI taxonomy): Eukaryota > Metazoa > Chordata > Mammalia > Artiodactyla > Balaenopteridae > Balaenoptera > Balaenoptera acutorostrata. The sequence continues at coordinate 38,581,533 of NC_080077.1, read as the reverse complement.
CTACAGTTTTCTTATCCACAAGATGGGCATATAGTGAAACCTACATATAGGGATGTTATAGGTATTAAATTAAGTAATGCATATAAAATGCACAAAATATAGTTACCACTTAATAAGTTTTATTGTCATTAATATCTCATTTAAATACCATAAAAACCATGTGAGGAAGATGCAGTGTTTGTACCCATTTACAGATATGAATACTAAGGAATTTAAGTTACTATGATGGTTAATCACTGCATTTCAAATATTTACTTATTAAATTTGTATACAACGGGTCATATGACAATGGGTGAAGTAAGGGTTTACTACTTATTAATGTCTATTAATGGATTTTGAATTTTCTAGACGTATTAAAATCATGCAGCCTTGAAACTCCCATTCTCTTTAGGTTTGTTATGAATTCAGGAGGTTAGAATGGAACTGAAGTGACCTCATGGCATATTTACAAAACAACATTTGGCACTGTAGAGCTGAAAAGTATAGACTGTAAGATAGCATTTGTTCCTTGGCCTTCCTCTGCAGAGACAACCCGCATCTTCCTGACTTGGTACCTATATTACACCTGTCCGTTGAAGAGGCACTTTGTAGACTCTTCGTTTCACAATATGGTCATGTTCATACATTTTACAAAATTACATTTCTTGTCAAAAAGAAAATAAAATTCATCATGTGGTTAATTCTTAACCTTCTATCGAACTAACAGCCCAGATAAGATCAACCTAATAACTGGTTTATAAATCATATCATCTATCCTGAAATGTGTGTGTGTGATTTCTGTTGCTTATAATAACAGGTGACAATAACATCTGCCAGCTTAACAAATGTTGTATATCCCCTATGGTTCTTTTAAGACACGTAACTCTTTATCATACTCCTCTTCAGATGGGCACAGTATCACTCTGTCAATAATGAAATTCAAATTTGAGAAGCATCTATGCTTTATCAAGTGGTTCATGGTGGGTGAGGTTTATTGTTTCTGAGATGCACACAACAGCAAATGGCAATTTTGAAGCAGCTATCAGTTGCATTTTCAGAAATGTTTAGTAGCTGATAACAACCTGTCGTCTTTGTACAGGATGAAAGAAATAGATCACCTCATGGGTAGAACCTAACTGCCTCTTATGTTTCTCTTAGCCTTTGAAATTATAAGCTCAGTGTATTGCATCTCCCCAGATCATATGGGTTCAAGGCATCTGAGCTTCACAGAGTAAAACTTTTCTTTCAATTTTCAGAATACCAATGTATATGTATAGCAGGGGTCAGTGGAATGAGAAGCCTTTCAAAATTGGAGAATTATATTAAAAGTATACATTCAACTTTTATTTAAAAACAACTTATTTAAATTCTCCTTTAAGATCATAAATTTCACAGTTTCTAGTATGCAGATGCTGCATCTCAGCAACCTCTTTTATATTCACTCATACCACGGCCTCTGTCAGGGCCAAGTCTGAGAGATCACGTACTCAAGTCAAGCTCTAAAACGTTAACTGGATACTGTGTATAATGATGAGCCATGATTGGAAAATATACATCAAATTTTTTATATTGATTAAAGATTATTAACTCTTACCTTATATATTTCCAAATCCTAGTTTGATTTTTGTGTGCACTCGTACGTTAGTTTTCTAATTAAAGTCTAATTTAGAAAAAAAGCTATAGTTATTCCAACCAGCCGTTTACTTCTAATGAAATTGCTCTGTAAAATAGATACAAAACCTCCTATATCACTAAATCTCAATTACATTGTGGAATGTGAAAACTGACACAAGGCAGTAACCTTCAAATGAGATTAAACTCCAGTGAGAATGGAGGCTGAAGAGCGGATCGGGATGACTTAACATTTTTGTACTTTTTGAATGCCGATAAACTGTTTTTATTTTTTAATTTTTAATTTTTTTCAGCTTTATTGAGGTATGATTGACAAATAAAAAATTGTATAAGTTATTTTGATATAAGTATACCTTGTGTAATGATTACCACAGTCAAGCTAATTAAACATGTCCGTGGCATCACGTAGTTACCGTTTGACCTCACATAGCATTCATTTGGTGAATTCTTGAATAGTTCCAGCATCAGAGTATAGTTTTCAATTTTTGATTGCTATATTTAAATGTATATATAATGTTGGCTAATATTTAAAATCAATAATCTTTGGACTCTTGTGTGCTAGCGCTATAATTGAGGAATAAAACACTGTTCCAGCCCTTAATATATTTAGAGTCTACATACATATTATGTCACAATTTATACCTTATAATTTGCATGATGTTTGTTGACAGAAGTCACTGCATAAATACCATTATTTTATACAGTCAGGTCCACATCCAAAATATGTGGACATATAAATTGCATGTATATTACATACATAGATATAGACATAGATTATATATATGTAGATCACAGAAATAGAAATGAATCTGGATATATACATATAAATTTCCAGAATTCATTGAAATCTATGGTGTTTGATTCTTTTTAGTAACTTCATTCAAGTATACTAAAATTAATAGAAAGATATCTTATATAATTTTCATTGTTAAACTTTATATCATGTCTGTGTTTAGGTTCATGTTTTTGAATTCTCAAGAAATAACTTCAACCATGAGTATTTTCAAAACTACAAGCAACCTTTGGACATTTTAAAATTTAAAAATTATTATTGTCTTAGGTGTATTTGAATACAAACACATTATTTTCTTATAGTTTATTTCCAGTACTGTTATATAACAAATTAGTTCAATGAGTTCCAGGCAGGATTTCTAGCACATATCATTACTGTAAATATACCCATTTTTAGAGTATAATTCAAACTTAGAACTTTCAGAATGGATACAATGAAACAGGTATTCTAAAATTGTCAACATATTTTGAAATAAGATAGCAGAGGAGAGTTCAGGCAATTTTGCTGCTTTTTATCAAAAGACCCATGATTATTTTCTTATAGAAAAACCATCAGTGCAAGTAATTAGTAGATTGTACTTTACTGTCCAGGCTGATTTCTAATTCCCACCATGATACTGCTTGATACTCTGTGTATTTACAGAACTATAATTACACAGGAGGGTTCAGACTTTGCTAGGCCATCAACCCTCTTGGAACAACTGGAAATGGGAAAGTGGCAAGAGAGGGCAGGAGAGGGCAGCACCTTGGTGATGTCATACCAGTAAAAGCTGCTCTATAAATTAGCTGTTGAGATTGTAACTAATGGTAGACTTGGCAGAGCTCAGCTGGACCCCAGGGGCTGAGGTCTGGGACTAACATTGCTTCCTTCACAGTGAAATGTGATTGTCAGTGAAGCAAATCAAGCTAGAGAGAATTAAAAACCAAAACAAACAAACAACAGCAACAAACCCTGAGATGAAAAGGGCAAGGTAGCAGGAAACAGCATTATTTTAAGAATTAGTTATGATTTTCATTTTGTCAACTTGATTGTCCACATGTGAGGTAAAATACTTTTTGCATTATTTAAGGTAATATATTTTTGGAAACCAAATCATAACATTTGACCCATAATACCCATAATTATACTTTATATAAAGAAACAGTTTAAAGATTTTTGTTGGCAAATAATTTCTTGTAATTTTCTCAAACATTTTTAGTATGATCTATCAGGTAAAACTATGTATGTGGCTGGGACATGGCTTCTCTCCCTTCCTCTCTCCCTCTCCCTCCCTCCCTCCCGCCCTCTCTCTCTCTCTCTCTCTCTCTCTCTCTCCATATATATATATATATATATACACACACACACACACACACACATATATATGTATATTTTTTTTTACTTACTCTGATACTTTCTCCTAACTCTGTTAAATACGATAGATAGTTTTAGACTGTTTTTCAACTGTTTACAATACACGACAAATTTATTTGAACTTTTTGCCCTTTTGCCAATAACATTTTACTACTTTGGGCAAACCTCTCCGCAAGATATGTAACTAGTTAAAACAGAGATAGAAGAAATCTTCAAGGTATCAAAGACTCTTACACAGATCAAAATTTCTTAAACACTCTTTAACATAGTGAGGTAATATAGGGGAGAGAGTATGGACTCAGTTATCAGATGTAGCTTCGCATTCCACATCTACTGCTTACTTTTCTTAAGCAAGATATTTAACCTTCAGTTTAGTCAGTTACTCATCCATCAAATGGGGATTTTAATATTCATCTTTCATGTTAGACAATTAAATGGGATACAAACTAATAGTGTCTGATAGGTGATATGTGTGTGTATGTGTGTAAAAATATTTGTGTATGTGTTTGTGTATGTATACACACATACAATTTACAATTATTGCCCTTAATTACCATGTCTTTAATATACAAGACAAAGGGCTACTTAATCATCCTTTTCAAGCCTTTCTTTCTCTTCTATGGTTACCATACTTGAAGAATTAAGAAACTTCTGCATACCCCACTTACATCAATGGGTAGATCATCTAGTGAAAAAAAAAAAAAAAGGAAGAAAGCAATTGCATTTAAAATTGCACCCAAAAAAGATAAAATACCTACGGATAAATTTAAACAAGGACATGAAAGACTGGTACACTGAAAGCCATAAGACATTGTTGAAAGAAACTGAAGAAGACACAAACGAATAGATATTCCATACTCATGGATTAGAAGAATTAATTTTGTTGAAATTTCCATACAACCCAAGGCAATCTACAAATGCAGTGAAATCCCTATCAAAACTCCAATGGCGGGCTTCCCTGGTGGCGCAGTGGTTGAGAATCTGCCTGCCAATGCAGGGGACAAGGGGTTCGAGCCCTGGTCTGGGAGGATCCCACATGCCGCGGAGCAACTGGGCCCGTGAGCCACAACTACTGAGCCTGCGCGTCTGGAGCCTGTGCTCCGCAACAAGAGAGGCCGCGATGGTGAGAGGCCCGCGCACCGCGATGAAGAGTGGTCCCCACTGGCCGCAACTAGAGAAAGCCCTCGCACAGAAACGAAGACTCAACACAGTCGTAAATAAATAAATAAATAAATAAATAAATAAATAAATAAATAAAAGAACATGAATTTCTAAAAAAAAAAAACAAAACAAAACTCCAATGGCATGTTTCACAGAACTAGAACAAGTAATTCTAAACTTTATATGGCACCACCAGAAATCTTGAATGGCCAAAACAATCTTGGGAAAGAAGACAAAACTGGAGGTATTATGCTTCCTGATTTCAAGCTAAAGTAATTTAAGCAGTATGATACTGGCACAAAAACAGGCACACATCAATGGCACAGAATTAAAAACCCAGAAATAAAACCACACATATGGTCAATTAATTTATGACAAAGAAGCAAAGAACATATAATGGAGAAAGGACAGTCTCTTCAATAAATGATGTTGGGAAAACTGGAAAACCACATGCAAAAGAATGTTTACAGTGAAAGACCATTGTCTTTCACTGTGAACAAAACTTAGCTCAAAATTGATTGAACACTTCAATATAAGACCTCAAATCATAAAATTCGTAGAAGAAAACATAGGTGGTATCTTCATTAACATCAGTCTTAGCAATGTTCTTATGGATCTGACTCCAAAGGCAAGGAAAACAAAAGCAAAAATAAACAACTGGAATGACATCAAACTAAAAAGCTGGTGCCTAGTGAAGGGAGCCATCATCAGAATGGAAAGGCAATCTAATGAATGGGAGAAGTTATTTGTGAATCCTTTGTCTGATAAGGTATTAAAATCCAAAATATATAAAGAAGTCATACAACTCAACAACAACAAAAGCAAACAACCCCATTAAAAATGGACAGAGGATCTGAATAGACACTTTTCCAAAGAAGACATACAGATGGCACATAAGATGCTCAGCGTCACTAATTATTAGGGAAATGGAAATCAAAACCACAAGGTATCACCTCACATCTGTTAGGATGGCTATTATTGAAAAGATATGAAATAACGATTGTTGGAAAGGATGTGGGGAAAAGGCAACCCTTGTGCACTGTTGCTGGGACTGTAAATTGGTGCAGCCACTATGGAGAACAGTATGGAAGTTCCTCAAAAAGTTAAGAATAGAACTACCATTGACCTAGCTATTCATTCCATTTCTGGCTGTTTATCCTAAGAACATGAAAAGTAGTTCAGAAAGATATAGGCACCTCTATGTTCATTGAAGCATTATTTACAATAACCAAGAAATGGAAACAACCTAAGTGTATACGTGTGTGTATATGTGTGTATATATGTATATACATGTATTGTATACATATACAATGGAATACCACTCGGCCACAAGAAAGAATAAAATCCTGGCATTTGCAACAACATGGATGGACCTTAAGGGTATTATGCTAAGTGAGATAAGTTAGACAGAGTCAGACAAAGATTATATGATTTAACTCATATGTAGAATCTAAAAAAAAAAAACCAGATGATTAAATAAAAACAAATTCATAGATACAGAGAACAGATTAATGGTTGCCAGAAGGGAAGGGGGCTGGGGGGTGAGTGAAATGAGTGAAGGGAGAAATGGGTCCATATGGTTATGGATGGTAACAGACTTGTGGTAGTGATCACTTTGTAGTGTATATAGATGTCAAGTTATAATGCTGTACACCTGAAATACATTATAGTAAAAAAAAAAGTTTAACCTAATTATAAGGGAATTATGTGAAGATAGCATAGATATTTCAGCATTCTTTGAAATTTCCAGCTCTAGGAAAAGAAAATGCTAAATCTCAGGAAGCCTTGCCAACAAACAAATCTTTATGATATATTTTGAAATGGTGAGAATTATTGTCAGAACTGTGAAAAACAATACAGCTCTAGTACCTGATAGTTACTCCTGCTGAGATTGTCAAGCACTGAGCAAATGGATGTAGAGTCTTGATTAATTAATTATGCATGGATCTGCGAAAAAGAATTGATAGCTTTTAAAAAGTTAAAACCATTTTCATGAAGGAAGTCAAGAATGCTTATTGTTCACCCTTCTGGCTTCCCTTTGCTCCAAAGTATGAAATGTTGGACCAAAGTTATCTTTACTAAACAATATCAGGAATTAGGCTCTAGAGAATCATTTAAATGTTCTAGATTATGGTGTAGTGCAGTAGATATGTTATTTATTTTACACAAAGAATTACAAGAAATATGTTGGGTACCAGAATAGTGATACAATATAACCTTCTCTTTAGACATTGGGTCAATTAATCTAAAACATTTTTAAGACAGTGAATTATAAAAGTGATACATATATAACTGACCCATTTTATTTTAACTCAGACAATAAAAGACTCTTCTTTTGATGTAATACTAAGGACTCTTCTTTGTGTGTGGAATCAGTAGCTGACATTTTCTTTTCTACATTAAAAAATCCATAATTTATTGTTTATGGATTTTTATGTGTTGGTTTCTTTACAGTGGAATAAGAACTTAAAGACTTGTAAAATCATTTGGGAAAAGATTCCTTTTAGATTTTATCATTGTTTTTCCAACTTTCCTTTAAAAATTACTCTAATGCCTTTATGTAGACTTTATGTAGTCTTTTTAATATGTTAAATTTAGTTTTTATTTTTTTTAAATCTGTATTTTGTACTCATTAGTTTTGTATATGTAATATTCAAATTGCATAGTGATACCCGTCACAAGTACAACTGACATAACCAGGTTTGAGTTTGTGTTTACAACAGGCACTGTATAAACATATAATTCAAGTGATGGGAGCAGACACATGTAGGCACAACTTACAGCATACAATTCAACTAACCAGAACAGAAGCATATGTCTGAGAATCCTATTATTTATGACCAAGTTTGACTGAACTTCTACTGCTTGACATTGAACTCAAGACGTCAGTTGAATATTCATATTTATAGGTAGTTCTTTGCTTTGGAAAACTCATAAATATATTGGACCACTTAAAGAGATTTAGCATCCTAAATTTCTGTCCATGTAATAGCATCATTCAGAGGTATTGTCTAATTTATTCCCCATTGCCAGTGATATGAAACTGCATATCAGTGGGAGAGAGAAAACATAGCATTGCAGGAATATGGTACCATGCTGAGGGCTGCATTATGTGGGAAAAAATGCTATTACTTGAAAATTTGTATCGGGTGGTGTTTTGTGTGGTCTCCTCAACTTATTAGTGAACTCACTGAAAAGAAATGTTATGAGTACATTAAACCAAAAAAATAATTTAGAAGCAAAGTATAGCAAAGTATGTGTATATATACATTTGTATCTATAACAACATACATGAAACATATAGATACATACATATATTCTATATATGTGTGTATTATATATACACATATAGTTTTAGTATCACATGAGAGGTGATATGATTGTGGTTCAAAGCTTGGACTCTGGACAAATCATCTTCACTGATAGCCATATAAACTTGGGCAAATTAATCTCTCTGCCTCAGTGTTTTCATCTTTAAAATGAAGCTAATAATATTGTCTATCTCATTAAATAAGCTACTATGTGTAAAATGCTTGGAATAGTGCCATGAGTAGTAACTGCAGTACATGAAATATGTGTGCATATGGACAGAGAAACCATGTGTATGATTTAGGAGTGCCTGTAATGCTTTGAATTTTTAAGTTTAATGTATGAAATGCATTTCATAGCTTGACAGAACTTGTCATTTTAAGCCTGTACCAGTTATCTATTCTACATTAATGGAGTCTATGATAGAACTCCTAAAGAGATAGAGAATATCATCTCTTATTATATTCAACCATGGACAGCCACAGACACTTCCTGTCAATTGGAAAACAAATATTATGACTGACTCTTTTTCAGAACAGCATCTCCATATCTGTGTTGAATTCAATAAGACGGTTATTTTAAAGGGCACACGAAGACATGGTATTTACCATGCCAGAAATAGCATACCTCATGACAAATTCTACAGTGTGCCTGTAGTGGTCTGCAATGGTATTCTCTTGTATTCCTACTTGGAGTTTCTGATGTAACCCACTGCCACAGTGACTGCCAGTACACGGGAGTGATCTTGATAACATTTCTGCTTTTATTTCAACTCTTGATTGGCCTTTAGCAGTGAGAGTAAGTGAGACTGTCATTCCATCTCCCATCCTTATGAAATTGAATTTTATGAAAGAGACGTAACCTAGAGTTTGAGAGGTTTGATTGACATCTTCCATATGGCTGCCTCGCTGTAGTCAAAGAAACAGTGCCCTGAAGCACTGGCTGGTGCCTTTCTTAAAGTAGGGGAAGAGCAGATGGGAGGGAAAGAGACAGGGAAGACATCAGAATTCTGGGCACTCTGATGTCCACTTCTGTTCCCTGTGACAAGTGCGCTTACACCACCGATTCTGTTAAATATACATCTGTTTAACAGGGAACACTGATGACAGTAATTACATTATTAATTCACTGCCTTAAATGAGAGTAGGCCAGGAGGATTGGAGTGGCATTTTACCTTGTTTTGAATTCACAAAATAAAAATCTTTACAAAGATACACAAATATTTATTGGGGGACCAAACCTGAAAGCTGCCTAGACATTGCTTCTCTGATAATGATATGTGAAGCATGTTTTTGGACTCTTTATCTGCTTTTCAGAAAAAAAAACGTGTATCTACATTTTTACCTAGTTGACAAATTTCAAATTCTCCAGATGGCAGCTTTAATACGTTTAATGTGATTGTACTGTTAAAAAATAACAATAGAGTTTTCTCTAGAGAAAGTCATTTGCTATGAGAAAGCAATACCATATGATACATGAAAATAAGAACATTGCAAGCTATTTTTGCTATTTGACTTTCACTGATCTCTTGATGAATAAAAAATCCATAGTGAACAAATAAATGATACTGATGATGAACTTAGCAACTTATTCTATTCAATTCTAAAAGTCCCTTATTAGAATATAGTCAACCCATCCCTCATGTGCTCTTTTGTGTATTGGTAATATTAGCCACATTTTGATTTTTTTTTGTTTGTATATACTTGCTACATGAGCAATAGGAGATTTGGAAATGGATCAGAACCAGATATATAGTTCCCCAGCAGGGGTGTCATTTGAACAGCTACACCTGAGACCTCTTGAGGGTTTTGAGAATTTCTGCCTTAATAACCATTTCAGATATTAGCATATCTCATAGTATAAGACTAATTTTGCCAGGCAACATGAAAATTGTCTGATTCACTCGCTCACCTATTCCCAGTCTCACACCTCACTTGTGCCTCAGACAGTGCTTTTTACATTTCTCAGTACCCGCAATACACCATCAGTGCTTGTAGAATACCTGATTTAAAAGTCTATGGCCATGGTCTTCTGAACATTGCACATTTTCTTCCTAGGTTATGTATATTTAAACTATTTGTGCATTAGTTTCACCTTGAATCAGTTAAGACTTTGTTGTGGAGATACTGGAAATTCAAGGTCAAATGGGTACATTAAACTTCCTAACTCCTACCTGTCATGCACTTTAAGTGAGCCATGAAAACTACCTAGAACAGCTGTCATTTTGATGTGTTCTGATTCTTCTGGGAAGTAAGGTTTCCACTGAGTAAAATTATAGACTCTGGAAAAATCAAAACAGTGATCCATCTACCCAGAGGACCTGGACTGTGGCGTTTTTAGCTCATTTCATATGAGCATAGGGAGACTTTAAACTTAAACGAGAGTTTGGCTACTAAGCTATGAAACCATTTCACAGCACAACTCCAGATAAATGTCATTTTGTGGTGACTTTGCCAGATTATTAGTCTATTAACTGTATCAATAGAATAAAATTTGACCTTATTTTCAGAAAGGTTCTGTCTTAGCTGTAAACTTATCTGCAGAGCATTACATGATTTGTAGTAATAGAGTAATAGTAATGATGATGATCATTTTGTGGGGTTATCATAACGATTATGTGAGTTTTTAAACCATAGAGCTCTATATAAAAATATTTATTAGTGTATCTTTTTGATCTTTTATACCAAAAGCAAAAATCTCTTATGTTTACATGTCTAATTAGGGAAGTATTTGGTAGTAAAGCAGAATTGAGGCCCCTAAAGATTTTGAAATCAACACCATAAGGTTCTAGTATGTTTAGTTGTAAATTGTTTGTGGTTAAAAACATGGACATTGATGTTAGAATGACTAGGGTTTGATCCCAGCTCTATAATCATGACCTTGAACAAGGGCTCTATTTCCTCTTCTATACAATAAAGGTAATGGTAGATAATCGTTGTAGAATGCATGATTTAAAAGTAAGCATTAACTTGCTACATTGAAGTGCTTATCAGACTAAATGAATTTTGAATAATTATTATAAAAATATTGTTTATTTTTTAAAATCCCTACTGCTGAAAATCAAGTAACATTTAGTGGTTAGTGTTAAATCAGCTAACATTTAGCTGAAAATCAAGTAACATTTAGCAGTTACACACATGCACACAAACGCTTTGGCATGTGAATACACAGATCAAGTGATCATTTGACTTGGTAAGTTCATTTCAACAACAACCAAACATATTTTTATTTGTGCTCTAGTGTTAACTTGTGTGCGACATCTTCAGAAGACTATTTTCTGTTTTTTTTTTAAATCTAGTATAATATGATAGTCATCAACTTGTCTTTTGATAGCGTGACTGTTCACTATGAAATGGTTATAAATTGCTAGGCAGAATGAACAGCTGTGAGAAATAATAAATGATTTTGTTATCACAACAACTAGAATGTTAGCTGGCATATTTAGAATTATATAGAAACGGCATTATTACACAAAATAGTGGAAAAGGTCCTAAAATATACTATTTGATTCCTGTGTGGGTCAATTAAATAACCCTATTAATTCAACCTCAGAAATATGTGACTGACTCTGCAATTCAATAAAGATCTGTTAAGAAACACCATGTATTGTGTTTCAGTAATGCAGCTTATAAGAAAATATACTTTTGTAAGAAACATAGACCCTTGTTTTTATTTAGTTCCTTTGAGCTTATGCCAAATCTTCACCAGAATTTTCTTGAAAATTTTTACTGTGCTTAACTATATGGAGATAGAGTTTTTTAAATACATGTTGATGTTTTTCATATTTGAAAGATGGGGAGAATGACAGAAAATAACAGAGGAAATGATATTTCAAACCTGTTTTTTAGTGTAGTATACTACAAAAAGTACTACAATCGATACATGGGGTATTGAATTACTCAGGGAAACATTCATTAAGAAAGACCACTTTGAATACTTAAGATAATTCATGTCTGCCATGTTATTATTTACATTTGTAACCAATAGAATGAGAAACATGTGATAATCTCTAACTGAAATATTCTGTCAAGAGTATTAGTCTGGAATGGCATTTTTGCTAAAATCCAATATCCACACTTGTTATGCAGTTGAAATATTAATAGCAGCCATTTTAGGAAGCAACCTAGGCATTTTAATAAGTATTCTGTGTGCATTACTACTTTAATCTTCATGAAAGTCTTAGGAGCTACAATATCCCTATTTTATAGATGAAGAAACTGAGATTCATAGCAATTAGGTTACCTCTTGTGGTAATACAGCAAGTTAAGAGTTCAAGTATGTTTCTCTAATTCTAAAACTTGAGTTCTGACCACTATGACACGTTGATTTCTCTTATAACCAGAGTCATTAGGGCCAGATGTCTTTTGGTGGCTTTTTGTTGTTTGTTGTTGTGGCTTATTTTTTTGACTTGCTTTTAAAGAAGAGAAATTATGTGGAAGGAGACAGAAAATCCTTGGTTCAACTGAATTAATATAAATTGTTGCTATTTGTGGCCCATTTTTACCAAACACCTTACAATTTCATTTTGTACCCTTTAGTGAACAAACATGTACACACCAGTACACATATATATATCCATGCACATACAAACACACGTATACATACACATATACTTGAATAATTCCAGTTACTTAAGAGTAACTAAAACTCTTCAAGTAAATCTCTGTGCTTGGTTTTGTCTGTATCTTACATGTGTAATCACTGCAGACCCTACTTTGAGTTTGTTCTCTTCATTGCTTATATGAATCTGGTCACTTGGTAAAATGAAAGAAACGTGTCTCTAGTATATCACCTGCATATATTATTTAAAAGATGACATATATGTTCTCACTTATCTTGTCCATTTTGAACAACACAAGAGAACCTTAAAGGGGGGCATCATGAATCATAATTATACAGAGTTTGGCTTCGTGATATTGATATTTTTAGACACTATCACAATGACTTCAGCACCTCAGCAATGTTATAAAGACCCAATACCTCTAGTCTTTACAGCTTTCCTGGGAATTGGCTTAAAAATAAGAGAAACCGACTTGTCTGATTCTGGAGCAGCTAAGTACAGAATATGCTTAAGACTACAGTTCACTGTAGGAGACTTCAGGGGAGGGTAAGTAACCAGATTGTGGATGAGATCTAGCATGACAAGATCCAGCAAAGGGACAGAATAAACACAGACAGAATTAGCAGCTTTACCAAAATAAACAGACAGCAAAGACACAGCAGATGCTGCCCCAGGGAGCCAGACACAGGAGAAACATAAATCCAAGGCAAGATCTCAGGGCAGGAACATCTTGCTGAAGGGAACAGAGTCCTATATGGATCAAGGAGACAGTATCAGAACAGTTTCCTCATTTCCTTCTGGGTTGTTTTATGTTCTCTCTGGGGCAGGAAACAGTGGATACAACTGGGAACAATAAATGGGCCATACTCTACTGGAATGCAGGGAAAAGAATTAGCAGCAATTTCTGTTGACAAAATTCTGACAAACAGCTCTGCTCTTTGTCTGCTTGGAAGTTTAAACTTTCATGGTCCTTATGGATGAAATAAGAACTTTGGACCCATCCTGGGAACTGTTAAAGCCTGTTTCAATTTTCATCTTGATTTTCCCTCCCGTTTCCTTCCCGTTTTACCTATGCTAAAACAAAGGTAATCTTAAAAGTTATCTTCTCCTGCAAACAACTAAAATACAAATCATTTCTTTATTGATTTCTGAAATTCCACAATTTATATGTTACTAACTTTTTTTTAAAGAAATATTTCGTTTTGTTTTTTTAATTTATTTATTTATTTATTTATTTATTTTTGGCTGTGTTGGGTCTTCGTTTCTGTGCGAGGGCTTTCTCTAGTTGTGGCAAGCGGGGGCCACTCTTCATCGCGGTGCGCGGGCCTCTCACTATCGCAGCCTCTCTTGTTGCAGAGCACAGGCTCCAGGCACGCAGGCTCAGTAGTTGTGGCTCACGGGCCTAGTTGCTCCACGGCATGTGGGATCTTCCCAGATCAGGGCTCGAACCCATGTCCCCTGCATTGGCAGGCAGATTTTCAACCACTGCGCCACCAGGGAAGCCCTATATGTTACTAACTTTTGACCAACTTTGTCATTTCTTTTTGTCTTTAACACTGCAAATGAACTTTGAATGGGAGCATTCTACCTACATAACATCTGAATCTGAGTCTACCTTGTTTATTTTCTGAGAGACTTGAGATTTGATCCGATCTGAAACCTCAGGTTCCTTAAGGGGAGTGGAGACACTGAAAGGGGGGAGGGTACAGAGAGGAGAAAAGGGTACCCATAGATAAGTGCAATTTCAATTTACAATTTAGCAGTAGCAATTTAATTTGGTTGTTTCTAGCCTTTAACAACACTTTTTGAAAATCAAGGAACTCATGATCTACCATGACAGAAAAAAACCTATTTTTTTCTCTCAGAGGTCATATATAAGTTTTATTTTGTATTATTTGTATAACTCACATGTTAAATTTTAAGGACATAAGAAAATTATGGTAATATGAGGGAGACAAATTCATTAAGAAGTCTTTGAGGTTATTAGCAAAATGCAATATCTTAAGGAAACCAATTCCACACCCCATCAATCAAAAACAACTAGCTGTAAATGTACAGTTTGGGTGTTTAAAAATATATACTTTAATGTATCCACATAAATGCAATTTCCTTGCTAAACAATTAAATGGCAGTAGCTACCAAAGAAATACGAAGATTTCTATTTGCCATGCAAACATTCGAAGCAAATTTCAGACTGAATATTCTCCTATTAAGAGGTCAAGGTTAGTTTAAAAAACTGTTAACTTAATGGGGCCCAGTTTTCTCAGAGGTAAATTGATGGGTGTGGAATGAGTCTCTTCCAGTTTGAAAAGTCAATTAATTTATTTATCATGAAGACGTTGCACTAGTACTTTTATTAACTTTTGTGGTCATTGAAAGTAAGGTAAATTTTACTTAATTGTAAGCATCAGAAAGGTTTTTGAAAACTTTTCAACTTAAGCATACTTGACTGAACTAACAATTCTATTAGAATTCACATTTAAAATAATGCAAACAGAAAAGTAATTTTTCATGTCTTATCAGTACATACATATATGCCAAAAAATAATTAATAACAGTTGTTGTAATATTTGAAATTTTACGAGTAGAATTTGACCCAGCATTTCCGGTTTTAGAGATATAGCCTGTGGTTATATCAGCACACATATACAAGGTTGTTTAATGCACCCATATCTGTTAAAAGTCTATACATATTAAAATAGAATAAAATATCTATTAAAATGGAATGTTTAAGGGTATAATGAGATAGATCTATGAAAGCAGGATGTGCTAATGTAGACAAACCTCCACGACACATTACTAAGTAAGAAGTGTAAGGTGAAAAGTCATATTTACATTGCAATCCCATTTATGTAGATAAAATGATGTGAAAAGGATGTATACACACACACACACACACACACACACACAAACACACACCAGATATATGCCTATATGCTGGCACCTACATAAAAATATAGGAAAATCTATGCACGTAAATGTGTTTCCCTAAGTTGACACAGGTTATTTTTGGGGAAAGAATAGAATTGGTTGTTCTTCAAAGGTTGTTAAGGGTCTAAACAAACGTTGAGCCTTACTTAGGTTTAAAGGCCAGTGCAGCCTTTAGAACAGAGTCAGAGAATGAGAGAAAAAGAAAATTGAATTATACATCAGTTTACAGATACAAAACTCTGAAATAAAATTGTATTTGACCCAAACTGAAAATGTGATAAAAATAATATTCCATTTCAAGTAAAGATTTTTGCAGGAAAAAAATGATAATTGAACCTGACAAAAATTGTCAATATAATCAATCACATTAATAATCTAAAAGAAAAGAATAAAGTGATGATCTCAGATGCAGAAATAACAGTTATAATAGTTGATAAAAAGTAGCCCCTATTTATGTTTTTTAAAAACCTCATAAAAAATAGTAGTGAAAGGTTACAGAATTCTTTGTGGAAAGCAAGAAGTTATGCATTATAATGGCTACTGTGCAGAAGCCAAACAACGAAGAACCAAAACTTATGTAAAATTAGACAAAAGAAGCAAGAAGAAGAACTACAGTGCTTCAGCCTGTGGAACAAAAACTGCATTCATAAAAAGATAGACAAGATGAAAAGGCAGAGGGCTATGTACCAGATGAAGGAACAAGATAAAACCCCAGCAAAACAATTAAATGAAGTGGAGATAGGCAACCTTCCAGAAAAAGAATTCAGAATAATGATAGTGAAGATGATCCAGGACCTCAGAAAAAGAATGGAGGCAAAGTTCGAGAAGATGCAAGAAATGTTTAACAAATACCTAGAAGAATTAAAGAACAAACAAGACAGAGATGAACAATACACTAACAGAAATGAAAACTACACTAGAAGGAATCAATAGCAGAATGACTGAGGCAGAAGAACAGATAAGTGACCTGGAAGACAGAATAGTGGAATTCACTACTGCAGAACAGAATAAAGAAAAAAGAATGAAAAGAAATGAAGACAGCCTAAGAGACCTCTGGGACAGCATTAAATGCAACAACATTTGCATTATAGGAGTCCCAGAAGAAGAAGAGAGACAGAAAGGACCTGAGAAAATATTTGAAGAGATTATAGTCGAAAATTTCCCTAACATGGGAAAGGAAATAGCCACACAAGTCCAGGAAGTGCAGAAGGTCCCATACAGGATAAACCCAAGGAGAAACATGCCAAGACACGTAGTAATCAAATTGGCAAAAATTAAAGACAAAGAAAAATTATTGAAAACAGCAAGGTAAAAATGACAAATAACATACAAGGGAACTCCCATAAGGTTAACAGCTGATTTCTCAGCAGAAACTCTACAGGCCAGAAGGGAGTGACATGATATACTTAAAGTGACAAAAGGGAAGAACCTACAACCAAGATTACTCTACCGGGCAAGGATCTCATTCAGATTCGATGGAGAAATCAAAAGCTTTACAGACAAGCAAAAGCTAAGAGAATTCAGCACCACCAAACCAGCTCTACAAGAAATGTAAACGAACTTCGCTAAGTGGGAAACACAAGAGAAGAAAAGGACCTACAAAAACAAACCCAAAATGATTAAGAAAATGGTCATAGGAACATACATATCGATAACTACCATAAACGTGAATGGATTAAATACTCCAACTGAAAGACACAGGCTTGCTGAATGGATACAAAAACAAGACCCATATACATGCTGTCTACAAGAGACCCACTTCAGACCTAGGGACACATACAGACTGAAAGAGAGGGGATGGAAAGATATTCCATGCAAATGGAAACCAAAAGAAAGCTGGAGTAGCAATACTCATATCAGATAAAATAGACTTTAAAATAAAGAATGTTACAAGAGACAAGGAAGGACACTACGTAATGATCAAGGGATCAATCCAAGAAGATATAACAATTGGAAATATTTATGCACCCAACATAGGAGCACCTCAATACATAAGGTAACTGCCAACAGCTATAAAACAGGAAATCGACAGTAACACAATAATAGTGGGGGAGTTTAACACCTCACGTACACCACTGGACAGATCATCCAAACAGAAAATTAATAAGGAAACACAAACTTTAAATGACACAATAGACCAGATAGATTTAATTGATATATATAGGACATTCCATCCAAAAACCACAGATTATACTTTCTTCTCAAGTGTGCATGGAACATTCTCCAGGATAGATCACATCTTGGGTCACAAATCAAACCTCAGTAAATTTAAGAAAATTGAAATCATATCAAGCATCTTTTCTGACCACAATGCTATGAGATTAGAAATCAATTACAAGGAAACAAACGTAAAGAACACAAACACATGGAGGCTAAACAGTACGTTACTAAATAACCAAGAGATCACTGAAGAAATCACAGAGGAAATCAAAAAATACCTAGAGACAAATGACAATGAAAACACAGCGATCCAAAACCTATGGGATGCAGCAAGGGCAGTTCTAAGAGGGAAGTTTATAGCTATACAAGCCAACCTCAAGAAACAAGACAAATCTCAAATAAACAATCTAACCTTACACCTAAAGGAACTAGAGAAAGAAGAACAAACAAAACCCAAAGTTAGCAGAAGGAAAGAAATCATAAAATCAGAGCAGAAATAGATGAAATAGAAACAAAGAAAACAATAGCAAAGATCAATAAAACTAAAAGCTGGTTGTTTGAGAAGATAAACAAATTGATAAACCTTTAGCCACACTCATCAAGAAAAAGAGGGAGGGGACTCAAATCAATAAAGTTAGAAATGAAAAAGGAGAAGTAACAACAGACACTGCAAAAATACAAAGCATCCTAAGAGACTCCTACAAGCAACTGTATGCCAATAAAATGGACAACCTGGAAGAAATGGACAAATTCTTAGAAAGGTATAACCTTCCAAGACTGAACCAGGAAGAAATAGAAAATATGAACAGACCAATCACAAGTAATGAAATTGAAACTGTGATTAAAAATCTTCCAACAAACAAAAGTCCAGGACCAGATGGCTTCACAGGTGAATTCTATGAAACATTTAGAGAAGAGCTAACACCCATCCTTCTCAAACTCTTCCAAAAAATTGCAGAGGAAGGAAAACTCCCAAACTCGTTCTATGAGGCCACAATCACCCTGATACCAAAACCAGACAAAGATACTACAAAAAAAGAAAATTGCAGACCAATATCACTGATGAATATAGATGCAAAAATCCTCAAGAAAATACTAGCAAACAGAATCCAACAACACATTAAAAGGATCATACAGCATGGTCAAGTGGGATTTATCCCAGAGATGCAAGGGTTCTTCAATATATGCAAATCAATCAATGTGATACACCATATTAACAAATTGAAGAAGAAAAACCATATGATCATCTCAATAGATGCAGAAAAAGCTTTTGACAAAATTTACACCCATTTCTGATAAAAACTCTTCAGAAAGTGGGCATAGAGGGAAGCTACTTCAACATAATAAAGGCCATATACAACAAACCCACAGCAAACATCATTCTCAATGGTGAAAAACTGAAAGCATTTCCTCTAAGATCAGGAACAAGACAAGGATGTCGACTCTCACCACTATTATTCAACATAGTTTTGGAAGTCCTAGCCATGGCAATCAGAGAAGAAAAAGAAATGAAAGGAATACAAATGGGAAAAGAATAAGTAAAACTGTTACTGTTTACAGATGACATGATACTATACATAGAGAATCCTAGCGATGCCACCAGAAAACTACTAGAGCTAATCAGTGAATTTGGTAAAGTTGCAGGATACAAAATTAATGCACAGAAATCTCTTGCATTCCTATACACTAATGATGAAAAATCTGAAAGAGAAATTATGGAAACACTCCCAGTTACCATTGTAATAAAAAGAATAAAATACCTAGGAATAAACCTACCTAGGGAGACAAAAGACCTGTATGCAGAAAACTATAAGACACTGATGAAAGAAATTAAAGATGATACCAACAGGTAGAGAGATATACCATGTTCTTGGATTGGAAGAATCAATATTGTGAAAATGACTATACAACCCAAAGCAATCTACAGATTCAATGCAATCCCTATCAAATTACCAATGGCATTTTTTACGGAACTAGAACAAAAAATCTTAAGAACTGTATGGAGACACAAAAGACCCCGAATAGCCAAAGCAATCTTGAGGGAAAAAAACGGAGCTGGAGGAATCAGACTCCCTGACTTCAGACTGTACTACAAAGCTACAGTAATCAAGACAATATGGTACTGGCACAAAAACAGAACTATAGATCAATGGAAAAAGATAGGAAGCCCAGAGATAAACCCACGCACCTATGGTCAACTAATCTGTGACAAAGGAGGCAAGGATATACAATGGAGAAAAGACAGTCTCTTCAATAAGTGGTGCTGGGAAAACTGGACAGCTACATGTAAAAGAATGAAATTAGAACACTCCCTAACAGCATACACAAAAATAAACTCAGGATGGATTAGAGACCTAAATGTAAGACTGAGCACTATAAAACTCTTAGAGGAAAACATAGGAAGAACACTCTTTGACATAAATCACAGCAAGATATTTTTTTTAAATTAATTAATTAATTAATTAATTTATGGCTGTGTTGGGTCTTTGTTTCTGTGCAAGGGCTTTCTCTAGTTGTGGCAAGCGAGGGCCACTCTTCATCGCGGTGCACGGGCCTCTCACTATCGCAGCCTCTCTCGTTGTGGAGCACAGGCTCCAGACGCGCAGGCTCAGTAATTGTGGCTCACAGGCCCAACTGCCCATGTCCCAACGTCATGTGGGATCTTTCCAGACCAGGGCTCGAACCCATATTCCCTGCATTGGCAGGCAGATTCTCAACCACTGTGCCACCAGGGAAGCCCAGCAAGATATTTTTTGATCCACCTCCAAGAGTAATGGAAATAAAAACAAAAATAAACAAATAGCACCTAATGTAACTTAAAAGGTTTTGCACAGCAAAGGAAACCATAAACAAGATGAAAAGACAACCCTCAGAATGGGAGAAAATATTTGTAAATGAATCATTGGACAAAGGATTAATCTCCAAAATATATAAACATCTCTTGCAGCTCAGTATTAAAAAAACAAACAGCCCAATCCAAAAATGGGCAGAAGACCTAAGTAGACATGTCTGCAAATAAGACATACAGATGGCCAAGTAGCACATGAAAAGCTGCTCAACATCACTAATTATTAGAGAAATGCAAATGAAAACTACAATGAGGTATCACCTCACACCAGTTAGAATGGGCATCATCAGAAAATCTACAAACAACAAATGCTGGAGAGGGTGTGGAGAAAAGGGAACCCTCTTGCACTGTTGGTGGGAATGTAAATTGATACAGCCACTATGGAGAGCAGTATGGAGTTTCCTTAGAGAAGTAAAAATAGAATTACCATATGATCCAGCAATCCCACTACTGGGCATATACGCAGAGAAAACCATCATTCAAAAAGACACATGCACCCCAATGTTCATTGCAACACTGTTTACAATAGCCAGGTCATGGAAGCAACCTAAATGCTCATCGACAGATGAATGGATAAAGAAGATGTGGCACATATGTACAATGGAATATTACTCAGCCATAAAAAGGAACGAAATTGGGTCATTTGTAGAGACGTGGGTGCTTGTAGAGACTGTCATACAGAGTGAAGTAAGAAAGAGAAAAACAAATATCATATATTAATGCATATATGTGGAACCTAGATAATGGTACAGATAAGCGGTTTGCAGAGCAGAAATTGAGTCACAGAAGTAGAGAAAAAACGTATGGACACCAAGCGGGGAAAGCAGCCGGGGGTGGGGGTGGTGGTATGATGAACTGGGTGATTGGGATTGACATGTGTACACTGATGTGTATAAAATGGATGACTAATAAGAAAATAAATAAATAAATAAATAAACATTAAAAAAAATTATGTAAAATTAGCAAAATAGACAAGCATGAAAGAGACTTATTCCCTAAGACCTTTTATGTGAAAATGCCATACACACCAACCACAGCAGTAATGTTTTTCAAGGCTATATGCATCTATTTGTATGTCAGGTGTTTCAAAGGGCATAAAATAAGTATATTAGAGTCCAGTGGGCGAGAGGGGAATAACATTGAGAACGTGGGTTGGAGGAGGCAAATAAGAAAATAAACAAAACAAAACAAAAAGGAACTCCGCCTTGACCAATGATGATATAATGTTATGAGGTGACAAGTATGATCAAAGAGATTCTCTATACTATTCTACAATAAATAAGGTAAAAAAGTAACATATATCCTGTACCCAGCCCAGGCCTCCAGCAAAATCTGTGAAAGCTTTTCCTTTTTGGACTAGTGTGGCAAGAGTTCAAAAGCAAGGACATAGCACAGGCCATGCACATAACGCCTACATTCCTGTTGGACCACTTACCACTTCTGAGACTGCAAGAAAATCACATAGCCACACTACATCTTAGATTTCTTAGTCTGAAAAATAAGACAATAATATTTACTTCTCTGGGTTTTGTGCAGATTCAATGAGGCGATATATGACCAAGGAATAGTATGAAAGTCTGGCATGTAGTAAGTGTTTTAACAAATAGTACTCAGCCATAAAAAAGAATGAAATACTGCCATTTGAAATGAATACCAACTGAATGAAATACTGTCCAGCAACATGGATAGACCTAGAGATTATCATACTAAGTGAAGTAAGCCAGACAGAGAAAGACAAATATTATATGATATCACTTACATGTGGAATCTAAAAAAAAAAAAAAAAGGATACAGATGAACTTATTTACAAAACAGAAAGAGACTCACAGACATAGAAAAAAATGTATGGTTATCAAAAGGGAGGGAATAAATTAGGAGGTTGGGATTAACATAGACACACTACTATATATAAAATAGATAATCAACAAGGACCTACGGTATAGCCAGGGAATTATTCTCATTATTTTGTAGTAACCTATAAGGGAAAAGAATCTGAAAAAGAATATATATGTGTGTGTGTGTGTATAACTGAATCACCATGCTGTATACCTGAAACTAACACAACATTGTAAATCAACTATACTTTAATTTTTAAAAATTCAATTAAATTAAAAAAGAAAACATTCTCTTTCCTCTAACTCCACAACCCCCTAGTGATTTCATAGTTAATATACATCCTGTTGGAAGGAATTCTTAGGAAGGACTGTACCTACTATGTAAATTGTTAATTCCCTTTATACTTACTGAAATCTTCCATTCTTCAGCCCTAGCTCTAAACAGTAAAACCTGTGATAAAGCTACTTAGGATGACTAAGGAACCCATCAAAAAGAGGAGGAAAAAGCAGAAATACTATAAGTGAAGAATTGCACATTAGCTTGTTCAGTCTGCATAACCTCATAAGTAATGTTTGATGAAACCATTAGTTCTGTCATAAAAAAAGGCTGATAAATGTTGATGCAACTTCATTTTAGCCTTGCAGACTTAGTGAGTATATTATTATCTATATATTTGTTATAATTAACGATGGTACTTGCTCTTTTCTTCCATAATTGGAGCATTTATTGAGAGATTTCCCACTGTTTGACTGATGCGCTTCACCCTCTATACTTTTTCCCTGCTGTGTCCCCACAGTTATGATGCTCAAAATTTATAGAGTTTACATTCTTCTTGCTGCTGTTTTACATTTCTACTTACTGTTTATTCATAGGATAAGGATAAGAGAGTTCTGTGTTAGAGGGAGATTTTATATAGACAATTAGCAATGCTAAGAACAACCACTTATCTTTTGGTAACATTGATGAATTCCAACAAGGCGTATGTAATACTGCTTAACATCACAAATGGGCCTCCTTTATAAGGAGTGTTGACTGCATGATAACAGTTGAAGGAATGTTTCATCAGGAGACAGTTCAAAGTTTATGAGGCTTGGGTTATGTGCATATTCCCTGACAGTCTGTTTGTTAATCACTCAGAATATTGAATTCCACTGTTGGGACTCTGGTGGGTATTTTGGATTTAGAATATGTAGAGTAGAACAGACCTGGACTTAGATCCTCTCTTTTTTTTTTTTTTATTCACTGCCAAGACTAAGTGAAACTTAAGATTTGTTTAGGCTGGACTATTACAGTTACAGCGTAACATGGTACCTGGTGTGTCTTAGGAAATAGAGGCGTCATGCAAACAGTTGTCATGAGTTTATTTTCTCCTTCAATGCCTGATGAGAAAATGTGCTGTCAGTTAAACAACTGCAGTGGGAATAAGGTCATTCAAGAAGTCTTCAAACCTAGGCTACAGGTATTTAATTTAAAAGCAAACCGTCTGTTTGGAGAGTTAGTGTGTCCTTCTGACAAGAAATATCATTAAAGCAGAGTGATAAAGCATAGTTAGTGACTTAGGGGTTTTAAAATCATTTTCCTTTAAAAGCTAATTGAAAAACAATTGTTGAATCTCCGTGCTTAACATCAGGTCCTTTTACAGTGTTTTACTAGGAACAGACAGTTTGTTATCATTCCACCTGAGGGCAGGCAGGAAAAATAAAGCTGAGTTTAATTCACACCATTCCCTTTTGCTTTGTTAGATCTGATGAGAGGCTTGTCAGCTATTCAGGTTTCACTTGTCAATATAAAGTGGCACTTCTGGACTACTGACCAATCTCAGGGTGTTGTTTGGTTGGTCGGTGAGTTGGTTGGTTGATTGGTTTTGCTTATTTTCCCCCACTGTCTAGATTTTTACATATGACTTAATTGTAAACTTGTAAGCACAGATGAATATGGAAGAATTTGAAATGCCTTAAGTTTCTTGTTTTTATAACAGTGATGCTTTATTTTTATTTTTTAAAATAAAAAATTGTTTTAAGTTTCTTTCAGGGCCCTTCTTTTTCCTGGTTCCTATAGGTAACTGGATATGATTTTTTTTTAAAGTCACATTTGATTTATAATCTAGTACTATTAAAGTTAGAAGGACCCTAGATATTAGTCAAAGTCTTACATTTTACAAATGAGGAATCAAATCAGACTCCCAGAGAAAGGAAATGACTTACCTGGGGCACTACAGCTGCCTAGTGGCAGGTCGACATCCAGAATCTGGTCTCTTGACTTGCCAAAGAATTCTTTTTCCTCTCCATCAACCCCCTTTGTTCTATTCCCAACTTATACAGTGACATTTGAGCAGATCCTAACAACAAGCCCTTCGTGTGGACGTCATTTCCCGAACTTGGTGGTTGATGACTTCAAGTGTTTGACAGTGCATATGACAATATAATTTATCCTGTGACTGCACAGATGACATCCTGCGAATACTACTTGATGCCTCCATAAAATCATCCCTGAAAGGATTGTAGCTGTCTCTGGATCCACGGCTTCCAGAGTCTTCCTTTGAAATATACCTAAAAATGTCTTTCTCACTGTTAAAGACAAATGCCAGATATGGTAACACAGTTACAATTGCTAATTATAATGTCAGTGTGATCCTTTATTTTCTCTCATCACTGTGCTTATCTATATATCCTGTTTTGCTATTCTAGGTTTGTGTGCTGGAGAGGCAAATATTTGACTTCCTTGGATATCAGTGGGCACCTATCCTGGCAAATTTTGTACATATTATTATCGTCATTCTTGGTTTGTTTGGAACTATTCAATATAGACCTCGTTACATAACAGGAGTAAGTACCCTTCCTGCTTTTTATTATTGAAATAGAGAAAAATATGCAAACTACAAATGTCTTGAAAAATTTTATGTATATCCTTTGCTTAAAGCACCATGTGTTTGTTTATATAGTTTCAGATTATATCTACAGTAATTAAAAATGTCAAGCTTAAAACACTTGGCAGTGAATGGAATCAAATTGTATTTTCATAAATTGTACTTTCAGCCAGTATTCTCTTGTAATTACAAGCAGGACAGTGCTGCTATATGTACGAATTGTAAAGTCATGGTTTCTGATTTAACAGATTTTAATGGGACTTCTTCCCATTTTAAATAATTATATTTTATGAATTGAATAAAGGTAGTTTAAAATTAATACAAATGAACATATAGTATTGATGGGAAAATGTTAATACATATTAGGGTTAATATTTGACATACTTGAAAGCCAGAATAGTCTGGAACATGGTCTCTGTGTTCTCCATAATTCTCTTTTTGGCTCAGAGGACGTATTTTGCATTCCCACTCAAGTTAAACGTACTTAACATAAAAGTGAAATGCAACTGTGTTGCAGTTGCTATGGGAACCATAACTTAAGATTTTTTACTCTTGTATGTGCCTCAGATCTCAGCTATAGCTCTTCATTAATGTCGATTTTTTTAGTGTCATCCATTTTTTTCTATTTCTTCTGTTTTTGACAAAGCAAAAATCCATAGGCATTTATTTTAAGTTATAAAGCAAAAGTTTGGTAAAGGCATTTATATAAGACAGTGTAGCTAAAGATCTGCCTTATTCAACACAAACCAGCAGGCCTTCTCGGGTTTCACGAAAGCCTCCTTAACATAAAAGATGCCCTCCTATGACCTGTTCTCTCTCTGTCATCTGGGGCCCAGATAAAGCTCATTGGCACTGAAACAGGCAATGTGGTGGCAGCTGGGATCAAGATATCCACTGTCTGGCTAAGGCTGAGTCAGAAGCCCATAGTCTTCTCCTCTGGGAACATACCCAGAAATGAGTGTATGTCACCTCTAAGGGTGTGTTTCCTGTAAATCTTGTAATACTTTTCACAAGATTACAAGTAGGATGTGTTCTGTTGCAGAGTGAAGTTTCTCAACGCATAAGATATGAGAGTAGTGTTTACTTTCTTTTATAAATTGTAACTTGATCCAATATAAGGAAGGTGGTACAGTGCTCGGGAGTGGGTTTTCTGAAGTCATAATTCCAGGGTTGAAATCTTTCATCTACCAATTTCTGTGTGACTTTGGACAGCATAACCTGACCAATCCTTAGATTTTTTACATTAAAAATGAAAGCAATAGTTATAGCGACTCATATGCTTCAGTTGATACATTATAAGCCATCATGTGAAAGATTCTCAATTTAACTTTCCTCTTTCATTAGACTTTGAGGCTTCTCCATGATTTTATTCTAATAAATAATGTTGCTCTGAGTATCATCATATAAATATGTCATCTCTTTTTGTGATAAAGTTCCTGGAATGAAAATCTAGGTGTGGATCAAAATGTTTGAACAGTTTAAAAGGTTTTTTTGTGTTTGTTTTTGGGTTTTTTTTGAGGAGTAAGTGGGATATTCTATAAATGATCTCGGCACAATGCTTGGTATTTAAAAAGTGCTCAGTAAATGTTAGCTATAATATTTTTATGCTTATTATCATTTGAAAATAATACTGAACTGTATATACTAGAAATAGGCTGATAGGCAATTTAAAATAGAGCACGGTGTTGTAAGCTATTGGTTGAACTCTTTCCGCCACTTTTATTTTAAGCTGCTACAACTCTTAAATTTTTTTGTGTGATATTTCTGTGTACCAAATTATAATCCCATCCCGAAACCACTAGGTGGCATTCTGGGGTGGGGGGGGGGGCTCCGGGGAGCTCTGGTTCTTTATGTCTCAGTGCAGAAAGAATTCAGCCAGAGGCAAATTGATAAATAAGAAGTGATTTATTAGAATGGGAGACTTGTGACACTTACAAGCAAGTGGCCGAGAGGGTGCCACGCCGAGAACTTAGTGGGCTACAGTTTTATAATCAAAGGAAAAGTAGGGAGGGAGAAGACCACCTTCTTCCTCATTCTCGAGTAGATGGCAAGCTTCTATCATCAACTCCTCCTCCATGTTGTGTGGGGGAGTTTTCTTGTCCCTACCTGGTCAAGCCAGGACTGTCAGTGGTGCAATGGAAATGAGCAAAAAAGGTGGTAACATATGCTAAAAATGGGAAATCATCTTGGGTTTTAGTATAATGTTACCTTTTCTTTATATTTTTGTTTTTAGTGAGTGCAGAGGAGCGTGTCCTAGGAATCATTAACCTACTGAGCTCACTGGGCGGGATGTGGGTCTCATGCCACCATTGTTTATTGTTTGGGGGCATGTCTCATGCTTCTATTGCATGGTTTTGTTGCTAAGCAAGCCTCCATGGTTTTGTGGTTAAGCAAACCTGCTTTCTTGAATGATCATTAACTTATGGGGGTCTCCCATACTTTTTTCTCTACTTACAATCCCCTAGTGGGATTAACTGTTTAATCACCTACTTTGTCCCTTTATTCGGTCCCTATCAATCCTCTTAAATAAAATACATACCCACTAGAGAGAGTGTCCTGTGTTTTCAAGACAGGACACTCTCTCTAGTATTACATAAGAGTAAGGATACTGTGGGACACATTTAAGATGTAGAACTTTTATATAATTGAAAGGATCTCTGAAATCTTTCTGAGGTCTTAACACTGTGTCTTAGCGCTACATCTTTGATTTGATCTTGTCTTGCAGACAGAATCCTTAATCTGTTCTTTTTCTTGAAACAGTGTCTTACTTGGAAAATCTTTTGCCAGCTGGAGATGCTGTAAATGTGAAACTTTTATTTTCCAACCCAGAAAGTCTTGAGTTAGCAATATATCCTCTAAATTCTACTTGAAAACTGAATTGTTCTTTCTTTAGCTCATCTCTCTTATACCATGTTATGTATGGCTAAAAGATTACAAATAACACTGTCAACTGTTTGCTTGGATATCCCTTTAGCCAGATCCACAAGTTTATAGGTATATTTTCTATCTTCAAAATTATTGCAGGCAATAGTTAAGCTTATTGTTCCAATAATAATTATCATGAGTCCTCTTTTCTCCAGTCCTCAAAAACAATTTCTTTACTGTTTTTCCTGTTTTCACTGATTCTTCTCACTGCCCTTCTGGTCTTCAGCTGCCACCTTGTCTCAAAATTAATGCTGTGTGTTTTAGGTTTGTGTTACAGTACCACTCAATTTCTGTTCTAGTTATCTATTTCTCTGTAATTTCTGTATAACAAACCATTTCTGTATACCAAATTCATGGAATCTAGTGGCATGATGTCGTGTTGAAGGTCAAAAGTTGATTCAGGAAAATAGAGAATTTGCCATAAAAATGGAGTCAAAAATTTTCAGTTTGCCTAAAGATGATAAAAGAAATTTTTATTTTTTGGCTGTGTTGGATCTTCGTTGCTGCGCGAGAGCTTTCTCTAGTTGCGGCGAGCAGGGGCTACTCTTCATTGCAGTGCACAGGCTGCTCACTGTGGTGGCTTCTCTTGTTGTGGTTGTGGAGCATGGGCTCTAGGCACGTGGGCTTCCGTAGTTGTGGCGTGTGGGATCAGTAGTTGTGGCACACAGTCTCTAGAGCGCAGGCTCAGTAGTTGCAGCGCACAGGTTTAGTTGCTCCGTGGCATGTGGGATCTTCCTGGACCAGGGCTCGAACCCATGTCCCCTGCATTGGCAGGAGCATTCTTAACCACTGTACCACCAGGGCAGTCTGATAAAAGGAATTTTAATTAAAAGAAACTTGAATGGAATCATAGATGACAGAAATTCTGGTCAGTGAAGGATCTGGGTTTAGCAGGAAGATGCATCATTGGAGACAAGCTGTAACTAACAACACTGTACTGCTGCAGTTAAGAAATTTCCATAAGCTCTCTGTACTCTGGAGACTTAAATATTAACCATGAAATTTCTTTTCCTCTCCCCTAAGAATGTAAGCCTTTATGATTTCTATATTTGCCATTTTATATTGAAATAGAAAACAATTTAGTATAAAAATAGAGATAAGCACTTTCATAATTTCACAAGTGAAACTTATTGATGTTTTTGCACATTTCCTTCACCTATGTGCAACTGAAATGTATCTGATTATGCTACATCTCGTGTATTAATTTTTTAATTTAATGTGACATCAATTTTGGAATTCATATGGCTATTTCATTGTTCATTTAACCTTTTACACTATTATTATATATTATACTATGAAACATAATATATACTGTATCTTATGGTATGTTATATATTATTATATATTATACTATTTTCATGTTTTTATGATACATATTTCCCTATAATCATCTCCATAAAAAAATACCCTCATCTTCATTTCTGATTTCATTCCTTAGGAGAAATACCTAGATATAACTAAATAATATGAACAATTTTAAGTCTTTTGGTATATAATTGATAATTACCAATCCAAAATCCTTTTATTGAATTATCCTACCACCAATGTACAGCAGAGTGTATTTCTCTGCCCTCTTGCTAACCCTGAATATTATCTGTTCTCATATTTTTTAATCTACTAGGAGAAAAAGTGTCATTTTTTATTGCATTTCTTATTTTACTGAGTTGGGCTTTTTCATATATTCATTAACCATTTTTATTTCCTTTTTGAGGGACTGTCATTTTGTGTTTGCTCATTTTTTTCCATGGAGTCTTAGTGTTTATCATAACAATTTTTATATTTGGATCACATAGTAAAGTTATTTACCCTTTAAATATCAATTTCATTTTGATTTTTATTACTTTTCTCTTATTAAAATTAACTCCCTTTCCCTTCGTGGTATCTTCTATTGCTTTAAATTTCATTTTGAAAAGTGTAATGATGTCTTCATTATCCTTAGGGCTAATTTTGCTAAAACAAAAAGGCATATGCCCTGAAATAGAGTCTAAGGTAAAAGTATCCCTTTCCACATTTGCTATTTGTAGAGTTTCAGTTTATTGATGGGACATTTTATTCTGTTTAATTGAAAACTACCCCCCCCTCAAAAAAAAGCATGTGGACATCCTCTGAAACACTGAGCACAGTAGCAACCAATAAAATTTAAAGAGCACTGGTAATGAGTTTTTTCCTCTACTAGTCTTCTATTTCATAAGAGCAAAGAAGAAAAATTTTTAAATTTAAAACAGTTAATTAGGACAAGAACTCGTTAGTACCCTTTGAGGGCCTCTGTCATTTCAAAGAATATAATATGTTGAAGTAAAATTAAATAGCTGCTTTCAATTCCAAGCAAAGGAAATCTGAAGCAAGAATCCATAGAAATTATCTGTACTGTATAATTCTCTATAGCATCGAGAGTCCCAAAGAAAAGGCCAGATTAATTCTGGTGGAATAATTCATACATAAATACATACAAATGGCTCCCATGAAAGAATTACCTTATGTCATAAATGGAATTGCCAAATGCATCTTCATTTGGGCTAAAGACGCTGGCAAGCAGAACATGATTTGAGATATCCAGTGGTTATTAGTTAATGACCAAAAATGTTAATGAGTTGTACTGCTTTAAACTGTCTAAAATAATCTGAGGTGTGTGTAGGTTCCTACCTGGTGAAGGCACAGCAATTTGTTTGGTGATATTGCCACAAGACATGTTGCCATAACTCTCAATTTTTTTTTCCCCTCCCTCCATTCCTTCCTCACTCCCTTCCTTCTTTCCTTCCTTTCTTCCTTCCTTCTTTCCTTTTGTCCTTCTCCTTCCTTCCTTCCCTCCCTCCCTTGCTTTGTTTCTCTCTATTTAACCAAGTTATTTTTGAAAGAAAAAAGAATAATTTATAGAGCTTGGAACCACTGGCTTGGTCGATGAAACTCATCCCAAAACTAGAAATAAATTCAAAATAGCTAAAAATCCATTACTCAGATTTCATAAAAACAGAGAAAAGGACAGCATACCAAAATCACAGTAATATTTATAAGAATCATGTTTCTTTTTTTCTTACCACTTCCATTACTATCCACAGATTCTACTAGACACCTTCCTCTACAAATCCTACAGAACTCACAATAACTTTATAAAATTTTTGTTCAAACTCATATGACTAGGAAATAGCACAGTCAGGATGTGGACCCATGCTCTTAACCAAACCCCTGCTCTTAACCACTGTACTGAACTGTCTTTTAGGTGCACAGCTCAGAGGGCCACAATTTATCTGACAAATGAAAACAGGTTTTGTTAAGTTATTGGCAAGTCCAAAATCCATCATGACATTTGCAGTTTGAAGATCATTTAGATTTTAAATTGTGCTCTGCCATCCCTGTATGAAGGATTATGTTTTTAGCTCTGTATTTAGTGAGGAAATGACCTTATATCTCAAGAATTAAGAACACAAAACCTTCAACGATGGATATTTTTGCAGAAGAACAATATCATAGGGAATTCTTAAGTTCCAGAAATAGTGAATTAGAATGGTATTTAAAAACATTTTCTTATGACAATCAGCATTTTAATAATGGTAAGTCATATGTATGCATATGTACATATGCATATATAACATAATTTACATCTAATATATATAAATTATATATATATTATATATATAATATTTAATATATATAATTATGTATAATATATATATATTAATTAAGAACAAAAGTATCTCTTTCCACATTTATTTGCAAAGAGCTTCAAATAACTGATGGGAGAGTTTGTTTCTATGTAACTGAAAAAACACCCATATTATATACCAAAAATATGTATGTATGTATGTATATTATTGTACCTATTGCAGAGTTTTTCCATGAAAAACTACAATAGCTAATCCAAAATTAAATGAGTGGGAAAAATTGGGATTGGCTTCCTGTTTTGTTACCGAAAAATCAAGAGATTAAAATAACGTGGTTAAAGCTAATTTCAGGAAGCAGGGCTGTGATGGTTAGAAAGAAAAGCCATTGTTCGTGAATCTTCATTCCTTGGGTTTTAAAAATAATGAACTATTAGACTGTCATTAGACCCCTACTCATTCTTCCAAAATAATGAAGAATTGAATACTACTTTTAGTTTGCATATTAAAGTTTTAGATGGATGATTTCAGATTGTTGCTGAGCACTAAACTTTTGTTCCTCAATTTGGGCCACTCTTTTTTGGTTTTTTGTTTGTTTTTCTACAATTATTTTTTTAAAGTATTAATATGTGCTTGTCAATGAGTATTGCTTTGTGAATTGACACACATCCTTCTCTCCATGGAGGGAGGGCACAGCATAGAGAGACAGTAACGAGACAGCTTCAGACAAATCACCACCTGCATTGACTTCCTTGATTTTGCTTTTCCTTGAGCCAGTATACTAAAAGGAAAGGATCCCCATGTCATCCTGGGCAAGTCTTGAGGGCCACAAGGTGCCTGGAGCACCAGAAAACAAAGCTAAGACCTATTTTGTGAAAACATTCTGTTACGGTGATTCAGGAAATGTATAGACTCTTCAGAGGGTCTGTAAAAGCAAATAGTCACAAACTCAATTTGTGTGACGGAAAAAAAAAAAAAAACAGACTCTACATTTTTGGAATTTACTATGTACTGATAATCAGCCATGATTTGAATTTTAAGTGTTCAAGGAGCCCAGGTCCCCATGGAGACTATAACCAACAGCAATAAATGAGAAGTAGGTTATGGGCCCTATTTCCAGGTCATGTGCTTCTTTCACTCTAGTAACGTTACCTCCCTAAAAATTTGGGTACTCTTTTCAGTCATGTCTAGGAAATTATTAATCTATGCTTAAGCAGTTGTTTTGAGTCTTTTATTCACTTTTTGCAGGAAAAAAAACTACCCAAAAGAAAATGTATTGCAGCTAAAGCATTAAAAATGCACACTTTCTGTTCAGGACAGAAAATCAATGTAGATTAGAGATGAAAAGACTTGAGATAGTAGTAAATTAACATTGCTTCTAATGACTTACAGTAATCGTGAAACTAAGTCTTTTCTCATAAGCCTGGAAGGGGAAAAAAAAAAATCATTACAAGTTTTATGGATTTAGCCTGTAGTCCTAAAATAAATGTAATAATGCAACATGGTGAATGCAATTTATTCTCAAAAGGATGCGTTCCCTTAGGGAATTGTGGGCCATTTCTTCTACAAGAAGATAACTTTGTGCTCACATTCTGGTGTTAGACTGTGACTAAAGATTTCTAGAATGTGGCAAATATAAGTAATTACATTGTAACAATCTAAGTTCCTATTTGTAAGTCATCTAATAATTTTTGGAAAAAAATTTTGAGAGGAGACATGAGATATATATATATATATATATATATATATATATATATATATACACACACACACACACACACACATACACACACACACATATGTGTGTATTATTTCTTTCCTAAAATAAAAAACAAATTAATTTATGCAGAATTTTAAAAATCAAAATGTAAAATTAGACTTAAAAGTCTTCTTCCTTACCCTTCTCCAGCTGTTCCTAGTCTCTATAGTTCTTCTGTGGTCTATATATAGACATCTCAGAGGGTCTGTAAAAGCAAAATCATTTTACTCGAGTTTATTTTTGGATCACACTTTGTTTTGACAGCCCCTCCCCCCGAAATTCTCTCCCCCTATCCACTGGAGTTTGCCTTTCTTTTATTCTTGAAAGTAAGAAAAAGCCTTTTTTAAGAAGTGTATCCTAAGTATATTTCCAATTCTTATTCTATTTGTATTTTGGAAATCCACTGCTTTCCTCTTTGAATTTAGACCATTTTCTTTAGATTTGACCATGATTTTATCTGTGGCTTTTTGTTTTTAGGCTAGGCTCTTCTTCCCTGGAGATTTCCCTCTCAGTACCCTATCCTCTCCTGTCTAAATTGGTGAATCTCCAGGCCTATTACACATCCATCTTCCCTGCTCTGTACCCCTCTGAGTTAGATTCAAGCTTTCTTAGATCCTATGTATTTTCTTTATGATACTCTTCACCCAAATTCCTGAAAAAACATGTTCACGAGGTAAGCTTTCTGAGTTTATTCTATCTTTACACTTGAGTAATAGGTTTACTAGAGGACGAATTCAGGGGTGAGAATCAATTTTCCTTCAAGCACTGAAGTAATTGTTCAATTGTATTCTAGGAAGCAATGTTACTCATGGGAAGTCTGATATTGATCTGTTCTTCATTCCTAGATAACTTTTTAAAAATTCTTGAAATATTCATTTCATACGTGTTGTCTTACCATTTCCAAATGAGGTGTCTAAGTGTGGACCTAACTGAAAACTTTGTAGGCCCTTTTGATTTGAAAGCACGAATACCTTCAACTCTGGACTTTGTATGTATCTATCATTTTGATGATTTTCTATGCTTTTGAACATTTGACTTTGTTATCCCCAGATCATTTCATTTAATAGTTATTAGGTATTATAACTGTTTATTTACTTATTAAAAAATCTCATATTTTCTCTAGGGGATTAAATGTTTGTCTGGTTCTAAAGGTGGTGGAGGAACTATCTCTGTTTTCCAGCCCACGTTTACACTCCCCTTTGTTCACATGTTCCTTCCTCAAGTCTCAGATTATAAAGAATTCTGCCTAGTAGTTCAGCTTCCTTTGTGTCTACTGCCCCTCCGTATACATTTTGGACTGCCAGTTGCTCCACTCTGCTTATTAGTCAGCACTTAAATGTCTGGTCTTCCTCTTCCAGCAATTGGCAGAAATAGCTCTGCTGCTGATGTTTTATTGCTAATAATTTTAGCAATACTGTACAGGCTGCATGCTCAGTTTGCCATTTTGAATCTAAAGTGGAACAATAACTATTAAAGTGCATTAAACATATGTTACTTTGGAATCATTTCCTTTTTTCAGTGAGATCTGAGCAGGCGGCTTTGTTATACAAAGGTGTGGAAATCCAATGACTGAATCTCTTCACCCTTGAAAAAGCCATTAATTGATTGTCTATTATATGGTAAGCACTATGCTATGCAAAAGGCATACCATAAAAACAAAGCCTCCAAATGTTTACATTTTAATAGAGGGGGAAAGAAACATGTAACCATGTAAACACAATGCTTTTCATAAATACTATGAGAGAAGTATGTAAAGGATATCACAAGATCCCCAGAACAGGTTGGGTAAGTAAACCTGGGGGCTGGAAAGGTTCAGGAGATGCTTCATAGACAAAATGACACATGAACTAAGACTTAAAGTATGAATAGTATATCATGGAAAAGACAGGAAGAGCGGAGAATTTCAGGCAAAGGTAACAGAAGTGAAAACATGGAGGTGTTTAAATATATAATTGTATTTTTATTGATTTATATCAGGTACACATGGCTGCTACGCAGAGGCTGGACTGATTAAAAGTAAGGCTAAATATGTAGCTAGGGACCAGATTGTGAAGAAAATACTTGACCATGCTAAATTGTTTATATAAGACATTCTGTAGACAATTAAAGGGTTTTATATAGGTAGTGGTCCTAAATGGCTAGCAACATGGTGGGGAAGGAGAAATGAAAAGACAGATATGTTTGTAGATGTCTTCAAGAAGAGACTGGGCAATGGTGGAGTCATTTGACAACGCAATGATTAAAGCAAGATGAATAATTTGGGGGAAAATTTTAAGAATTCAGTTCTAAACTTTCATTGTCTTATTAGTTACATGGGTGTGACCAGATATGGATATGTCTCAGACCCTTTGTAAACTGTTCCCTAATAACTTGATAACACTTTTAGATAAAAATGGTAAATATTATCTAATATGTAGATGACATGATTTTATCATCCTAAACTAAGAGTGCCTTTACTGAGTGCCTTTATTAGACACCTGGTATGTTTAGAATTAGTACCAAAAATGTAGTAACAGTTCTATTTTTCTAAAATTACAGTCAGCCTTTGGGGGAGAAACCTCCAAATATTTCACAAGCCTATAGATAGTTACCTTATGCATAATGTCATATAATTACTTATGTGTACATTTTATAACCAGTTTATTTTGCAAGGTTTACCAACCAGTGTCTTGGCATTCTGGGGTGTTTTTTTGTTTGTTTATTTATTGGTTTTTCTTTTTAATGACTAAAGAAGCAGTTTGAGTACGTATACCCAAAACAATTGTCTAATTTACAACGAAATGCAGCAAATTTTTATGGTGTAGATTTTGTAGGACGTAAATTGTCCTTTTGTCTGTAAGGGTAAACCCGATATTTTCTGTAGCGGAGAACCACGATTCTGCTGTTGAACTTCATTAGCCTACCTGTGTGCCTAGGTGTGTGGTTTAGTCAAGTACAAGTCTTGTCTACTTCTCAGCTTCCTGGTA
Organism: Balaenoptera acutorostrata; assembly: GCF_949987535.1. Taxonomy (NCBI): domain Eukaryota; kingdom Metazoa; phylum Chordata; class Mammalia; order Artiodactyla; family Balaenopteridae; genus Balaenoptera; species Balaenoptera acutorostrata. Next base: position 38,544,858 of record NC_080077.1, on the reverse strand, counting down.
TCATTCTAACCACCAGCGGACTGTCCATTAAAGTCCATGGGCCTCCAGTTAGCCAGTATTATAGATTATCTGCATGCCTAGTGCTTTTCAGGAAAACCTCAAAATCACTGCCGTTCGCAGGATAGTTTTTACTCCTGAGTTGCGTTTTAGCAATATGTCAATTAACCTACATTAAGTGATTTTATGAGAAACAGACTTATGACCTTTATTCATTGTAAAGATTTTGTTAAAAGCATTGCTGTCAACAGACTCACAAGAAAAATCTCTCTTGTCTCTGTAGGGAAGGAAAACTTTTCCCTTCCTCCCTTCTAGGTTATTTGGCTGGTTTAATAATTAAATTACGGGGGCTTCCCTGGTGGCGCAGTGGTTGAGAATCTGCCTGCCAATGCAGGGGACACGGGTTCGAGCCCTGGTCTGGGAAGATCCCACATGCCGCGGAGCGACTAGGCCCGTGAGCCACAATTGCTGAGCCTGCGCGTCTGGAGCCTGTGCTCCGCAACTAGAGAGGCCCCGATAGTGAGAGGCCCACGCACCGCAATGAGGAGTGGCCCCCGCTTGCCGCAACTAGAGAAAGCCCTCGCACAGAAACGAAGACCCAACACAGTCCAAAATAAATAAATTAATTAAAAAAAAATAATAATAATAATTAAATTATGGATTAACAGGAGAAAGATAAATTTAACTTTCTACCTATAGGAATCCATTAAAAATATGAGACTCAAAGAAGTGACCAAAGCAGGCAGTTTTTATGCCTTTTAGAGAAAGAAACAGTGCATTTGTGAAGAATTGATAAGGCAAAGAAGTTTTGCATTGGGGTAGTAAATTAGTGAGGAAGTAACAAGGTTTGTTTATACAGCCTTCTTGGCCGTAAATTCCCTGTCTCTGGTGATAAGAATGTCTCTCTTTGTCCTGGTATAGGGGGTACCTTTCACATGGGAGATTTATTTCCTGCTTTCAAGAGGACAAAGGAGGGTTCCTCTTGCACCGGCTTTTTCTCGAATAACTAATTCAAAATAATCAATATGCCAAAGTGGCGTATTTTGGGGTGTCATATTCTGCTCTCCTTCATCCCAATCCTGGGAATAGTAATGCTTTCCTTATGCATTAGGTTGTTTTATCTTGAGGTCCTGATGAACTTAAACATTGGATGCACATAATTTTAAGACTAAGTGTGTGAACTGACAAAGTTTTCCAAAACAAACAGACAAGAAAACTTTCTAGATTTATTTTCTGACAAAACTAATAAAAGTAATTCTTCATTCTTTCACTATACAAATATTTACTAGCACTTTGTGCCAGACACTCTTCTTAGACACTGTGGATTCAACACTGAAAAGACCAAATCCAAGCTCTTATGGGGAAGACAGGCAGTATATAGGCAGTAAGTAATAGGTCACAGAAAGATGTTACAATATGAAAGTTCTCCCTCTCTCTCTCTCTCTCTCTATATATATATATATATATCTTTAATAGAACAAGAAATTTATTACTCCCATTCAGTAGTTCCTGGGGGTTTTGATGTAAAATCATACACAACCAGGAATCAGGAATCATCTTAATTTCAGTGACCACCTCTACAGGGATCTCATTGCCAGGTGTTGCAGGTATAACAGTCAAGAAATCACTAGCAATAAAGGTTCAAATAACGACAGATCTCTGGCATGAAGGCTGCTTCTGAAACGGTCCCAATCAAAATGTAATAGTGTCAAATGCATATGTATTTATACTTTATATATTTAGTAATATTTAGTAAATTCTCTACCAAGCTGACAATTATTCTACCTTTACACTTGAATAATAGCAACTGATGGAATGTAATGCCAGTTACTAACCTTGAGAAGACTAAAGACAAGGGTATTTGGGTACAAAAAAGCAATTAAGAATGTATAAAAATGAAACCAAAACATATTCAAAATGCTGATAACCAGAGATAATTGCACTGTTATCATTTTTTAAAATCTATTTTCCTATATTTTAATGTCCACACATTTTTTTAAAATCTAGTATAATGTTATACATTTTTTTTCTTTTACTTACCATCAACATTTTCTATTTAATTATATAAGGCTGCATCGTTCTTTGAATATGTTAAATCAATTTACAATGTGTAGAATGTCCAAATCTTTGTGCACTTTTTGAGATGTTTATCTTGTCCTTTTTAGTTTGTATTTAGAGACATTAAGTTGTTTTAATATTATAGAAATTAACCCATCATTCTTCAATGTGTATTGAAAATTTCCTCAAATCTCTCATATGCTATGTGTTTTTATATTGGTCTCTTTGGCGAAAATAATTTTTTAAAATTCTTATCTAGTAAAATATTTATAGATTCTGAGTCTCCTGTCTTGGTAATAAAGATATACCCACTCTCAGCTACACATTTAATCTCCTATATTTTCTTCTAAGATATTTATTGTTAATTTTTATAATAAACTCTTAATTCATCTGGAACATATTGTAGTATTTAATATCAAATGGGGCACCAACACTATTTTCTTCCAATGGGTAACAGTTTGTGCCACCATTTATTTCCCCAAATAATTGAAATATCTTATTTGTTTACATTAAATTATCATATATGCTGGATTTTTTTTTCTCAGCTCTCTATTCTAGTCCACTGATTCATTTGTGTACTCTGTCACTACCCAATTAGTGACTACAATGGGTTTATAATGTGTTCTAACAGATGGTAAAACAAGTCTTCCATCTGTTCATATTTTCTTTTGCTATCCTCCAATATCTATTCTTTAATGTTAATTTTAAAATTATTATATTCAATTCAAAATATTAAACCTATTAGAACTATAATTGAAATTACTTTTTTTTTTAATTAATTTTATGAAAGAGATACTTTATGAGTTTTAGGTTCCCCATCCAACAAGTTGGTATGCCATTTCATTTCTCTTGTATTATTTTGATTTTCAATAAGACTTTGTAGGCTTTTTTCATGTAGATTTTATACTTTTCTTGTTAAGTTTATTTCTATATACTATTGTAGGTTTTATAACAATTGTGAATGGAATATTTTCCCCTTTCTAAGTGCTTATTATTAACATGGAGAAAATATGTTGCTTTGGCATATTTACCATTTTCAAATTATCTTATTAATAAAGGTTTCCTAGCATCTCTTGAGTTTTTTGGGTGATATCTTTAAAAAAATTAACTTTTTTCATTTATGTCTAATGTTAATAGTATTTATTTTATATCCTTATTGTATTCATAAGACTCTCTAAGACAGTTAAATATAACTGGCAACTGCAGGAATCTCAGTCAAGTTGCTGAATTTAAATGTAAAGATTTTAGTATTTTGCTATTTATTGTGTAATTGCTATTGGAATTTATTAAATAGTCTTTACCATATTTAAATAGTTTCCTTCAATTATCAAGAATGGTAATGCATTTTATTAAATGTTTTTGAACCTATATTAATATGGTAATATTGCTTCTTCTTAAAATTTTGGATACATTCAACTGGGTTGATAAATGTTCTAATATTAACCCAACCTTCCTTTACTAGGCTATACCATATGTGTTTGTAATATATTATTCTTTGCTTCAATTATTAAATTCTAATTCTAGTATTTTTATTTCCATTTGTTACATCTTGATTCAAAAATGAGATTGATTCATAGCTTTTCACTTGTAATATTTTGCAAGTTATGCAAACTTCAAAAAATAAATCAGGGAGATTCCCTTCTGTGATCTGTAATAGTTCAAGTAGGATTGGAGCTATTTATGTTTCCTAGAACTCATCTATGAAATCATCTAGTCCTAGTACTTTCATGAATGGTAGCTGTTTAATCATCTTTCCAATCTATTCTACAGTAATTGGTCTTTTCAAGTTTTCCACTTCTTGCATGATTTTGGTAATATAAATTTTGACAGAACATCTATTTTCTAGAGCCTTTGTTTTACGTTATTGTCTTGGAGTTCCAGTAATATTGATTTATTTCTTTTTGAAATCTCTTCTTTATTCCTGGGTTGGTCTCTTTTCTTATTCCCTTTTCTTTCTCACTCCATGCATTATTACCTCTGAATCAAGAAAACAGCTAAGATCAGTGGCATCTAACTCCTGCTTTTGCCCTCCTCCTTTATTCCACAGTAATAAGAGGAGGCACGGTCTTGACGTAACATGGGTACCACCTCCAGGGTATTTGCTAAATTTTATGGTAATAATTGTGGCAAATTGATAAGGTAGCTTTACGACTTTCTTGCTTTGGGTTTTCTTATGTTAGTTGGTGTGTCAAGTAACAATTGCAAACAATCCTTTAAAAAGGAAAAAAAAATGGTGTGACTGAACAAAGGATTTCAACTTCAATTTATTTAATTCTGAAATTCATTAATAATTGTCCTTTTATCATGTCAACCAAATTGAAACTAAATGAAGAAATCGTCTCTAAGAGTAGTAATTATTACAAAACCGCTTTTGTGTAATATTCTCTATACCATTTATTTCAAAATAAATCTTTCTTTGTGACAGTATCACAAAATAGTCTGAAGTTGACCCTTCAGCTGCCTTGTAAACAGTTTTAGCTGCAGGATGCTTTTTGATCGCCCAGCTGTCTCCTTAATGGAATAGTTGTCATTTTCCTGGTCATCTCTGTGCTGTATTTGTAGACATCTTGTCAGTGGTTTTTGGAAACATTGACTCATCTGGGAACTCCATGCACAAGAGCATGTTATCTAAACTCCACCGTTAAACCTCTGTCTGCCTAGACCTGTCATTTTCTGAAATGCAGTGGAGTCAATTTCTTTCTTTCCTTTTTTTCTTTTTCCTCTTAAAGGTACCATGTATGTTTAAGGAATTTTGTAAAAGAAATGTTTTATTGCATGTATAAAACTCATTTAGTCTAGAATTTATTTTATGGGGGTATCATGGAGTGAAAACTTGGTATATGTGTGGAGGAGATACCCCTTGGAAGTAAAGCTGCTGTTTTCTAAACAATTTTATTTCACAGTCCAGTAAAATTTTAATTCTCTTGTCATTGTTTTGAAATGTTAGTGTTCGATGAAGGGCTTAAATACTTAAATTTACATGTAAAGTTACACGTTGAGTGTTTGGGTCTAAAAATTTATAATGAGGCAAAATTTTAATTTGGCAGAGTTGCTATTCCATCTTCTTCTAAAACCTTTGTTTCTTCTTTCTTCTCGTTCTCTTTTTCTTGTTCTTCTTATCACTTTTATTATTTCATTAGTATGATGTTAATGCAGGATGTTCAATCAAAGTTATGGGAAAGTATGTGGACATTTTGAGGGGTTTCTAGCATGGTGATATTTACCTGACAACTTAGTAAAATTAAGATAAACTCAGCCCCATACCTTTAGGTCAGTCTAGAACAATGACGTGGGTATACATTTTCGTATCACTCCTGTGCATCAGTACAGAGTAAGGGCTCACACTGGCTGCTGTGGGAATGAGACACACTGATAAGAAGCGGTTAAAAAATGTATCAGTCAATTTTAGGAAGCCAATACAGTTTTATTCAAGGAGAGATTGTTATCATTTGTAATGTCTTCCATGCCCCCGCTACTATTGATGCATTGGGGTTGAAAGTGAATGAATTTCAATACAACAGGTTGCATACTTGCTTTTAGATATCTGATCTAAAAACCTATTCCCAAAGCATAATATAATTAAGGTTTTTCTGAACTAAAAACTATGTATGGAACTTGGAAAAGGCTTCAAGAATTTTATTCTTTTTCCACCAGAGGCAATTTTCCAGTTTGAACTCACTCTCACAGTTATTAATAAAATAGTAAAAATAAACAGGACCTCAGGGGACATCCATCATTTAACTGGTGATGACTTCTCCCCTGTACCATTGCCCCCTGCCTTGTTATGGTAAAAAGACTATCCACTATTGTATAACTCGACCTCATTTTCAATATGTAACATCACTGTTAATATGCAAAGAATAGCATAATTATTTTTTACAAATTTTTAAAAATTTTAGCTTTTCAGTATTATTTAGGTAATGTATCATCATTCCCCCCAAATTTCTTTTCTTTCACACTGATCACCTTGGATTCAGATTTCTTCATGACTAAGCATCCACTCAATCTTCACCTCAGCTTGTATATCAGAGCATAATAAACTCAACTTTTTAGTGTTAGTTTTATATACAGAATAAAAATATAAATTTGAGTTTTATAAAGCAAGAAACAATGACACAGAGTTGCTGTACAAAAATATCTTTAGTTATCTTTCCTTTTAAAATGTATTTGATGACCTTATTTTATTCGATAGTTCTTGAGAATATTTTATATTATTGTTTCCAACGTTTTCCTCATTTTACCATTTTATGCAGCTAGGTGTATACAAATAAATGCCTAAGCAGAAATTATTTATATCATAATTCGGTTTGTAGGAATGTTTAAGAGTTCAGATATTCTCATGAAACTTGCAAAAATTTTATTGAGTGATGCAAGATTATATAACTTAAAATTGTATGAGAATTGTATTTTAACCACATTAAAATACCATTTTTTTCATATTTTCTGATCTGTGAATAAATTATAGAGCAGTGAAGTAATTTTAAATTAATTTTTACTTTTCCCACAAATATTAGAAGCAATTAATAAAATAAGGAAAATAAGAATTGTTTAGGAAAAAAGTTTTGAACTAAAATCTAGGACCTTTTTTAGGCTTCTAGGTGTACCTTTGCACACATGCATAAAAGGAGTAGTCTCTAGTTAGGCAAAATCCTTCATGTTTTACTTTGTACTAGATCAGTCACACCAGCACTAGGATAGCCTCTCTCCCTTCTCTTTCTCTCCTTCTCTCCTACCCCCCTCCTCCTCCCCCTCCTCCTCCTCCCCCTCCTCCTTTTCCCCCTCCCCCTCTTCCAAATACTGCACAAGTTTTACTAGATAATGATTGAACCAGAAATAATGATGACAGTAACAATACCAGGATGCCTAATATGTGATAGTATTCACTGTAATGGAAACTTTCATATATACATAAATTTTCATATGTCTTCAGCATAGTCACTCAAACTAGAATTTAAGTTTTATACAGGACAACTGATGCTTGGGGAAATTATGTAACGTTTCCAGAACATCATATTGCCATTAGGTAGAAGCTTTGGATTGGTCATAGGTTTGTGCATCTTCAGAATTTTTACCTTTTCTTCTAAGTTGCATGGCCTCTCCAAGGAATGAAAAGGCACACAACAGTGAATCATATACAGGTTATGACACAGAACACACACAGGTGAACTACTGATGAAATACTAAAGTCACAAGTGTAGCCTGCTGTTAATTACCAATTCCTACAAACTAACATGTCACTGAAACCTTGAACCACAAATGATGTCTGACCAAATTCTGCCTTCTGCCTTCTGCTTTGCCATGTTTCTGCATGCTATGTTTCTGTTCACATGCTGCTGAATATCAGACTGATTACTTCTTATTTCAGAGCTGAAAGGGCAACAGTAAAGAATATCTAGCTTTTAAATGTCAGATTCCTTGAAGTCTACAAAAAATTCATTAAGAGACAGGTTCACAAACTCTATTTGTTTGGCTCTATGAGTGTTCCCACTTTTCCCTGAACAGATCTTTATTGGTCTGTAGTGTTGTTGTAGTGTAGACAAATTCAGCTATTAGCTGGTACACAATGCAGCTTTCATGGAATTCCTGAGGTTATAGATTTGAAACATCTTGCTGGCTCTGTAGTTAGGAAAGAAACAGCACCCTGATGAGGACTGGGGCCCCGTTTCTTAGAAATACTTGACTTTCTGTGCCCCCTTGTTAGATCCTATCAGCAGCCCCAACTATGACTATACATTTTTTTTATTCTCCCTTTTAGAATTTTATTGATTCATGCACACTTACATGTGGGTTACATGGGAGCAATTAATTTATTTGAGTTTTTTAATCTATAAAATCGGGGTTTTAAGGCTTACTCTATCCACCAAGAGTAGGTAGAAAAAAAGGCTTATAAAGTACAAAGCACAAATGTTTGGAATGATACAATAGGAGGCTATGCTAGTATGATTTATAATGTCATGCCTATTAAGAAAATTATGTTTCTCTGCATAATCAAATTCCAGGTAAACCAGCAAACAATTTCCTAGAGTGAGAACCTGAAAATGCTGCTAATGAATAGAGAAAGAACTATTTTAAGTTCCATGTATTGTTTTGGTTTGGTATTCAACCTGCAATTTAAGGACTACTTAACGACATTATTTTCTTCAGTATTTCAGTGTCGCAAGTAATTTCTTCTTTCCTCTTTTACTCACAGAATTGTTTCCTGCACTTCAGCCACTTTATTGTACTATCTGAACATTTTCAACTTCTCCACTCATATTAAATTTGTAGGGCTGCAAGGTCTATTAAAAATATAAAAGACTTAAGCATAGATGATGTTATAAATCTCATACACCCTTTACCCTGTATACCTCTATTCTGTGAATTGTCTATTCTTTATATGCTGCTCTTTCTTTATATCCCACTAAAATATTTCATTTCACAATTTATTTTTATTGCTCTTGTAGCCTATTGTTAATAATTAGAAAGTTATAAGGGTTTGGTTATTATATCCTTACATGGGGAGGAATAATTTTTAAAAAGCACATCTTATAAGCTCTTTTGTAGAGGTATGTAGGAATATAAGGATGATATCCATCAAATATATTCGAGAATTTGGGAAATAATTATAGTGATACTAAATTGGCTACAAATTCACATATTTACATCTGTATATTTATAGTTCTGATATCTGGACAAAACCATAGTAAATAAAGAAGAAAGATATGGAGATTGTTCTCAGAGGAATCAGGATAGATGAGTGAGCTCTTATACATGTTACATATAATACATTTTTCTTCTTTCATCAATGGCTATGCATCTTTTCTCAAAAACTGTCTGTCTTTATGGGCCAGCAGCTTTTTAAATTATTATTATTTTTATTTATTTATTTGTTTATTTATTTATTTACTTTTGGCTGCCTTGGGTCTTTGTTGCTGCACGTGGGCTTTCTCTAGTTGTGGCGAGCGGGGGCTACTCTTCGTTGCAGTGCGCGGGCTTCTCATTGCAGTGGCTTCTCTTGTTGCAGAGCACAGGCTCTAGGTGCGCCGGCCTCAGTAGTTGTGGTGCGTGGGCTTAGTAGTTGTGGCTCACAGGCTCTAGAGCACAGGCTCAGTAGTTGTGGCACACGGGCTTAGTTGCTCCGTGACATGTGGGATCCTCCTGGACTAGGGATGGAACCCGTGTGCCCTGCCTTGGCAGGCGGATTCTTAACCACTGTGCCACCAGGGAAGCCCAGCTTTTTTAAATAAGTGAAATCAGATTAGGATTGCTGGGTTCTGAATTATTTTGGAAGTAGAAAAATTATAAATTATTTCATTTCACTTATGTTAGTTAATAATCTTTCAGTTTTTAAAAAGTTTTGAAGAAAACCACCTTTACTAGATTATTTTTCTCAGTGCAAAGTTTTATTTATGTGATATTGGTAACGATTTAATTATTAAGCATATGAAAGCATTCAAGTCCCCCTGCTGCTTTTATTTTGTCTTTTTAATAATAAACAGTCATGGAAACCTTGACCTTTCTGTTATTATACTTAGATTTTCATCTAACTAGCCTCTTTTTTATATATCGCTGTTGTGATGTATAGTGAATATGAACTTTTATTTTAATTCAATCTCATATACCAGGAAATGGAAGTCAAGTCAAAATACACACTTTTGGGAAGAGATAGTCTGCCAAGTTATCACCATAAAAACAATAAAGCTTTAGTTCTTCCTATTTTTTGCTCCCCCTTTTTTCTCTAAAGGCTTTTCATTAATCATCATCATCATTTAGTGGGTCCATTATAACCACGATACCAAAGTAAGTTCAGAGCAGGTATTCCCTAGCCAACGATGTTCCTCTTGTTTCAGAGTTACTTGTATTGCTTTCTCTTTTGGCCTTCGAAGATATATGTCTGTATCTTTCTTAATTTCTCGGTAAAGCAAGAAGATATTAAGTTTTTTGTGTGGAAGTTGACTGCAAATAAGTGAGAGAACACAATTTTTTTAATTAAGGAAAAATTTAAGCTCCTTTCTAAGTAAGATGATTTAGTAGTAAACCTTTTTTTCCCGTCTTTGTAAGTTCATTTTATTCAGAGATTTTTTTTTATCCTTTTAATTCATTCCAATTCCAGCATTGTTTTTGGTATTTATCTATGTATGTATTTATAAATGGATGTACTTATATCCTTACTCTGTTCCAAAATTAATTAAGAGGACTTTCACAGAATAAACCAATCTTTTCAATTAACTTGTCCTCTGAATTCTTCTAAGGCTGTGAGTATGTGTAGACCATGAAAGACTGAGCTTTTTTTTTTTAAGTGGCGCACTCTCAGGCATCCTGCTAACAAATGATGAATCGTATGTAAGTGTTTTTCTAACAAAGATTTTCCTAACTTTTAAAGTTGCTGGGCAGAATGATCATCCCTCAGATAAAGGACTTAAAAGACTCCTTAAAGCAGTGATTCTCAGAGCATCCCCTGGCAACTGTTAGCAGTGAAAATTATCTCTAAGCCCCCTCCTGCTGAGTTAGTCATTGTGAATGGGTTGTGGGGGGACAGCCTTCAGCTTTGAAACAAGTCCTCCAGGTAAATCTGAAATATAAAGATTTACGACATCTTCTTTTGGGGTGGGTGAGGGGCTTACAAGAGGTTTTTTGTTTGTTTGCTTTGTTTTTCTGCAATGTATTTCAGGAAAATCGATTTTTTGAAAAATCTGTAAATTGATCAATCATTTGGTTATTTTATTTGCATTTATATTCATTCAGGCATATTAGCTAAAAGCAAGGCTCTTGTGGGTTTTTTAAAATTTTTGAAGTTTAGTTAATGTACTATATTATGTAAACTACAGGTGTACAATATAGTGATTCACAATTTTACAGGTTATACTCCATTTATAGCTATTATAAAATATTGGCTATATTCCCCATATTATACAATATATCCTTGTAGCTTTTTTTTTTTTTAACATCTTTATTGGAGTATAATTGCTTTACAATGGTGTGTTAGTTTCTGCTTTATAACAAAGTGAATCAGTTATACATATACATATGTTCCCATATCTCTTCCCTCTTGCATCTCCCTCCCTCCCACCCTCCCAATCCCACCCCTCTAGGTGATCACAAAGCACCGAGCTGATCTCCCTGTGCTATGAGGCTGCTTCCCGCTAGCTATCTATTTTACGTTTGGTAGTGTATATATGTCCATGCCACTCTCTCACTTTGTCACAGCTTACCCTTCCCCCTCCCCATATCCTCAAGTCCATTCTCTAGTAGGTCTGTGTCTTTATTCCCGTCTTACCACTAGGTTCTCTTATAGCTTATTTTAAAATATACCTAATAGTTTGTACCTCTTAATCCCCTACCCCTATATTGCCTCTCCTCCCTTCACTCTCCCTGCTGGTAACCACTAGTCTGTTCTCTGTGAGTCTGCTTCTTTTTTGTTATATTCACAAGTTTGTTGTATTGTTTTTAGGTTCCATGTATAAGTGATATCATACAGTTTTTCTTGTGGGTTTTTTTTTTTTTAAATAATTCTGGTACTTTTCTCTGTTTTCCTAAGGAGGGAAAGGAGGAGACTATCTCCCTGCTGTCCTGTAGGAACATCCTTAAAGGTCATAACCTTAGGTTATACCTAAAAACAACTAACTGGGATTTTATTTGATTTTGTTATTTAAAAATTTAGTGTCATCAGAGAAAGATGTTCAGTCCTGGAAGTGCAAATTATTCAAAAATGAAGACAGCTCTTGGTAATTTTAAAGGACCAAAGGGAAAAGCCTTCAGATGAAGCATTCGGTACCACCCTTTTAGGGTTCAAAGTCTTTTCACTCTCAGCCCAATAGGCTTAGGGCTGCCAGGGCACTGTTGATAAGCTTTGGCTCCAGCATTTAGGATTTCAGCTACAATTTAGCAGACTTCAGTTGATCATGGTTACCCTGACTTCCATAATTTGCTTTCTACCTTTTTTTTTTTTCCAAGAGCAACACACTGCCATCTGCGACAAATTCTTTCACTAACTCCACAGTGAGAAAACATATTTTCGGTTTTAGGGAGAAAGGATATGTGAAATTGAAGTATTGTGACTATTAATATTCCCATGGCAATAAACTGCTGTTTGTTTCATTATTTAAATTGATTCCTGTTGATATTCTAACTTACTCTTTTGTCACTAGGATTTGTAATTTAAACCATAAAGTGAATATTCTGAAAAACAGACAGCTTACTGTCATATTGAAAGGCAAGTCTCCATGACTTTCCACTTTACATTTGGCATAGGGACAATAATTTGTTACTGACATTCTAGATGATTACTGATATGAACACATCAGAGAAAAATAATTCATGTCAAAGTTTACATAAAAATATTCAACGCATTTGGATATGTCCCGAAACTTGATCCAGGTTGTAGGGATACAACTAAACAGGATGGTGAATATCTGTCTTAATTCTTTCTAGTGATCTCACTTCTAAAATGTTGGTGGAAAAGAATCTGAGGCACACCTCTAGTGATAGTATTTTCAGCTTGGTTTACCAAAAAAATCACTGTTACTTATTAACTTGCCCTCAAAACAAATTATGCTGAACCAAGTCTTGTTGATATAACAATGCAGCTTGTAGGGTTAAATCATAATCCTTTAAATATGGAATGCTCATGGGACCTCTGCCACCTGCCAAAGAACAGAATTTTCATGGTTTTACATTTACTTACTTTAAGTTGGAACTTAGATGTCCCGAGATCTCATCAGCTTGCAACAAAATAAAATTACACGTCGTTTAATATCCAAATTATAAAGACTCCAAGTTCACATCTTCCTAGATTAGTAAGGTGCAATTCTCCCTTCCATCACCCCCTTGCATGTTATATCCCAGCATGCTCAATGCTTATCCATGTCCAAGAAATTAGTCCTGATTATTTTACCTTACTGACAAAATCAGTACTCAAATATACTACCACATGGCTGAAGGACCACATAATCTGTACCAAGAATACTGGATGCTTCATAAAATGTCACCACCTGCTGCAGTATAATGACTACACCTAGACAGTTCAGTTCATTTGCCCTTTTCCATCTGTGCTGCTGCCATAGCTACTAGGGGACAGATTTTATTATCCCCAATACATGCTGTCAGAGAATTACTCCAAGCCACCACAGCCGCTAGTGTAGGTCTCTGCTGACTGGTTCAGGCTTTGATTGCAACCCATCCTCAAAAAGCCCCTTCCAACTCTGTCATGCCCAGTCTGTGCTGGATAGGTCACTTGCCTGTCCCAAGTATTAAAACTGTTACCATTCACTCAGCTCCCTAAAGCTCCTCTAGAGTGCTTGAGTTGGGTAGGGTTAAAACGAGGTCAGTTATATCTTATTCTTAGACCCAGCACTTCCTTCCGATTTCCTAAGCCCTAGTATTACACTTGGGTCACACGTCCACATTTCCCTTATTTTGAGGACCCCTGTTTTCCTTCCTGTCATTTAGTATTACCTGGGGATACCCTTGTACATCGGATGGATTCAAACAATATTGATTCTCAAATGGAAAGGAAGTGGATGGGGACACTTTGAATCTCCATCCTCTCAGGAATTATTTTAGTCTATGTCAATACAGAGACTCTTGTAGATTCCTGGGGGAGGTATATTGAATACTTTACATGCTCGCCAACAACATGTAAGCACTTGCCTTTGTTCAACCAAACTAGATCTTGTTAAAGTTGCACTTTCTCCACTGACTTTAAGTGAACTTAAGTGTCTGCTTGCCTTATATAACTAAAAGACAGTGTTCACAGAACTAATGGAGGGTATGCACCAATGATACAGAGTCCTCCCCTCCATCCATTTAGCTATTTTCATTCTTCAACAGTTTTGGTGCCTAGCCTCCCCTGGGCAGTCTTTCACACAGTGAAGTGATCCAGCAGAGCGTCTGAACACTAACCGCATACCTACTGAATAGAGTTTTATTGGTCAGTAATTTTTAAAGCCATGACTTTCTCCCCAGATGGGATAATATTGGACATTAGTCTGGAAATAGCTAGTTGCTCATAACTTAATATATTTTTTCTGTAAAAATCATAAAATTTGGTAAGAGTCAAGGTTTCTGGAGTATGAAGATAAGGATCTGACTCCATCATTTCTGAAATGCGGTTGCTTGTCCACTGTTACCCAAGTCAGATAAATTCTTTAAGCCTTGGTTTCTTCTTCACATCAGTTATCAGTTGTTGCAAGTATGGAATGAAATATTAATATTAAATTTGGAGCATGTGCCTGGCACAAGTAGGCTCTCAAATGATTGTTTATCATGTTAAAGAATTTCACTCCTTTGTGTATTTCAACATCATCCTTGGCCATGCTTTACTGAGATTTAGGGAGCAGCAAAGATACATCATCTAGGAGTCAAAAAGGTGTTGAACTAAGAGATAATCAAAATTAAGTTCTCTTCAGAATAGGTTTCAGTACTCTTCTACCGGAACTTTTTAAAAAAATGTTCTTTATGTATCTCCTTGTCACGAATCTATAACAAAACTTTGAGTAGCAGTAGACCAGCTTTCTTACTCCTCTTTATCTCTTTCCATTTTTAATGTTTCCATTATGATTTCCAACTTCCAGGACTCAGCAGAAAAAGGGCCCTTACTTTTTCAAACCTTGCTTGTTGTCATGAGTACCATTACCAGGAATGAAACATTTTCAATCTGACACTGGAAAGCAAGATAAATAACATGTATGGTTATAAACTGTGGCACTAAAGATGTTCCAAAATGTCCATTGCTCACTATTTCCATAATTTATTTATCTGTCAACAGCTTTATTTATTTGAGGATTATTTTTACAGGTTATTGTCTATACTCAGGCATAGATGATAAGGCTACACACATTCATCTGGGATGAACAGAACTATAAATAATATATAATTGTAAATGTAAAATGATAAAGATCCCAGAAAAGCAGCTTTTCCTTTTCTATGAACTCAGCAGATAACACATGAAATGGTAATGCTTAGAAGTATTGAAGACTATGCATGCTGCAGTGTACCTGCTATCAGTAGAGATGCAGTTGTTAAATGATTTTATTTTATTTTTTAATAGATCTTTATTGGAGTATAATTGCTTCACAATACTGTGTTAGTTTCTGTTGCACAACAAAGCAAATCAGCCATATGCATACCCATGTACCCATATTCCCTCCCTCTTGAGCCTCCCTCCCATCCTCCCTTTCCCACCCCTCTAGGTCATTGCAAAGCACCAAGCCAGTTTCCCCATGCTATGCTGCTGCTTCCCACCAGCTAACTATTTTACATTCCGAAGTGTATATGTGTTGATGCTACTCTCACTTTGCGCCAGCTTCGCCCTCTCACCCCATGTCCTCAACTCCATTTTCTATGTCAACGTCTTTATTCCTGCCATTCCATGTCTCTTTTTGAATAATGGTTTTCTCAGGGTATATGCCCAGTAGTGGGATTGCTGGGTCATATGGTAGTTCTATTTTTAGTTTTTTAAGGAACCTCCATACTGTTTTCCATAGTGGTTGTATCAATTTACATTCTCACCAACAGTGCAAGAGGGTTCCCTTTTCACCACACCCTTTCCAGCATTTATTGTTTCTAGATTTTTTGATAATGGCCAATCTGACTGGCGTGAGGTAATACCTCATTGTAGTTTTGATTTGCATTTCTCTAATAATTAGTGATGCTGAGCATCTTTTCATGTGCCTCTTGGCCATCTGCATGTCTTCCTTGGTGAAATGTCTATTTAGGTCTTCTGACCATTCTTTAACTGGATTGTTTGTTTTTTTTTTGATATTGAGCTCCATGAACTGTTGGTATATTTTGGAGATTAATCCTTTGTCTGTTGTTTCATTTGCAAATATTTTCTCCCATTTTGAGAGTTGTCTTTTTGTCTTGTTTATGGTTTGATTTGCTGTGCAAAAGCTTTTAAGTTTAATTAAGTCCCATTTGTTTATTTTTGTTTTTATTTCCATTACTCTAGGAGGTGGGTCAAAAAGGATCTTGCTGTGGTTTATGTCAAAGAGTGTTTTTCCTATGTTTTCCTCTACGAGTTTTATACTGTCTGGTCTTACATTTAAGTCTTATCCTTTTGGAATTTATTTTTGTGTATGGTATTAGGGAGTGTTCTAATTTCATTTCTTTACATGTAGCTGTCCAGTTTTCCCAGCACCACTTATTGAAGAAGCTGTCTTTTCTCCATTGTATGTTCTTGCCTCCTTTGTCATAAATTAGGTGCCCATATGTGCGTGGGTTTATCTCTGGGCATTCTATCTTGTACCATTGATCTATATTTCTCTTTTTGTGCCAGTACCATACTGTCTTGATTACCATAGCTTTGTGGTATAGTTTGAAGTTGGGGAGCCTGATTCCTTCAACTCCTTTCTCAATATTGCTTTGGCTATTCAGAATCTTTTTTGTTTCCATACGAATTGTAAAATTTTTTTGTTCTAATTCTGTGAAGAATGCTCTTGGTAGTTTGATAAGGATTGCATTGAATCTGTAGATTGCTTTGGGTAGTATAGTCATTTTCACAATATTGATTCTTCCAATCCAAGAACATGGTATATTCCTCCATCTCTTTATGTCATCTCTGATTTCTTTCATCAGTGTTTTAGTGTTTTCTGAGTGGAAGTCTTTCGCCTCCTTAGGCAGGTTTATTCCTAGGTATTTTATTCTTTTTGTTTTAATGGTAAATGGGAGTGTTTCCTTAATATCTCTTTCTGATATTTCATTGTTGGTGTATAGGATTGCCAGATATTTCTGTGCATTAATTTTGTATCCTGCAACCATACCAAATTCTTTGATTAGTTCTAGTAGTTTTCTGGTGGCATCTTTAGGATTTTCTATGTATAGTATCATGTCATCAGCAAACAGTGACAGTTTTACTTCTTCTTTTCCAATTTCTATTCCTTTTATTTCTTTTTCTTCTCTGATTGCTGTGGCTTTGACTTCCAAACTATGTTGAAAAAGAGTGGTGTGTGTGGACATCCTTGTCTTGTTCCTGATCTTAGAGGAAATGCTTTCAGTTTTTCACCACTGAGTATGATGCTTGCTGTGGGTTTGTCATATATGACCTTTATTATGTTGAGGTAGGTTCCCTCTATGTCATGTTCTGGAGAGTTTTTATCATAAACAGGTGTTGAATTTTGGCAAAATCTTTTTCTGCATCTATTGAAATGATCATATGGTTTTTATTCCTTAATTTGTTAATGTGGTGTATCGCAATGATTGATTTGCATATATTGAAGAATCCTTGCATCCCTGGGATAAATCCCACTTGATCTTGGTGTATGATTCTTTTAAGGTGCTGTTGGATTCTGTTTGCTACTATTTTGTTCAGGATTTTTGCATCTGTGTTCACCAGTGATATTGGTCTATAATTTTTTGTGTGGTATCTTTTTCTGATTTTGGTATCAGGGTGATGGTGGCTTCACAGAATGAATTTGGGAATGTTTCTCCCTCCGCAATTTTTTGAAAGAGTTTGAGAAGGATAGGTGTTAGCTCTTCTCTAAATGTTTGATAGAATTCACCTGTGAAGCCATCTGGTCCTGGGCTTTTGTTTGCTGGAAGATTTTTAATCACAGTTTCAATTTCATTACTTGTGATAGGTCTGTTTATATTTTCTAATTCTTCTTGGTTCAGTCTTGGAAAGTTGTACCTTTCCAAGAATTTGTCCATTTCTTCATGGTTGTCTATTTTATTAGCATACAGTTGTTTGTACTAGTCTCTTATAATCCTTCATATTTCTGCAGTGTCAGTTGTGATTTCTCCTTTTCCATTTCTAATTTTATTGATTTTAGTCCTCTCCCTTTTTTTCTTGATGAGTCTGGCTAAGGGTTTATCAATTTTGTTTATCTTCTCAAAGAACCAGCTTTTAGTTTTATTGATATTTGCTATTGTTTTCTTCATTTCTGTTTCATTTATTACTTCTCTGATCTTTATGATTTCTCTCCTTCTTCTGACTTTGGGTTTTCTTTGTTCTTCTTTCTCTAGTTGTTTTAAGTGTAGGGGTAGATTGGTTATTTGAGATTTTTCTTATTTCTTGGGGTGAGATTGTATTGCTATAAACTTCCCTCTTAGAACTGCTTTTGCTGTGTCCCATAGGTTTTGGGTCATCATGTTTTCATTGTCATTTGTTTCTGTGTATTTTTTTATTTCTTCTTTGATTTCTTCAGTGATCTCTTGGTTATTTAATAGCACACTGTTTCTCCTCCATGTATTTTTGTTTTTTACAGTTTTGTTCCTGTAGTTGATTTCCAATCTCATAGCGTTGTGGTCAGAAAAGATGCTTGATATGATTTCAATTTTCTTAAACTTACTGAGGCTTGATTTGTAACCCAAGATGTGATCTATCCTGGAGAATGTTCCATGTGCACTTGAGAAGAAAGTGTATTCTGCCACTTTTGAGTGGAATGTTCTATAAATATCAATTAGAACTATCTGATCTGTTGTGTCATTTAAAGCTTGTGTTTCCATATTTATTTTCTGTTTGGATGATCTGTCCATTGGTGTAAGTGGAGTGTTAAAGTCTCCTACTATTATTGTGTTACTGTCAGTTTCCCCTTTCATGGTTGTTAGCTTTTGCCTTATGTATTGAGCTGCTCCTTTGTTGGGTGCATAAACATTTATAATTGTTATATCTTCTTCTTGGATTGATCCTTTGATCATTATGTAGTGTCCCTCCTTATCTCTTGTAACAGTCTTTATTTTAAAGTCTTTTTTATCTGATACGAGTATTGCTACTCCAACTTTATTTTGATTTTCATTAGCATGGAATATCTTTTTCCATCCCTTCACTTTCAGTCTGTATGTGTCCCTAGGTCAGAAGTGGGTCTCTTGTAGACAGCATATATGTGGGTCTTGTTTTTGTATCCATTCAGCTAGTCTGTGTCTTTTAGTTGGGGCATTTAATCCATTTACATTCAAGATTATTATTGATATGTATGTTCCTATTACCATTTTCTTAATTGTTTAGGGTTTGTTTTTGTGGGTCTTTTTCTTCTCTTGTGTTTCCTGCTTAGAGAAGTTTCTTCAGCATTTGTTGTAAAGCTGGTTTGGTGATGCTGAATTCTCTTAGCTTTTTGCTTGTCTGAAAAGCTTTTGTATTCACCATTGAATCTGAATGAGATCCTTGCTGGGTAAAGTAATCTTGGTTGTAGGTTTTTCTCTTTCATCAGTTTAAGTATATCCTGCCACTCCCTTCTTCCCTGCAGAGTTTCTGCTGAAAAATCAGCTGATAACCTTATGGGGATTCCTTTGTATGTTATTTTTTGTTTTTCTCTTGCGGCTTTTAATATTTTTCTTTGAATTTAATTTTTATTAGTTTGACTAATATGTGTCTTGGTGTGTTTTTCCTAGGGTTTGTCCTGTATGGGACTCTCTGTGCTTCCTGGAATTGAATGACTATTTCCTTTCCCATGTAAGGGAAGTTTTCAACTATAATCTTTCCAAATATTTTCTCAGACCCTTTCTTTTTCTCTTCTTCTTCTGGGACCCCTATCATTTGAACATTGGTGCGTTTAGTGTTGTCCCTGAGGTGTCTGAGATTGTCTTCAATTCTTTTCATTTTTTTTTTCTTTATTCTGCTCCTTGGTGGTTATTTCTACCATTTTGTCTTCCAGCTCACTTATTCGTTCTTCTGCCTCAGTTATTCTGTTATTGGTTCCTCGTAGCGTATTTTTCATTTCAGTTATTGTGTTGTTCATCTCTGCTTGTTTGTTCTTTAGTTCTTCTAGATCTTTGTTAAACATTTCTTGTATTTTCTAAATCCATGCCTCCATTCTATTTCCAAGATTCTGGATCATCTTTACTATCATTACTCTGAATTCTTTTTCAGGTAGATTGCCTATTTCTTCTTCATTTATTTGGTCTTGTAGGTTTTTACCTTGCTGCTTCATCTGTGACATATTTTTTTTGCTGTCTCATTTTTTTTTTTTTTTTTTAATGAGTAGGGTTGTGTTCCTGTCTTACTGGTTGTTTGGCCTGAGGCTTCCAACGCTGGGGTTTTTAGGCTATTGGGTAGAGCTGGGTCTTGGTGCTGAGATGAGGAACTCCGTGAGACCTCACTCCGATGAATGTTCCCTGGAGTCTGAGGTTCTCTGTTAGTCCAGTGGTTTGGACTCTCATCTCCCACTGCAGGAGCTTCAGAGGGACCCTGGGCTCGTGAACCAAGATCCCGCAAGCCACCTGAGGTGGAAAAAAAAAAAAAATAACAAAGTAAAAAATAACATTAGACTAGGAAACTAACAGATATGTTAGGAGGAATATAAAAATAAAAATATAGATGAATCAATAACCGGAAGGTACATCAGTACCACAGTAGTAAAAAAGAGGAGGAGGGAAAAGAAAAACAAAATTAAAAAGGGGGAAAAAAATGCCTTGGCTGTGGAGGGCGGGGCCTAAGCAGGGGTGAGGTTTGGGTGGTGGGCAGGACCAATGCTCAGGACCCACGGGACTGTGGGGGGTGGGGCTTAGGCTCAAGGAACAGAAGGGGCCCAGGCGTGTCCTCCACCCCTGGTCTCAGAGGGCAGGGGACCTCACCTGGGAGCCCAGCAGGCTTCCTGGTCTCAAGTGGGTGAGGCAGACACCCTCCTCTCCTCTCCTGCTCCTCCAGTCTGGGAGGGCCCTTCCTGCCTGCCTCTCCTGATCTCCCTGGCCTTCCTCCTATACCCCCAAGGACCCACGCAGCTTGGAGGGGGCCTTGAAGGGCAGGGAACTGGCTTGGGAGCTCAGCAGTCTCCCCTGCCTAAGTGGGCAGGGCAATCGCCCTCCACTCCTCACCCATTCCTCCTGGAAGGCCTCTCCTACCTGCCTCTCCTGTTCTCCCCAGCCTCAGGGGCACAGATCCTGTCTGGCCTCCACTTCTCCTTCCCCTTCAGTCCCCCTGTGTCCTACTGGTTCACTTTGGGGTTCCTTCCTTCTCCTTGGGCATCAGAGTCCCCCACCAGTGGCCAGCAGGTGCCCTAGTTGTAGGGAGTGCTAACTCTGAGTCTTCCCACACCGCCATCTTAACTCCGCCTCTCTAAACCATTTTAGAATAACACAGCAAACAGTTTCATGGAATGCTGTGGTAAGGGCCACAGGAATTTAGTGAAGTCCTCCAAGAGTAATGTGGTTTTCAAATGCCCAGGGCTAATGATGTATCAAGGGTATCTCCAGAGTAATTATATGTGGTGGCTTATGGATGGACCTTGTGATCAGTAACGGAATAATCTTCCCAGTTACTAAATTCAGTGAATAAGTGTCTTAATCCACTTAAATCTTTTTTGATCTAATTGATTCTAAATCATGGGAATCCCTTTCCTTCCCAGGCACAAAGAGGCGTTGGCACTCTGTTAAGCTTGGAAAAAGTCTACGGATAGCCTGCTACCACCTGGAGAATACAAATCGTCTTTGGGAAGGACTTTGATTTCATTAATAGTAACATAATAATAAGCACAAGAGAGCTCTGAAGACCCTAGAAGACATAAAGGAGGAAATTAGGGAAACAAAATTGTAATGAATACAAAATTTCTAAAATTCCATTTGTGAATCACATAGATTTCTACGAACTGCCCATCACCTGCAATTTGAGTATTGAAACTGATAAAACACAGACCTTTTAAACTGTTACTAGATTCTAGAGTATTCTTTTTCCATATAGATATATTTTCCTACATTTTTTCCAAATCAGATCTGTGCTCTGAAAAGAAAGATAGCATTTTAAAAGGCTGATATTACTAAATGAGGCATTTCCAGGGATCATTCAGAATGTACATTGTGTTTTGATATCAGTAAAGACAAGCAAATCTGTTTGAAATAGTCAGGAAAACATTGTTTTTATGTCATAAAAAATGAGATCATCATAGATATCAGTGTGCATATATTCAAAATTCCATGACCTTTCTTCAACTTTACCCACAAGTGTATATTACCACTGTTGATCTGAAATAGACTGTCAGATATTTCTCCAGTAAAGATGAGTTTATTGGGGATCAGCAGAGAATTACAATTTGTGGTCCATAACCGTGGTGAGTCACTTGTAAGTTCCTGCACAGCAAGGGAAGGAGGACGCTTTTATAAAGAGGAAAAGGAAGTTGGGAGGGCTAGAGTAAAACAGTCTGTGGCTTTTCATTGGCCAAGTCCTTACCAGGAAAGAAGAGGAGTCTTTATTCTTCCTTTTGGCTCTGCTATTGTCAAAGGGTGTGGAGCTCCCCCTTCTGGTCTCCGGATTCTATTATATTTAGCTGAGGATTCTGTTTGTAAATTTTTTATACCACTTTTTTTCTTGTTCTTCTTCTCTTTTCTATTATCCCCTATTTTTCTCTTCTGAATAAGGACTGAAGTTAATTCAGTTAAATTTAATTATCCAGTGAAAAGTTTCTTAAAGTTATTTACTAAAATCTATACAAAATGCATAATTTAAAAGTATAACTCACCAATTAAGAGTGTTGTACTTTGTTAAATGATTTGTTTCATTTTTCTTTCATAGTAAGTGTGATGTTTCACATTATTTCACATGAGAGGAAGAATTCAAAACCTGTTCTGATGTCTCTATGCATGACTGTGACATTTCTCAGATCATCCTTTAAGGGGACTAGCCGAGAGACCTAGCATTGCCTGGATGCTCACCTGGCAGAAATGTAGGATAAAGGATTCACTTACTGGCAGGATGGTTGGAAAAAATGATATTTAGTATTTCTTCCAACCACAGATCCTCTGGTTCCTAGATTTCTGGACTTCATGGTGGTTTTTTACAAGTATTGAAAGTTTTCTTCAGTGACACAGACAGTAGATTGTAAATGTTTTAATGAAGACTTGTCTGTTAATCATTCCTCATTGATAATATTGTTTTTATAATTTTTGAATATGCTAGTATGTCAATATGGGTGATGCTTCAAGAAGTCACCTTATCTGTGGAATAACCATTTCATTCAAACTAAGAAACTCTGTGTTTGATTTTTGCTATTATCATCAGGTGAAAATTAAAGCAACACAAAAAAATTATTATCATATTCAAAGCACACACTTTACAAAATATACAATCTCTAAAGAATCATTTTCAATTTTAAGGGGCTCACACAACAAATAAACAGTAATGCTATGTACCATAATAGAGAAACATAAGAAGAGGAAACATCCATATTTGTCTCAGGGAGTTAATGAAGACTCTGTACAGAAGGTAAAATTTTGGCTGAAACTAGGAAAATGCATGGTATTTTGGCCAGGAAGAAAAGAATCTAAGAAGAGAATCAGAATATGCAGGGGCAAAGAGAGAAGAAAGAACTTACCACATTCTGAACATAAAAAGGGCTCCTGCCCAGGGCTTCGGAATGAAAGTAGCAGGAGTTCTATGAGCACTTTTTTCTCTCTTCCTCCTTTCTCTCTTCTTATCGTCCCTTCAGTAGTCTTGAACCTCCATTGTATATTTAGTCCCTCCCAATTGTCCTTGCTCTTCAGGGTACTAATAGATTATTTCTACCATAACTACCCCTACCGCCAACATCACCACTAGCAACCCCAGATTAGTTTACTTGATTTTCACAATCAAAATCCACAAGCATTTATTTATTGAGCAGAAGCATTTTGAAATAGAGTATTATATGTTTTCAGGAAGGTGGTCTCTTTAGTTTTCTAATATGGTAAATTACTTCTTATAACTAAAGACTTGATAGGCAAGAAATTTAGGGAGGGGAGCCTTTGAAAAGTAAATTTCTGCTTTATGGTGGACTCCAATTTTCAGTTGGCACAGGTCCAGGAAAGATTAGGTGACTAGGTAACATCTCAGTAGCCTTTATAACTGTAAACTGCAAATAGCCTTTAAAATATACTCCTATGTGTAGATGTGTATTTGATATATATAAGAGAAGCATTGTGGAAATGAAAACAAAAATCTTTTACCTTCTAAAAAACCAAGTATGGACCTTAACTCCTCATGCATAAATAGATGTTTTAGGAATTTTAATGTGATCGAGTGTTATTTCAATCCAAGCAACTGATGATTAAAGAAAAACAAATCTTCCTTGACTCAGCACTTTTATCGATCAACGTAGTACCTGCCTTTGAATTTATATGCTGAGGGTTTAAATGCACAATTGAAATAGGTACCAGATCACTCTAATAGCTTAGCCATTGAGCCATGGCATATGTGTTCTTTATTATTATTGTATTATTGCAACTTTCATTTATTCCATATCTAGCAAGTGTCAGGAGTTTTACATAGACCATGCTTATCCTTATAATATACTACATGAGTTCTGTTATCACAGTGAGGAAACAGATACACCCTAACCTTAAGTAACTAGCTCAAAGTCACAGAATTAGTAAGTACTGATTACGATGATAAATACTGGAACAAGTGATTGTTTTCTCAAGATATTTGTGAAAATGAAAGGCCCATGGTTCTGACATTTTCAAATAAAGTTTTGTCTAGTTCCAGGGGGCTTGATGGCCACATGAGTCCTCTGATACCAGGAATGCATTCAGATCTCGACCCAAGGTCAAGTCCATGCCCTGATGTATATGAACCTTTATGAGAAGTACTTTTTTTATTCTTGTTCATCTTTGGATATCAGTTTATATTTGAAATATATTAGTGAATATATTGCATATGTTAATGTATGAATATGTCAAAAAACCCCAAAATTCAACCAAGTAAATTTGAGGATCTAATTGGCTCTGTAAGATAATTCATGAATCGGGCAGCACCCCATCTAGCAACTAGAAGGGTGCTCAGAGGAGCAAAATGGAAGGCTTTTGTAGAAAGGAGGGTGAGGTGAGGAAGTTATCTGAGCAAAAGAAAAGGAAGGGCTATTTTGGACCAGAACATCTTCTTTTTGGGGGAGGAGAAATAGGAAGTGTGTTTTGTTTTGTTTTGTTTTTAATCATGCAGATTGCCTTTTCTTCCTCTGGGAGATGGAGAGGGTCCAAGTGACAGATTACTTCATTGGTGCTGACCAGAAAGGTCCTACCTGGTTCAGATTTCATTTCTAGAGAAGGTAGAAACTGCAATTAGGTATTAAATCTAGGTTTGGTGTCATGGGCTTTAACACAAGTGACACCATTTTGGGGTTTTCCCTTTAACAAGTATATGTACACACATAGTTCTGTACATATACATATGGGTATATATGTGTCAAACTTTTGCTGCTAAATTTAATCTAATATTATTAAATAGAAAATAAAATTCAATAATTCATGTTTTGTTGTAAAAGGTGTAACATAGGTAGGGCCTCTAGATGATTTTTTTTTCCTGAGAAATTTAGTACTTAGCTTAGTTAATATGGATCTTTATTCCTCTGATAGCAAATTATATACTGAGTAGGAGAAAAGGCAAATGAGTTGGGTCTGCCCATGCTTATTTTAAGGCATCCAGCAGATATTTTAACAAGTCACTAATAAAAGTAAGCTGTAAAATGTTCTGGCTAAATAAAGGTAAAGAAAAATATAATTTCTTGAACAGCCCAGTTGTGTCAGAATATGTAAAGTAATTAATATGCTTTTGTTTACATTATTGTTCATCAGTTTATTTCTTATTCCACAAGGAGCTATTTCAAGAAACCTCAGGGGAAGAGTGGTAGGTGGGTGAATGGGATTGGGTGTTGTTAATGGTTGTTTAACAGTTTGAAGTTTTGTTGAGCTCAGTTTGAAATATTTATATTTTCAGGAGAAGGTACCATTAATCCATCCTGTACAAATGGCTTACAGTCAATAGCCATGTGTGTCCTGTGGTCATCACTGATGGAAGTGGAAAGCTTTTAATATACATAAGGGTTGACAATTACAATTGAATTTCCTGCTCTTTATAACCATAATCCATAGGAAAATAACCTCTTAAAGCAATGTAAATTTCTATATTTTGAAATTATTTACTAAAATATGCTACATTTTTGTACCTTTAAAAATGAATGCATCAGATAACGTTATTTAAAATGAGCATTTCTCAGAAATTTTGTATTAATCTTTAACAAATTTAACACGTTTTTTTGAAATTAAATATAGATATTCTTTCTAAATATAATAATAAAGTACCAGAATTTATCATTTCAACATATAAAATGTGAAGCATGGTAGAAAATTTATTTATAACTTTAAATGAAAACTATAAACAACTGGTTCACCATAACTTTAGTTATACACCATTGTGTTACTTGATAGCGGATTCATCAGATCCCATAACCACAATTTTTATATGCCTAAGTACAGTATTTATCTGCTAAAGATAAGCCAAGTTTACATGAGATCTAAATATAATCAAATTTAATATTTAGTAAACAGATATAAAAGTTCAAAGCTGAATTATCTTTTGAATAATTACTGACCTGAGTCTTTGTTATTCCTTACAACAATAAACATTGGAATGAAAAACAAAGGCTTGTTTTACTTTAGAAAGAGGTTCAGATCCAATTATTTAACCTTAGCACTCTCTCTTGCCTACTTTAGCAAAATATATCTATATTCTTTGCTTAAATATTTTCACCCATGTAATGGTCATGGCTGAACATTAGAGTTATCTGTTACCTATTTTGTTTGCACATTTAAACTCATTTATGGTAGGACGGTGGACAGAGGAATCCAGAGCCAAAACCTTACAACAAAGAAAGGACCATACTTGAGTTTTTCATTCAAATCACAAAGGATTTAACATCTGGTATAGCTGAACCCATTATACCAACACACCCTTTTATTTGAAGAGTTGAAATATTATACAGACTATTACAAAATAGTAATACCTTTTGACTTGGAAAATGGATGAGATGAGAGAAACTGAGAAAAGGTACCCTTCATGTTATATTTTAGCTTTGAAGTTTGACTTTTATCTGGAAAGAAGAAATGTATTAAATCTAGAAGAATCAGAAGTTAACTTATATATTAATTAATTTATAGAAAGTAAGACTGGAGAAGGAATTTAAGAGCCCACAAATGCAAACCATTAATTTTAGATGAATTACTAGAAGCTGAGAAAGGGTAAATCGTTTTGATGAAACTGTACAGATCTTGTTAAAGACTCAAGCCTAGAGTTTGTTCTCTGGTAGTTTTTCAATCATACCAGGCTATTTGAAGTTGTAAGTCATACCAAGAGCATTTTCTAAATTAAAAATCTGTTTTGCCTAACTTATTAATTTGCAATGATAGCAATTCTATCTCTGAGATCAAGTTGTCATTCTAATGAGTAATGAAATTATAACTTTGTGTTGTAGATGTTCTGTTTTGGGGGTTTTTAATTTTCTATACCTGCTAATTTTTTATTTTATTAAGACCTCCACCTATCATCTGACAGCTTACTTTAGCATATTTATTTAAATAATTCGTTATTACTTGCAACTCCTCTCTTTATATTTCTTGGTTTTCAATCAAGAACCCTGAGCTAGTCACCAGGGGTTTAGAGTTTCCAGCTCTGCCATTTAATGATTGTATGACTTCAGGCAAAAGAACACTTTTCAGGGTCTTTGTTGTTTTAGTTGTGAATTGATTGAGTTGAACAGTGTGATTCTATAGACTCATTCTGGTCACAATAATTGACACAATATTCTATTATTCTTTGGCATTTTTATTGGACCCTTTTAACGATATGCTCCAACCTTCCTTGATCCATATACTTTACCCTAGAATGTTGGTCAAATGACATTTCTTATTTCTGACTCTCTCTCTTTCATCACTTGTAGTTCTTTCCTCGCTCCTCAACATTTACCTTTGATTCCTCTTCTCACTTTTATTCTCACTCTTGGGATTAACAACCTCAAACAATAGTGAAAGAGGTCAAACTACTTGGGTAACTTCTTTTGGATACATTTGTCAGATTTAAAATACCTGCGCTTCATAGAAACTTTAAGTTCTTCCAGATTAATAGTGCTTGGTGAAAAGACATATTCCCAACATGTTCATTAAGAAGCATGCAACCAATTAAACACTGAAATGAGAACAAACCACTAAGTCAAATGGAGAAAAATGCATTGAAAGGCACATATCTGTTTCATTAGGGTTAGCATGGCAATAGGAGGTGATTTTTCACTTATATAGATAATTTTTCTTGTGACTTTAATTTATTATTTGTGCAGCTGCATTGGAAGTGTCTTGAATTCCCACCTCTACTTATAATGATTTTGCTGACATGTCACTCATGCTAAGACTTTTAAATTGCATAAGGCAACTAATTTATACTCTTTCTGAAATTGTGATTATAAAGTCAATATTTGAAATACACTTAATGTTTTACCAAACAAAAGGAGGGCTATAGATTCTTTTATGTTATACCTACAATTCACAAAAACACCAAATGTATCTCCTTAAGTTATGTTTGTTAGAACTGATGACAAAGTATTATTGTCTCTTGGAAGACATTTGAACAAGATCTTAGACTAACACTCACAGACAGATAAAACTATATCCGGTTTGAAAAATATACAGAGAAGAAAATGCCACAAACTCCCTTTAGAAATTCATTTTAGTAGAATTAAAGACCTGGCAAGAAGATGCCGCACTCATACAACCATGCTTCTGTCACTTTGTGCTCACGTACATCCAACGTGGATACTCTTCTGGGCTGCCCTGGAAACATTTATATATCCACTGCCACCATGGAAAATTATAGAGTTGTTTTCATGATTTAAAAATAGGGAATCACAGATTAGCCAGTTTCCAAAGACCACATCTACTACATTAATGTATGTGAAACCAAATGTAAGCAGGAAGTAAGAAGCGAATAGGAAGGAACATGAACCATTATGGAGTTAATAAGATGTCAGGCATGTTTTGTTATTGGATTTTCATTTGTATGCCCAATAGAGCCCATTCTTAATTAGCATCTCTAGTGATTAGAAAGTCATGACATTGTTTGCCAATGTCTGAAGAGACCTGCATGCAGAAGAGAGACTACTACCTGCCTGTTGAATCTATGCGTTTGAGTTTATATATATATATTTTTTTACATTCAAAAGTTAAATGTGTTATGAAAAATGGAAACAACACAAGTAAAAATTCAGTCTCCCCTCACCTCTAAGTAATCCGAATAACCACTGTAAACCACTGGTAACCTCTAGTTTCAAACTTCTGAGCGGGAGAGATATAAATATAGAAAATGTGTACAAACATATAATCATGAATTTTTATTTACATAAATAGGATAATTTCTTTGTGGTTTTTTTAAATTTTTCACTCATGACCATGCTTCCTACCAATTAAGTATATGAACATTTGGAAATAAAAATAAAGATGCATAGCTGAACATTCTTTAGTAAACAGAAATAATTGTCCTGCAATTAGTGTATCTTCAGTTAGTGTATCAGGCAGGACAGTAAATGTTTTTAATTTAATCATTCCTCTCCAATAAAATGTAATCACTTGATCATACTCCTAGTGGGTGGAAACATCATTAGTTTTCTCCAGTCATTGCGTTTGACTGTGTGTGATCTCCGTTTCCCATTCTGTAAAAACTTCTCAGACCGATCTGATAGATTCCCGAGCTCTTTCAGATATTAATATTCCAGTTCAGTACAGTTTAAAACTTTAATCACTTTTCCACTTTACTGATTATCCTCCCCATCAACTTCCCTCCCTGATTCATCAACTTGCACTGGGAAGAGACCATGACCTGCTTTTCCATGCTTTCTTTGTCTCTGATCTCTCCCCTCGTCTTCTGGGATTCTTTCTTCTCCAGTATATTGCTGACCAGAGGGGAGAAAGGGGTAAATATCTCTTACTTAATTGATGGTGTGAAAGTTCTCCCGTGTTGATTATTGAAATTTCTCCAATTATACCCTCTATGTGGCTGGCACCCCCATGCTTGCTCTTTGATAGAGAATGTGTCATTTCCTTGAAGGATCCTTCAACAATATCATCATGGCAAAATCAGTCTTCACTGCAGAAAAATCCACTCTGGCTCAACCTCTTTTAATCTCTCTCTTCTCCCAACCCAAAGTTCATGGCACCGAGGGCCCACTTAGCAAGTCTCCTATCAAAATGTCCTATTGAAGGAGATGCCAGTCTCTCTTTTTTGTGATTAGCTCCTATCTCTACAAGGGAGTCTCTTGGACCTCCCAGGGGAGGCGGAAGTTTGGGAAAAGCTCTGGCAGTCTCTAACTAGACCAAGGTTTGCTTTTCAGACCTTCAAGCTTCTGCTTAAATAGGCTGGAGCTGTGGGACTGAAGTGAGGGAGCAGAGGTGGATTGGCTGCCAGGGGTGTAGAAGCCCATTGCTTTTACCTTTTTTAGAATGTGAAGTACTTTCTCCATGTCTCAGTTTCCTAGCAGTGCCAGGCAATTTAGACCATTAGAAAAGTCTTCCTCGACATCCATTGCATGAGCAGAAATTAAAGAAAATCAGAGTGATTTGTTTTGCCTTTTAAATCAGAGCAGATCATTCATGGAAAATGAATCAAATATTCAGGACTTTTTGACACTTTGGTGCTCTCTTTGAACTCATTTCCACTAAATATTACTCCTATGAAGGAAAAGGTTTTGAAGCTTTGAGGTGGAGGGGGCTTGCTGGGACATGTTGTGGGAGACCCACCTACTAGCAAGGGAGGGTGGCAGGATAAGGCAGAGGGAGAAGCTGCAGTGCTTTTGCAAAGGAAGCCTCAGCTCATTCTCTGAGGACTATGGAACAGGCATAGCCCCTCAGAGTTGGGCCAAATCGAGGCAATGCAAGGGCTGGGGTCTTTCACTCCCCGCATCAGCCTGTTGGTAGTTGCATCCTGTCCCCTGGGAAGGATGCATCCTTGGACGATGCGGTTCCCTGAGGCCTCAGGCAATGCTCAGTGAGAAGCTCAGCTGTGAGTCCCCAGCAGCCAGTATTCCCAGGAGCTGGGCTTGAGGGCCTTTACCTAAAGAGAGACTATAGAAGGGCACCACTTCAGTGTCCATTATAGAAAGCAGATGAATTCATTCTAATATTCCATTAGAATAAGTTGCTTCTGTTTGTACATACATTAATCTAATATCCTATCTCATGAGTGCCTAGCACCTAGTATGCATACTTCAATTTATATATAGAAGCCTTGCCTCAGTTTCTCTAAATATAAAATGAAAATTCTAATGTGGGATATTTAATATACTAATAGTATTAGTTCTTTATGTAGAATATGATGAATATAGCCCTGAAGTGGTAATGTGCATAATATATTATTTTCAGTATATTATTATTAATGAAAATTCCTAGAGTTTAAATTCAAGGAAGGACTGCATTTCTCTTTTAGATGATGAGGTAGATGCATCTGCATTTGGAAGATCTTCAGTGCATCCAGAATCAGCATGTCTGGCATCTTGTGCTTGTAACTAATCAACAAAGCCATCCAGGCTTCCCAAGCATATGGCTACAAAGTGACAGGAATTCAGAGATAAAGCTATGGATTTTTTTTCTAATAGGATATTACAGAAAGCAAATGAGCAGATATCATTTATAGAAAGAAGTAGTTACAGTGTCAGAGAAGGTAGTGAAAGCACTAAAAACTGACTTCTCTCAGGATAGCAGCACAAGAAGAAAACCTCATAAAACTGAAGAAACTTGTACAATTTTGGAAGCCATTGACAGGTGTAAAATTATTCATAGATCAAAAGTTGCTAAGAGCCTAAAATCTTTTCTAGTTTCTAGAGAATCAACATATTGAAGACATGACTTCAATTGTAAGGGCTTAGCATATGAATAGAATTGGCAGAGGATTAATGTTCCAAAGTATTGAATCTCCAAATATAAATTATACTGCACTGACCCTTTGTTCTCTGAATGCAGTAGAGAAAAGATACTATCCTGCTGGATGTCCTTGTTTTGTCTCCCAAAATACACATTTAGTGCAAGGTCCAGTCCTTTTCGTATTCCAGTAAGAAATGGACAAATGTGCAGCTATATTACCATAAACTCTTATTTGCTTATATCTCTTCTTCTTCAAAACAAATCTTATTTTCCTGTTAAAATAAAAACAGCTATCAGAAACTCAGAATTGATGGGGTCAACTTAAAATATTTCTGTCACAAGCTGGGTGAACGTTTTCCTTAAACTTTGCATCTAGGAGGCTTAGTTTCAAGAGAAAAAATCAACAGAGGTGAATTGTAATCAGACAGTCATTAAATTTCTTATTCACTCTCATAACTATATGTATACCAGTGTGAGAACATGTATATCAGAAGTGAACATCAACATACAGAAAGAGATGATTGGTGGATGGATAGAGTCAGTGTAATCAGTGTAAATTAAGCAGACTGTATGATATACACACATCTGGTTCATTAATACAATAATCTTCAGAGTTAATTTTTATGTACTGAGTCTCTAAAAGTCATAAGGTGAGAGAAGTAATTTTTTGATATTCGTGAAAACTATAAAGATAAATGAAAGTGGAAAAGAGGGATATTGATAGTTTTCTAAAAATCACAAGAGAAAGTTAAGAAAAAGAAAAATAGGAAAAAATTAGGAATTTCAGGTAAAACTTCCCAGTGCAATTATAACATTCTGGAAAAGTCTCTAAATGTTAGTAGCAGATATGCTATTAGAGAGAGAAATTCAAGTGCAGTAAGGTGACTTATTCAACTCAAAGTACCTTGCAGAATTTAAAGATTCAGGTGGGCTGGGAAAGCACCATTGTATTTGACGTGTGCTAGGTGGCTCTGTGTTTTTTCTATTGGTGGTCATGGAAGGTAAAGAGCAGCTATGGCTCATTAGCAGTGGGGCTCTAAAAAAGTAAATTTAAGGAGACTTCTGCAGGGCTCTTGAGCTGGTAGAATTCAGGAGTGATGCCTGCAGCTAGGGAAGGCTGAGCCCTGGTTAGCAGTATTTCAAAGCTTGTTGGAATAAGGCACTGTGGTCCTTTCTCAAGTTTTGATTCTACGTTTCATATCAATGTATCCAGTACCTCTTGAGGCTTACCTACATGTAAGCCTTTGGACTGGAGTCTTTATCCTGAACAGAATCTTATACAGCATAGGGAAGAATTTTCTCTTTCTCTCTCTCTCTCTCTCTCTTTTTTTTTTTTTTTAATTTCAGAGAGACCAGTTTAGACACTAGGTACTGATTCAGTATTTCTAAAGGACTCTTCGCATGTCTGCTACTTAAATCGTATTAATAACAGGACAGGAGAAATGGCTAGTGCTGTATGAAGCAGCCTGTTCTTGCTTTGGATACATGCTGTGGTCTGTGAGTTCATAACCATTTGCACTTCCTGTGATTTTTCCTGGAGTGACTGAGTTAGGTTACAATAAACATAATTCTTTATCATCTCGTTAGGTACTATTTTTACACAAACTAAAAAGGAGAGAAGAAAAATATCTGATTTTCTTAAGTAACAGGTTTCTAAAATATATGCATTCATGCTCAGAGAAATAATAGAGCAAAATATTCCTTTAAATATTTTGGTCACCAGTTTTCTAGGTTATTCCCAATTTGTGGAACTTTAGTTTCTCCAACATTTTGCTCATAATGAGTCAATATATTTATGAGAACTTTTCCAAATATGTCTGATATGTAGATCCATTTCTTATAACACTAGCAAATAGTGCCTTTTACTTTTCCTGTAACTTTCTTGGCTAATGAAGTTTGCTGGTTGGATTTATTTTGATCATCCTTAAATCCTTTCATGCTGACAGTTTTAATTAAAAGAAAAAATTCCAATCATTTCTGCTAATGCCAGAGAAATGCTAAGTACAAATCATTTCTATTCAGAATTTCAATACCATCTCCTCTGTTAAAGCCTCATGAAATAGTGTTGGTGTTTATAGAGTTTTTCATAGATTGCATAGTAAACGTGAGCAATGCTACTTTACTTCTTGTAAAAAAATATATATATATATCCAAGACCTAAAGAGATTACAAATGTTGCCGAAAGTAGTACTGATATTCTGCTCTCTTATTCTTATTATGGGTTTAGACCCTGCCAATTTTGAAATTTTGTCAGATTTTCCCTGATTTCCCTCAGCAATTCAAATAATTATTTGTTGGTTGAGGTTTATGTCTGTTTCTGACATTTACTCAAAATCATCTTTGGAGACAGTGAAACAAATTATGGATTTTCATTTTAACAACATTTTCCTCATATGCCAATGAATTTTTATTGATAATTCTTAAGGATAGCCTCTTGATAGACTTTTGAGTGTTTTTCACATTTAGATAATATCTTAGCATTATTATTTATACTTCTCTGTTACTGATTTTCTTTTTAAGTTTTCCCCTGTCCCCTTCATATTTATTTTCTTCATTTCAATTTATTTTTCCTTGACTTTCAACTTTTCAGCTTCACAGAGAATTTGACTACCTAATAAAAAGAAATACATTTTCTGGACCAAAAAGAAGTTGTGCTGAGACAAAATGACAGAATCATAATGCTCAATGTAGAAACAGCGTGTAGCCCAATTAGGGGAACAAGTAGTTTAGCTCTGAATGATCAAAGCCTGACCCTAACATAAAAAGTCAAATTATTGTTCTTCATACTCAGACCACAAGAGAAAGAGATTCTAAAGCTCACGGAGTAAACAACTCTGGGGCTTACACTGAACCGAGAGGCGTTAGTGAACATTTCCTTTCTTAAAGTTTCTTTTTTCATTTACTATAATTATTTAATACAGAATTATGATTAGAGGTGCTTTGCTTTTTACTTTGAGCAATGGTGGGTTATTGAGACTATTTCTGGGCTACAGGTCCTATTTAGGCCTATGTGCCCTGTTGAGTTAGCGTATAAAGGTAAAACTGCAGTGTGTCTGCCCAGTCCCCAGAAGGAAGTAATAAGTCTCAGTGAACCCATTTTACAAATAGGAAAACTATGGCCCAGAGAATTTGTGACTCTGAAAATTATAAAAATAGGGCATGGAAGAACATACATGTAAATCAAAATCTAACTTCAAGCCAATATTACAGCATGTTTCACTTTGGTATTCAACTGCTGATTCCAAACCCACTTTGCCCCCCAAAAATATAGGGACATATTTTATTGGCTAACAAGTCAGAGAGGTCTAGTTACTTCCTCACTGAAAGCAATAGAAAATTCTGAAGATTTCAAAGACATGTAGAGAACCCTTATTGCTTTTAATTGCTGATGGGGTGATTTTTGTTAGATGATTTATTTAATGCTCCCTGAAGTACAGCAATATAATTAATTATGCCATTATCTTTGCCATAAATGTTTTCATTACTTAGAAAAGTATTCTATTCTTTTTGAATCCCAGGTATTTTTTATTTGTTTTCTATGACCTCTAGTAACTGAGAGTGCTAAAATGTTATTATACATGCTGGACAAATAACTATGTCCATTCATTTTAAGTATCTTGCCCTTTAATTTCATTGAGTTTGTCCCCTCAATCTCTTATTATGCGTCAGGGTACAAGGGCAGAACAAACTCATTTTCATTCTGCCCTTTGTTATTTTGAAAAATCAAAGTCACTCTTTATTTTCCATTTTTCTGCACTGATAATTCTATATTTTTCACATTTAATTTTAAGTGTTTAATTAGTGACGTCTGGATCATCAGGTGGAGAAATCTGCAGCTATAAATTAAGGCACAGTTTTAAAAATGGGCTTTAAAAAATATGACCAGAACTTTAAAAAAAAAAAAAAAAAAAGGTGACCAGATCTAATCTGCTGCATTTTCACTGTGGTATTTGTGGAAGATCCATTTGGCTCATGATCCTTCTGCCCTTGAATTGAAATCTGGGTTAATTGAGGCAAAGCTGAACTTGCTCTTTTGCAAAATGTGTAGACTGCTACTGCTCTTTTAATTGCTAAAATCATCAATACTGTCTTGACATTTGGACATATTCCCATTTTATTTAAAGTGTCAGCTATTTGCTCTCATATTTAGTTGCCTCTTGCACTATCAGGGTTTTGATATAAACTTTTATCCAAAATGGCATTTATCTGTAATGTTATAAGAAATACATTCTTGTAATTGCTGCCCAGTTCCACAAAACCAAGAGCCCAATCCAAATGATGGAATTTTTAAAATGTTCTTCTTTGGAAGGTCTTTGAAATAAAATGAGACAAAAAGCAGTTGAGTAAATGATATTCTGCAACCCTCTAAGCATTCCTAAGGATAAGATTTATTCTGAACCGAGAGAGCTGTTCCCTTTATTCCTCATAACATGTTTCCACATATGAAAATCATTCATTCCCCTGCCTACCTCCCCCAGTAGACTGAGATCTTTGAAGGCAAACTGCTTACTATTTATTGCTATATCTGCAGCTACCAGCCCAATTTATGGGCTCAATAAATGTTTGTTATGAGAATAAATATTTAGTCAGAATGGTGAGAATGTAGCAAAAGTAGGCGACTATTTTGATTTAAAACATTTCATCCATGGTATTCAATGAATACCCTGAGGTACAATGACTGCCTTATCCATTTTTTAAAGTGAACTTGATCGAGCTGTGATACCTTTTAGGGTGCTTATGGGTTCTCAAACAGCTAATAGTTTCAACTATAAACCAGAACTGCTTTGTACAGAGGATGATAAATGAGGACATTAAAGGCAGCTTTAGCTAGGAAATGGAAATTTGTTGTCTCACTGATTTTCGAGGCGACCTGAGTGAGTCTTCACACTAACAGCAAGGCAAAGTTAGGCCCCTAAGTATTCCCAGTGCCCGCTGAGCTAACTTCCATCACACTAATCTAAATAACACACTAATTACTAAATAATCTGTAACTACCCAGTGTTTCCATGCCTGGTGTGGGCTGTGAGCCACATGGCAGCAGGCAGTGTGTGAGGTTTTAACTCAAAGTTAGCACCGACCATAGTGCCCAAAGCCAGTGGTCAACAATTCAGTATTTTTTGGGCATTTAATGAAGTACAGATGGTTGGAATACATATTTTCACAGAAATCATCCAAACCATGTCAGTCTTGCCTTCCTTTTATCACTTTTTCATCTCTTCTTTCGCTGATTATTTCAAATTTTCCATGACCCTTTGACTCTTTTCCTAAGAAACTCATAAAAGACAGAATGTGTGGCCAAGATGACAGAGTAGGAAGACTCTGAGCTCACCTCCTCTCCCAGGCACACCAAAACTACAACTATTTACAGAGAAACTCTCAATGATGAGAATGACCTGAAGATCAGCAGAAAAGATTTTCCACAACGAAAGCTATAAAGAAGGACTGCAATGAGATGGATATTTGCGGGTTAGAGATGTGATATGATAAAGACCCCTACCCCCAGGTGGGCAACCCACAAACAGGAGGGTAATTACAATTGCAGAGGTTCTCCCCAAGGAGTGAGGGGTCTGAGCCCCACGCTGAGCCTCCCCAGCCCAGGAGTCACGCAACAGGAAGATGAGCCTCTAGAACATCTGCCTTTGAAGATCAGTGGGGCTTCTGTATGGGAGAGGTGGAGTACTGTCTGAAACAGAAACTTCTCTCTTAAATAGTGTGTGCAAAATCTCACACACTCCGAGTCCCAGTGCAGAGGCAGTAATTTGAAAGGAGCCTGGGTCAGACCCACTTGCTGACCTTGGAGAGCCTACCAGAGAGGCAGGAGGCAACCGGGACTCCCTTTGGGAACATAGATGCTGGCAGCAGACATTTCTGGGAGCTTATGCTACTATAAGGACAGTGGCCCTGGCAGCTTGCCATTTTGGAGTCTTCTCTCTAGCCTATTAGTGCCAGGGGATTACCTGCCCAC
Source organism: Balaenoptera acutorostrata (assembly GCF_949987535.1). Taxonomy (NCBI): domain Eukaryota; kingdom Metazoa; phylum Chordata; class Mammalia; order Artiodactyla; family Balaenopteridae; genus Balaenoptera; species Balaenoptera acutorostrata. The sequence continues at coordinate 38,507,288 of NC_080077.1, read as the reverse complement.
CAGTGGACCAGTACCAGTCCCGGGACCCCTCAGGCCATGCGGTCAGCCATGTAGGGATCCAGCCCCGCCCATCGGCAGGCTGTCAGCACCACCCAAGGCAGGGCCTGGCAGCCAACTGGACTGGGGGCCAACCCTGTCTACCTGTGTGCCCACAGTAGTCAGCCCATCAATAACAGACGGTCCCATGAAGCCCACATAGGGGGTGCCACTAGAGCATATAGCTCTGGTGACTAGAGGTGAGTGTGCTCCTTGGTCCCCTAGGATGTCTCCTACATAAGGCTGTTTCTCTAAGATCAGGAAACGTAACCAACCTACCTAATACATAGAAATCAACACAGGGAATTAGACAAAATGAGGAAATGGGAATCTGTTCCAAATGAAGGAACAAGACAAAACCTTAGAAAAAGAACTAAACAGCGAGGATAAGCCGTCTACAGGATAAAGAGATCAATGTAATGATCATGATCATAAAGATGGTCAAAGAAATCAGGAGAAGAGTGGATGAACACAGTGGAATTTTAACAAAGAGAAAATATAAAGAGTTAACCAAGCTGAAGAATACAAAAACTGAAATAAAAAATACACTAGAAGGAATCAATAGTACGTTACATGATACAGAGGAATGGATCAGTGAATTAGAAAACAGAGTAGTGGAAATCAATGACTTCATCTGAATTAGATATTTTGTTCTGTGAAAGACCCTGCTGAAGGGATGAAAAGACAATCTGCACAGTGGGAGAAAATAATTTCAAACCACAAGTCTGACAAAGAACTCATATTTAGGATATATAAAAAAAGTCAAAATTCAATAGTATAAAAACAAACAATACAGGGACTTCCCTGGTGGTCCAGTGGTTAAGACTCTGCACTTCCACTGCAGGGGATGCACGTTCAATCCCCGGTTGGGAACTAAGATCCTGCTGCCATATGGCATGGCCAAAAAAAGAAAAAAAAATACAATTAGAAAATGGGCAAAAGACATGAGAGACATTTCACCAAAGAGGATATACAGATGACAAAAAAAAAGCACATGAAAAACATTCCCAACATCATCAGACATTAGGAAAGTGCAAATTAAGTACCTAATGGGATATTATTACATACCTATTGCAGCAGCTAAAATTAAAAAAAAAAAAAAAAAAAAAAAAGGCACACCAAAGCTGGTGAGGATGTGGAAAAACTGGATCTATCACACATTTCTGGTAGGATATAAAATTGTACAGCCACTCTGAAAGTAGTTTGGCAGAGTCTTTCAAAGAACAAAATATCTAATTTGGATGAAGTCCAATTTATTCATTTTTTTAAATTTTATGGATCATGCTTTTGGTGTCCTCTAAGAACTTTTTACCAGGTCCTTGTTCCCAAAGATTTTTCTCCTATACTGTCTTCTAAAAGTTCTATAGTTTTATGTTTTATATTTAAATCTATGGTCCATTTTGAATATATTCATGTAATGTGTAGGGTTTAGGTCCAGGTTTATTTTTTGCCTATGGATATTCAGTTGCTCTCATAACATTTCTTGAAAAGACTCTCCTTTCCCAACTTAATTGCTTTTGTACCTTTGTCAAAAATTAGTTGGACATATTTGTATGGCACTTTTTCTGAGTTCATTATTATGATCCATTAATCTATGTGTTTATCTCTCTGCCAATACTATACTGTCTTGATTACTGTAACTATTAAATCAATACAGTCATTCCTCTCACTTTATTCTTTTTCAAGGTTGCTTTGGTTACTTTAATTTCCTTACCTTTCCATATAAATTTTATAATAATCTTGTCTATATCTATGAAAAAAATCTTGCTAGGATTTGGATAGTGATTATTTTAACTGTACTTTAAACCTGTAATGAGGATAATTTGGCATCTTCACTATATTGAGTCTTCCAATTCATGAATGTGGTATGTCTCTCCATTCATTTGGATCATCTTTGATTTCTTTCTCAGCATTTTATAGTTTTCATCATACAAATCTTGTACATGTTTTTCTAGATATATACCTGAATATTTTGGGTTTTTTGAGTGATTTTAAATGGTATTGTATTTTAAATTTCTGTGTTTATTGCTAGCATATAGAAATACAGTATATTGCTCTTGTAACCTTTTACCTACCGTAACTCACTTATTAGTTCTAGGAGGATTTTTGTAGAGTCCTTTTGAGTTCAGCATACACAATCATGTCATCTATAAATAGGGACAATTATCTTCATTCATTTCTGACCATTGTGCTTCTTATTTAATTTTCTTGTATTATTGTTCTGGCTAGAACTTCCAAACTTTTCAAAGGAATGGTGGGGACAAATATTCTTGCCATGTTATTAATCTTAGAAGGAAAACATTCAGTATTTCAACATAAAGTATGATTTAATTGTAAGCATTTTTTAGATGATCTTTATCACATTGAGGAAATTCACCTCTATTCCTGGTTTTTAAATCATGAATTAGTGTTGAATTTTGTCAAACGCTTTTCTGCATCAATCAATATAATCATGTGTTTCTTTTTTTCTTTTTTAACCTATTAATATAATGGATTACATTGATCAATTTTTAAATATTGAATAAGCTTGCATCCCTTAAATAAATACTATTTGAATAGTTGATCATAGTTGATTAATATACTTTTTTAGTTTTAATAATATATTTTATTTAACCCAATATATCCAAATAATACCATTTCAGGATGTAATAAATATATATTGTTAATGAGATATTTTATATTCTTTTTTTGTACTGAGTCTTCAAAACCATTATGTACAGATTTTACATAAAGCATATCCCAATTTAGACTAGTCATGAAGATTGATATATTTCTATATTGCTGAATTTCAAGGACTAACATTTTGTTAAGGATTTTTACATCTGTATTCATGAGGGACATTTGTACGTAATTTTCTTTTTTCTTTTTATTTTTTTGCACTGTTGTCTGGGGTTCTGTTATCAGGGTAATACTGACTTCATAATATGAATTAGAAAGTGTTCTCACATCTGTTTACTTGAAGAAATTTTGTGGAAACTGTTAAATCTTTAAATTTTAGAAGAATTTTCTCATGTCATCTAGGCCTGGAAATTTTATTTCGGGAGTTTTAAAATTATGAATGAAATTTCTTTAATAGTGATAGAGCTATTCAAATTATTTCATATTTGTTAAGCTGATAATATGTGCCTGTCAAGGAATTGGTCCACTCCATTTAATTTGTCAAATGTATTTGTCTAGAGTTTTTTGTAGCAGTATCTTATTATCCTTTTGATGTCAGCAGGTGTCTGAATATTGGACATTCTGTTCATTTCTGATATTGTATCTTGTCTTCTGTTTTTCTTTGTCAGTCTTGATATTAATTTTATTGTTGATTTTTTTCAAGAATTAGATTTTTGTTTCATTGATAATATCTGACCAATAAGCACATAAAAATACATTCAACTTTAGGGAAATGCAAATTAAAACTCTCTAAGATTCTTCTTCACAAACTAGAATAACTAAAATAAAAAAGATTGGCAATACTAATTGCCAGAGAGACTTTGGAGCAAGTAGAATTCTCATGCATTGCTGATGGGAATATAAAATGGTTCAAACATTGTAGAAAACAGTTTGGCAATTGTTTTTAAATGACATACTCTATGACCCAGCAATCCCACTCCTCTAAGTATTTATCCAAAAGAAATAGAAAATTTATGTCTACAGAAAGTCTTGTACATGAATATTGATAACAGCTTTATTCTTAATAGCTGAGAAGCAGGAAAAAAGACAAATATCCATCAACAGATTAATGGGTAAACACATTGGATGTATTCATAAAGTGTAATGCAATAAAAGAGAATAAGCTGCTGACAAAAGCAATAACATTGATTCATCTCAGAAACGCTCTGTGCAATCAAAGAAGGCAGACATTGTATACCTTATGTTTCCATGTACATGAAGTTCTACAAAAGGGAAAATTAAGCTATGTTAATAAAATCAAAACAGTAGAATCTTACGTTGGGGGTGATTATTTGGGTTCTATAAATGCATATCTTATTGGGGTGCTGCTTACATGGCTTTATACAATTGTCAAAACTAATACAACTGCACACTTAAAATTTATGCATTTTATCATATATAAATTATACCTCAGTTTTTAAAAAGTGATACTTTTACTGGCATATGTCTCCTTTATGTTTTAAGTTGATTTTGGTTTTTAATATGTGAAATGAGTGCTCTTTTATTTCAAGAAAATTTTACTGAGTTAAGGGTTTAAATATTTTTCTGTTCTTTTCTTTGATTTTATTCTTTGGTCACTCCTGTTTTCTGTGTGTGTGTGCGCGCACGCGCATGTGTGTGTATAATTTTCTTAATCTTTTTACTTTCCTGTTTTTTCTTCTATTTTATCCTTTACACCTTCCTATACTTCATTTATTTACCTTACAGTGTATTTTTCTTTGACTATATACCTTTTAATTCCATCATCCTTTCTGAAGATTTTTTTTCTTACTCTTGCTTGAGAACTGTCCTTTTTTTTTTTTTTTTGCCACTTCTTATTGTATAACCATTCAGTTTCTGAGCTTTTCTATTTCTTTTTGTTGTTATTTCAGTCTTCTGTTTTCTTAATTTTTTTAAGCTCATTTTGGGATATGAGAATTTAGTTTTCATCTTTTGTGGCTACACTTTTTGGTGGTGATTTTATTTTATTTTTTCCTAGTTTGAATAAAATAGAATTTCTATGACTTTTATGAAGAGGTTGCTGTGGAGAATGCAGAGATGGATCAAAATAGCTTTCACTGCTTCACCACTCTAGGGGTACCTCTTCTCAAATTATGGGTTTTTTTGTGTATCCATGTCTCCATCTCTGACCTAAGTCTAATTCAGGGAGGTTATCTTTTCCAGAAAACCTTGTGTTTCCAGATGGTGTTCAATCTGTAGATGACATATTTTGCAGTTACAAGATTTGGGGGGATCTCCTATCTCTTGACCCATTCATTCCCTCTAGTATTTATCTCTTCTTTATCTCCAGTGTTCTTGCTCTGCTCATTTATCTTTGACCTCCAGTAGTATTAATTCAGGGTGAGGTTCTATACTTCTAGATATTTCTGAAACCCTGGAGGTAGAGTTGCCAGATAAAATATAGATGCCTGGTATAATTTGATTTTCCAGTACACAACATTTTATTTTTAGTGTAAATATGTTCCATACAATATTTTATCTGCTGAATCAAGTAATTCTACCTGGAGGACATATATGACCACAACTGTTCCCCATCTCCCCTGCCCCCACTTAATGACCTTAGCCACTCAGTTTTTGCACCCACACGTGACTCCCCAATTTTGGCCAACCCTTCGAAGAATCTGAAGCCAGGATTCTGTTCAGTGTGAGGGCCTTAACTTCTAGAGGTAAGTTTTATTTATGATCTAGAGGTTCTGTGGCTCATGGGACTCATCAGACATTCCTTTTCATTTCCTGTAACTTCTATTACTCAGATCTTTTAATGGTTTGGCCACATCCACCCGTATTTTGGGGTTTATATATGGTGATTCTTTGTCAACAAGTGTTATTGAAGATACTATGTATTTTCTTTCCCTGCCCTTGTTGATATGTTTGGTTTCTAAAGAAAAGTTTGAAAGAATAAAAAAAAAAAAATTAAATAATTTACATCTCAAGTGTCCAGAAGCCAGAAGTCCAGAACCAATAACTTTTAAAATGATATTTTCTTGCTATATTTCATTGTTTATAGGAACACAATAGATTTTTTTTGTATTGATCATCCTTCATTGTTCAACTCTTAATTAGCTCTAATAATTTTTCTGCCAATTCTCTTGTAAATAATCATATCATCTATGAATAATGAAAGTTTAATTTTTTCCTTCCTAACTTTTTATTGATTTCTTACATTCTCCTGTGCTGCCTAAGTTATATAGTATAATGTTGAATAGGAGAGGTGAGTAGTCTTGTGTCTATTCATTCAATTTTATCATGGGAATAATAATACCTACTTGATAGGATTATCTGAGGATTGAAAGAGGCAATGATGTAAACTTATTTTAGCAGTATTTAGTACATATTGAACTGGTAATAAATGATACTATTATTATCTGTAAATGTCAATACAATCATTCCATATTATACTCATAAATGTATAAAGTGCCAGAAAAAAAAATGAAAGGGCTTAGGAAATAATAATTAGAATATGTACGTGGATGCCTTCACAAATAACCATATTATTTTGGGCTACTCTGCACTGACAGAGAGAATATGTTTGGAATTAAAAATAGATATATAGTGATTTATTTAATGAATTATGGTTTTCCATATCATTGTCTTCAAAAATTAAATATTTTCACATTAAAATATTTAAAATAATAACAAATTTGTAAAGTACAGGATATTGTCACTTTCCTTACAATATGGGGTAAGCATATGATTTTATAGGTGTGCATGGGAGGTGAAAGGATAGGAAAGGGAAAAAAATCTAAGTGGAAAGGAAGACTCAGCTGAAGAAGCCAGAAGCAAATGGCTGGGTATATTATTTAGGAACAGTCTGTGTGTATTACACACTGGGGACAGCTTTGTTGAAATTATGGTACAGACATTATTGATATATTATTGGACATTTGGATGGTAAACCCTTTAAAATAGTCACAACCTGTGTGATTTTCTAAAAAATCTGTAATATATTTGTAAAATAATAGAGTGTTTCAGATATTGATCCTGGCTTATAAATTTTCACATGGAATTGAGCCCTATTCTTGCTTATTTCTTACAGTGTTTTCAGTATTTCATTTACACTTATGGTATTTTCATCAAAGTGATTTATGAAATCTCATTTTTTGCTGAAGAAATTCAGGGGACATTTTCTTTTCTATAACTTGTAGTAACTTCAACATATAGGTCAGGGTCTCCGTGATACCAACTCAGAGACAGAGATTTATATTCAGCAAGTTTATTGGAGTGTGCTCTTAAGAACAAAGACAGGATTGGGTAGATGAAAAATTGGGACTGCAATGCAGTTGCAATCCTTTTATGTTATGGGGCACTCTAAAGCCATGATGATGTTTCATATATGTCCACATTTGGGAGAATGATGGGAAGGCCTTTGTATTCCCCCATGGACCTGTCATTGGCTGTATACTGCCTGTAGGAGTGGGACATGACCTTGAGTTATGCAGCTCCCTTTGACCAGGGGACAATTCCTTGCGAGGGACTTAGCTGTGAGACATTAATTAGTCATGCTGGAAGAGTAAGCACTTAATGCTAAAAGGTAGATCTAGATGGTGCACCATGGATTCTCTTCAATCCATACCTTGCACTATACAGATCCACCTGCTTCAGGTAGTACTGTCATCCAATTTGGAAACACCCCCTCTACTAGTTGATTTCTTTTCCAAAGTGAACTTACAAGATCAATGGGACAAACTGCAGCTCCACCTCTGCAGTTGCTCTTGGAGTATGCTGCACTATCCATTCTATCTATATTCTCTGGACCTTCATCTACTTGTCTAGGCAGCTTATCTACTGGGTTAATCCAGACCCTCAACCGTGAGGAATATAAGTCACTGTTCACTATGCTTGTCAAGCCATGGTTACTTCTCTGATGCATTGCCATTAAAACTGAGTAAGGGATTAGCAAGAGATGCCCCACTGTTTCACCAGGGTACCAAATATATTCTTATCTGGCCCCACTGATAACCATAATATATTGCCCCTATCAAGAGGGTGATTCTTTTCATCACTCCTGGTCTCTTACATCAAAGAATCAAAAGTGACTGAGTGGCAGCCATAGCTTACGTTTAGTGGAAATTTTGCTTTATCCTCTAGTGGAAGTATTTCCCTCTGGAACCCAGGACATCTAGATCCACAAAGGCTAATTTGTGGGGACAGGAAGAACAACTTCTCCAAATACATCACAGTGAGTGACAGTGAGCAGAGCTACTCCTGCTTTCGCTCCTCCGCTCCCAGATCCGTGTATTCTACCTATTCAAGACCCAACACCATATCATAGTCATTCACATAGGGCATTTACTGCATCCTGTAGGAAGACACCTAGCCTTGTACAGTATCATCTCCAAGTTAGCACCCCATTTGCAAATTCAAAAGTCAGATGAGTCTGTCAGACTGACAATTTCTGGGTGCTATGACACCAATAGATCCCATAGGCATTTGTTAACTTCCATCCTTTCCTAACTATAAAGTGTGTCCTTTGTATCAATGCGGTGCTTTGGGGGACCCTGTGTTGGTGAGTTAAACATCCTTTAAGACCTCAGTTAGTGGTTCTTCCAAAACTTAGAAGCAGGAAAGACAATCTATACTTAGAATTTCAACTTCTGCCCAGATGAATCACTCCCACTTTTAGGATAGAAGGGATTCAATGTAATCATCTATTATAGACTGGCTGTTGGTCTTCTCAAGGAGTTGTGCCATGCTGGGGACTCAGCCTTGCTCTGTTGCTGGCAGGTTAGTTATTCATCTATAGCTAAATAAGTCATCCCAGTTCACCACCAGTACAAAAGTTAATAGTTTTAGTGCTACTGTATGCCAAGAGTTGTCATTACACCATCTATTCCTATCATGAGGTCCTCATTGCCAGGCATCAGGAAGTGATCTAGGTCCAAAATTCCCCTTTAATATCTGCTTTCCAGGACCACTCCTATTTTCAATCATTGTTAGTCAAGTTTTTCTGTAGTAGATTCAGAGGTGGAAATTCACATGCACGTCATTTAAAGGGGAGTGTTCCCAGGGACAACACCTGTAATAGAGTGAGGGAAGCAAGACTGGTCAGATGAAGTTTAACTTCCGTACAGCCAACAGAAGCCTCAGCTGATCCCATGTAGAGCTCTGAAACTGTGCTGGTCTTCATAAATGTACAGAATTAAGACAAGGGTCTGGGAGTTTTGAACTTTAGTATTAACCAGGCATGAGATGAGGGTTGCTCCTGGAGGTGAGCATAAATCATAAGCAAGGCAGCTCACTTTGACCAAGGGTAATTCCTGATAAGGAACTTGGCTGTGAGCTATCAACAGGCGACACTTCTGGCAGCTGGATAATGATTAGTGCTTCAGTCCTAAAGGGGCACCTAGGCAGTGCCCACCCACCAGACAGCATCCACTACAATCTGAGTTCCGAAATGCTTTATTTGAATAGTACTTCTTTCAAATACATGTTTGTAATCTTGAAATTTTACACAGAAATATGTTTGTACTGAAATAAATTGATAAAAGATTTTCAATTTTTATGTATGATCTATTAGAAAAAATATCATTTCCACATGAATATGAAACTATTAAGGAATCAACAATAAATAGGGCACATGATTTTACAAACAGTTTGGATGAATTTTCACCATTCCTCACATTCACTTACCTTATAACACCTTGTAACCTTACATTTGCAAGGCATGTGTCTCTGCTAAGATTTATGTTCTGTATATCGCTTACATGCGGAGTCTAAAATATGACACAAATGACCCCATCCACGAAACAGAAACAGACTCACAGATATAGAGAACAGACTTATGGTTGCCAAGGGGGAGGGGATTGGGGAAGGGATGGAGCGGGAGGTTGGAGTTAGCAGATATAAGCTATTATATATAGAATGGATAAACAACAAGGTCCTCCTACTGTATAGCACAGGGAACTATATTCAGTACCCTACAATAAACTATAATGGAAAAGAATATTCAAAAATAGAATATATATATATATATATATATAACTGAATTACTTTTCTGTACAGCAAAAATTAACACATTGTAAATCAACTATAATTCAATTTAAAAAATAATAAAGAGCAGAAATTTTTTAAAAAAGATTTCTGTTCTATAGACAACGAGCTGGAAAAACTCTAAGGAGTCTATGTAGGCATCCAATCTAAGACCATAGCCTATTCTTAACACCTGGGCTAAATAGTCATAAATTTGATGAAGATATGATAACTGTTTTAGAGCCAAATATAAAACTTGATTTCTTAGGCTGATTTGGACTAAACTCAATTTTACCCTTGAGTAGGAGAAAATATTTTTAAGAGGAAGATAGTTTTTAAACCTTTTATACTTGAATACCATGTTTAAGCTGAGAATTAGTCATTTTAGCCTTTAGGTGACTAAAAAAGCAAGCAAAAGATTAGAAGAAACTCATATGTATAATGAAACATAACTATCCATTATTGGGACTTGCAGATCATCATTATTTGACCTTATTTTCATCTTTCTAGAAAGTTAATATCTATTAAGCCCTCATTCAAAGGTCATCTTAGTACTAAATGCACATTAAGATATACACATCTGGGGACATTATTTTTACATACTCTCCAAGGCCCTATCTACCAGCAGCAACACATTTGATCACATAATGTCAGTCTTGCAAAGAATGTATCTACTTGATGGCCATTAAGAAGGCTGACAGTTTTTTCTTAAGATACATTCCTTAAGAAATGGTGAATACATCCTTTATAAAAGAGTTCTTGTATAATGATACAAAAAGTGATTGCCAGTGCTAATACTTTTGGTTGATATCACTCTGCAATCATTGTATCCAATAAAAATGATTGACTGTCTTAAGTGGCTGACATAAGGAGTGAAACATTCTGTTTATTGCTATCACCATTGTTGGGCTAGCCCATGGGCACTGCAGCTAACACTTGTAATGTGAGAAAGGGTCTACTTCTCCAAAAAAATAATAGTAAATCACCTTGCATTCATCTAGGAATGTTAGTTTCAAACTTAGATAGAAATACCAATATTGTCCAAATTATAGAGGTAGATTCATTATGGAGATAGGGCTTGAACCCAGGTCTCCTAACTTCTAGATATACCTTTCTATGAAATAACCAATTTAATAAATAATGATAACAATTTTATTTCTAGAAAAAAATATAGGCAAATTGATGTAGTATATCAAAATGTCTTAAAATTCAAAAGGAAATACCTATACTAAAAGTCAGTCTGAAAGAGTCTGTTAGATCCAGTCTACGTAATATACACTGTATTTATAGCACTTGGCCCTTGTGGGAAATAAGTTGACAGTTAAAAGTATTTTTTAAAAAAATGAAAACCTCAATATTAATGTATTAGTTTCCTATTGCTGCATAACAAATTACCACAAACTTAGAGGCTTAAAGTAACACCCATTCATTTATTCTCTCACAGTTCTGTAGGTCAGAAGTCCAGGTGGGCTTGGCTGAGTATTGTGCTTTGGATCTAAGGAGACAGAAATCAAGACAGTGACTGTCCTGGGCTCAGGTCTGGAGCCCCTGGGGTACAGTCTTCATCCAGCTCATTCAGGTTTTTGGCAGAATTCAATTCCATTTGATTGTAGGAATGAGGTCCTCATTTCCTCGCTGACTACTTGCTGGGGATTGTTTGCAGCTTCACGTGCTTTATATCTCTCTGACTTCCCCTTCTGCCACCAGCCAGAAAAAGCTATCTGCTTTACAAGACTCATGCGGTTAGATTAGGCTCACCTGGATAATTTCCTTTATTTTAGGTCAACGCTGCCTATGGCATAACACAGTCACAGGAGTAATAATTCATCATATTCACAGGTTCTGGGGATTAGGGTCGGATATATTTGAGGGGCCATCTTTCTGCCTACCACAATTAAGAAATAAAAAAATAAGTGAATTTAAGAAAATCGCTAAATCGATTTTTCAAAAACACACTTTGTTGATTTGTATTCCATTTATGAATCAAAGTTTGCACATGAAACCAAAAGCTTAATTAATCAGGTAAACCTATATCTTTACCTTTGTGTTCTTAAAAGCTAGAAATGAAATCAAAAAGACTTTTTTTTGGGGGGGGGGGTGGGCAATTTTTTTTTTTTGGTGTGTTAGTTTCTGCTTTATAACAAAGTGAATCAGTTATACATATACATATGTTCCCATATCTCTTCCCTCTTGCATCTCCCTCCCTCCCACCCTCCCTATCCCACCCCTCTAGGTGGTCACAAAGCACTGAGCTGATCTCCCTGTGCTATGCGGCTGCTTCCCACTAGCTATCTATTTTACATTTGGTAGTGTATATACGTCCATGCCACTCTCTCACCCTGTCACATCTCACGTCTCCTCCTCCCCATATCCTCAAGTCCATTCTCTAGTAGGTCTGTGTTTATTACCGTCTTGCCTCTAGGGACCTAATGAAACTTAAAAGCTTTTGCACAGCAAAGGAAACCATAAACAAGACCAAAAAGACATTTTTATTGGATACTATTACTATTATTTTCAGAGTATCTTTTACACAGCGAAAAGATGCGTAACTTAAAACTGAATTATGCTCTGCATTGGACCAAGTTCTTGTAAGAGACTTTCCCTTTTAAACCAACTAATAAAAAACATAGTTCTAATATTTCATGATGATTCATTTTTAGCTCTTCTGAGGGTAAGCTTTCTATATTCAATGCTTCTGTCTTATGCAGTATGCATTTCAATACAGATATTTAATTAATTAAAAATCTAGTGATTTTAAGTTTTCCACTCTAACATTTAGATTTGAATATATAGTTATCTCTTTAAGAGGCTTTATTTATGTGGGCTTCTTAGCTTCTTGAGCCCAACATACCAGTATAGCAAGCAGTATTCACCAAATATGGTATGACTAAGCTTTTACTATTGACAGTATCCAATCAAGAAGGCAGGTATTCAGAAGACATATCACATGAAATATTGGTAAACATGTATCCTGTCACTTATTTAGGCAGAAAAAATATTCGCTCAGTAAAAATCTTGTTGCAAATTGTTTTATCCAAAAGCAAGTTAGGAAGTTGTATTTAAGTAATTTTAAATGTTTGGGAGAACTTTATACTCACCCCATACTTACAGTCTAATGTCATACAAAGCACCCAATAGAAATGTTTCAGCCTAAAGTAAGACCAAATATATATATATATGCATACATATATACACGTATATACACATACATATATATATAGAGAGAGAGAGAGAGACCTGTATCTGTACTTAGATGTTTTTAAACCAAGCACAGCAAGTAGACATTTTTAAAGGTTATATTAATAGATTTACCATACCCCAATTAGGATAATTTACATATTTTAGAAGGTTGTTTACCTCACTCTAGTCTTGCTTTGAAGTTGAGATGAAAGCTAAGGGGATAGAAAAGCGAAGAAGAGATTAAAACCTTTCTGGTTGAAAGAGACAAGATATTTTCTAATTTCAAAAGGAAAAAAGTGGTAGATTATGCTTACTCAATCAAAATTCTCAACCACCACACATCTACCACATCTTAGTGAAGCATATTTATATAAGTTTTGAAAATGCCATTGTTAACTTTCTACTTTTAACTCTTTAGAGGACCCTGTTTTCCTTACTTGAATATTCTTAATATTTTCCATAATACTTTTCTTCCTTCTCAAGACATAGATGTTTTACATTTCCAATGAGACCACTAACACTCTGTATATTTTTCCTCTTTGTATGTTCCTTAAGTTGAATCTTGCAGATTGTTTGCAAAACACTACATCTGATTTGTGTGCTTCCTCCATGGATGTTCTGGAATCTTTTATACTTACTTTGGGTGTAATACTAAATTACTTCTCTGTTTACTTGAATATGTATAGTCTTACTGAAGCAAAGACTTGAATATTTCTCTAGAAAACAAGACACACATAAGAAATGTTAAATAGCAGTTATTCACTTTTGCATATTAAAGGAAACAAAAATTTAGGATGTGCATAGGTTATAGTGGCAGACAACTCTGCCTGCCAACCCCCATTCTCTGCTAACAGATATTGTAATTGTTCAGATATTTGGATGGTCAGCAGAGCTCTCAGTGGGATCTGATCCTCTCTCAGGTCCAGGGGATGAATTACAATTGGTATAAAACAACCATGATAATCCCAGTCCTCTTTGTTAGTGATTGGGTTCAGGAAAGTAGGCATGTGACACAGTTTCACTTAATGATATGTAAGTCTGCTGAGTGCACTTGGGAATTTTTTTCTTCCCTGAAAGAACAAAGTGTTGCAGAAAGAAGGGATCTTTCCTTCCCAGCACATTTCTGCTTGCAGGGTGTGTTAACTATGTGAGGATTTGAAAGGAAACCCCAAAGGTATAAATCTAGAGCCATGGCAACATTGAGCCAACAGCACCTCACTTCTAGACTTCATGTATTTAAAAAGATTTTTAAAACCCTAGTATTTAAACCACCTGTAGTTCAATATTTATTCCTTACAACCAAAAACATTCCTAACTAAATCTCTTTTTTGTTTTGTTTTGTTTTCATTTTATCCATCTTACCAAAGTGATCCTGAAGCTAGTAATTTCAGTCTTGCTTTTGAGATAGTAAATGAAAAGCTGTTTGGCAAATTGAAAAAACAAAGTGCTTCTAAGATGAGAAAAATATTATGTAGTTTTTCATTATTAACACGTACATATGTATTAGCATCTATAAATTTGGAACTACATTCTCCACATGAATATTGCAGTCTAAAAAGTAGCCAAGCACCTAGTTATTCTAAATATATATTTATGTTTACATGTGGCTACTGAGTTGAACATTGCCTCATTGATTTGTCTCTATTTGCTACAACTGCTACACAATTAATTGGATCATCTGTGTGATATTCAGAAGTACCCTCTAGATGACTGTAAAGAATATAAAGACATGTGGGGAACTAGCTACCCTACTGAGCAGATTGAGCAGGCAGACTTTATTTTTGATGCATTAGCAAGACTATCTTTTTGAAAAGAAATTGTGTACTATGTATGACTTTTCTGAGCAGAACTTCCCAACAGTGTCACAGCTAATAGTTTGCAGATGTGCTGGCATGTTGAGCTCTTCAGGAACCTGGGGTGGCCAGAGCCCCTGAGTCAGTCACGTTCAGTTGCAAGCCAACTCCTTTGTTTATATTATTGAGTCTTACAAATAGTACCTTTGTCTATGTGTGCCATGAGTTCTTTCATAAAGCACAGTTGAAAGGTTATAAATCAATATATGGATAATGCATCTTTTTAAATTAATTATTTGTTATACGGAGAGGGGACTCAACATTTTTAGGTATCCTAGGATACATTAATCAACTAGAACCATACATGTATTCAAAGTGGTCATAATAGTCATAAAATATATGAATATAGCTAAAGATAATGCTTTCCACTCGATCTATGGGGTCAGATATGGCAGTATTCACTCAGGGTTTAATGCTAAAAATTGCTAAACTGCTAAAAAGTGATACTGAAGAATATTTTGATTGACATGTAATAAACAATTAGTAGTTTAAGACCTTTCTAAATTTTCAAGGTAATCACAATGGCTGATAAATTTAGGACTGCTATTTATTTATTATAATTTTTAATATTTTAATGATATCATATAATTCATTTTCCCAACTAAATATTATTAGTCCATTATATTGATAATAACTATCACCTGATTTCCCTCTTCCTTGCTTCCGAATAAAGAGTTTCTTGAATTGTATCTTTTCCTACGTATTTAACTCATTTTGACAATTTTTTTTACAAGTCTGGAAATATTCAGGACTCTAAATATATTGATTTCTGCATCCTAGAACTTTATGCAATAACTTCTGAAAACAATAAAACAGCCTTATATTGTTAGAATGCTGGAAATACCCTAAGAACAGGAATTCATAAAACAGGAATATTTTTATTTTCCAGCAAAGACTTTCACAGCACTTACATAAGGCATATAAGTAAAACAAGGTATTTATGTTTGCATGCCATTCAGAGGTTAGCAATGGACTGATTCTGAAGCAGTGATATAATTGCCCCCAAAAAGTGGATCTTAATTTTGAAGATAATTACATTGCTCCACAAGTACTTAGGTATTATACTCTTCAGGGTTACATTTCAAAGACAGGTCGATGGAAAACAGAAGAGAAGATTTGGGTGGTTGTATTAGTTTCCAAAGGCTGCTGTAACAAATTTTCACAAACTTCGTGACTTAAAACAACAGAAATTCACTCTCTCACAGTTCTGGAGTTCAGAAATCTGAAATCAGTATCACTGAGCCCAACTCAAGGCTTATACTACCTCCAGAGGCTCTGGGAGAAATCTGATTCTTGTCTCTTTCAGAGTCTGGTAGCTACAGGATTCCTTGGCTTGTGACCACATTAATATAACCTTTAAATCTGTCTGCTCTGTTCATATTGTCTATTTATGTGTGTAAAATATCCATCTGCCTCCCACTTACAAGAGTACACCCAGAGAATCCGGGATCATCTCCCCATCTGAAAATCTTTATCAATCACATCTGCAAAGACTTTTTTAAATTAATTAATTAATTAATTAATTAATTAATTAATTAAGCTATATAAAGTAACAAGTAATATTCACAAATTTCAGGTCTATGGGAAGTTTGGGACATAAAAGTAATGGAGTAAAAAAACAAAACAAAACAGTATTAGATATACAAAAATTTTTGAATTCACATGATAATAGTTTTGTTTTTCTTTTTAAATGAATTCTAATGTCATCTTGACTGTGATCTTCAAATTCCTACATAACCAGAACCAGAGGCAATTTCATTTTCTTTAGTGTTACTGGGCTAGTCCAAGAAACTTCAACACAGGAAGAACCATTCTTATTAGAATTTTTAACCATGATTTCAAAAACCAGGAATATCAATAAATATCACATTTAAATTGTTTGCTAACTAGAAAAAATGAATACTCTTTTTTGATGTCACTTCTAGACACAAGGTGTGATGAATGTGGCAGTAAACACAAGTTGCCGTTTTAATAGATTGAAGATTTTTTTTCTCTCACGTATCACTTTCAGATCTATGTATTACACATCTACATCTTAAAACCCTGCTATACAAACAAATATACATGAATAAATTACTATCTGATTGGGGTTTTTTTAAGATTTTTTTTTTTTTTGATGTGGACCATTTTTAAAGTCCTTATTGAATTTGTTACAGTTTTGCTTCTGTTTTATGTTTTGGTTTTTTGGCCCTGAGACATGTGGGGTCTTAGCACCCCACCCAGGGATTGAACCTACACCCCCTGCATTGGAAGGGGAAGTCTTAACCACTGGACCGCCAGGGAACTCCCTACTATCTGATTCTTAATCTGTACAGATTTCAGCTTTTAAAAGTGTAGATTGGTATTTTCTCACTAGTTCTTATGTTTTATTAGCCTTTCAAATCTCTTATTTGCATATGCCAATTAGGATGTTCCTATATAACTTGATTTATTATTATTTAGTATCAAAAGTTCTTTCAATGGAATCCTTCTAGTCTTAGGGCTGTGGGCCGTAAATATCTGTCTGAAATATGTTGCATGAGTTAAAAGGAAAGAAATTAGTTCTATACAGTTGTCTTCATGCTGAATGAGTATCATTTTTTTTTTCAACCTAAGGGAATTATTTTCCACTTTTTGCTTCAAGAAAATAGAATGCCTTTGGGGATTCAGTTTTTATTTGGAGTTGCATAAAATTTAATAGCCATGTTTATATGTTCATTAAAATAATGCCCGTTGGATATTCTAACATTTATAGTCTGTCTTAGAAATAGTCCATTTAAGCAAAATATTTTCAGGTATGATTTAATATGTCAAACTAAACTAAAAATTTTTAAGCAAAATCCAAATTTATAGTAATTGATCAAAATAGAACAATAGGAAAAGCACAAAATCAAATAGTAGAGAATTAGTTGAGTAACTCACTGCATCTTTGCAGTGTAACATATGTTACAGAATATTCAATGAGACATTTTAATCAAGTGCAAAAAAATCAGGTAACAGAATATAGAGCAAGATTCCTATTTAAACATATATGACTGAAACATATCCATAGAAAAAAAGTGTATATGGAAACATATACAATAAAATGATACCAGTGATTATATCTAAGTATGGTATTTTCTCAATTTCCTGTCTATGATGTTCAAAATTTTAAAGATTTTCTGCAATAAGAAATTTCTGTAATTGAGGGAAAATATAATCTTATTATAAAATGGTTGTCATTAAAAATGTGTGCATAAACATAAAATCACAAGGAAACTTGAGCATATAATAGCAGCACTGGTAAAATAGGAAGGTAGAAACCTGCCTTTCTAAATGATCTGCAGTGTGATCTGTGATTAGAATTGGATTTTTATCAGATTCTGGCTAATTATCAAACTAATAATTGTAATAGTAGTGTATTTTATTTAGCTATTTCTTTTAAGTGAAAGTTTATATAGCATGAAGTAGATGTAACAGGATTTATGAATTAGGAGACAGGATTTACATCATAAAGCAGACTGTCACTGGTCATAAGATGATCAAGAATTAGAAAATAAGCTGCTTTATTTGGGCCACTTTTGTTCTTTTTTATTATAACAATGGATGAGAAAGTGATAAGAATGCCTAAGCAGATTAAATGATGCTGCTGTTGAAAATGAGAAAATAAAGCTAAAATATAATTAGCTTTGAGCAAAAGGTGACTATAGTCCAATCATTTTGACCAGGGATATTTGTTTTATGGGTATACATGTATATCTATTAAAATATTCTCACTGTCAGTATTAAAACACTTGATTGTTAATAATTCTAAAATATTGCTTAAAGGAGTTGTTTTTAAGACAGATTTGCTAATACAATGCTTCTTAGGAATGCTTCTATCATAGTTCATTAGAACTGATTACATTATTACTTTCATACCAGCAGCAAAATATCAGTGATATTGGTAAACTGATATGAGTGTTGCTTTCTAGTAAAAAATAATGATACCTGAAAACGTTCCTATAGATTATACCAATTGCATATCAATGGTAAACATAAATCATTTTAGGGGAGTAAGCAACTCAGTTATATCTTGTAATGTTTCTCTACAGCATCTGTTATAGTCACTTGCATCCAGCTGGTGCTTAATAAATATGAACTGATTCACTGCCCCAACTCTTTTTCTGATTAAGCACTTATGAAATGTGGCTGGTACTTGAATTGTACTAGGCTCTTTCGTCTTCTAAACATTGGCCCCCAACCTTTTTGACACCAGGGACTGGTTTCGTGGAAGACAATTTTTCCATGGACCGGGGATCGGGGGGGTGGGAGAGATGCTTCAGGTGGTAATGTGAGCAATGGGGAGCAGCAGGTGAAGTTTCACTCACTTGCCCACCGCTCACCTCCTGCTGGGCAGCCCCGGTCCATGGCCCAGGGGTTGGGGACCCCTGTTCTAATAATTATGATATTATTGAATAGTAGTTCTCTAAACTGTGGTAGTTTTAAAGAGAAAGTCACTAATATAATTTAAACCATTTATATATATTTGCATATGTGTTTATTAAAGGTGCCACACCACTAAAGGTGATAATTCTCTTTTGTAAATCTTTAGCGAAGTAGAGTGCATTGTAGGCTAACTGGTTTGTAATTAAATATGCAATAATATGAAAATAATGCAAATAAATGCAAAGATATAGAAGGAACATTTATTATGTTCCTTCTGGACATATCCTTTTGGATTACTCTAGGAGAAATGGGATAAAAAAGAACAAAATCATTACTAAAAATACCATGAAAGAGCAACTCATAAGGTATGATATAGAAAATGCTTTATAATTATGTAGTATGGTCAACCATAAATAATAAATTATTGTTTTAATGAAACCAAATGAAAAAAGGTTTGCTTTATAAAGTGTCATCCATCTATCAATATTGGCCTTCATGTATCAAAAAAGAAACTTATTCTAGGGAAGAACATGTTTCATTAAGGAATAAAGTCTAGATTGCAAGTTCAACTAGGTGGAAAAATATTTTGCAAAAGTTAATGTAAAAAGTATATTTTTTTAGTATTCTAAGGAGATTAAAATGTGGGGATTACGTCCATATTACTGAAACAAGGAGAGGGGATGACAACATAATCATCGTAATCAAAGACTATTTTACGTTTGAGGAAACTAAAGAGTAGTGAGACTTGCGTGTAGCCACAGAGCTCCTAAGTGACGCAAACTTTAGGTCGCAAGTTCTTAATCTCTATATGCAATTTATTTGCATGTGACCCATTATCTTACCTGTCTTTCCCTAAAATTATTAATTTTGGTGACTAAAGCATAATTTTTTCAGCTTCTTTTTTTTTTTTTTTTTTTTTTTTTTTGGCTGTGTTGGGTCTTCGTTTCTGTGCGAGGGCTTTCTCTAGTTGCGGCAAGCGGGGGCCACTCTTCATCGCGGTGCACGGGGGCCTCTCACTATCGCAGCCTCTCGTTACGGAGCACAAGCTCCAGACGCGCAGGCTCAGTAGCTGTGGCTCACGGGCCCAGTTGCTCCGCGGCATGTGGGATCTTCCCAGACCAGGGCTCGAACCTGTGTCCCCTGCATTGGCAGGCAGATTCTCAACCACTGCGCCGCCAGGGAAGCCCCAGCTTCATTTTTTTAACCAAACTAAGTATAATTTACATTTACACATATACATACACATAAATGCATAACTTAGTATGAGTGATATCTAAGTTTATCTGGAAGAAAATTCCAAATTCTTACTATATATTCAACATATAATGAAATAGTGATTATGCCATGTGTACCACATAGACACAGATAATATTTTCAGCATTTTCTGATCTGAAAATATAATTTCAGTTGCAAAATAGAAAAGATATAGCTTTTCTATTGACATTCTTTAATGCCTCGTCAGGAAACCTAACTACCAATGACAAACTTTCAGGAATATATAATATATGTTATACAGTGTGTTTCATCCACTCTTACCAAATATTTTACTTATCCTGCTACTTTGTTTTTTAGTAAATAGTGCTTACTTATCTCTCCATTATAAATAATGTAGGGAAAGTGTGTCACCAGGAACGAAGAACATGATCAAACACTTCAGTTGATCATGCTTTCATCCTTTCTTACACTCATATAAACCAAGTCACAGGAACTTACAAGCATTTTTTTTTTCACCTACTTACTCTTAAAGTGGGACCCAGCACTTCATTTCTAAAACTAATATCCAAATCTGCAAAACAACCCAATAAGTCTAGATTTTAATATTTAAAAATATTTGTGAAACAAGTTTCTACTTTATAGTATGGACCAAATTTAGACATCTCATTAGATCTCTGCTCCAAAACTTAAGTTCCACGCCCCAGCCTGCTTAGCTTCCTGACCCTATTTCCAGTACGCAGCCTTCACTTCTCAAACCCCTTCTTTTGTGTTGGATCATTTAGTTTTGCTCTTATTTTGTTCTCAATGAGCAGTGCACATATTCAACAGTTAGATGAATGCATCCCCCGGAAAACAGTGGAGTCAGTGTTTATTGTTATATAAACTTATCATTTAGGGCTCTCAGTCCTCACACTACATGAATGATCATAGAATTCTCATCAAAACCAGATCTGGAATGGGTAGAAGGAGTTCTGCTTCTGAAAATAGTTAAGATTTTTTTCTGTATTGTTCCTCATTCATTGATTGACTTACAAAATATTTACTGAGTACCTGTTTTGTACAGAGTACTAAGTTAGCAACTTAGAGATATAAGCATTAATTGAAAGAGTCTTTTCTCTCAAGGAGCTTATCATTGTGCACTGGGGAAAATATGCAAATAATTAGATATAAGACATTTGGAATGAAATTCGAGCAAGCAAGATCTTATTGGAGCACAAGGCAGGGATACACCATTTCTAATCGGATATCACTCAAGAGATGATATTTATATTGACTTCTGAAGAAAAATAAAAATTGATAGATGGTAAGAGGAGTACTTAGGGAAAGTAAAATTATTAAAATGAAAATTATTAAAAGATAAAATTATTAAAATGGCATAGAGGTGAGAAATAGCTTTCCATGTATATGGAGCAACAAGTAATCCAATGTGTCCATAGTCCATAATGACTTGAAAGATGAACTGAAACGTGTGTCTGAAAAGATAACATGGTACAAGATCATGGAGGTCCTTGAACTATAAAATAAAGATTTTGGAACTCACCATATAAAGAATGGGAGCCATTGGTATTCATTTAACAGAGAAATTACATGGTAGCCTCTTGTTCCATTTTTTTTAAGTTCACACCTGCTGCTTTCTTTGTTTACTGCAACCTCCCACCATGGCCTTTCCAATCCCCCACACTGCTGTTTGGTAAAATCCATAAATTAGTTTGGTTCACCTCTTACGGAAGGTGTTTCTCCTCTTCTGTTAAACGTTGCAGGACTACCTTTTCTCATCATAGTTTATACACGTTTCCCATCTTCTTTCCTTGAGCTCAGACTATATACCCTTTTATGATTTTTGTATAAGAATCATCTCTTTTCTAATCTACCTCTTTCACTTGACTTGAATTCAGGGAGAATTTATCATTGGTCTTTGTATCCTCAGTGTCTTTCTAGCATGTTTCCTTCTAGGGACTTAATAAGTTTTGGTTAACTGAATGCTCAGAACTGTGTCTTGGTAAGAAAATTTTGTCATTGATGAAGAAAACACACTGAATAGACAACAGAATAAAATTAGAGATAATAACTAGATGGTCACTAAAGTGGGAGAGCATGAGAGGATAAAATAAGAAGGTGAAAGGATAAATGGAAAGAAGATGCCAAAGAGAAGCTGATTAGATGGGACAGAGGTATGAAAACTGATTTGAAGATGACCCTAGATAACTTGGGGAAAGGCTACATGTTATCAAACATTGGGTTGATCTTGCTAAAGGAAGATAAGAGTTCTCTTTTAAATGTGTTGTAGTTGATATATCTACTGGGGCATCATTTTTTCAGATGTCTAGAAACCACAACCATTCCCTCTTAAAACAGAAATGTGGACTACTATTTCTTTTGCCTAAAAACCAAAAAAATGATCCCTAAGCAAGTTTGAGCTGTAGTACTATAAGAGTCCATTACAGTGAGGAAAAAAATCAAACTAGAGATAAATGTACATCTCATCCTGTTCCTTAGAAAGAAACAATATCTAGTATTTTCCACTAATCTTAAGATTTGGTGTTCAAAAGTTCAAGTTCTATTTAAATCTTACTCAGTTGATTCAAAATTAATTATGTTATTTTTCTTGCTTTTCTACAGTATGCTGTCTGGCTAGTCCTCTGGGTTACGTGGAATGTGTTTGTTATCTGCTTCTATTTGGAGGCTGGGGACCTCTCAAAGGTAATTTGCCATCTGATTTGCCTGAGTCATCAGTTGTGTGTTAACAAGCCTCTTCCTAAGTAAGGTAGAGTCTCACCCTACTCTTGTCACTTAGATGCGCCTCGAATGAAGGTAAATTGAAAGATGTCCTCATCTATCTCTCTGCATTTCTACCATCAAAGAAACATTTCAGTGTGTCACAAAAATGTCATTTTATTATTTTAAGCAAAACTAAATGAAATATTGATTATTACGGTGACCATACTGTGTACTTTTAAAACATTGACTTGTAAGAGATTTCTGAAGCAGAGTAGGAAGTTTTTCAGAGATAAAATCTTGAAGATTTTTGAAATCACTTATTTGGCTTATTACTCTGCTAAAGACTTTCCTGATTGGACCCAAATAGCAATGTAATAATTCAAATAATTAATGGGTTTTAGTTGAATAAAACTGTTACCAGAGGGATATAATTTATTACATAAATGAATAAAATAGACATTTTATTCTAAAATAATCTAGGAAGGACTTAAAATACTTACATTTTCATTTAGGTTTCTTTATTTTGTGCTGTCCTTGTATGAGTGTTTGTATGTATGTGTGTTTGCATGTGTCTTGCTATTATATTTCTAACATAAATGCCTTACTATTGAAATAATGCAGTTTGTAGATCTCTAAAACCAACATCCTTCTTCTTTTGGAATGCAATTAACAGCAAATAAGTCAAATGAGATAATCCATTCAAAGTAGTAGTAAATCTTGCTTGAGACACTTGAGAGAATTGTAAACTTGTACTTCTTCATATTAACTTTAAAAGATAGAGATTGTAAAATGTTCTTTTACCTCTCTATCCCTTAGATCAGAAAGACCCTGCAAAGATGTTGACATTTTTAAAACCCAGAGATGATAACCTGCTTTCAAAGGCTAAAAGAGCTAAAAAGTCGCCAGGAACTACCTTTGCAGGGCTATATATCTTGGTGGGTGGGGGATGGGGTCATGGTAATACACATTTATAATCTAGCATACAGGAGTTTCCCAAAGCACTCTGAGCATTTTCAAGTATGTTTATTTATTATTTAACTATGATATTGAGTATAAATAATCTTGACTTTTTTTTCAATTTCAAGTGACGAAAGATAAAATAAGAGGGTGACGTTATCATATGAAATAGACCCAAGGCTTCTGGAACCTGTAGTTTTATGAGCAGATTTTGGACAAGTCCTCATTGTGGCCCTCGGCAGTGTCTGCCCTGGTGGATGGCATTTCTGTATTCTTGCCGGTCATCATACTCCACACTCTCAGCAGCAGGCAGTCCTTTCCTGAACATGCCGTGACCAATGAAAAGGAATTGTTCAGGTGGCTCTAGGAAAGACACTTCATTTTCTGCTTAAAGTTCACATTCCCAGGACTTGAATTCCTTACCCAATTTATATATCTCTGCTGTATAATCCACTTTGTTCAAAGAGATTCCTCACTAAAATGACTTTTAATGATATTTTCAATTTTAAATAATCACCTTAATAATTGGAGGACAGGTATTCAGGCATATTGGCTGAGTAAGATGATCTAGCAGATCAGAGTTTGTTTAATATTAAAAAAAAAGAGGGAGAAATCTGAGTCAAGCTGGCTGCACAAATGTGTAATTTTTCTCACTGCTCCATGTGATGACTGCAGACACAAAATAAAGCTTGTGATCCCATGACCTTGGACATGGGCATTGAAACCATAACGAGGACACATCCTAAAACATTAGAGTTCAAGAGAGTTGCAACCCAAATGACTAAGAATTCTTCTAATGCACACAGGCAGGTAATGACTATCCCATGGCAGTGAAGCAGTTAATAATATTTCCTTTTCTTTTCATCTTATAAACCAAGGCTAGACTCTGCAGAGCACATGAAAATTTAATAATTTCCTTTTAACAAATAATCTAAAGGAAAACCATAAAGGGCAAAGTTATATTGTTATCTGTACTGGGATTTTCCTCCCTTTCCTGCTCAAAGGGTTTGAGAAAGGTATATTTATGCCATTTAATTCTTTAGCTTCTGCAACTGCCTCACATTCTTCAAGTAACAGAGTGCCAGAAATAAGCAATGGTGATTGAAAAATGTACAGATATATGAAAGCTCAAAAATGGGACTCCTGAAACTGCTGATAATACTTAGGTTACAGAATATAAACCACTTTTTTCCCTCACCTCACCCAAAAAATAAAATAATTTGACCATATGAATGGGTCAGTTTGTTTGAGGCTGAGGGATAAATATGGGAAACAGAAGCAGGGAGGAAATTCTGTGATCTTTATATATGTGAGAGAAGTGTGTTTGTTTCCATAAAACATTTTGTAAAGAATTGATTTCTTCATAATGAATATCGGCAAGAAATGATAAAAAGTGGTAAAATATTAAGGCAAACTTGAGTTACCCGTTAGAGTTTAGAATTTTTTGTTGTCCTTTTCCAGTGTCTTTTCTGCTTTGTCTGCTAAACTATCTGCCATGTACTTATGAGAGAAATAGATATTAGCATTATTAACGAAGCCAGTGTGTACCTTCAGGAATGAAATGGCTTAATTACAATAATATGGTACACAGGGCTGACCTGGTTGATATTCAGTTTTCTTTGTACCCATAATTGTATAGATAATATATTTTTCATCAAAAATTCTGTGTAAATCCAACATTATTATTACAATATTTATTAATATATTTTAATGATTATCCCTGTGAGATTTAAGGAAAAATAAAACTAATCAACCAGAGAAATTTCTTTTTAAAAATTTTATCTCAATGATATTAATAAAATATTGGGAATGTCATATAAATTAGCACATAATATGGTAGGAACAAATAAACATATACATTGCATAATAACTATTTCCACACTATTTATATTAATGCTTTAGATATTAGTGTTATAACTAAATATCCTGAAACATCCTATAGTTTCTTACTTTCTGGGGTGATATTTTAATAGATGTTCTGTTAATGAAACAGAGATAACATTAAATGAAACAGAGATAACATTAATTTGTAACCCAAAGTGTTTGCTAACTTTGTAGGCAACTGCCTTTGAGCATTAAATGTGACCTGGACTGTTGGATTAATAGTTTTGAGAATTCCTGATGTAAATAGTCTTACTGTGTTGTTGGATTATTCTGGTCAATTGTGATTTTCTTGCTCACATATCAAATAGAAATGCAAACTAATCCCAGTTATTAACTGAATTGAGTTATTTTGAAAAGAGAAGAGATCTGTTCGTTCTGTAGTTAACTTCAAAGTGCACTGTTAGAAGGAAAACACATATAATATGGTAATTCATCTATTAGATTCATCACCTGGGAAAATGAAATTTATGAAATAGTTTTTGAATAGTTACACACAGGAAAAAAATTAGCACTCTTCTGCTATCTGCAAAAAACTGTATTCTATTGGGTGTGTTATAATTGTGAACTACTCTTAGCTGAAATTATATCCTAACATTTTTCTTTATATGACTATTTTGAGATCTCAGTTTCTACTTTTGTAATTTATGGGCACCATTAGTGAATGATGCACCACCTATCTTTAGAAATAAAATAATTAACTTACAGTTCATACAAGAGTAACCAAGGGATTATTTTACACTTAAAACAACCTAATTTGTTTGTATACTAGGGATGCAGGTATATAACCCTTGGGCTTCATTATATTATCAGAAACTTATGTTGTTAAACATACCCTAGAGCAATTAATTATACCTAATGAATGCTTTTAATAGCAACGTCTAGAAAGCTGTCATGTTTTAATAAATTTGATAGTTGCTTCTGAGATCTAGATATACATTTTCATTTAAAAATGTGGTATGTAAAAAAGCTATGTAAGAATGTGGCTTATTTATGAAGAGGAAATAGGCAGTCTATCTGAAAAAGAATTCAGAGTAAGGATGGTAAAGATGATGCAAAATCTTGGAAATAGAATGAAGAAAATACAAGAAACGTTTAACAAGGACTTAGAAGAACTAAAGAGCAAACAAACAATGATGAACAACACAATAAATGAAATTTAAAATTCTCTAGAAGGAATCAATAGCAGAATAACTGAGGCAGAAGAACCGATAAGTGACCTGGAAGATAAAATAGTGGAAATAAATACTGCAGAGCAGAATAAAGAAAAAAGAATGAAAAGAATTGAGGACAGTCTCAGAGACCTCTGGAACAACATTAAATGCACCAACATTCGAATTATAGGGGTCCCAGAAGAAGAAGAGAAAAAGAAAGGGACTGAGAAAATATTTGAAGAGATTATAGTCAAAAACTTCCCTAATATGGGAAAGGAAATAGTCAGTCAGGTACAGGAAAGGCAGAGAGTCCCATACAGGATAAATCCAAGGAGAAACACACCAAAACACATATTAATCAAACTATCAAAAATTAAATACAGAGAAAAAATATTAAAAGCAGCATTGGAAAAACAACAAATAACATACAATGGAATCCCCATAAGATTAACAGATGATCTTTCAGCAGAAACTCCGCAAGCCAGAAAGGAGTGGCAAGACATATTTAAAGTGATGAAAGGGAAAACCTACAACCAAGATTAGTCTACCCAGCAAGGATCTCATACAGATTCAATGGAGAAATTAAAACCTTTACAGACAAGCAAAAGTTAAAAGAATTCAGCACCACGAAACCAGCTTTACAACAAATGCTAAAGGAACTTCTCTAAGCAAGAAAGATAAGAGAAGGAAAAGACCTACAATAACAAACCCAAAACAATTAAGAAAATGTTAATAGGAACATACATATTGATAATTACCTTAAATGTAAATGGATTAAATGCTCCCACCAAAAGACATAGACTGGCTGAATGGATACAAAAACAAAACCCGGAAATATGCTGTCTACAAGAGACCCACTTCAGACTTAGGGACACATACAGACTGAAAGTGAGGGGATGGAAAAAGATATTCCATGCAAATGGAAATCAAAAGAAAGATGGAGTAGCAATTCTCATATCAGACAAAAGAGACTTTAAAATAAAGACTATTACAAGAGACAAAGAAGGACACTACATAATGATCAAGGGATCAATCCAAGAAGAAGATATAACAATTGTAAATATTTATGCACCCAACATAGGAGCACCCCAATACATAAGGCAAATGCTAACAGCCATAAAAGGGGAAATCAACAGTAACACAATCGTAGTAGGGGGCTTTAACACCCCACTTTCACCAATGGACAAATCATCCAAAATGAAAATAAGTAAGGAAACACAAGCTTTAAGTGATACATTAAACAATATGGACTTAATTGATATTTATAGGACATTCCATCCAAAAATGACAGAATACACTTTCTTCTCAAGTGCTCGTGGAACATTCTCCAGGATACATCATATCTTGGGTCACAAATCAAGCCTTGGTAAATTTAAGAAAATTGAAATCATATCAAGTATCTTTTCCAACCACAATGCTGAGAGACTAGATATCAATTACAGGAAAAAAAATCTGTAAAAAATACAAATACATGGAGGCTAAACAATACATTACTAAATAACCAAGAGGTCACTGAGGAAATCAAAGAGGAAATCAAAAAATACCTAGAAACAAATGAAAATGAAAACATGATGACCCATAACCTATGAGATGCAGCAAAAGCAGTTCTAAGAGGGAAGTTTATAGCAATACAATCCTACCTCAGGAAACAAAAAACATCTCAAATAAACTACCTAACCTTACACTTAAAGCAGAAAGAGAAAGAAGAACAAAAAACCCCCAAAGTTAGCAGAAGGAAAGAAATCAGAAAGATCAGATCAGAAATAAATGAAAAAGAAATGAAGGAAACAATAGCAAAGATCAATAAAACTAAAAGCTGGTTCTTTGGGAAGATAAACAAAATTGATAAGCCATTAGCCAGACTCATCAAGAAAAAAAGGGAGAAGACTCAAATCAATAGAATTAGAAATGAAAAAGGAGAAGTAACAACTGACACCACAGAAATACAAAGGGTCATGAGAGATTACTACAAGCAACTATATACCAATAAAATGGACAAGCTGGAAGAAATGGACAACTTCTTAGAAAAGCACAACCTTCCGAGACTGAACCAGGAAGAAATAGAGAATATAAGCAGACCAATCACAAGCACTGAAATTGAGACTGATTAAAAATCTTCCAAAAAACAAAAGCCCAGGACCAGATGGCTTCACAGACGAGTTCTATCAAACATTTAGAGAAGAGCTAACACCTAACCTTCTCAAACTCTTCCGAAATATAGCAGAGGGAGGAACATTTTTCACAGAACTAGAACAAAAAATTTCACAATTTGTGAGGAAATACAAAAGACCCCAAATAGCAAAAGCACTCTTGAGAAAGAAAAATGGAGCTGGAGGAATCAGGCTCCCTGACTTCAGACTATGCTACAAAGCTACAGTAATCAAGACAGTATGGTACTGGCACAAAAACAGAAATATAGATCAATGGAACAGGATAGAAAGCACAGAGATTTACCCATGCACATATGGTCACCTTGTCTTTGATAAAGGAGGCAAGAATATAAAATGGAGAAAAGACAACCTCTTCAATAAGTGGTGCTGGGAAAACTGGACAGCTACATATAAAAGAATGAAATGAGAACACTCCCTAACACCATACACAAAAATAAACTCAAAATGGATTAAAGACCTAAATGTAAGGCCAGATACTATCAAACTCTTAGAGGAAAACATAGGCAGAACACTCTATGACATAAATCACAGCAAGATCCTTTTTGACCCACCTCCTAGAGAAATGGAAATAAAAACAAAAATAAATGGGACCTAATGAAACTTAAAAGCTTTTACACAGCAAAGGAAACCATAAACAAGGCAAAATGACGACCCTCAAAATGGGGGAAAATATTTGCAAACAAAGCAACTGACAAAGGGTTAATTTCCAAAATATACAAGCAGCTCATGCAGCTCAACATCCAAAAAACAACCCAATCCAAAAATGGGCAGAAGACCTAAATAGACATTTCTCCAAAGAAGATATACAGATTGCCAACAAACACATGAAAGGATGCTCAACATCACTAATCATTAGAGAAATGCAAATTAAAAGTACAATGAGGTATCACCTCACACCAGTAAGAATGGCCATCATCAAGAAATCTACAAACAATAAATGCTGGAGAGGCTGTGGAGAAAAGGGAACCCTCTTGCACAGATGCTGGGAATGTAAACTGATACAGCCACTATGGAGAACAGTATGGAGGTTCCTTAAAAAACTAAAAATAGAACTACCATACGACCAAATAATCCCACTACTGGGCATATACCCTGAGAAAACCATAATTCAAAAAGAGTCATGTACTATAATGTTCATTGCAGCACTATTTACAATAGCCAGGACATGGAAACAACCTAAGTGTCCATCAACAGATGAATGGATAAAGAAGATGTGGCACATATATACAATGGAATATTACTCAGCCATAAAAAGAAACGAAATTGAGTTATTTGTAGTGAGGTGGATAGACCTAGAGTCTGTCATACAGAGTGAAGTAAGTCAGAAAGAGAAAAACAAATACCATATGCTAACACATATATATGAAATCTTAAAAAAAAAAAAAAAGGTCCTGAAAAACCTAAGGACAGGAATAAAGATGCAGACGCAGATTATGGCCTTGAGGACACGTGGAGGGGGAAGGGTAAGCTGGGACGAAGTGAGAGAGTGGCATGGACATATATACACCACCAAATGTAAAATAGATAGCCAATGGGAAGTAGCCACATAGCACAGGGAGATCAGCTCGGTGCTTTGTGACCACCTAGAGGGGTGGATAAGGAGGATGGGAGGGAGATGCAAGAGGGAGGAGATATGGGGATATATGTATATGTATAGCTGATTCACTTTGTTATGAAGCAGAAACTAACACACCATTGTAAAGCAATTATACTCCAGTAAACATGTTTAAAAAAAATGTGGCTTATTTAAGCTTTGAGAAATAAAATTGCTTTCTTGTAAACAAAAGAGACAGGAAGAGGATAAAACCTGTCATACAATGTAGGCAATGGGCAGAAATCCTTGAAACCATTTGCAAGTGCTGTGTGAAAAAATGTGCTATTACAACAATCCCAGTTTTATTCCTTTTATTTAAAAAATGAATTATTCATTTAAAAAGGTATCTGATATTTGGATATTTTCAGCTCAGTGAAATCAATGCTTGTATCAAAATTTTCTTTTATGATTTCTTATGAAAAAAGGTGGTATGGAGAGACATCTCATAATCATTTTTAACTTGAATTAATGGTGCTCTTCAAAAAGTAAAGAAATCTGTACAATTATTAATAAACAAAGAATACCTGTGATAATAGATTTAAGACTAAATTTAACAAATAATCAAGAGGACAATTGATTGGATTCATATATTTTTGTTTCTTTTCTTATTGTAAAATGCATATAGTCTAAGAAAACTTCAATTAACTGTCATTAAATGAATTAGGAAAAAAAATTATTTCTCAAACCTTCAAAATAGATTTTGCTTTTGGATGTAGGATAAATGTCCTACATGTTATTAAGAATTAAATATAATGTAATTTTCCCCCAAAATAGAAATGAACCAACCTTTTGTAATCTTGTCAAACTGTAACTGCCTCTGTTCTCTTGTTTCCCTTAATAGTGCATTGAATTAAACTGATTATTTTCTTCTTCAGTTCTCTTTTGTTTGCTTACTTGTTCCACTTTGTTTTAAGGCCCCTAAAGTGAGGAGTCGGATCTTTGGACCTTTCTACTTCTCTGTTTACATTCTTTCACTTGAAAATGCAGTTCACTGTCATAATTTAAGCTATCATCTCTACACATGTCTGCCAGATCTATATCTATATCTTCAGTCCTGACCTTGTTGCTAAGTTAAAGTCCCACATCTCCAACTTTCTGCTTGTGTCATGTCAATTGCATTGTCACCTTAAATGCAACATGTCCAAAAGGATTTATCATCCGCAAAGAATCCAACTTCCTTAATTCACTTCTTACTCAGAGAAGGAAAAAAAAGACAAAGTTTATTGCAAAATATGAATAAAAGAGGAAAAGAATTGTTTTGTGTTGGGGGAGGCTACAGAAATCTTTATAGATTGACCATGAGATGAAGCAAGAAATGCATATTTTTTATTATTTATAATTTGTGTGTATATTGTAAACTTTGGACAATAACAAATGAAAAATAGTAGAGATGTGCTGAAGTAGTCATACTTTGGAAATGTAAGTGCCCCAAAGAGATGAGTTGACCTTTAGAAGGTGCTGTACTCTGGGGGCATTTGCTAATTCTGGTTAGGGAAGGAGGCTACGAATCCAGGTGTTAAACCCATAGAAGGCTATTTCTGGGCTTTGTATAAATCAGCATAGTTTTAAGGGAGAGGGCCTCAGTCAGATGGACAAATTTCTTCTTAGGGCATTTGATGAATTCTTTATAAGGCTAAAGGCATAAATGGACAGACCGAAAAGCAGAGTTAAGTTGTTTGGCAGTCTTACAAAATGGAGACTGAAGATAGGAGAGGGCCTCTGCAGAATGAACTCAAGTTATAGTTGAGAAACATGGAGAACAAGCCAGGGTCAAAAGAGAGGCACACTAAACATTATGGGGGCTAAAATCCAGGCTCAGTTCAGCACAATCCTTGATTGAAATGAGCTGATCAGCTGCCACTTTATCTGTCTAGTTTAGGGAAAGGGAAAATATCTTACTAGAAAGATAGCATTATCTTATACCATTTATTTATATGCATATCCAGCAATTGAAAATTCCTACACATGCTAAAAGAGAGGACCTCATTGCTGAAAGTGAAGGAAAAAATAGACAATTGAAACAGACCAACAGATGATTCAGATATTGTAATTACCTGATAAGGACTTAAAATGTTGAAGAAAATAATGGGAAAAACTGGAGATAATAGACTGAAAGATGAAGAATTTACCCTAAAAGGGTTGGGATCTATATAAAAATCAAATGGAAATTCTAGAACTGAAAAGTATAACATTTAAAAGTAAGAACACATTAGGTGTGTTTGATGGTAGATTTAAAAGAGTAGAAGACAAGATTGGTGAACTGGAGGATGATGGGTCAATAGCAAATATCCAAAGTGAAGCACTGAGAGAGTTTGACAAAAACAAAAAGAAAAGAATGCAAATATTAAAAGGATGTCAGAAACATATGGGGCTCAGCTAAGATGCAATATATAAATAATTGAATTGCCAGGAGAAGAAAGACAGAATTGGACAGAAGCAATATCTGAAGTGATAGAGTATTTTCAAAACTGGTTAAATACATCAACCCACAGATTCAAGACAACTTTCAGATCTCAACTGGAGTAAATACTAAGAACACCACATCCAAATATAGAATAGTAGCACTGTTGAAAATTAAAATCCAAGAAGAAAAAAAAAAAAACAGCCACCAAAGATAAAAGACCCATTACCTTCAAAGGAACAGCTAAAAGACTGACAATTGACCTTTCTACAGAAAGAGTGACTCTAGAAAGCAATTGAATGGCACCTTTAATGTGCTTTAAAAGTGACAACCTAGAATTCCATAACTTGCAAAAATATTCAACAGTAAAGGTGAAATAAAAGCATTTTCATGCAACAAGAACTAAAATAATTCATTAGTAGCAAACATACACTAACAAATTCCTAACTGATGACATTTTTGTCTGTTCATCATCCATACTTTGCTTTTATGGATTAGATTACCCAGAACCTTTAAACAGAGCACAAAGAAGGTTCCTGGTTTCTGGCTTCCTTTTAACAGGGATCCCATTGTAGATTGTGATATGTGTGCATATGAAGATTTATTACTTAACACTGACTCTAACCAAGGTATCAAGTAAAGCAAAAAACTGGATTACCCAGAGCTCTGGGGAGAATTTATGCTTAAATTCATCTTTTAGTACTCAAATCATATATATACTTCATTTGTGTGACAAAATTCTTTCCAGAAACCTTCCCATACCTTTGTCCATGGTGGAGTTGACTAGACCATGAATGGCCATGACTCTAATTTTACTTTATTTGCATACATTTTAAAAATTATAATTTAATTTCCAGAAGCCGAAGATCCTTATTCCCAGGGTAGCAGAAGTCTTATATGCTCCATGAAGCTGTCATTGAGAGCCACAAAGATATCTGAGAATTCCCACTTGGATTTCTGCCTTCTTTACTCTTGTGGTTAAAACAATGTAAACCATTTCACAATTTTGCTGTTTTCTCTAATATTTGAGTTGCTTTCTCTTTCTCTGCAAGAACTAGATGGCTCTAGTAAATTAGCTGCTCTAATTTGTACTTTCTTACTTTGATGTCTTTCCCTCTTGCTGATTTCCCCCTTCAGATGCCCCTGTGGGTGTCAAGAATCCCATGCTTTATTTTGTGGGACTTAAAAGTGTCTTGGGTATTGAAACGAGGACCTTCCACATAGTGGAATCTCCATGAGCATAAGCAAAGTCTTGGGGCATGAGCAAACATTATTTCTGCTGGATGATTCACAGGCATCATTCATGTAAAATATTGGTAGACGGTCTTCCCACAGATCAATGAAAATAGTCAACCTGAGCTCCCTGGAAGAGCAGAATGGTCTCCAGGTATTGACTCCCCTGGGTCTCCATGCTGCTGGCAAAGTTCACTGTGACATCCTCAGAATGCTGACTCAGGTGCTGTCCACATTGACCAAGATCTGCTACTCATTCAAAGACACACACTGTTCTGTGACTGCAGCATCTCCGACTCTATTTTCTGTAGGTTTGGGCTTATGCAGTCTTATCTGCTCTCTTTCTAATTTGTTATTAAGAAATACACTATGTGCAGTTTTCCTTACCCAGTCTTTGTTCAGTTAACCTTTTATTTTCTCATTAATCAAAAGCTTTGGTTTCAAAGCTATTATTTCTGATATGGAAGTCAAAAAAAAAAATTAAGCTCTAACTACTTTTTTCTTTTTGCATTCCTATTAAAACAATGGTAATTCTCTTTGAAGCAAGAAGGATGTCCCTGACTCACTAGGTAAAGTCTACAAAAGTTAAGTATGAAAAATAAAAGCACAGAGATTAATATTTCAAGAGAGTATCCTCCTGGAAATAAAAGAAAGAAGATACAAATGTGGTCTAAGCCAGTGCCATCCTGTTTGTCTTCAAAGCCTAGTCAGAAATCATTCTAGAACAACAATTTTTATTCTATGTCAAATAAAGCAGCTATACTTTTTATAGGTTTATTATTCACAGAGCCATGTAAAAAATGAAAGAATATGTTTCCATTAAGAGTTCCATGGCTTTAAATTTAGAAATATTTGAATTTTTGGTAAGAACAATGAAAACCACTGTATATTTTTTTAAAACCTTGAAATAATTTGTTTAGATTACAGTGATCTCATATTAAGTGGGCTCTTAGATCCTGAAATATTGGCAAAATTTACTTGAGAATTATGTCCAATTTAGCATGGTACACCCCAGCCCCTCGTGTGTTCTCAGTCTGTGAGAACCTTATCAAAATCCCCCTCTCCACTCTGAACTATCATCCTAACATGACCCCTGGAACTCATTTGGCAACTAAATTGGGATTGGCAGTTGCCAAATTAGCTTTGGAGGGCAGAATGTCAATCTCTTTGTCTGTGAATTCACTCAGAGACAATTGATGCTTTGATGAACTGTGGGAGATTATATAAAGATACAACTCAAAGGATATTAAATAGTGAAATGAATCGATTTTTTCTGCTTCTAGCATCCAGGGTTATTTGGCCAGAGAGAGCAAATAAGTGACTATATTCCATGCTTTTCATATGGTAACAAACCTCCTCTATTCTGTCCTATAGTTAAAATTTACATGGAAAATTCAGTTGAAGTAGTAGTTCAGTTCACTAGGTAACCAGGGAGCAATGTTTAGTAAATACTGTTATTAAATGTAAAGCAATACAAAGAAAACTAGACCATTTAAATCTCTTTCCTGACTGAGAACTGCATGAAGGAATTTTGAAGTTGCTTTTCATTCCAACATAGCACTCAAAGTGCTACTTCCCCTCCTCCTCTTTAAAAATTTGTTTTCGACATTTAAAAAAGCAAAATGTGTACACAGCCTGATGCATCCAGAAAAGCAGCTTAGAAGGGTAAAAAGAGGAGGATGACTCACTAATAAACAGCCATTTATAGAATTATAATTACTTTTTTTTCCCCTTCATTAGCACATGTAACCTGCTAGAGGAATGAGTCTAATGGTAATTGTAGGACTCTAGGGTTTTCACACTCATAGGTAGTGTAATATATAAAACTGAAGTAATTAGGAGGTATTTCAAAAAATGTCATCTTTTTCATAGGCATTTTATAAAAACTAGGCATTTTGTAGTGAAGTAGCTGCATTGATACCATAGGGACACTCTGTCCCTTTTCCACTCTGCCAGAAAAATCTCTAGTGACAGGTCCTCAAATCTTTTATTTGAATCACAAGTGAGAATGAGTTTGGTGCTCTCAATTAGTCCCAAGAGGGGAACCAATATCACACAATTTGGCACACTCTGCAATTGCTCCTGAAGAGATCTGTAGCTAGCCAGCCACTCCGAGGGGCTGCGGCCCTCCTCGGCGTGTGCCTGGTACACCAGATTCATCAGGCAGCCTGCAAAATGGATGGACTTGAGCTTTTGCACTCTGATTTTATGAGCACTAAAATTAATCCATTAAGCATTTTGTACATCCAGACCCCCTACGACTCACTTTTTAACATATTTACATATTACGTTAACTGTGGCATCATAGTGTGAGGCATAATGAGTCCAATTCTTGTTCTTTGCTTCCTGTTTCCTTCTTCTCAATGAAAAAAAAAAGCTGAGTTTAATATTGCCAAATAACCAAATAATTAGTACTGCTGGGTATTTATTTCTCTTAAGTTATTCTTCAGAAAATGTAAAGCCAGAAGCACAGTTTTGAAAACAAAGATAGCTGAATTTTATCTAATAGACACAACGAATGTGAATGAACAGTGTTAAAACCATAAAGTATTAATTGCTTATGAAATAATAAGAAAAGAGTATTTCACTGCAGTCTTCTAACCCTGGAAAGATGGGTCCTCAGTCTGTGACTAATTCCATCATTTATTAAGAATTCAAGTTGTAGCAGTTTTATGTGTTTCTTTTAGAAAAGTGAGAAAGGAAAAAAACACGTCATAAATGTGATTTATCAGGGTTATAACATTTTCCAGGTTTAGATCACTTTCCTGGTTATAAGCATTTTATTTTCTGAATGATTCCATCCTCTTGAGTATTGCATAAGATCAAATTTCTCTACAGGGACACAAGTGACATGATCCCATTTGGAAAATGTTATCAAATAGTCAAGCTAAAATACAAATGGAACACAAACCCTAGTATTTTCCCTGATAACTATGGAATTACTAAATCTGAAGACATATGAAGATTGAAAAAGGAGGGGAAGAAAATAATTGCATATTCAGAAAAAAGGAGAAAATGGAATTTATTTGTACTGACAAAGTAATGTAAATGATTATACGAAGTATTATTAATGAAAGAAATTTGGCTTCAGAATTTCATATTCTCATAGTACTTTGTAATCTAAATCATTATTTGACCATATTTCGACCAACTTTCAAGTTATATTCTCCCAGAATGTGTTAGAAGCAAAAACAACATGAAAAGACAAGACTTGGAGCAGCATATGCAAGCAATCTGTCTGTGACATCTCTCACCCCTCAGATCTCCGGGGTCTGTTGGATCTGCGATTATTTTTCCTGCAGCTGTCCACTTACTGGAGAGGTGCCCTTCCCAGAGAGAGGAAAGCCAGTCTTTCAAACTCACTAGAATTGCTGTCCTCAGGATTTTTAATGATTTTTTTGCTTGTCTTAATTGCTAAACTGCCTTAAAAGAGAGGAACCTCAAGTTTACTTCAAACTGAAATGAGGAAAACACACATACATTTTGGAAAATGTTAAAAAAAATATGCTAATATGAATAAAAACAAATCCCCATATGTAGTGACTTTACACTAATTTTTTTCACTATCTTCAGAGTATAACCTCAATTTATATGTCAAAATTACACACATCTAAATCACTGGCAAATATTATTCTTTATCATTATCCTAATTGTTATTCAGTTTTTAATTTCTATATCTTAAAATAATAGTGAGGACATGGATGCAACCTAAGTGTCCATCAACAGATGAATGGATAAAGAAGATGTGGCACATATATACAATGGAATATTACTCAGCCATAAAAGGAAACGAAATTGAGTTATTTGTAGTGAGATGGATGGACCTAGAGTCTGTCATACAGAGTGAAGTAAGTCAGAAAGAGAAAAACAAATATCATATGCTAGCACATATGTATGGAATCTAAAAAAAAAAAAAAATGGTTCTGAAGAACCTATGGGTGAAATTGCTTCAAGATGGTGGAGTAGAAGGACACGCTCTCACTCCCTCTTGCGAGAGCACCGGAATCACAACTAACTGCTGAACAGTCATCGACAGGAAGACACTGGAACTCACCAAAAAAGATACCCCACATCCAAAGACAAAGGAGAAGCCACAGTGAGACAGTAGGAGGGGGTCAATCACAATAAAATCAAATACCATAACTGCTGGGTTGATGACTCACAAACTGGAGAACACTTATACCACAGAAGTCCACCCACTGGAGTGAAGGTTCTGAGCCCCACGACAGGCTTCCGAACCTGGGGGTCCGGCAATGGGAGGAGGAATTCCTAGAGAATCAGACTTTGAAGGCTAGCAGGATTTGATTGCAGGACTTCAACAGGACTGGGGGAAACAGAGACTCCACTCTTGAGGGCACACACAAAGTAGTGTGCACATTGGGACCCAGGGAAAGGAGCAGTGACATCATAGGAGACTGAAGCAGACCTACCTGCTAGTGTTGGAGGATCTCCTGCAGAGGTGGGAGGTGGCTGTGCCTCATCGTGAGGACGAAGACACTGGAAGCAGAAGTTCTGGGAAGTACTCCTTGGCGTGAGCCCTCCCAAAGTCCACCATTAGCCCCACCAAAGAGCCCCAGTAGGCTCCAGTGTTGGGTTGCCTCAGGCCAAACAACCAACAGGGAGGGAACCCAGCCCCACCCATCAGCAAACAAGTGGATTAAAGTTTTACTGAGCTCTGCTCACCAGAGCAACAGCCAGCTCTACCCACCACCAGTCCCTCCCATCAGGAAACTTGCATAAGGCTCTTAGATAGCCTCATCCACCAGAGGGCAGACAGCAGAAGCAAGAATAACTACAATCCTGCAGCCTGTGGAACAAAAACCACATTCACAGAAAGATAGACAAGATGAAAAGGCAGAGGGCTATGTACCAGATGAAGGAACAAGATAAAACGCCAGAAAAGCAACTAAATGAAATGGAGATAGGCAATCTTCCAGAAAAAGAATTCAGAATAATGATAGTGAAGCCAATCCAGGACCTCAGAAAAAGATTGGAGGCAAAGATCGAGAAGATGCAAGAAATGTTTAACAAAGATCTAGAAGAATTAAAGAACAAACAAACAGAGATGAAAATACACTAACTGAAATGAAAAATACCCCAGAAGGAATCAATAGCAGAATAACTGAGGCAGAAGAACAGGAAGACAGAATGACGGAATTCACTGCTGTGGGACAGAATAAAGAAAAAAGAATGAAAAGAAATGAAGACAGCCTTAGAGACCTCTGGGACAACATTAAATGCAACAACATTCACATTATAGGGGTCCCAGAAGGAGAAGAGAGAGAGAAAGGACTTGAGAAAATATTTGAAGAGATTATAGTCAAAAACTTCCCTAACATGGGAAAGGAAATAGCCACCCAAGTCCAGGAAGCGCAGAGGGTCCCATACAGGATAAACCCAAGGAGAAACACTCCGAGAAACATAGTAATCAAACTGGCAAAAATTAAAGACAAAGAAAAATTTTTGAAAGCAGCAAGGGAAAAACAACAAATAACATACAAGGGAACTCCCATAAGGTTAACAGCTGATTTCTCAGCAGAAACTCTACAAGCCAGAAGGGAGTGGCATGATATACTTAAAGTGATGAAAGGGAAGAACCTACAACCAAGATTACTCTACCTGGCAAGGATCACATTCAGCTTCGATGGAGAAATCAAAAGCTTTACAGACAAGCAAAAGCTAAGAGAATTCAGCACCACCAAACCAGCTCTACAACAAATGCTAAAGGAACTTCTCTAAGTGGGAAACAGAAGAGAAGAAAAGGACCTACAAAAACAAACCCAAAACAATTAAGAAAATGGTCATAGGAACATACATATCAATAATTACCTTAA
The DNA here is from genome assembly GCF_949987535.1 of Balaenoptera acutorostrata. NCBI lineage: Eukaryota > Metazoa > Chordata > Mammalia > Artiodactyla > Balaenopteridae > Balaenoptera > Balaenoptera acutorostrata. The sequence continues at coordinate 38,467,048 of NC_080077.1, read as the reverse complement.
ACGTGAATGGATTAAATGCTCCAACTGAAAGACACAGCCTTGCTGAATGGATACAAAAACAAGACCCATCTATATGCTGTCTACAAGAGACCCACTTCAGAACTAGGGACACATACAGACTGAAAGTGAGGGGATGGAAAAAGATATTCCATGCAAATGGAAATCAAAAGAAAGCTGGGGTAGCAATACTCATATCAGGTAAAATAGACTTTAAAATAAAGAATGTTACAAGAGACAAGGAAGGACACTACATAATGATCAAGGGATCAATCCAAGAAGAAGATATAACAATTGTAAATATTTATGCACCCAACATAGGAGCACCTCAATACATAAGACAACTGCTAACAGCTCTAAAAGAGGAAATCGAGAGTAACGCAATAATAGTGGGGAACTTTGACACCTCACTTACACCAATGGACAGATCATCCAAACAGAAAATTAATAAGGAAACACAAGCTTTAAGTGAAACAATAGACCAGATAGATTTAATTGATATATATCGTACATTCCATCCAAAAACCACAGATTACACTTTCTTCTCAAGTGCGCATGGAACATTCTCCAGGATAGATCACATCTTGGGTCACAAATCAAGCCTCAGTAAATTTAAGAAAATTGAAATCATATCAAGCATCTTTTCTGAACACAGCGCTATGAGATTAGAAATCAATAACAGGGAAAATAACGTAAAAAACACAAACACATGGAAGCTAAACAATACGTTAGTAAATAACCAAGAGATCACTGAAGAAATCAAAGAGGAAATAAAGAAATACCTAGAGACAAATGACAATGCAAACACGACGATCCAAAACCTATGGGATGCAGCAGAAGTGGTTCGAACAGGGAAGTTTATAGCTATACAGGCCTACCTCAAGAAACAAGAAAAATCTCAAATAAACAATCTAACGTTACACCTAAAGGGACTAGATAAAGAAGAACAAACAAAACCCAAAGTTAGCAGAGGGAAAGAAATCATAAAATCAGGGCAGAAATAAATGAAATAGAAAGAAAGAAAACAATAGCATAGATCAATAAAACTAAAAGCTGGTTCTTTGAGAAGATAAACAAAATTGATAAACCATTAGCCAGACTCATCACGAAAAATAAGGGCTCAAATCAATAAAATTAGAAATGAAAAAGGAGAAATCACAACTGACACTGCAGAAATACAAAGGATTATAAGAGATTACTACAAACAACTCTATGCCAGTAAAATGGACAACCTGGAAGAAATGGACAAATTCTTATAAAGGTATAACCTTCCAAGACTGAACCAGGAAAAAATAGAAAATATGAACAGATCAATCACAAGTAATGAAATTGAAACTGTGATCAAAAATCTTCCAACAGGGCTTCCCTGGTGGCGCAGTGGTTGAGAATCTGCCTGCTAATGCAGGAGACACGGGTTCGAGCCCTGGTCTGGGAAGATCCCACATGCCACGGAGCAGCTGGGCCCGTGAGCCACAGCTGCTGAGCCTGCGCGTCTGGAGCCTGTGCCCCGCAACGGGAGGGGCCGCGATAGTGAAAGGCCCGCGCACCGCGATGAAGAGCGGTCCCCGCACCGCGATGAAGAGTGGCCCCCACTTGCCGCAACTAGAGAAAGCCCTCGCACGAACCGAAGACCCAGCACAGCCAAAAATAAATAAATAAAATAAATTTAAAAAAAAAAAAAAAAAAAAAAATCTTCCAACAAACAAAAGTGCAGGACCAGATGGCTTCACAGGTGAATTCTATCAAACATTTAGAGAAGAGCTAACACCCATCCTTCTCAAACTCTTCCAAAAAATTGCAGAGGAAGGAATACTCCCAAACTCATTCTATGAGGCCACCATCACCATGATACCAAAACCAGACAAATATACTACAAAAAAGAAAATTACAGACCAATATCACTGATGAATATAGATGGGAAAATCCTCACCAAAATACTAGCAAACAGAATCCAACAACACATTAAAAGGATCATACACCACGATCAAGTGGGATTTATCCCAGGGATGCAAGGATTCTTCAATATATGCAAATCAATCAATGTGATACACCATATTAACAAATTGAAGAATAAAAACCATATGATCATCTCAATAGATGCAGAAAAAGCTTTAGACAAAATTCAACACCCATTTATGATAAAAAAACTCTCCAGAAAGTGGGCATTGAGGGAACCTACCTCAAAATAATAAGGGCCATATACAACAAACCCACAGCAAACATCATTCTCAATGGTGAAAAACTGAAAGCATTTCCTCTAAGATCAGGAACAAGACAAGGATGTCCACTCTCACCACTATTATTCAACGTAGTTTTGGAAGTCCTAGCCATGGCAATCAGAGAAGAAAAAGAAATAAAAGGAATACAAATGGGAAAAGAAGAAGTAAAACTGTCACTGTTTGCAGATGACATGATATTATACATAGAGGATCCTAAAGATGCCACCAGACAACTACTAGAACTAATCAATGAATTTGGTAAAGTTGCAGGATACAAAATTAATGCACAGAAATCTCTTGCATTCCTATACACTAATGATGGTAAATCTGAAAGAGAAATTAAGGGAACACTCCCATGTACCATTGCAACATAAAGAATAAAATACCTAGGGATAAACCTACCTAGGGAGACAAAAGACCTGTATGCAGAAAATTATAAGACACTGATGAAAGAAATTAAAGATGATACCAACAGGTAGAGAGATATACCATGTTCCTGGATTAGAAGAATCAATATTGTGAAAATGACTATACTACCCAAAGCAATCTACAGATTCAATGCAATCCCTATCACAATACCAATGGCATTTTTTATAGAACTAGAACAAAAAAATCTTAAAATTTGTATGGAGACACAAAAGACCCTGAATAGCCAAAGCAGTCTTGAGGGGAAAAAATGGAGCTGGAGGAATCAGACTCCCTGACTTCAGACTATACTACAAAGCTGCAGTAATCAAGACAGTATGGCACTGGCACAAAAACAGAACTATAGATCAATGGAACAAGACAGAAAGCCCAGAGAAAAACCCACACACCTATGGCCAACTAATCTATGACAAAGGAGGCAAGGATATACAATGGAGAAAAGACAGTCTCTTCAATAAGTGGTGCTGGGAAAACTGGACAGCGACATGTAAAAGAATGAAATTAGAACACTCCCTAATACCATACACAAAAATAAACTCAAAATTGGATTAGAGACCTAAATGTAAGACCAGGCACTATAAAACTCTTAGAGGAAAACATAGGAAGAACACTCTTCGACATAAATCACAGCAAGATATTTTTTGATCCACCTCCTAGAGTAATGGAAATAAAAACAAAAATAAACAAATGTGACCTAATGAAACTTAAAAGCTTTTGCACAGCAAAGGAAACCATAAACAAGACCAAAAGACAACCCTCAGAATGGGAGAAAATATTTGCAAATGAATCATCGGACAAAGGATTAATCTCCAAAATATATAAACAGCTCATGCAGCTCAATATTAAAGAAACAAACTACCCAATCCAAAAATGGGCAGAGGACCTAAATACACATTTCTCCAAAGGAGACATACAGGTGGCCAAGAAGCACATGAAAAGCTGCTCAACATCACTAATTATTAGAGAAATGCAAATCAAAAATACAATGAAGTATCACCTCACACCAGTTAGAATGGGCATCATCAGAAAATCTACAAACAACAAATGCTGGAGAGGGTGTGGAGAAAAAGGAACCCTCTTGCACTGTTGGTGGGAATATAAATTAATACAGCCACTATGGAGAACAGTATGGAGGTTCCTTTAAAAACTAAAAATATAATTACCATATGACCCAGCAATCCCACTACTGGACATATACCCAGAGAAAACCATAATTCAAAAAGACACATGCACCCCAATGTTCATTGCAGCACTATTTACAATAGCCAGGTCATGGAAGCAACCTAAATGCCCATCGATAGACGAATGGATAAAGAAGTTGTGGTACACATATACAATGGAATATTACTCAGCCATAAAAAGGAACGAAATTGGGTCATTTGTAGAGACATGATGCATCCAGAGACTGTCATACAGAGTGAAGTAAGTCAGAAAGAGAAAAACAAATATCGTATATTAAGGCATGTATGTGGAACGTAGAAAATGGTACAGATGAACCGGTTTGCAGAGCAGAAATTGAGACACAGAAGTAGAGAAAATAAGTATGGACACCGACTGGGGAAAGCGGCAGGGGGTGGTGGTGGTGGTGTGATGAATTGAGAGATTGGGATTGACATGTATACACTGATGTGTATAAAATGGCTGACTAATAAGAAACTGCTGTATAAAAAAAATTTTTTTTAAGAGATAACTAAATTTTCTGTTTAAAGAGAAAGGGCCAGTTTTTGCATTATATGTGTACTATCATTCCACTTGTATAAACATATAGACTTTTATAGATGTTTACAATACAAAATATATTAATGTATGGTTTTACATAAATATAATTTTATAAATATATATTCTAAATGTATGGTATATATGTATACACGTGAACAAATACATGCATTTGCTTATGCATAGAAAGTTCTTAAGTCGATGTCTTACATCTTTTTCAAGTTATGACTCACATAGCAAAATTGTCCTACACTCTGAGACAAACTAGAGAGGATTTAGAAGCATCTATGTGGAAGTTGGTAAAAAAAAAAATCATGATGTCTTCTTTATAGTACAGAATTATTATAAAATCTCTACAGTGTTTGGAATGATATTAAATACTAAATTTAAGCTTCAAAAATTATTTTCAAATATTTAATGTATTTCTAAGTTTTTTCTTGCTAATACAATTTTTTAATACATGACTTCATACTTGAAATGTCTACATGCAATCCCTGATCAAGACCTTTAAAAATGGTTGAAGCTAATTCTTGATGACCACCATTGATAGAAACTTATTTGCACTAATATACAATAAAATTTTTATTGCTTTACAACTATGCACAAATTTTAACATAAATGAAAGTCTGTTTTCAATTAAAAAAAAAAAAGAAGCTAGGGGCAGGGCAGGAATAAAGACACAGATGTAGAGAATGGATTTGAGGACACGGGGAGGGGGAAGGGTAAGCTGGGACGAAGTGAGAGCGTGACATGACTTATATGTACTACCAAATGTAAAATAGATAGCTAGTGGGAAGCAGCCGCATAGCACAGGGAGATGAGCTCGGAGCTTTGTGACCACCTAGAGGCATGGGAGAGGGAGGGTTGGAGGGAGACAGAGGAGGGAGGAGATATGGGGATATATGTGTATGTATAGCAGATTCACTTTGTTATAAAGCAGAAACTAACACACCATTGTAAAGCAATTATACTCTAATAAAGATGTTTAAAAAAATTTAAAAATAAAAAAAATAAATAAAAACTGGGAAAAAACCCTAAATAATAGATCTTTGTTAAAATATTTGAACATTATAGGTTGATTTTCCTATAATGAACTTAAAACAGTATAAAATAACTCCTCATTTTTCTAGCTTTTTGAAAATGTATGGAGTTGGGACATTATTTTAAGCATAAGGAAAAGTTGAACGGGGTAAGAATGATGTGATCTAATTTCTGTTTGTGATATATCACCATGACTGTTGTAGGTGGACAAGAGTAGCAAAATGAAAATCAGTTTGGATACTTTTACATCTACGTTATAGGTGCTTTTGGCTTGGATGAGGAGATTGGAGTGGAGGTAGTGAAAATATGTATGTGGATGCCATTGAAGATTATATCTAGTTCTGCTCTTGGTATGATATGAGGTTGGGCTAGTAGGATTTGCTAATACCTGCTATGCAGGGTGTAGGAAGAGGATGACCAGGATTGACTTTCAGGCTTGTAGTCTGAGCCATTTTGAGAATCAGGTGTTTCCATTTCCTGAGCTGGGGACAGCCAGGGGCAGATAGGAAAGGAGGAAGAATATGTGTGCAGAACCTGTTGCTCTATTTTGTCCCCATTGTATCTGAACTTCCCATTAGACATCCCAAGTAAACAATAAAATATGTGAGTCTTACATTCAAAAGAGGTACTGAATCGTACACATAAGTTTGAGTCATCAGTATATAAGTGGAACTTAAAGGCACATGAAAGAATGAGACGTTTTAAGAAAGACACATAGAGAAAGGAAGAGAGCTAAAGACTGTGCTTTGGGGCTCTAAACTTTGCAGCTCTGGCAGAGGAGGATCCAGAAAAGGAGACCAAGGGGGAGTGAACTGTGAAGTAGGAAGAAAGTCAGGAGACTTCAGTGTCCTAGAGGTTAGGTTAAAAGAAATCAGATGTCTGGAAGATAAATTGTGAGAAGAATGAGCATTGAAAACTGAATATTAAATGTGGCAAAGTGGAAGTTACTCTTTGCATACAGTGGTTTTGGTGGAGATAGTAAAGAAAGCTTTATTAAAGGAGCTGAGGTGAGGAAATGAAGATAGTAAGTAAAGCAGCTTGTTCAAGGACTGTTGCTATAAGAAGCATAGAAACAGAGCTGAAGCAAAAGAAACAGGACAGTCTAGGGAGGTTTGTGTTTATATGTTTTGTTGAATGCAGACACAGGAGCGTGTTTGTATGCTGATAGAAACAATCTACTGAGAGGGAGAAACTGATTGGTGTAAGAGCTAAGTTCTTGAGTGGCTTAGAGAAGACAGGACCCAGTGCTGAAGTGGAGGGTTTGACCTTAGATAGGAACAGGGATAGTGCATCTATTTCAAGGAGAAAATACAGAGCTTATGGGTATAGATGCAGGCAACCTCATAGATTTGGCGGTGAGACAATAAATTCTCTTTTAATTGCTTCAGTAAAGTAAAAGGCATGAGTCATCAATTTGAGTGGTAAAAGGGTAAGGAGTCAGGGTTTTGGAAGAAAGGGGGAAGTGTATATGAATGGAGTGACCCAGAAGAATGGACTTAACATTGATTTTCTAATAATAGTGATACAGATATGCTGAGCCATCAGCATGGTTGACAAGTGTTACTTACACCTGTGAAACTCATAGATGCCTGCTAGTTAGGTTGAGCGGCAGTGCTGTAAGCCAACACCCATCCGCCTTTAACTGTTACTGAATTAGCACCATGCTCTTTTGAACCAATTAAGCAAATTAGACTCAGAGAACTGACTAGTGAATAAGCTTTTTTAGCATCAATTTTCTGTATTTGTTCTTTGCATGCAAGGTTTTAAGTCATGTTTGTTTTTAAACAAGTTATTAGTAATTAAAAGGCAACTTTAAAGTGTCCTGTCATAGATACAATTAGAAATTGGGACAAGGTGTTGTGTTATGTGCAAAGATGTAAAAGTGTTTTATACACACACACACACATATATATATGGGAAAAATATCTGGTAACTACCCAAATTTCCAAACGATAGAGAATATTTGAATGAATTATGAATTACCCATATGTAGCTTATTTTACAGTCTTTTTAAAATCAGAAAAACAATTCTAAAGCTATAATAATAAAGATACTTTGTAGGAAAGCATTTAATACAATGGTGTGCAAGGCGCCTACTGAAAAGACTTCTGCTGGGCTCCCTGGCTTCTTCCTGCGTCTGTACACTGTGCAGCCTCACCTCCAGCCTACTCCCTTCTCCTGTTCCTTGACCCTCCAGGCATATTCTTATCTCAGCTCCATATTATGTGTTATTTCCTCTGCCCAGAGCCTTGTTCCTCAGACCTTCTCATGCCCAGGACTCCTTCTTTTCATTTAGGCCTCCAGTTAAGGGTTGCCTCTTCAAAAAGATCTTAGACTATTCTGCCTGAAATGGTTCCTCCAGCTCTCAATCCTGTTTCCTATCTTTAGTTCTAATCATAGCACTTAGCACAGTCTGGCATTATTTCTTACGTTTATTTGTTGACTTGTGTAATGTCCATCTCTCCTGTGACAATAGAGGCTTTTCTTTTTCACCCAAGTATTCTAAGCACTGAGAACAGTGCCAGTAGGTGCTCCCTATATATTTGTTACATAAACAGGTTAACAAATTGATTAATTATATGGATTAATTAAATGAATAGTTCATTGACATGAATTAATGAAGTAATAGCATTTTAATAAACTCTATAAAGATATTACTGTGCTTTGAGATCTGCTTTTGCTCATCTAGCAAGATTTTATTTCATTTAGGTATCAGTAACTACCTGAAAAGAACCAGCACAGACTCTACATAGCAGACGAAGAATCAAACCAGAAAAAATACTGAGGGAGAACAGATGAAAATTGGAAAAGTTGCTCCTTCTTCAGCCAGAGTTATGATATTCTTTCTTACCTTGTATCAGTTCATGAGAAGATGTGGTTGATACCATCATCTTCTCTAGGGAGTGAAAGGGATACAGAATTTAGAAAGAAAGAGGAGAAGGACATTTTCTAAATGAAGAAGCAGAGAAATTTGCAGTCAGAGTAAACATCTCTTTTCACACAGTATGACTCCCAGACCTCCATCAAGAACCTAATGGCTCAAAAACTCTAACCTAGGACTGCCCTGCATTTCTTCTAGAGCTTAAAATCTCTAGGTTAAGCTTTTGCTTTTGCTTCAAATATAGACCCCTGAAAGACATAACATCTGAGGCTGCCTGTGCATAGCTTATACTGGAATATGAATGTAGAACGTAAGAGAAGATTCTGATTGTAGGTAGCAGGAAAGGCCATAGGAACAATGAATAGTTTTGAGATTTGAAGTGTTTGTGTGGGGAGGAAGCAGCAGAGGAACTGAGATTTCAGAGCGCCCTATTTGGAGATGTAATGCTGCTTAAAAGAAAAAAGTTGCAAATTCACAGCTCTGACTAAAACTGGCCCTGTTAAATCACAAATTACATATCACATCCACTTCCTTTTAGCCACATGCACACATGCACAGACATACAAAATGATTTCTTTTTATCCAAGTGTGATTAAATAAGATTTGGAAAATGGCTTCTTGGTGAGATTATTGTAATATACTTGAGTCAACAGGTTTTGCAGTAAAGAACATAAGTTGTTTTTGAACTATTGTTTATTTTCTGGTTTGAATAATGCAAAATGTTTTTATTTTAAAAAATGGGCAAATGCTAAGCAGACAGAACCCCATAGCGTGAAATACAGTAGTACATTTGAAGATTGCATTAAATATCTCCTTACAAGGAGAATTAGCCCCAAATGTATGCACTATATATTTCCTCAAAGCAAATTTAATTTGATCCATATTCTCAAATTTATAAGTTTTCTCTCTTTATTAAATCAGAGAACATATGACAGGTGTAAATGTTCCTATGTCAGTGCCTTTGTTTAAACTTATAGCACATGTAAAACCCCTCCTCACAACCAGCTCCAATCTTCCCAACACAATACAAGACAAATAATGAGATGCTGCTTAGAACCATGTTTTTTTTAAAATTATTTTTCTAATATTGTTAAGTATCATTTATCTTACTTTGATCTTTAGTCTTTCAAGGGAAAATGACATAAAAATCTATGCTATTAAAGATGTTTGTTTTTATCTAGAGGTGTCCTAATTTATAAAAGAAGACATGTTGCCCTTAAAATAGATCTATTGATTAAATTTGACCATGCTTCCCTACAAATTAACTTCTTGATCGGCAAACTGTTCTCAGTGAAGGAACTTTGGAATTGTCAGCACTGTTGATGGATGCATGGTAAACAGCATTATATTATGTCATTCATTTAATATGGGCTTTGGATTACAAATAAAGTTTACTGATCTTTGTAGCCAGCAAAATGTTGCTTTAGCAAGAAGCTTAATGTCATGCCTTATAGATGGAAGAAATATAGTATCACTAAAAGCAGGTGTCATTCAGTGTCAGTGCAGCCTTTGACACTGGATACTTTGGAACAATATTTCAAAAATCTGAAGATCTTGTCTTTTACCAATATTCGATCATTGCAATCCTTCCATTCTTTCTTCTTTCTCTCTTTTCCTTTTTTTCAACAACTATTTGTAAGCATCAATTATATGCCTTGGGTCCAAGGGTCAGGGCAGTGAGCAAGCCAGACTCAGGTCTTCTGCTCATATTTTCAAAAGTCTAGCAGAGAAGACGGGTAATTAAAATGTAATTGCAATGATGTGTGATGAGTATAATTCATTATTAGTACAAGATGGAAATGACTTTAGGACCTCAATGAAGTTCAGGGAAAGACTCTACGATCTCCTCCCATGAGACTCCAATCTCTTTTCTTTTACATATCTGTGGTCTCAGTGCCTTCTGGAATCACAAGAGAGAAGAGCTGGGCTTATTTGAACATGCCAAACATGTCAACTATGCCGGCAAGGATCTGAATGATATGAATTCCAGAAGCCAAGTGAAATTTATAATCCTCTTGGATACTCTCAGTCACTATAAGTTATACTTTCTAAAAACACCCAGCCACACTGGCCAGGCCCTTCAGAATAATTTTTTAGTTCATAACTGAGCTTCTCGCACCAGCACTGACATCTTCCTGGATGGTGAAGATGGAAATGGTGAGGGAGCTGAAATTTAGTTTGTGGCACTGCAGAGCTGTGGCCTTTGACGTCTTGTTCAATTAAAGAATGACACAGCCATGAGCCTGTCCAACCAGGGGTGGGTGGGGAAGTAAGGCCCACCTCATGAGGTGAGAGGGCTTAGGCAAGTCCTTCCCTGGGAAGTGTGAAACCCTTCATGAACCTACCTGTAGCTGAGTCACTCTGATTTTGCACAGGCTACAGGGAAGGAACGTGTTACCCAATCTAGCAGGGCTACCCCCTCAAGGTCAGTTCTGGAGTGTAGTAGGAAGCCTGAAGCCTCTGGTCTAGCTGCCAGCTTGGGCGCTGGAGTAGACACGCTGATTCTACAGGGAAAGCAGTAGCTCAGCTGTGCCTGGTGGAAATTTCTGATGCTCTAAATAGGCCCAAGACCCAAACAATATAGCATCTATCAAACATCTTTTTTGCTAGTGGAGGCTGAACTCAGGAGGTCTAGATCCCACCACCTTTGATACTTAGATCCATTTCTTCCCTTTTCCTTTTTTTTTTTTTTTTTTTTTCTTTTTCCACTCTGTGTCCTCTCTTTCCAGCCTCAGAGAGTTTTATGTCAATGGCCCTGTGCCCTTCACTGATCACTGAGCATTGGCTGAGCTCATGCTGGTCTATCCTGCCAGGTCTCCTGTCATTGTATCTCTGGGAGCTAGGAATAAGACCCTGGGATATTAGTGCTCTGCTCTAAATCTCAAGAGAGCTGACCCTTTCAGGGTCCGTGGCATCTGTCTTCTAAGTTTAGCCAGTGGAACTCTTAACGCTGCTGGAAAATTGGCAAAAAGAAATGAGAATCCAGGTATTTCTTTTCCTTTTCCTGAGTGCCAGAGATCCCAACCATGACCACGTCTCCTCCATATCCTGCTGGTTGTACTTGCTGTGGATCCAGATTCTAACAGCGGCCGCCAGTCAGGACTCCATCAGCACTGCCTCTGTTCTCTGTCTCTAGCCTAGGTTTGGGAATAGCTTTCTGCCGCTGCTAGTTTTTGCTTTTCCTCAATATTCTCAGTTCAACTCCTCTGTTCACTCATCATGTATGTGATCGATTCCCTGCTTTACAAATTTAGTTTCCAAAACTCTTAAAGTACTTTCTCTTTTTATGATTGGACCTTAGCTGATGCAGGTTTTAAATACAGTAAAGATTGTAGCACAGCAGTTCAGTGTAGGAAAAAGGCAGGATATTACTTGTACCTTTTAAGAAGCCTAGAAGTATGGAAGGTTAACTCTCTGATTGCAGAATCAGTACTGTACTTGATTATTATTTCTATAATGAGAAAAGACTTCTAACAAAAGAAAGTGTATCAGGTATCCTTTTGAAAAAGCCGTCAAGAAATCCAGTGTTAGAGCTACAATGTCACTTGTACATCAGTCAAGACATCATGAAAGGAACCTGGCTTATCTTTGTGAAATATTATTGTAGCTCCATTATCTTGTAAAATCCCAATGTCCCCTATCACAGTAATTTCTCTGTTAGCCTGACTTTTTAAGTTTTAAGGAAAAACCCAAAAATTCTAGGGGAAGAATGCCAGAATTTTCACTGAGCTTACCAAGGGGAAGAGTAGAGGATGAGTTACTAAAGGAGAGGGAAAATTTTACTTTTCATTTTATATATCCTTTGAAACGTTTTTTATACGTTTTTACTACGTGCAATTATTACTTTTCTAATAAAATTGCAAGAAAACAACCCTGAGAAATCTGCTGCGTTTTTGGGTGATTAATGTAAGGATGAACAGAAACCAGGTGCAGCCACTCTGGCTACTTGTGTCCCAGTGGTTCAGTGATGCAGCAGATTTATGGCTGCATCTCATTTGTGCGGACCTACCTTCTCTTTGTTCACCCCCATTTAGAACTTCCTTAAGAAGTTACTATGAGCTTATCAAGCAGCTGAGGTTGAAAGAATTCCTCCTGTTGCCCAACATATATACAGCTATGATATGAGAGCATTTTAGCGACAAGATGATAAGGTATTTCCCAGGGGCTACCTTTCCTGCCCCCCTCCCTTGCATCTACATGTGACTGTATAAATAGTTTACACTAATGGAATACACACAGAAATAATGTGTGTCATTTCAGGGAAATGATTTTGTTTTAAGAATCAAATGTGCTATCTAGCCTCTTTCTTCTTCTACTGGCTGGGCAGATGAGGTCTTAAGGAGAATAGGGAAGCCACAAGCTAGGAGTCAAGGTCTCTGAATCATAGTATGGGGCAGTGGTGCATTAAATATCATTTGGGGACAACTCGGGGTTTCAGAGACCCTTTCAGGAAGTCTATAAACTAAAAATTATTTTCACCATAACACTGAAGAAAACATCAGTGATATTAGTAAATGTGACTTTTAATATTGTATAGTGATATAAGTTAACGTTTGGGAGATCTGCATAACTCAGCAAACCAGTAATTTCCAAATGACCTATACATGATGTTAAGATCATCCAGGGGTAAAAGACTTATTCAACATACAAGACATGCCAATGCATTTTAATATAAAAAAGGATGAATGTTCATTGATATGGTCCAGATTCCACATTGCAACTAACCTTTAAAAAACTGCCACTTGTCAAGTTTGGATATAGTATCAAAGAAGAATGTCCACTTTTATTTGAAATGTTCACAAACATCTGAAAGGGCTGTGAAATTGCTCTTCCCTTTGTTTAGTATATTTCATTGTGAGACTATATTCTTTTAATATATTACAACCAAAACAACATATCACAAAAGATTAAATGAAAAAGTAAATATGAAGTCCAGCTGTCTTCTATTAAGCCAGACATTAAAGAGAGTCACAAAAATGTAAAACAATGTCACTCTTCTCACCAAATTTTTGTTTGGGAAAAGAGTCTAAACAAGTCTTGAGATAAAAAACTTTGAGAACCACCATTGAGGAAGAAACCCACCTGCAGATCAGGAACTGTTAAAGGTAAAGGAAATAAACTCTTAAGTTTGAGGCATTATGTATTTGGGGATCTACGTGTTACATCACTTAACTGTATTCTAACTAATGCACACCCTTGGGATCCTTGCCTCATATCCAAGAGTGAGATATCATACACTGAACTTTTCTGTAGCAGCAGGTTGATGAAGGCTTGAATATCTTCATGTCTACCATTAAGGAGAATAGGTTGATGGTTACTGAATAATAAAAATCAGCCAAACAGAAGAGGTCTTGATAATTTTAAAAAATGCTAAATGCTTGTGTTCTTGAGGGACAAAAAAATAATTTAATTTCCACTTAACACTGGTCAGGAACCTTCGTCCGTAAATGTTACTTTTAAGCCAGACATGAGTATTTGCCTATGTTATCATTTACATTATTCCATTCTAAGCTTCTCAGTGCTTTAGTATGAACACGCATATTTTGTTATCCCCTAACTGTAAGGTAATGAAAGTATGTCTTCTCTTTGTTTTCAGACACATCAAATTAATCGATCACTTTATTTACAGTAGTGAACAGTGGAACCAAAATGGTGTATTTGCATTTAGAGGTGTCTTAGACTGTAGATAGTTTTTAGGAACAACATTTCTTTTTTCTCTTTGTCAGATTTATGATTGAGGTAATGCAGTTACCTAATTCTTTTTGCATTCATATAAAAGGTATAAGACAAATGGTTTACTGTAATCCTATATCCAGTCAATATATTATTATTTTCTTTTAATTTATTTTTGGCTGCATTGGGTCTTCGTTGCTGTGCGCAGGCTTTCTCAAGTTGCAGCGAGCGGGGGCTACTCTTCATTGCGGTGCACGGGCTCTCACTGCAGTGGCTTCTCTCGTTGTGGAGCACGGGCTCTAGGCGCACGGGCTTCAGTAGTTGCTGCATGCAGGCTCAGTAGATGTGGCTCGCGGGCTCTAGAGCGCAGGCTCAGTAGTTGTGGCGCACGGGCTTAGTTGCTCCGCGGCATGTGGGATTTCCTGGACCAGGGTCCCGTGTCCCGTGTCCCCTGCATTGGCAGGCAGATTCTTAACCACTGCGTCACCAGAGAAGTCCAATCAATAAATTATTTAAAAGACTACTGACTGTGGGGAGAAGAAAGCGCAGTTTATATTGTTTATATCCTTGATGGATGCTTCCTCTCCAAGAGGAAAAAGGGGGAAAATTAATTCATGGGCAATCTATATTTTATTCATTTTTCTAACTTTTCTCTTTGTATCAGTTGTAACTGAAATCATCAGCAGACAGGCATCTAGCCGAATTGAAACAAATGTGGGCTAAAACTCTGCCCTGTCTGAAGGGCCCAGCCCCATTCTGGTACACTTCTGGATAAAGTGCTCATAGCTTGGAAGATTTATCTTGAGGATATGCCCTGATAGGTCTTTTCAAATCCCCTGAAGCTATAGAATATTGAGGTAGTCCATGTCATGAGATTCTGTGTCAGAAGCTCATAGCTAATGGCAGAGAATATAAAGCAGGCAAGTTTCCTGGAGCTATGGGATTTCTCTATCCTCAACTATACCCCACATACAGAGTAAACAAATAATGCTCTAATGTTACCAAAAGTGGCGGTCCGGCAGCTCGCTGCTCTAAAGCCAATAAAGAAGCAAGGTCAGTGGAAAAGTTGTTGCTTTATTTCAGAGGCTGGCCAGCTGGGGGTGGGGGACAGAATCCTGTCTGAAGGCCGACTCCCCTCTAACTGACGATCGGGGGCAAGAGCTTTTATAGGTGAAGGGAGGGGGCTACATTGCAGAAAGAGCGCAGTCAGCTCTGACCGTCATCTTGAAATTAGACACGCGGTGGTCTGACCAGTGTCATCTTGATTGTTTTAAGTACAGTTAATCTTCAGTTCCAGGGTCAGTTTGTTCCCATTTTTTTGAGGCCAGTTCTCGGAATTGTGGCAGCTTATGTCATGGCTACAGCCTGGTCATCATGTAGTTAACTTCTTCCTCCTGGTAGGGGTTTCAGTATCTATAAGACAGCTCACGGGATATGGCTCAGAATATTATCTATAGCCCTTGAAGAGGAACTAAAGGTCCTTGACTTTGCTTAATGACTAAACTATTATTATTTAGTCTTACTGGACTGTTTTCCTTTGTTTCTGCATTTTCTTACTTCTCTGATTAAACTTATTCTTTGGCTAAAGTTTTTCCACAGACAAAAGGCAGGCTGAGGACATGGGGGGGCCAGGACCATAGGGTCCTGCTCCGTTTCACTAATAGCCATTAAAGGGATTAAGGCTTGCTATATAATGGGAGCAACATTTATTTCCTGTTATAAAGTTCACAATTTCTTTGCTTAAATTTGTATTGCCAACTTCAGTTTATTTGGGGCAATAGCTTTAACCTTTGTGAAGGAAAGAGAGCATGCAACAAAATTATGTAAAATCTGTTGCTCATGGCATTGGCATAATTTATGGTTTTTTGGCATGTGCCCAGAATTATCCTAAATGGCTCAGATATTTTCCAGTTCATTAGTCTTCCCCATAATCAATGAGGTAAATATGATTTTTTCTCCTCATTTTGCAGATGAGGAAACTGAAGCCTAGCAGTTAGTAATTTGCTTCATCTGCTTCACCTGATTTTGTTGTTTCCCCCAATACCAACACCATTCAACCGACCCTCTAGCCAGAAACTGGGGAATCCACCATGACTTCTCCCCCAAGCTCCCTTTCCCTTCGCGGTCACCAAGTCCTATGACTTTTGCCTCCCTCACATCATTACTAGAGATGACATCCATCCCCACAGTTGCTGGCTGACATACATCATCAACTCTTGACTGCCCCACAGATAAACTGTCCCAAACCATTTTTTCTGGCTGCCTGCCTGACTCTCTCCAGTCCACTTTGGACACTGGCAACAGGGTGATCTTTCTAAAAGGGCAAATCGTATAAGGTAATTTACCTGCTTGAAACACTTCAGTGGCTCCCTGTTAGCTACAGAATAAAATCAGACTCTCCAGCGTGGCACACAAGGCCCTCCACAGTTTGACCTCTGCCTGTCTCTACTTTTATCCCTTGCCATCCTCCCCCACCTCCTGCAGCCTCCTGTACTTACACTCCTGTCTCACTGGAGGGATGGCCATGCTTTTGCTGCCACACACATGCTGTTGCCTCTGCCTGCAGGGTCCCTTCATCCTTACTTCTCTTGGCTAAACCCTATTTAACCACTCACTTGGCTCTGATGTCAGTTTCCAGGAAGGCGTCTCTGATTCTTACCTCTTATGTGTCCACCCCTCTCCACTTCTGTACTTATCGTATATTTATCTCTCAGTATTTTGTTGTCATCACTCTGTCTTCCATACACGGACTTGCATGAGAAGCTTGGACCAGCAGCTGGCTTGGCTTTAAATCTTGGCCCTTCCCCTTAATATCTGAATGACCTTAAGTTACTCTATTTCTCTGACTCTTAGTCTCCCAGTAGTAAAATAGGAATATTAATTATACTAACTTCAGAAAGTTTATGTAAATCTGAAATGATTTCACGGGAGTAACGTTCTTAGCTATGGGCTCATACGGTGAGAGTATTCAATAAACATGAAATATCAGTATTAGCTCGTCTCTGAGAACATAATAGTAATACTTTTATCCCAAAGAATTTTCTTCGTAGTATTTATTCTCTGAAATTGTCTATATGTGTTGAATATCTGTCTCCCCAGACCTAGAAACTAAAATTCATAGAGCAGTGAACTTGGTATGCTTGTCCACTATTGTAATCTTATCACCTAGTATGTCATGAGCAATCAATATATGTCATCTGAATAAATGAAAAAAATAAGTATACCATGGCAGCAACCTAAAAGAGCTGACATGAGCAGGGAATTGAGAAGTATTCCAATTGGATTAAAGACATTCAAATATTGCACAGAGTGATTCTGGATCATCTTCACCAAGAATAAATGGTGCTGTGTAAGACTTTATAAGATTATATTGATAATTTGATCTCACTTCATGATTAAATTATGTGCCTCTCTATCTGGTACAATCAGTAGTCCATTTTAATCACAAAAATTACTGAGATGAACAAAGGCTAATGTGTGAGGGCAGTATTTGCTTGTGATACACAATTGTTTACAGTGGTTTGACTCTTTTACTCTCTTTTTTATTGTTAATTTTTATTGGAGTATAGTGGCTTTACAATGGTGTGTTAGTTTCTGCTGTACAGCAAAGTGAATCAGCCATATGTATACATATATCCCCTCTGTTTTAGATTCCCTTCCCATCTAGGTCACCATAGAACATTGAGTAGAGTTCCCTGTGCTATACAGTAGGTTCTCATTAGTTATCTGTTTTATACATAGTAGTGGATATATGTCAATCCCAATCTCTCAATTCATCCCACTCCCCCCCTTGCCCCCTTGGTAATCATAAGTTTGTTTTCTATATCTGTGATTCAATTTCTGCTTTGCAAATAAGTTCATCTGTACACTTTTTCTAGATTCCACATATAAGTGATATTATATGATATTTGTCTTTCTCTTTCTGACTTACTTCACTCTGAATGACAATCTCTAGGTCCATCCATGTTTCTGGAAATGGCATTATTTTGTTCCTTGTTATGGCTGAGTAATATTGCATTGTATATATGTACCACATGACTCTTTTACTCACTTTTTAAGTTCCTTTTAACTTGATTTCTAACTATAAGCCATTGATGTTACTGAATGACCAAGACATTAATTCTACTTCTGCTGTTTAAAAAATAACATCCCTGAAATTGTAAAGACTGTAAAGACATCCAATAGAGACAATTGCTGCAGAAAATAAGATCATGGTGCCAAATATCTGGCCAAGTGAGACTCGTGTCACAAGTGGAAAGGGCTCCACACCTGAATATATACTCTTGTAGCCAGCTACGAGGTGTGAAAGGTTCCACTGGATGTTTTTTAAAATCTGGCTGTAGGGCAAGGACACCAGCAGGACTGGGCATGTCAGGGAGGTGGACCAAGTGCTTTGAGAAGCTGTGAAAGGAGAAACAGGAGTCCCTTAACCACTGACAGCCCTCCCACAATTCCTTGAGGCAGTTTAATGACCTGTTGGGAGGCTTCCTCCCTCTAATGTCACTCTGTATCCATGCAGCCAGGCTCTGTCTCCACGATGCACGATTATAACCACTCTTAGATCTTTTTGAATATGAAGATTCCCAGAGTCCTGGCTGGACTCATTGAATCAGTATCTCCCAAAATTACATTTCTAATTCTCTGTAGCTAAAATGATCATAAATCTTTGTTTGCCCAGGTCAGTCTTCATCTTCCCTTGTTATTCTACTATACTTCACTCCAAAAATGACCTGGTTTGGACAAGAAATTCTATGTTCACATCATCTACAGATCAAGACTTCCTCTCAACTACTGTTTTGCATATTTATGCTCTATATTTATGGAGATCTTGCTAAAAACTTCCTTTGAGATATATAGATATATCATATATATTATACCTGCATGTGTGCACATACATGCATACTCACATACATATAGACACAATTTTCAGACTCCAATTTCACAGTAGAGGTACCATAATAAGCAAGCAATGATGTCGTTTTGTGTCCTCACTATTCTATTCTATAAAATGAAGTTTTGGCCTAGTTAAAGTTTTCTTCAATCACTGTGATTCTTACATTACTTCGGAATGTTTAGCACCAACCCCTAGTCATTTAAACAAAGCATCAAACCCAAAGGCCAAGGAATAGTATGCCAGTGTCTGGCTGATTACCTCTTGTCCTATTTACCCATTGCTTTGTGTTCAGTGATGGCAAGCATTCAATGAAGCTTGAAATGACAAAACAGACCCCACAAAAACCAAAGTGTATCAGTAACATAGTTCCAGTCTAACGTTTTTGGACAGCTCTGTGGTTTCAAAATTGGATTTTTCTCATATCCAGAGCGCCAACAACTAAATCTATAGGTTGATGGCTTAATCTATATAAAACTAGAATAAGAACAATTATTTCCTACCTTTTAAAGATGGGTTAATTGGTTTCTAAAATTTAAGACTTTAGAAAAAAGTCAGAATAAACTGTGCTTTGTTTATCTCTGCATCTCTACCCTAAGCCCAGTTTAAGGCCAAATTGGTGGTTAATAAATACTAGCTGAATTAAATTGAATAAATTAATAAACAAATAAAAAAGAACTTCTCTAAGTCAGTAGTTCTCAACCAGGGGAAATTTTGCCTCCCAGGGGACACTTGGTAACATCAGGAGACATTTTTGGTTGTCATGAAGGGGAGGTATTACTAACATCTAGTGGGTGGAGTCCTAGGGTGCTACTGAATACCCCACTACGCACAGAAAAGTCCCTAACAACACAAAAATCTCCAACTCCAGATGTCAGTAGTGCCAATGTTGAGAGATCCTGCTTTAGGTCATTACTCTAGATTACTTCCAATTTTTTGTAACCTTAATTATCAATTTTACAAACTTATTTTCCTTCTGTAGAGCAAAACCAAAGACTGCTCACCCTCTCATTACTATTGGATAAAGCCCAGCTTTGTTGACTTGGCCATCAGAACACTGACAAATGTTATTATACCCCACCTACCTGCCCTTATTTCCTATTATTACTCTTCAACTAGAACTGTCCACAGTGGTCATACTCCCCTGAGAGGCATGTTAAAACATGGATTGCTAAGGCCCTTCCCTAGAGACTTTGATTTAGCAGGTCTGGGGTGGGACCTAAGAATCTGCACATCTAAGGCATTTCCTGTTGTGCTGATGCTTCTTGTCTAGGTACCACACTTTGAAAACATTGATCTACAGCAAGATGATCCACTTCTTTACAAATTCCCAAAATAACTGTGTTCTTCTTCATCTCTCCAGTTATTTTTAATGAAGACTGTCTGCTTCCCTTTATAAATACAGTCTTCATTATTAGTGGGTTCCAAATTTGCCCACCCACTAAAATTTCTTTATAAGCCCCAAATCAGTACTCATGGTGCTTTCATGGTTATTCAAGGATGTGTGCAGAGCAGTGAACATTTTGAGGCACCCAATGTACATGTTCTTAGCTGAGGCTGAACAAGACAATGCTCTGTCTTTTGCTTCTCATACGATGAACAAGTGCCCTTTTCACAGTCTATTTAGTGCCATGTTTTTCTGTATTTGGGTGCTTTTGTTGGTGATTTGGCTGGGTAAGATATCCCCCAAACATAGTGCTGAAGTGCTGATGAGTGTTCCTAGGTACATGAAAACTGTTCTGTGCCTTATGGAGAAAATGCATGTGTTAGATAAGCTTCCTTCAGGCATGAATTATAGTGCTGTTGGCTGTGAGTTCAATGTTAATGAATAAAAATAAATTATTAAATGAGGTGATTTTAAACAGAAACAAGATTATTGTATTGATGGTTAGTGAAAATGTTGTGAGTGGATGCTCACAGGAACCTAACCCTGTTTTTCCCATAGGAGCAATGATTCAGTATTTATAACTTAGTGTTTGCAGTGACTTTATAGAACATAACCACTGCAAGTAACAAAAATCAACCGTAAATAAATCTCTCTCACCCACCTTCCCCACTAGTTTTTCCAACTGTGCTGTATTATCAATACAAAGAGCTTCCTTTCTTTACATTTAAAAAGTTCTCCCTATTTGTGGGACTTTTAAGCAAACGAACTTCCCTGCAACAATGCTGTTGTTATTTTGTGTTTTATATTCATTTGGTTTCTTCTTTGTTAAGCATAGTGCTAAGTACTTAATGGGTGTTTACTAAATATTACTGAATACATTAATTCAAATGCAAATATGTTGTTTCTGTAGAGGGACATTACAGTATTAGCATGGATTAGTTTGCTTATTCCCTGGAATCTAATAAAGCCCCGAGGAAAGAGGCCACCTCACAAGTCAGTGTTAAGAAAGGCTAAGTTATAGAATTTTTCCCCTTTGGCAAAAGGTCAAATCCATTAAATCCTATTTCTTTCTTCCATCTTTCTCTCTCCCTCTTCCCTCTATCCCTCTCTCCCTCCCTCCCTTCCTTTCTCTCTCTCCCTTTCTCTTTATGGGTTTGAAACAATTATATGATTCAAATGAATTAAGTGTTTTTGTACCAGTGAACCTTATTGGCACGTCGGAAAAAGGGGGTAAAAATCGACCTGACATTAGTTGCCAAACAATGTATTCATTTTCCTTCCCTGTGCGTTTCTGGATCTAGATTCTGTTGGAGCTGAACTTTTGGCCTCAGAGTAGAAAACTCCCATAGGTGGATTTTGCTTACAGAAAAGTTCATGGTAATGATTATTCCTGGACTGTGTGCGAGCTACATGTGTGTCCCCATCTTTTGCCCCCTGAAGATATTTGAAGGCTTATGTTTTGTTGACAGTGTCAACCTGACAGGATGGATGTAAGACCAACTTCAGTCTACCTGGTAGATATCCCAAATGTCTGAAAATGTGAAATGTTTGTCTTTGCCATCATTGCAAAGTTTTTTTCTCTAGTGATTTCCCTCAAAAGCTCTCATATCAAAGCCTCAGAGGGGAATGGGTGGGGGATTATCTTTCATTAGCTTATTCTCACCTAAGACAGAAGCAGAGGATTTTAATGAATTTTTCTAACTTGAGATAAACAGAGTTAATATTCAAAACACGTAAATATGGATACTGCTTGAGCACAAACCAGCAGAACTGATGCCAACCATAGCCCTATGTTGTGCTAAGAGTGAGACTGTAGTTGCTGGATCTTTAGGAGGATGGGGAGAAGACATCGTAGAGGGGAGCCAGGGCAGTGGCACAGCACTCAGGGAGCGTGGGACAGTGCTATTTACTAACCGATTTGGAAGTATTTCGATATTCTAACAATTAGATAGGCTGAACCAAACAGGCTGAAGATCAGCTATGAAGACTATCAGAACATTATTCTGTCTGGGAAGTGCTAACCAGAAGAAAATTGACTTTTATTTTTTAAGATGCTATCTGAACACTAGATTTGGCTTCTATCTTTTCCAATGGGAGAAATACCATCTGCAGATGAAAATTTTCTAATACAGTCAGAAACCTGCTTCATATTTTCTATCCCAATCCCAAGGTTAAATGAACAGAACTCTAAGAACAGAACTTTCAGAAATATTCACTACAGAATGGATTAGGGAAGGCCCAGTACTGTAATTTGCAGGGAAGGTGAATATATGTAGTAGAGTCACCTAAGGAGCTTTTCATTTTACCTTCCCCAGAAAATGGTGATGTGCTTCTCTATCTCAGAGCCCATCTGTGAACTGTTGGGAAAGGCCATATCCATGGGAATGAGGGAGTAGAAGAAAGCATGAGAGCTGCAAATCCAGAATTAAAGTCTATGGATTAAGGAAGGGGCTAGTCCAATCCTGGGTCTATTATTGTAGACTGTAGGAAAACAGGGTATGTGGTACAAGGCCACTGCAAGAACTATAGGGAACTAGTAAAAGAGAAACATAGATGCACCTGAAAAGTATGCTAAAAAGTCAAACTTCTGGTACTGTTGGGTATCGTGATGGAAAATTCTTCATAGTTGATATATTCGAAGGAAATTTTCACTTTCTGGCCCTGGTTTCCATGAGATGAATAGCTATATTGCAGTAACTCAGCATTGTGCTGTGCACAGGTGTAGAATACAGTGAGCGATTACAGCCTTGCGATCCAGGATAAAACAATGCGAACATGAATGGTTACTGAGTAGTATCAGTGAAAGCTCCAACTTAGATGCAGACTGCAATGAGGGTTGATGTTCTGAAAATTATTCTTGTCACAAACATACCTGTTGGCTGATGATGTGATGTTTATATGTGTGAGCAAAAGGGGTTAGCAGGTCTCTGTAAATCATTCTGTCCTTTTGGCCTTTTGTTTTCTTAATCTGTCAATGGCAATTTGGCATGATGTGACCTTTTAAAGTCCAGGACTCTGCCTGTCTTGTTCACCAGGGCCTGACACAGAGTACCTACTCAAGAAATATTTGTTCAGTGAATGAGGAGCCCTTTAACAATTGGGAGCATGTACCTCTGCAGAGCAATAGACTCTGAACCCATTCTGAAATCACTTCTGCTTTCTTGCCTCTTCAAATCCAAGAGTCAGAACACATAGAGGGAACTCTCCACCAGGTAAAAAAATCCCCCAGTGACTATGGAGTCTAAGGTTAAATATAATTTTTTCAAGTTGTCTTCTAGGATTCAGAGTTCTTAGTTTCGACTCAGTGGTCCCAGAGGAAGCTCAAAGAGCAGGAAAAAATGTGAAAGGACTGAGTCTATTTATAAATTACCTTTGGTGCTGCACAGAATATAGTCAAAACTTGAACTTGTGATCTTTCAAGTCTCCCAACAGCCATGTTCTCGACCCTGCTATCCTTCCACCTCCCTAAGTCAGTGAGAAGATTTAACAGATTCTGTTGATGACTGATCTCTGTTTAGCAATCCAGCACTTGTGGTTGTTTCTATGAAACTATAATCTCCAGGTAGAAAGTGATCTATCTGGTTCCTTGATGCCAGACCACCAGTTCAACTGATCCATCAAGTTCATTGACCTTCTATGAACCTTATAGTGTACTTCTATGTAGGCAGAACTCAGGGCAGTGTGTCTGTTATATGAATGGTATTTATGTCTCCTTTTCTAACCTTAGGCAACTATTACTTCTTTATTTCTTTTCCTGTATTGAAAACACTTTAAAAACTGGAAGGTACATTTTGATATATTTGAAATTTCTTATTATTCTTAAAATAATTCGACTTCATTAAGGGCAACTGAATTCTTAGAATAATAGTTCACACAGACTGTCATCTTTGTGAGGCCCCTATACTTTGCTTTACTACAGTATCTAGTACCTATTCTAACTCTGTGTACATAGTAGGCACTCGATAAATATTTGCTAAATTAAGAAATGAATGCCCTTTGTGATGCTTTTTGTTTCCTCCATTGCTTCTTAGCTATAGACACAGAAGAATAAATTGACTGGAAATGACTCTTAAGGCTTTGAAATCATAAGCAAAGCAGAGATTGAATTTTCAGTCCTAGAAAGATCAGGTGAGAAGTTTTCCAGCAGAAGGCATAGTGAGAAAGACTTCTCTTGCCCCGAGCAGAAGAGTTTAGGACTGTGTTTTATTGTAGCGGTAACCATTAGGAGAGCCGTCAAAGCATGCTCACTGCAGTCGGTTATTTCATGGCTCTGTCCCAATCACACGGAAAAAGTATATTTATTACAGAAGAGAATACAGTTCTTCCTTCCGTTGATTTTTGAAGGGCAGAACAATTTAAAAGATGTTACATTTGACAGAAATGTCAGAAACCTAGCAGAATTTTAAAATAATTAAATGAAAGCCTAGAGGTCTTAATTATCATATGAAGAATAGGTTCTCTGATCTGTGGTTAGTCACTTAGCTAGGACACTAAGCTCCTAGTCTTTTGTTATGTCCTCCTTCTCTAAAACATTTGATTTGTGTCCCTTTTCTTTTCTTTTTTTTTTATTTTTATTTTTTTTTTATTTATTTATTTTATTATTTTTAGCTGTGTTGGGTCTTCGTTTCTGTGCGAGGGCTTTCTCTAGTTGCGGCGAGCGGGGGCCACTCTTCATCGCGGTGCGCGGACCTCTCACTATCGCGGCCTCTCTTGTTGCGGAGCACAGGCTCCAGACGCGCAGGCTCAGTAGTTGTGGTGCACGGGCTTAGTTGCTCCGCGGCATGTGGGATCTTCCCAGCCCAGGGCTCGAACCCGTGTCCCCTGCATTGGCAGGCAGATTCTCAACCACTGCGCCACCAGGGAAGCCCCTGTGTCCCTTTTCTTTTGAATTTTGCTCCCTGTTAGATTTTCAATAAGTAAATAAAACCCTGAATTTGGAAACAGCTGTGACTAAATAGAGCAATTGTTGGGGCTAAAAGTAATGAAATCCATGTTTAGTTTGACTCACTTGAGCAATAGGAAAAACTTAAGGCATGTAAAATTAACATACCTATAAATTATCTTATAAAGCACTACACAGGTACTCATTAGCATTATTCTTACAAAAATGATCCAATACAGGGAACGTAACTGTCAACTGTTGGGAATAATTTTTTATGTCACCCATAGACTATGCTTTATTTCTTTATGGAAATATCTCAGACAATCTCCCTTAAGTGATATTTATATATGAACAAGACTGTGGGTAATGGGAAGAATTAAAAACAGAAGATCTAGTTTCTAATCTTGTCTATAACACTTGCTAGGTTTATGATATGGACAAGTCATTTTCTTCTCTAAAGCTACAGTTCTCTTATAAAATTAAGACAAAAATAATACTAAGAGCACAGCTGAAATTTCAAATATGAAACTGAGTGATAGTTGACAAGAATTCCATTACTACAAATAATTAAAGTAATGAATCATAATGAAATGTCAGGCACTGGTAGAGACTGGTAAGAAGTTAAGTCTCCAAACCTCACCCCACTGCAAACACTCCACCCCCAGCAAACAGCACCTGTACGTTCTACCTGGAGCCCAGTATTCTTCACACATACATAATGGCTCTAAAATATAGTTGTATAACAACAGTAGGGGCCAGGTTTTATGTGACCTTTATATGCACACAGTGAGAATTTTGTGTAGTGTCTCATTTAATCCTCACTACACACCTAAAAAGTATATGTTATTTCCCCACTTTATAAATAAGGGAATGAAGGCCAGAAGAGGTAAAGTAAGTTGCCTAAGTTTAGGCAATTTCTATGCAGCAGAGAAACAGCTGAAGTCTAGGCTTGTTAAGTCTAAAGTCTGAGATGTTTCCTAGTATACTCAGGGCCTAAGAACCTAACCATGCCTACAAAGACCTAGATATTATGTTCTGGGCATAACACTTATATTGCCTAATATTTCAAGAGCCATATCTTTAATGTGTAGATTTCCTCTTTATTTTTGCTTTATTATAATGATTCATTACTCTGCACAGAAACTTTGGAAAATTGTATGAAGAAATTGGGCTGAATGAGGTCATCTGTAAAATGACTTGGTTATGTCCTCTCCAGGTTTTATAGTTCTATAATTCTGCTAAGGGAATTTTATAAACATACTTTCTCAATCAATTTCTTCACTTTTTCTTGGCTTCCTTTAACAATATTATATTACAGTGTCAAAAAATAAAACATGACCTCTTAATATAAATGCCCCTGTATTAGTCAGGGTTCTCCAGAGAAACAGAACCAATAGGAAATATATATATTTATGTGTGTGTGCGTGTGTGTATAGCTATTTGTCAATATATCTAAAAGGATATTTATTATAACTAATTGGCTTATGCAATTATGGAGGCTGAAGTCCCAATATCTGCAGTTGGCAAGCTGGAGACCCAGGAGAGCTGATATGTAGTTTCATTTTGAGACCAGAGGTCTGAGAACCACGAGGGCTTATGGTGTAAGTTCCAATCCAAATGCCAGCAGGCTTGAGACCCAAGAATAGCCAATGTTTCAATCCATGTCCAAAAGCCTGAAAAGATCAATGTCCCAGCTCAACAGTCAGGCAGGAGGAGTTTCCTCTAATTCAGCCTTTGTCTTCAATTCAGATCAATTGATCGGATGAGGCCCAGTCACATTAAGGATGGCAATCTGCTTTACTTGCTCTACTGGTTCAGATGTTACTTTTATCCAGAAACACTCTCACAGAAACACTCAGAATGATGTTTGACCAAATTTCTGGGTACCTCGTGGCTTAGTCAAGTTGACACATGAAATTAACAATCACACCCCCAAAACATGGTGCTAAATTGATCAGAGAAGCTCTCTCTGTCCATGGCTTTGACAGCATCAGGACAAAGAGCGAAAATATGGGCTTGGACTTTCTGAACATCAGTTTGATTTCTCCATCCTCTCTCCAGAGGGCCAGAATAAGAATTACCATTAAAGACAATTTATAACACTTCTTTGGTATGTAATTAAAAATTTAAAAATGCTAAAACATAAAATAGATACAAAGAAATGGAAAGAAGTCTGATCTTCTTATTAAAATTATTTCAATGCTTAAAATTTGAGGGTACCCCCGTTTTGCTGATATTCTCAGTATGCTTAGTTTGTTCTTTTGTAGTCAACACTGTCCTCTGTTCCCACAGAATGACCACTCAGATCCAACTCGAGTCATAGGCAATTGAAGACAGAAATCTTGTGTGAAACGCTTTCATCTGTCATTTGTTGGATTTTGCGTTTTTATATTTTTTTGAACAATCTTCTCTATTTTTATTTAACAAATAGTGTATGCTTTATTTATGGTTAACAACTGCTATATCTACAATTTATTTATTTCTAATAAGTTACTAACAACATTAAAACCCACACATTCACCTGATGCAGTAGCAAACACATAATGTTGCATTCTAAGGTTCAAAAAAAGAAAAGGTTGATAAAAGTATGATGCTCATGGATGTCTCTAATACTAACTGACTTGGAAAGATAAATATCTTGGCCACAACTGATGCTTGGCATATGACTCACAGGAATGTAGAATTAAATCCCTCTCTCAAACTTTAAAATTTTCCCCATTCCATGTCTAGGCAAAGCGACATCAGTGATTTTTTTTTCATTTGATTATTCCCTTGATAACTGCTAATTTTGTATCTCTCCAAAATTCACATGTTGAAATTGAACCCCTAATGTATTTGGAGGTGGGGCCTTTGGGAAATAGGTCATGAAGGCAGAACCCTTATGAAGGAATTAGTGCCCTTATAAAAGAGGCCCCAGAGAACTCTTTTGCCCCTTGCACCATTTGAAGACACAGCAAAAAGTCAGCTGTCTATGAATCAGAAAGCAGACTTTTAGCAGATACTGAGCCTCCCAGAGCCTTCAGTCTTGGACTTTCCACCCTCCAGAACTGTGAGAAATAAATTTCTGTTGGGTATAAGCTACCCAGTCTTTATGGTATTCTGTTAGGGCAGCCCAAGCAGACTAAGATAATTACTTTCATATAGAGAATGATATATGGCATGTATAAGTATTTGAATAAATAGTTGCTGACCTTGCATCACAGGCAAATAGGTATAGTTACATTTCATGCTGAGCATATTATTATATGTTCTATACACTCTTTGCATAGTAGGTATGGATCAATCTTGTGGGGATATACTTGATACTTGTTGATTCATTCACTCAGTGTACTCAACAAATATTTGAGTGACTACCATATGCTAAGCTTCTAGGTTCTGGAGCTATAGCAGTGAACAAAACTGACAAAACCCCAACCTTCAGGAGCTTGTACTCTAGTTTGATTTCATGGTATTCTGTATTTGCCTATGCCTTCACATGCTCCCCATCCAGGCAGAAGGTACTACCATGTTGCTCTCTACAACTTTATCTTTTTAGCATAGGAGGTTAGAGGTACTTTACAGTTCTAAAACAAATAGTGCATATCTCACAATTTTTTGTAATGTATGCCATATACACCATGTAGGGGTAAGGGGAGTATTTAAAATAAATTGCAAATACTAGACTGGAACGTTAGAAAGCGAAAGATAGTACCAAGATATGAAGAATATTTTTTGGAGCAAAGAGAGTGGCTGCAGAAAGAGAAAGGAACTGGAGAAAAATGGTGCAATGAAATGCACTGAGGTTTGGATAAGGTTTGTTACCCAAATTTGATAGAAGGGTATCAGCTGACTAGTGGAGAGATTTAAGGGGGGTAATTTTAATGAAATACAATAGTGAATCAGAAAAATGTGATTTTAGTCATGTCCTTTTGGCTTAATTAGAGGGGAGAAGGTTTAGAAGTAGAACTGCTGATAGGGAGTATGCTTCAGGGATTCAGGCCAGAGATCATTAAGAATTTGTAGAGATGGAAAGGAAGAAGTAACTATTAAAGATGTTAAATTAAAATTATATGTGGGAGAAGTATGAAGAATCAAAGGTAACTTAGAAAGTTGCTTGCCTTGGGGACAAAATAGATGGTGGCATCTCCCACAGTAATGGAAATGCTACATAGAAAAAAGAGGAATTTAATTTTTTTAAATTTATTTTTAACTCTACAACAGGCATCGTTTAGATTTCTTTATGGAGAAGTGTTAGTTGTCATTAGAATATTAGAATTTTATGTTTTTTATAAGTTGTGAGAATACTGAAATACATCATAGAATAATTTCATTCCCTATCTAGAATAGGAACAGTTGACATATTCTTAATAGGTTGATATTTCAATAGCTCTAGTAAAGTAAGTATAGTCCTTTGCTTTTTATCCATGTCTCTGGAATAATTATGTAACATACCCCCCAATATAATTCTAAATAATCACAATAAAAGGAACTATGCTGATGATTTTAACTTTTACAGCATCGTGTCTCTCCTTTGAAATTTTGTTCAAGGGAATTAACTTAGAAAAAGTTTGAATAAATTGCATTATAATTTAAATAATATAGATAAATATAATTTCAGCAACTAATGATAACTACTTTTTTCTAAAGCTCTTTATGGTAGAAATCAATTCAAACATTACTCAGTGCTTATGAATAATAATGATCTCTAAGAGCAGCAGTGATAAGAATGGCTCTTAATAATAGCTAACAACTGCTGAGCACTTATTGTGTACCTGCCACGGGGCTAAGTACACTGTCTCATTTAATAATAGATATTGTTACTGTCCTTGTTTTTTGGATTGAGACCCTGAGACGTAGACAGGTTTTATTTTTGGTGACTAGGTTTCCATTGGAGCCAGGTTTTGAACCCAGGGATTTGAACCAATGGTGCCAAAAGGGGGTGGGGGGGTGGAATGGAACAGAAAAACTTGAGTTGTATACATTTTTTTTCTCATGGAAATTTTTTTTCTCATGGAAATTTTTTATTGATCCACATAACAAGCATGTCAGGTAGACAGGTGTTATTATCTCCCTTCAAACCTGAAAACTTGTCTCAGGAAGATTCATGAATTGTCAAAGTCAACAGTTTTTAAGTGGTAGAGTCAGAATTTAAATGCACTTTGTTTTTGTTTTTTAATTTTAAAATTATATTAACCTTGTTGGAAGAAGAAAGGTCTGAACTTCTCTAAGTCAGGTTCTCAGAGTTTATTGTGCTTAAAAATTACCTGGGGAATTTCTTTAAAATAAAGATACCTGAGCCCAACATTTCAAATCCCAGGTGATTCTGATGAAGGTGGGTCTCCATTTACCTTTCAACAAAATACCACCTTAGAGGTAGAACTTAAGTGGGCTGAGATGAGGGGAGGATTTGACCAAAGGCGCCATTGGAAAACCTAAGGTAGAAATCAGACAAGTTGATGGACAGAGGGTGTGTAGAGGTGAGAATGAAAAGTAGGGTAGAAAATAAGCTGGGATGAGTTTATCCAGATCAAGATTGCAACCTTATATTCATATCTCAAGTACCTATACTTCACTCTTATGCTTGGGAAGGACTTAAAGGGTTTTGAGCATATAAATGTGTTATGATGATTAAAATTGGCAGTGGTAGGAAGAATGGCTTCTGGTGCAATTTTAAGTTGTACAGATTTAAGTGAGATGTTATGAACCTGAATTAGGGTATTACAAATTGTAATGGATGGAGTAGAAAAGACATAACCAGTCTACTAGTTGACTAATCAGAAAAGAAGAACAGAAAAAGTAGAAGTTCAAATATAATGGGCTTTTAAATCTGTATCACTGAATATATGCTCCTGAAGGGAAGAAGTTTAAAAATTATTCTGGCAGAGTTTTCTTCAAATTTCAAAAAGTATCAACAGCTATTTTTTAAGTTATTAAAATGTTTTATGATGTTTATGAGGCCTTGCGGATCTCCAACTTAGGATGGGTGGGTGTCCACCCAGTGTTTCTGGAATCTCTTTTAAGAGTTGAAGGTCAACTACTTGGGATTCTTGGATCTTCTGTAGTGCATTGTCTTCCTCTAGGGTGAAGTAACAGTATCCAACTCTACAGAATGCATTAGGGTCATAGAGTTTGCAGAGAATGTTATAGAAACCCATAGAAGCTTTCTGTGAAATTAAACTTGGGTGAAACCATTTAGCTTTCAAATGGGTGAAAGCTCTCATGAAGCTTGCAGACAGGTATTCTGTAGGGTTTAGGTTGTGGGGAAGAACGGTCAGGGAAGCACAGCATTCCAAAAATACACAGCAAGTCTTGGCAAACTTTGCCTCTCATGGTATCTAAGTGCATCCAACAGATGGGGATTCCTTAGTGAAGCAGAGGGCAGAATTAAAGGAAGAACAGCTCTGGCCAAGTACTAGGTACAATTAATGGTTTCCTCTTTATAAAAACTGTTCCTAACAAATGCAGGTGAATGAGACCATTGAAAAGACTCAAAGAACATGCTGGGGCCAAAGTAATAAGAAACTGCTAGCATGGATCAGTGAATTCTATTTTTTTTTCTTACTATTTTTGTGGATGAATGCTAAATATTCAGAAGGAGAGAATTCATTTGTAAGCTTTAGAAAAATGCCTTCTCATATTTAATAAAAATAAAATAGCAGCTATGTGAGAAATATCAATCTTTACCAAAACCATTATTTTTTTCTCCCTGATTGACTGTATTGAGGCCAGTTGAACATTTCTGACTTTATTATGCATACTTCTGAGGGGGCCATCAGACAAGTCAGTTGTTCTCAAACCTGCTACACATTAGAATCTTTCTGGGGAACTTTAAAAACACCTGGGCCACACCCCAAGAGAGCCTGATTTAATTAGTCTGAGCTAGGTTTAGGCCATGGATTTTTTTTTTTTTCTTAAGTTGCCAGCTGATTTTAATATGCAGCCAGGGCTGAGGACCAATGAGATGGATAAATGTCAGAATTTCAGTGCTAACTGGTACAAAACCATATTTTTCATGGGACCAGTGACTCCAAGTATTGAGCAAAATGCAGTAAGGATGGAAAAATTGGGAAAATGAACTACATTATACATTTTTTATTTGTAAGATTCTGCTACTTGGCTTGATATAGTCACAAGGGAGGAGAAATACTTGACATGCTGTGAGTTTCACCCAGGCTGCTGCACTCAATATCCTTGTAGGGGAAGAAACTTCCTTATTTGAGTGTCTGCTGTCATGCATGTCTGCCTTACATGGATATTCATATCGCTTTCTCTTTTTCTAGAAAAAAAAAAAAAGAAATTGTAAAATTCCAGTAAATTATTTTTTTAAAACTATTTTTATTGTAAAATATAACACTCAAACAAAAATATGTGTTATGTGCATGAAACAAAGCAAATTCTTGTGTAAACATCATCCAGGTCAAGAAATAGAAATAAAAAATAGCATCTCAGAACACTGCAATGTGCCTTCTTCCAAACTTCCACCAATATCCTGACATTTATGGTAATATTTATTTCCTTTTGTTAATGCTGTTATATGGATTAAGCATTGCTAAACTCTATACTGTTACTAAACACATTTATATATATATTTTTAAGTATAAAAGACAGGTTTTGGTAACAGCTTATGAAAAATTAAAGAGTACAGTATGTACTTTTTTCTGTCTGGCTTCTTTCAAATATTATGCTTGTTTGACTTAACTCACTGGTTCATTCTTTTGTGTTGCCATAAAATATTCATTTTTAATATATTACAGTATATGTGTCCCTTTTGTTGTCAGTAGATGTATGAGATATTTCTATTCCTTTTTATCACCAAAGATACTGCCAGTAACTTCTTGTACCTGTCTCTCAGTACATATTTGCTTACATTTCTGAGGAGTATATAACCAAAGAGTGAAATTGCTAAGAAGGCATGGGTAATTTAGAAAGATATCTAATTTAGAAGATAATGACAAACTATTTTCCAAAATTTTTGTACCAGTTTACACTCCCACAAGCAACATATGAACATTCTTGTTACTCTACACCAGAATTCTGCAAAGTATGGCTTGCTGGCCAAGTAGGTCCTGCCACTGATATTTAAAGACAAGGTTTTTGGGGAACACATCGATGTGCAATCATTTACCCATTGTCTGTGGTTGCTTTTGTGGTACAAGAGCAGAGTTGAGTACCTTTTTTGGAAATATAGTTGATTTACAATGTTGTGTTAAGTTCAGGTGCACAACAAAGTGATTCAGTTATACATATGTACATATATATGCATATATATGTATTCTTTTTCAGAATCTTTTCCATTATAGGTTTTAAAAGATATTGAATATAGTTCCCTGTGCTATACAGTAACTCCTTGTTGTTTATCTATTTTATACATAGTAGTGTGTATCTGTTAATCTCAAACTCCTAATTTATCCCTCTTCCCTGTTTCCCCTTTGGTAACCATAAGTTTGTTTTCTATGTCTGTGAGTCTATTTCTGTTTTGTCTCTCTTTTTTTTTTTTAAGATTCTACATATAAGTGATGTCATATGATATTTGTCTTTCTCTGTCTGACTTACTTTACTTAGCATGATACCATACAAGTCCATCCATGTTTTTGCAAATGGCATTATTTCATTCTTTTTTATGGCTGAGTAATATTCCATTGTATATATGTACCACATCTTCTTTATCCATTCATCTGTTGATGCACATTTAGGTTGCTTCCATGTCTTGGCTATTGTAAATAGTGCTGCTGTGAACATTGGTGTGCATGTATGTTTTTGAATTAGAGTTTTTGTCTTTTCTGGATATATGCCCAGGAGTGGGATTGCAGGATCATATGGTAACTCTATTTTTAATTTTTTAAGGACCCTCCATACTCTTCTCCATAGTGGCTGTTTCAATTTACATTCCCACAAACAATGTAGGAGAGTTCCCTTTTCTTCACACCCTCTCTAGCATTTGTCATTTGTAGACTTTTTGATGATGGCCATTCTGACTGGTGTGAGGTGATATGTCAGTGAGTACTTTTTTTTTTTTTTTTTTAATGAGAGCCTCTGGGAACTACATTTTTGTCTTTTTTTTTTTTTTTTTTAATTTATGGCTGTGTTGGGTCTTCGTTTCTGTGCGAGGGCTTTCTCTAGTTGCGGCAAGCAGGGGCCACTCTTCATCGCGGTGCGCGGGCCTCTCATTATCGTGGCCTCTCTTGTTGCGGAGCACAGGCTCCAGACGCGCAGGCTCAGTAATTGTGGCTCACGGGCCTAGTTGCTCTGCGGCATGTGGGATCTTCCCAGACCAGGGCTCGAACCCGTGTCCCCTGCATTGGCAGGCAGATTCTCAACCACTGCGCCACCGGGGAAGCCCCCAGTGAGTACTTTTGACAGAGACCATATAGCCTGCAATACCTAAAATACTTACTATCCATCCCTTGACAATTAAAGTGTGCTGACCCCCACTGTACATCTTCAGTCACTCTTGGTGTTGTCAGGCTTTTCATTGTGCCATTTCTGATGGAGATGTAGAATTTTCTTTTGATTTACTTGCATTTTCCTCATTACTAGTGATTCTGAACACTTTTCCATACCTTTCTTGGTCATTTGGATATCTTCATTTTGTGAAGTCTCTTGATCATTTTTCTGTTATTTTTGTCATTTTCTCATTGAGTTCTTTATAAAATCTGGTTATGAGCCCCTTGCTAGTTAGACAGCTATTACTTTCTCCCTCTCTGTGGTTTGCCTATTCATTCTCCTGATGATGTTTTCGATGAACAGAATTTCTTATATTTTAAAGAAGTCAAATTGAAAAGTTTTTACTTTCGGTTAGAGCATTTTGTGTCCTATTTAAGAAGTTGTTCTATATCCCAAATAATAAGTATTCTTTGACATTATCTCCTAGAGTAGTAGTTCTTAACTGAAGGCAATTTTGCACCAGGGGACATTTGTCAATGTCTGGAGATATTTTTGGTTGTCACAGCTGACGGTGTGCTACTGGCATTCAGTACGTAGAGGCCAAGGATGCTTCTAAACATACCATAATGCACAGGACAGCTTCCCAAACAAAGAATTATCTGGCCCACATGGCAATAGTGCTGCTGTTGAGAAACCCGATCCTAAGTGATGTATTCATTTAACCTTTCATATTATCTATAATCTAATAAGAAATTGATTTCATGAAATATTGTGAAATAGGATTCAAGTTTCACTTTTTTCCACATGCATTTCTGATCATCCCAGAACCATTTACTAAAATGACTGTCCTTTCCTGTCACATCTGCTCTGTGATAAGTCAAGTGTTCGTGTATACAAAGTTCCCTGGGTTTCATATGCTATCCCATTGGTCTATCCTTGTCTATCCTCGTCCCAAAACACCCTCTCTTAAATATTACAGCTTTATCTAAAGTCCCAGTATAAGTAAGACATTTACTCCCAATACATTCTTCCTATTCAAGAATTTGTGTAACTTATTTCCATTTTAATGCTTTCCTGTTGGGTAGCCTATGCATTATATTTTCATATTTTTTGTAGGAGTTTCACATTTTGATGCTATTATAAATGTTATATCTTTTAAAATTCCATTTCCTAATTATAGCATAGATATACGAATTTAGATTTTTGTGTGCATTGACCTTAAATCCAGCAACATTTCTAAATTTACTTACTAATTCTAATAACTTATATGCAGACCATGTTGGATATCATACATTCACAGTGATATTATGTTTGAATAACAATACCAATCTCTCCTCACTTCCTCCCTGCCCAAATCTAATACCTTTCATTTCCTCTTTCCCCCTTCCATCACTACCTAGGAATTATTCTACAAAATTTTTTCAGTATAGTCAACTGTATTTAATTAGCACACTCTCTGTCAAAAGTATTGCCTTGACAGTTATTATAGAAGTGAATTTTTCTAACCAAATATTTCTTTTATCAACAATTATTTAATGAATAACCAGTATTGGGCTAAGAATTCCACTAGGCACCAGTGAAATCACAGTGAGCAAGACATGATCCTGGGACTGAGGGAGTTTACATTATGGTAGGAGGAAGTAGACTAGGAACAAATAAATGGGAAAAAATAAGTTGCTTCATTCTGTATATATTCTTCTGCCTTAGCTTTTAGTTTACTAATTTTCATTTCCATTGTGTGTAATTTGCTGTTAAACATATCCTTTGAGTTCTTAATTTAGGTAACTGTAATTTTCAGTTCTAGGATTTCAGTTTGGTTCTTTTCCAATCTACTTTGTCCTTTCTTTTATAGTCTCTATTTCTTTGCCAAACTTCTTAATCTTGTATCTTATTTCTTGAATTATTTTAAAGTGTATATAACTTTAATATCTAGAGTACCTATGGGTGTGTTATTTTCTACTGTTGGGGTGATTATGGTTCACTCTTGATGTTGTACATACTATGGTTTGGGATACATGTTGTTGACATGTATCCATTGTTATGACATCATATAAGGTTGTTTTTCAATATGTACCAGATATTGTATCTGAAAATATTTGTAGAAGCATGTGTAGGATGATTTTATCATCCTTTATAGAGGATTTATATTTGTTTCTATTAGTTGTCTGGGTACTAGCAATCCTGGATCACCTTTACCCATTTTCAGAAGTGGAGATGATTGGAAGGTAAGTTGCTATTCCTGGGAAGATTTCTCTACTTCTGGTTCTCTTTTATCCTTGCAGGGGGCGGGGAGAGGAGGTTGTGAGATTCTCTGAGGCCTCAGTCTGAAGGATGGAGGGTTCACCAGGGAACCTTGGTGACCCCTGAACATCATCACTGTGCCCTAGCTAGGAGAGGCTGCCAACATTTCCTCTCAGCAACCCTCTCAGGAATCAGCAAATACCTGCAAAGGAGTAGTGCCACCAAGTCCCTGACTCTTTCTTCTTTTCTAAATCCTGACTCAGCAATCCTTCCCTATCTATCTTATCAGATCTCAGATTTCTTCAGATTCTTTTATAATTTGTTCTATTTTTCTAGAAGTACTCAGTAGGAGAGTTGGTCAGAATTACCAAGTCCACTGTTACTGGAAGGGAAGTCTCCAAGAATTGTTTATGTAAAAGACTAAAGAGTGCTAGAATTAGATTTTCTCAAAAGCTTATTTTTTTAATATTTTAT
The DNA here is from genome assembly GCF_949987535.1 of Balaenoptera acutorostrata. Classification (NCBI taxonomy): domain Eukaryota; kingdom Metazoa; phylum Chordata; class Mammalia; order Artiodactyla; family Balaenopteridae; genus Balaenoptera; species Balaenoptera acutorostrata. The sequence goes on along the minus strand of NC_080077.1, from coordinate 38,429,857 downwards.
GTATAATTTCAAGAGTTGTAAATTAACTATGCACATATGCATATTTTAACCTTATTAAATTTGCATTGATTAAATTAGAATTTAAGGCATGTTTACTTTTATACTATATAATTAAAACATAAATCCTGTATCTTTTATTTATCAAGAGATTCTTTTAATTTCATTCTCAAATGAAATTTACTTAGTACAAAAATTATTATTTAGTCTGTATCCTCCCATTGCAATGTTAACACCATGAAGTCCAGGATCATGTCTTTCTTGTTGACCCTTATATCCCAGTACCTAGTGAAATGCCTAGTCTACATTGGAAACTCAGATGAATATTTGTTGAATAAATGAATGCTGTTGTTCAAACTATTTGTTTCTATAATCACGCCTAACTGCAACACTTTTGACAGGTTGCATGCTCAATAAAAATGGTTGATGATCATACTGGAAGAATTTTCTAATATAAATTATAGGCATAGTTGAGTGTGAGACCATTTTTCATGATTTACTGGGTTCTAAATGTATGCAAATATATCTTTTTTTTAGCTTAAGTTTTACAACGTATGGTAAAAAACCACAGATAATCTCAATGATACTTGGATTCTTGATAGAAAATAATAAAAATCTTGCTAGAAAATTTATGGATGCTTATCATGAGTCTAAGGAGCCCATGGGAATAGTGTATAGTTTTTGTGGGACAATCTTCAGACCTTAGAACTTATTCTCTTCTTTATCCAGATTTATTTGGATAAAGAAAGAATATTTATTTTTAAAGCCTCAGTATAGAGGTTGTTTCGCCAAGGTAAATATAGAAACTTTTTTATTATCCTAAAATATTAGGAAACCCATGTTAATTAACCCATTAGTGAAAAAGTATGGAATCTCCCTGAAAATATTATTTAAATCCAAACAACATAAAGGTTCATACATTTTGCAGTGCCAGGCCTGAGACTTCTAAGACAGAGAAATACAAAACAGCAGGAAAAAATCAGGTAACATTACTTTATTATTAGGGCTTTTGAAAGAAATTCTAGCTATCTAAAATTAGAATTTTTCTTAAATTAAGTTTAAGATAGGCCAACCTCAACCTAGCTGGATTCATTGTAAGCCTGCTCCCTTCACCCCATTCATTCATTACTGTCACAGTGTGTGTAATTCTCTATTTTAGTTTTTTTAAAAGCTTGAGGCATAATTAGCATGCAGTAAATGGCCATATTTAAAATGTACAATTTGATAAGTTTTGACATATGTATAGACCTGAGAAGCCATCACCACAATCAAGATACTAGATATATCCATCACCACTGAAAAGTTTCTACATACTCCTTTGTAATCTTCACTCCTGTACCTCCCCATACCACCTGAGTTATCCCAAAGCAATCGTTAATCTTTTTTTGTTACTATAGTCTGCATTTTTCCATTCTAAGGATCGTGCCAAATCCATAGATAAAGTTTGTGAGAATTGACATTCTAATAATATTGAGTGTTATGAACTACAAAGGCAATATATCTCTCCATTTACTTAGGTTATTTTCAATTTCTCTCAGCAGTGTTTTGTACATTTAAGTGTGTAGGTCTTTCACATCATTTATCAAATTATACCCAAGTATTTTGTATTTTCATCATATTATAAATGGTATTCTTATTTCAATATCTGATTGTTCATTGCTAGTATATAGAAATTCTGTTGATTTTTAATATTTACTTTGTATTCTACAACCGTACTAAACTCATATATTAGCTCTAATATTTCTTTTTTGCAAATCCCAGGGGATTTTACTTCTTCCTCTCCAGTCTGCATGCTTTGTTGTTATTATTTGTGTGTTTTATTCCACTGCACTGGGTAGAACCTCAGTACAATGTTGAATGAAAATGCTGAGAGTCGATATTCTTATCTTATTCCTGATCCTAGGGGGAAAGTATTCAGTCATTTACCATTAAATTTGATATTAGCTATAGGCTCTTGTTAAATGTTTTTTATCCAGTTGAGGAAGTTTTCATCTCTTCTATGCCAAGAGTTTTTATCAAAATGGATAGACTTTATCAAAAGCTTTTTTTCGTTTCTTGAAATGATCAAATGACTTTTCACTTTTAGTCTGATAATGTCATAAATTATATTATTTTTATTTTAAATTTTCAACAAATGCTGCATTCCTGGGAAATTATCCATAGTATCTAGTGTTGGATTCTATGTTCATGAGCGATAATGGTATGTGGCTTTCTTTTCTTGTATCACCTTTTGTCCAGTTTTGATATATGAGCAATGCTGGCCTCATAGAATGAACTAATTCCTTCCTCTTAAATTTTCTGGAAGAGTTCTATTTATTTTTTTACTAAATATTTGGTAGAAATCACCAGTAAACCATATAGTCTTGGAGATTTTGTGTATGTGTGTGGGAGGAAATCTTAAACTATAATTTCAATTTCTTAATAGATATAGGATTATTTGATCTTTCTATTTCTTCTTGAGTAAGTTTTGGTATCTTTAAAGGAATCAATAAGTTTTATCTAAGTGTTTGAATATATTGGTGTAAAGCTGTTTGGAATATTCCCTTATTATCATTTTAATAGCTTTGGGATCTATAGTGACAACACTTCTCTCATTTCTGATATTGGTAATTTGTGTCTTTTTTATTATTTATGATTAGCCTAACTAAATGTTTACCAGTAGTATTGATTTTATCAAAGAACTAGCACTAGGCTTCACTGATTTTTTCTGTTGTTTTTCTCTTTTCTATTTCATTGATTTCTACTCTCATCTTTATTATTTCCTTTCTCTGTTCACTTAGAGTTTAATTTGCTCTCATTTTACTAGTTTCTGATGGTAGAAAGTAAAGTCTTATCTTCTCCTTCTGGGACTCCAGTGACACAAATATTAGATCTTTGCTTATAGTCCCACACATCATTTTTTCAGTTAATTTGCACAGGACTTCTACTTCTGAAAAAGATAGAGTAGACACACTTTGTCCTATCCCTCCCACTAAGGACAACTGAAAACTGGGTATAATATAAGCAAACATAAGAAAATTCTAAAAGATGGAGAGAAGAGGCAGACCACTTCAGATTTAAAAGAACAGAATGGCCAGGATAACAGTGAGTATCCTGCATTTTCTTTTTGACCAGTAAATCCCGAACTGGGTAACAGTAATAGTTTACTGGACCATAGAAAGAGATAGGAATCTCCTCACCTGAATTGTATGTGCCTTTCCACCCAATGGAGCAGTGTCAGAGGAGGCCTGCTGAAACAGAAGACTAATAAGATCCAGAATTTTATAACATAATACAAATAGTACAGGTTTTGATAAAAAAAAATCACTTCTCATAAAAATAATTAGGAACATGTCAAACTGAATGAGAAAAGACCATTAACAGATGCCAATATGGAGATGACCATAGGTGTTAGAATTATCTGACAAAGATTTTAAAGCAGCCACTGTAGAGTGCTTCAGCAAGCACTTATGAGCACATTTGAAACAAAGGAAAAAATAGAAAGTCTCAACAAAATTTGAAAGTCTCAGCAAAGATATAGATGATATCAAGAAAAATCAAATGGAAATTTTAGAACTAAAAGATATATTAAAAAGCTCAATGGATGGACTTAAAAGCAGAATAGAGAAAGCAGATGGAAGAATCAATCAACTTAAAGAAAAAACAATAGAAATTACTACATCTGAACAAGAGAGAAGCACTCTATCTGATACATTTTTATCAATGTACATATATGTCTCTTTCTCCCAACCTAGTTTATACATTTATTTCTTAACATTAAAGCATATGATATTTTAATTTTGGCTATAAGTGCTCATTTCTCCTTAAAACATCTCAAGTGCTATACACCAGATGTCCTGATAGCATGATGAAGACTTTGTAACTATTTGAAAAATCTATGTTAGTATCACAGGTCTTCTATGCTGTGTTTTGTGACTTGGCCCTAAGGGCACTCTAAGTAGAACTCATAAACATACCCCATATTTGAAAGTAATGCAAGTGGACAAAGCTAGTTCCTCGGTCTCAGGATTACTTAGGCCCAGAATCGTCAAGTAGAAATTCCAGAGACTCTTCCGCATTCTTTATTTTACTCCCTCTTCAAATGCTGCTATGTGGTTGTCTAATAGGTAGCAGGGAATTAAAAGACACTCAGACAGACAAGTGCCAGATTCCCCTTCCTTTATGTCAGTTGCTTTTGGAGGAAGTCCAGAGTGGTAGTGAGAGGAATGAGATTCTGAATCAGACAGCCAGGGTTTAAATTCCACCGCTCTTACTTCCTAAATGTGTGACATTGGACAAGGTACCTAACAACTTGCTTATGACCCAGTCTCCCATGTATAAAATTCTAACACAGTGACTAGCCTATTAAATTAGTCATTTAATAAATGTCAACTTCATTTTCTGTTTTATGAAAAAACGAAAAAGAAAAATGTTACAAACTTGAAGAGCCAGAGGAACCTATAAAGCAAAACCAGTTTGAAACCAGGTTAAGACAAAATGCTATAAGGCAACTATTTGCCTAATTTTTCTTTCTTCAAACATGAAATAATACTTTATCATAAAAAATAGGTAGGGTCTTCCAAGACTGTTTTTCTACACCAACACCGTGGGCCTTTCTGAGGATAACAGTGCATTTTGTTAGAGTAACTGAACCCATTAGGAGAGTTTTACCATTTCGTTAGAGTAACTTTCAAAGGGGAAATATACACATTACTATATTGTTAATGAGCATATGATGTACAACAAACTAGAAATATTATGTAGTGCGTGCCAATATTAATGTGTGCTTTCTCCTCATTCAGAAACTGAAAAAAGCTTCTTATCCCTTGAGTCCAAAATAATGAGGTGTTTTGTTTCTGTGGACTACCAGAACAATGTGTTATCCCAGTACTGATCACTGATGTGCCCTTAGCACTCTTATTTCATTTTGTCCTGGACGAGAATGGTGGATTATTTGATTTGCTTTTTCATTAGTGCTTAATCTTTTGCATATGTGAATGATTTATGTTTTACACAGTCTATATCAAACAATTTCTGAAGGGGCTTTACATCTTTCCCATATGCATAGCAAAATTCTTCCTCTGTAATTTTGTTTAATCAAGGAGTGATTCTCTCTGAATGAGAATCCATTATTTCTGTGTCTGCTTTCCATTCTCCAATTAGCATTTGCTCTGCCCATTTAGCTGTTTTCTCCTAAGACAAATGGGGACAAAATAAATTTCATGTTAGCTTTAAAAGCAGCCATGTCTCATGAGGAATATAGCCAATCATCACTCAGTTTATCTCCTCCTTCTCAGCTTTTCTCTGTGCCTCTACTTTATTCTTCTTCGTCGTTCTGCATACCCCAACCTTCAGAGCTCTGTGTTATATGTATAGTTCCTCCATTAATCTATTAAAGTTACCTCTCTTACAAGCACTATCTGTACATAAACAATGACTCTGAAGTCACATCTGATCACCTGCCAGTAGTGTTTTATACCTCTAATACCAGATCAGTGTTGGGGAGGGAAAACTTTTTTTCTACCCTCTTAGATTCTATTCCAGGGACCATGCAAATTAAACTAACAAGAGACAGATTAACAGGAGAAAGGGTACACAATCTTTGTTAATACCTATGTGCATGGCATTTTAAAAGAAAAGAAATGCAACTCAAAAAAGTGGTTAGATTCAAGGATTATATACCTTTTTAAAAAAGGAAAGAGAGGTTGAGTTTCAAAGGAGGCTAAATTGTCAGGAAATGACTAGAAAGTACGGGGGGGAGGTGTCTAATGGAAGATAGGGCTATTTTACTATGTTCTGTTTATGCAAGCTCATCTTGGTGTTCACTCCCTGTCTCCCAAGATAAGAGTCACTCTTCTCTCCCTGGTACAAGGCAGGGTACCTTCTTCAAAAGGAAATTTGTGCCCTGCTTTTAGGCAGATAAGGGGAAGAGCAGAGGCCTATTCCTACATCTTTTGATTTTAAATTGCCTTCAGCTCAAAATAATTTTTATGCCAAAGTGGCATATTTTGGGGTGGCATATTCTGATCTCTTCATCAGTCATGGAAAATTCCCCAAAATTCCAGTGTGAAACGAAACTCAATAGCTAAGGAACTTTGTTCCCTGTAGTTTGGTGGGACTGTTAATAACCAAGGTACTCCATTGCTGCTGAGGAATGGAAACTTTGTTTTGATTCAGTTAAACATGCCTTAAACGTTGCAGACACAGTTACCTAAGACTGAAGGCTACTGAATTACAAATTTTATGCCAGGAATATGCACATGCAATTTGGTTAAGGAGACTCCTATCTCTTTCTATGATCCAGGTTAACTGTTGTTATTCAGAAAGCAACAGGTTTGTAGTCCTGAAATGACCCGTTCATTCAGAAAGAGTAGAAGACACGAGATAATATTTCATTGCAAATAATAGTCTACATTCACTGTTTGTTCCTGCCTGAATTACTTTCCAGGTCTAGCAGTGCTTTAATCTTTCTGTTGCACAAATTAGTTTTGAAAAGTCCCTCATCTTACTCTGGAGAGGAGTAAAAAATGACCTTAATTGTGATCTCCCTGTATTTATAATACCTTTAATTTCAAATACAAGATCCTGAAGCCTACTGATAATGTGAAAAGGTTGCATACTGTCTTGTAAGCAAGATTTCTTCCTTTATGTCCTGATCATACTGGAATATGATCATTTGAACAGAGTGTTCTCGTAAAGGGAAGATGAACTGATGAGGAAGAATTTAAAAAACACTACTATTAAATTAGCCAGGGTAAATTAAAGATCATTAAACTCTGTAACATACTTTTAAAAAAAAAAGACAAATCAAACAATAACTTTAGAAAAATAGTTACTTGAAAAGACAGGTTTTTGATGACAGCTTATGAAAAATTAAATCAAATACTCCACCAGTACTGTGGGCATTAATGCATTATGAAGGAATCCCTTTTGTTCTGACAGTTGAAATAAGAACTATTTCTTTTGTCTTGCCCTCTGCATCGTTGCCTAGAAACCCAGTTTCCTAGAGGCATTTGCCCATCAAAGTGCAGTTAAGGTAATGTATTTGGTTTTCAGATGGAGATGACTAGAAAGAAGTGGAGTGAGGGTAGGTTAAACAAAATGACTTTTTTGTTTGTGTATAGGTAGAGCCTAAAATCCTCACAATACCTGAGTACAAATACAGAAAAATTGAGTAGAATTACAAAGAGAAGGATAAAACTATAAGGTAATTTCTTTTTCAAGGGAACAAAAATATAGGCTTCTCAGTAGTTAAAATTGTTAAGGAACTGTTTGTAGAAGCTTATTATCTGCACAGGAAAACAATTAGCAATTGACTATGTGCCAAACAATTTCCCTTTGAATGTTCCAAGATTGCCCCAGATTGGTTCAGATTGGCCAACCATATTGCTAATCCAATTGCTTTGTGGAGTCACAGCAAAGACACCCAAACAGTCTGGACAAATGATGAGGTTGTGTTTCTATGTGGATTATCTTATATTGTTTTCTGCTGCATTTGGCTTTTATGTAGTTTTATCTTCTTTCCAATAATATAGAATTACTAATGAAGCACCGTAAAAATAAAATTATAACTACAAATTCCGCTGCTTAGGGTTTCCAAATAGAAAAAAATGTAAATGCCTACAATAATATTTCACCACATACATACATAATGTTATATTCACTTCCTGTATTCATCCCCCATCAGAGTTTTAGACCATAAATAGCATTTCAAAAAAAATTTAGAGTATCAGACAATGGCTGCCACTGTCAAAACCCAAAAAGGTATATACTCTCTCATTTGGTCCCATTATGCTTGAAAAAATATTGTGAGTGGTTAATCAATCTTGGTTTTCTCTTCAGAAAGCAGAAGTTGCCTACTTCTTCCAACTACTGCTCCCCTGCTTTACTCTTGAGGGCTCTTGCTATTACTGGCAACCAAAACCATAATGACCAAAAGAATATTGCATCTTGTAACTGCCCTCAAAGTTTGGAGAAGGAGATGGTTTTTACTTCTAACAAATGGTATGTATTAAGATCCAAGTGGGCCATTAGTAGTGACTGAACATCCAGATGACTTCTGAGAGTTACCTAAAGTCTCTCCCTGTGAAAGTGTTTCTATGGGGCATTTCTCTGTATGCCATCCATGCACAGCAGAACTTCTAACTTCTCTTAAAATATTCCTTGTGTTGAATCCAACTGTATTTATCACAGTAACTCTGACATGACTTCACTATAACATTTTTAATGAGTGCTGCAGTAAATGGGTTGCTGCTGACTTCTGTTCATTGTTATGGACTTGTAGGGATAATCACTTGGGATTCGGTGTTGTAATTCATACCCGTGCTAAAGAACAACTGTGAACAGGCAAGATGAGTTCACTTTACATGGACAATCATCTGTCATCCTTCACATAGAACTCTTTTATTTTGTAATATTAAGGCCGAGCTATTGGCCATTATTAGATATATTAATCAGTACATACTGTATAAACACAGGCAACTCAGACGACATTTCTCAGGTACAGAGATGGAATCTGTGGATCAAACAATAATATGCTAATAGTCAAACAGGATTTTTTACTGCAGAATGGGAACTGTTCATTATGATTAACACAGTGCCAGGCACTTAATTGTTAATTACTTTAAATAAACGAATGAACTGAATTTATGGGGAGAGTTTGAAGCAAGATACAAATGAAACAGCCTGTTGAGTGATAGGAAAATCAAAAGTATGATTTAATGTGGTAGGATTAAATAGTGTATAATATCAAATATTAAATAATATTATTGTGATTTCTTATCAGTTTCCTTCGGTTCTGCCATCTGGCCCAAAGCACACACTCAAATTGAACTTGCTATATAATGGCAGGTGAATAGGACACAGATGATTGGCTTCTTTGGGAGCCATCTTAATCTTATTTTACCAAGTTGAAAAGACAATAGTGAGTAATCACATACTGGTAAGGGCCAAAATAGACGGACTCTGAAAAATCGGGATGCATTTCTACTGATAGATAGAACATATAAAGAAAGATGTATATTTTTGCCTGCATGACCTAACCAGGGTTAGCTTGTTTAGCTATTAATTCCCTTGTTCAAGTTATTACTATGTGCTACCTCAGAAAGACAAATTTATTTATTTTTTGGTCTTTGTTGTGAATGTGTAAGTGAGATTATCACACTCAAATTAAGTTTAATAGGTTATTCATGCCTAACTAATAAATAAACTGGATTTTGTCTTTGGCCTTTGCCTGCAAAGAAAAACAAATCCAAAAACAAAACAACAAAAATAGCTCACTTGCACCCTGGATCAAATATCCTCTTTATTTTATTATTCTCAGCAGGTTGGGATTGCAGTGAGCCAAGACATAGAAGTGCTGTGTTGAAGTTGTTTGTCTTTTAAGGTTCAGTGAAAACTCTGTGAAGTTCTGACCTTTCCTACAGATAGGATGTGTTTGGGGCTGTTTCAGTATTTGCTTTGTGTTCCTCAGGATCCTATTATAAATGGTTGAGTAAATCCCCAAACCCTCAACTTCATGACATAAAAAGAAAATTATTTTCAAAATAATAATTCCCAAGGTAAATATGAGAACACACACACACACACATTTTAGCAAACTAGTCAAGAAAAGTAGTTGGATTTAAATACTTTTTTTTTTTTTTTTAACAAATCTAGAGGTTAAACATTTCTGTTGCCAATGCTAATGGTCAAGTGCAATGTACACCTGTGTCTTTTCTGTGAGCACTCAGTGAAGAAGCAGTACTAAAAACTGCATTTTCTACTTTTGTTTTCATTTTTTTGGTGACTAAACTTATTAAGTGTTTGGATGGACTATTACTATGAATATTAATTGATAAATAATAAAGAGAAGGAGAATTTTCAATCATTGATCATACAGCTGGTCAAGCGTAGCAGGAAAAGTGGGGACTCTGGAGTCAGAAAGACCTAGACTTTGCAATGAGATCAGTTAGTAGATGTGTGAGTTTGGCCAACATATGTAACCTTTGTGAGACTCAGCCTCCTTGAATGTAAAATGTACATAATAATACCTCATAAAGTTTTCAAATAAGCACATATTTAAGTGCCTAGCACAAGATAAGAACTCAAAAAATGGTATCTATTTCAATATTAAAATAGACAAAATTAAACTCTATGATATATATTATTGTGTTGTAAACACTTTGACACTATTTACAATATTCTTCTCATGCCTTTATATTTTTCTGTTTTTGTGTAATTTATTTTTATTTACACACTTCTGTAACTATCAGGAGGTTATTGCTCAGACCAAATATACCAATGAATACCTAATGGCCAAATACAACTGTCAGTTTTCAATGCTCATCTAACCTAGGCTCTCTGTAGTAATTAGCACTTGTGACTTTTTCTCTTTACTTGTCTCCTCCCCTGGAGTATGTGGCAGAATGTATTTTCCAAAGATCGTTGCAACAATAGCTCCCATTCCTCATGCCTTTTTTACACTATGACTTTATGTTTGTTCCATGGAGAGGTGGTATCTATATCCCTACCCTTGAAATGAGGAGGGCCGTTGTGATTCTTTTGACCAACAGAGTACAGCGACAGTATGCTATGTGATTTCTAAGGTGATATAGCTTCCACCTTGCCTTATGGAATAAGTAATCTTAAAGCTATCAGGCAAGAATTATGCCATCACTTATCCTGAACTGCCATGCTATGCAAAAGCTCAAACTAGCTCTTTGCAGAAGCTCTGCTGAAAGGACCTGAGAATAGTTGAAAAGAGAGACTCAACTAGCCCCAGTTACTTCAATTCCCAGCTGTGCTCGCTCCAGCTGCTGTCTGACTGCAACCTCATGAGAGATGCCAAACCAGAACTACACTGCTCATCCTTTCCTGAATTTCTGAATCACAAAAACTGTAAGAGATAGTAAAATAATTTTGTTGCTTTAAGCCACTGAGTTGGGGTTGGATGCAGAAATGTATAACCAGAACAGACTGTTTGCTATAAGAGCTCTTGGTCTTCCCCTGTGTCTCTGGCATTCCTTCTCCACCATCATCACAAGTTCCTGTTTCCTCCTGCTGCCCTTTAAATATTGACGCCCCTTCTGGTTTTATTCACAGCCTTTATCTCTCTGCTTTCTACATGTTCTTCTACAGATATTTCATTTGTTGTCATGACTGCAAGTATCACCTAAGTTTCACTGAGTGACATACAAGGAGGAAAAAGAATAGAGAGAAAAATTATTTGAATAAATCATAGCAGAAAATTTTACAACTTTGATGAAATCTATAAGGCTACAGATCCATGAAGTTCAATAACATGAAGCATAAAACAAAGAAACACAAATAAAAGTCTACCAAAGAACAACATAGTAAAATTTGGTAAAATCAGTGTTAAAAAGAAAATCTTAAAAGTAGCCACAGACAAAAAGACACCTTAGATACAGAGGAATAAAAGTAAGTGTGACAGCAGATTTCTCATTGGAAACAATGCAACTGAGAGGCTAGCCCCAACTTTAAAGGATGGAAAGAAAATAACCTGTCAGCTTAGATTCTCCACCCAGTGAAAAAGTCTTTCAAAATTGATGGCAAATTAAGATTTTGTTTAAGAAATGTGAAAGCTAAAAGAGTTAATCACTTAGTATACCTGGACTGCAAAAAATGTTAAAGGAAGTCCTTCAGGCCAAATTAAAATTATTACAGATTGAATCTGGATCTACACAAAGGACTGAAAAAACACCAGAAGTGGTACCTACATGGCTAGTTATGTTTTTCTTATTTTTCAGATCTCTTTAAAAGATTATTGACTATTTAAAGCATAAATGATAACAATATATTGTGGACTTTATAGCATATTTGAAGTAAAATGTATGACAACTATCATACAAAGCCTGGAAGTTTCCCCAGTATAATGTACAGTTCTTATAGCATGTATGAATTATTGCAATATTACTTGAAGATAGAATGTGATAAGTTAAAGATGCATACTATAAACCATAAAGCAAGCTGTAGTGTCTATTAATATCTGCCAAAGTATGTTTTAGAGCAAAAAATAGTATTACCAGGGATAAAGAGGGATATTTTATATTAATAAGGGGAGGTCAATTCATTAAAAGAATCTAAAAATCATGAATGTTTATAGATCAATAGCAAAACTTAAAAATGTGTAAAGCAAAAACCAGTTGAACTGAAAGGAGAAAAATACAAATCCACAAATATAGTAAGAGATTTCAACACCTATTACAAATCCACAAATATAGTAAGAGATTTCAACACCTATCTCTCAATAAAATGAAAATCAGTAATGTTATAGAAGACTTGAAAAACCCTACCAAACTTTTCACCTAATTGATATTTTTATACTATACCAATCAGCAATAGGACGATACAAATTATTTCTAGGTACACATAGAGTGTTTATCAAGACAGACCACCTTAATAAATTTGAGAGCATTCAAATCATATAAAATGTATTCTCAGGATCCTATCATAAGGTTCCTGAATATAATGGAATTAAATTAGATAAAATATCAGAAAGGTATTTGGAAAAACTTCAAATATTTGAAACCAAAATAACATACTTCAGGAATAGATAAAGGTTATCTGTTGAAAAAACAAAAATACTACAGCTAACAGTACATTTATTGTGAAAGACTAATTGCTTTGTCACTAAGATCAAGCACAAGGCACAGATAGCTGGTCTTACCACATCTAAACAATATGGTACTAGAAGTTCCGAACAATGCAGTCTGTATCTACATAAAGGATTGAAGAGCACCAGAAATGATAATTATAGTAGGCAAGATTTTTTAAAAATCCAATTGGAGAGAAAGCAGTAAAACTATGTGTACTTGCACATAACGTATCTTCTGTGTAGAAAATCTGTGGAATATACAAAAAGCTGATAGAACTACTAAGTGTGGTTAGCTAGGTTATAGAATATAAGAGTGATGTATGTAATCAAGTCAAGTGTATTTTGCATACTAGGAACAAACAACCAGGAAATGAAATTTTAAAAACAATATCATTTAAAAAACTGAAAATATGAAAAAATCTCACAAATATGTTAAATATTTGTACCCTGAAGAAACAAACTATTGCTGACAGAAATTAAAGAGAACTAAGTAGATGGAGAGATATATAATGTTCATGATTCAAAAGACACAATATTTTAAAAATGTCAGTTCTCCCAGTTTTATCTGTACATACAACTCAACCCTGATCAAAAGCTCAGCAGGCTTTTTTTTTTTTAAACTGAGAAACTGCTCCTAAAATGTATATGGAAATGCAAAGGACCTATAATAAACACAGCAATTTTGAGAATAATAAAGTTGGAAGACTTACACTACTAGACTGCAAGCCTCATTATGAAGCTACAGGACTCAAAAGGAGTGTGGTAGGCATCAAAATAGACAAACAGATCATTGAACAGAATAGAGGATCCAGAATAGACCCAAACATATATGGTCAAAATTTATTTAAACATGTATAGGCAATTCAGTGGAGAAGAGATTGCCTTTTCAATAAATAGTTCTGGAATAACTGATATTTATATACAAAAAATAAACCCACTTCAATCTATACCTCATGCTAGATATAAGAAATTATTTTAAAATGGATCACAGACCTAATTATAAACCTAAAACTATGAAACTTCTAGAACAAAAACTGAGGGAAACATCTTTGTGATGTTAAATTAGGAAAAAATTTTGATGACATTGAAAGCATGATTCACACACAAAATTGATAAATCTGACCATATTGATATTAAAACTTAAGAAGATACTGTTAAAAGAATGGAAATATGGCCCACAGAATGGGAGAAAATATTTGCCAATCATATGTCTGATAAATGACTTGTATCCAGAGTAAATGAAGAACTCTCAAAATTCAAGAATTAAAGAAAAATAAAATTAAAAAAAAATATGGATAAGAGATTTGCACAGACTGACTGCCAAAGAAGGTATACAGATGAAAAATAAGTACCCCAGTTAGTCATTAGGAAAATGCAACTTAAAACCACAATGAGATACCAATACACATGGCTGAAATGGAAAAAAAAAAAAAAAAATGACCACACCAAGTGTTAACAAGGATGTAGAGGAACTGAGACTATCATACACTTCTGGTAAGACTATAGAATGTTACAATCATTTCAGAAAACAATTCATTAGTTTCTTTAAAAGTTAAGTGTACATCTGTTATAACACAGCTGTTCCACTCCTAGATATTTACCCAAATGATGTAAAGTCTATGTTGATGCAAATAATTGTACATGAATGTTCATAGCACTTTATTTCTAATAGCCAAATATGGAAAATGAACAAAAAGTCCATCAACAGATGAATGGATAAACAAATTGTGGTATATCCATACAATAGAATACTATTTAACAATAAAAAGAAAAAATGATTGATGTATACAACAATATGGATAAATCCTAAAATAATTATCCTGAGTGAAGTAAGCCAGGAAAAAATTGAGTGCACATTGCATGACTTCATTCGTACAATATTCCAGAAAATTCAAACCAATCTATAATGACAGAAAGCAAACTAGTGGTTGCCTGGAGGCATGGATATTGAAGGATTCCAGAGGGGTTACAAAGGATTACAAGTAACCTTTTGAGGGTGATAGATATATTCATTATCTTGATGATAGTGATGATTTCACACATGTACACATATGCCAAAATTTATCAAATTTTCACTTTAAATATGAGCACTATTGTATGTCAGTTGTGCCTAGGTAAATCTGTTTTAAAAACTAAAACCTAAACTTATAGGAGCATCACATTCTGTTACACCTTAACTAGGTGATTTTTCAGCAATTTATTTAATCTATGCCCCTCTGTTTCCTTACCTGTAAATTTGGATAATTATAGTGTCAACTATGTAGCTTGTTGTTGTGTGCTTTAGTGTTTGTTAAATGAGCTGATCTCTGTAAACCTCTTAGGGTGGCTGGAACACAATATGAAAATTAGTTATTAACTATGCTTATTTTGTAGGAAGACGCAGCAGGTTCCTCACAGCTCATGGACAACATCTTTCCCTGATTTAATGGAAGTCTATTCCTTCCTCCATTCCCATGGAACAAAGCCTAGCTACATGCTTGCAATTTAAGAATGTATTCAGAATTGCATTTTATTTAGGTTTTACTTCAAGAGAATAGAATGCTAAAGGCATATTTTTCTAACCCTTCTATGGACATTTTCCATATTTTCTCATTTACTTTCTTCTAGATTCTATGCCAGTATAGTATGCTTTAGCTCAACAGAATTCCTCTCTGTTTCCCTATAAATAATGGATCCAGCAGTTTTTCCATTGCTTAGTTATTATTCAGCAATTTTATTGTTTTTAAGAATCCTTCATTCTGGAATTCCTTCCACTTGTATCATTTCCTAAGTACCATAAACTAAGTTCGTAAACATAAATTTCCATGGTCAGTACATCTTACAAAACAGGAAATACCATCAAAGAGCTGAAGACATGTTTCAACCCAACCCCAGATTGCTGACAATAACAAGGATTCTTCCATACTATCTACAAGTTTTTATTAACAGTATCAATGGACTGAGATGCCGTATCTGAGAGACCGAACTAAGTATGCTTGGTTTTTTTATTTAGTTGAGCTGAAAGCAGCTGCATTTCTGTTTGAATTGCTCCCTGAGCTCTCCTGCAAATATATAAAAGGATGTTATAAATAAGTTAGGAGTTGATGATTCTCATTTGTCAGTGAGGGCAGCCTAAGTGAAAGCTGCAGCAGGGAAGAAGAGAGGCAAAATATTAGGAAATCCTTCATAATTGTAGAGTGAGTTAATCATTCAGAGGATATTCTCAGGGAACCTGAGGAAATACTTAAGGCTAAGAGTAATATATTTTCTTTGGGAGAGATAGAAAGAAGGAGATACATCTTTTCCAAGATTAGGTACAGGATGTTATAACTTGAATCTCTGGTATTACTAAATCAATGTTAACACTAAATGACACTTCACATCTATGAGTGTGCGTGTGTGTGCCCATGTGCCGATGTGGGGTTGTACATTACACACTAGGAGTGGAGACTTTGCATAGCATGCAAGGCTTTTACTATCCAGCCCTTACCCACCTGTTCTCCCAGAACATGGCTCCAACTTACCATGCTCTGTACCCCTCAGGAGCCCTTCAGTTTCAGCAGAACCAGATACTTCTGTGTTTCCTAAACATGGGCTTTTGACATCCATCTTGTTCTCCTGCATGTGAACTCATATTCTTTCTTTTTGAATTTCCATTCTTTCTTTAATCATCAGTTCCAGTGTTGCATTACCTGTGGTATCTTCTCCACTCTCTCTAGGCTGACATGGGAACTCCCTCCTCTGTGTTCCCATAGCGCTTTATGCATACTTTTCTTGTGGCCAGCTATTCACCAGAATCACTGGGGTTGGCTCTTTCCAGAAGGAAACTTTTGAAGACCTGGGTCACATTTTATCTTTCTTTTTATCATTGGGGCTAAGCCAGTATTTGGCACTGTTGTTGGTGTTCTTTATAGGCTTGTGGGATGAATGACTAAATAAATAAATGAACAACGACACAGACGTCGGTTTACTATGTTGGTCTCCGGCAGCTACTACTGCCCTTGCTGCCAGGGCTCCTCATGTCCCTCAGCCAGTCCTGAATTACTGGGGAGTCTTTGCAATCATTTGGATAGGTTTTTCAAAAAGTACTTGATGTTAGAAAGAATCAGCAGCAGGAATTAAACTAAAATAAGATGATTTGCATGGTCAAAGAGACATTAAAATCAAGTAGATGAAATCAGGAAATGAAAAATTCAAGGGTGTAATAACCTATAATGGAAAAGAATCTGAAAAAGAATGTATGTATGTATATATACATATATATGTGTAACTGAATCACTTTGCTGTACACCTGAAACTAACACAACATTGTAAATCAACTATATTTCCATAAAAGACAAGTTATATAAATTCAAGGGGAAAATGTAAAAAAAAAAAAAAAAGAAAAGACTATGCAATGAAGACAAATATTTTAATATTTTGAAAATCTTTAGATAAAATATATAATGTAAGTTACCAAGTTCAATAATTTTTAAGGCAGATGAACTATTGGAATAATTCTTTGATGAAATTTACAATATAGAGAATTGATCCATTCCAGTGACAAAAAAAAAAAAAAAAAAAAAAAAAAAAAAAAAAAAACTTCTTTTATGCTATAATATTCCAGAAAATAGTCCAGGTTATTTTGAAAAAAAAAAAAAAAAAGTTTCTCTGGAAATATATGAGTCATAGACTCATTCTCACTTGGTGTGTGTCATCACATGTTCCCAGTATCTATCACTGTGTAACAAACTATCCCTAAATTCCGTAATGTAGTGACTAAAAACAATCGTTTTATCATTATCTCTTCTGGAGGTTGACTGGGCTCAGGTAGGCTTTTCTCACTTGGATCTTTCATGTGGTTGCAGTCAGAGGGTGGCTCAGGTGACAGTCTTGTAAGATACATTCAAACCTGGCACTTCAGTTCAGAGCGGAAAAAACTTGGTCCTTCTGTATCTCTTGGTAATATCTCCATGTACTTTATCCAACATGGCAGCCTCAGGTGATAGTCTTACTTGGTGGCTCAGAGCTCCAAAGCTGTGTCCCAAAGAAAGGTGGAGGCTCATTTCCTTCATGACTTCAGAAGTGATGCAGCATCACTTTCAACACATCTATTGATCAAGACCATCACAACAACTCTCTCAGGTTCAAGGGGAAGTGACAGACTCTTCCTCTTGATGGGCGGACATTTTAAACCATCATACACATTTTCAAGTACAGATCAAAACACCCCCCCACACACACAGTTCCTTTCAAGCTTTCAGCTACTGGGTGTCATGAATTTTCAGTATGATTCAGACATGCTTTTGGAACTGCTCATGTCTCGCTAACATGCATGACCTCCATAGGTGTTTAAATGGAACTTTATCAGGTGAAAATGGCAATAAGTTAGAAAGAGATAATAACTTCTTTATTGCCTATTTTTAGAAATACTAATTTGTAGAGAGATTTTATAAAGTGCAGATGATTACAATAGGATTGAGATACTCACTCTGACGTTCTATCACAGGCAAAGTTTGCTTGGGAAACAGAAACTGCCAACTGTTTTTCATCCAGGGGCTTGTTTGACAGGATAACTGATTTTTTCTGGTCCCTGCTCTCTATTTACTCACTGCAATATCTCTGACCAGATTCCCACATGTAGATTTTATATTTATGCCTTATTTTCAGCTCTCTTCAGAAAAACGACTGGAGCTTCTATCACTCCACTGCAAATCAAAATAAAACCATGAAAGCCAAAGCAGTCACCAGGATTACTTTATTTTAAAACATTTAAAAAACCAATTACTTACTATTCACTGAGACCCCTACAGATGCCCTATGGCAGTGTTGTCAATCTTTTTTGCCCCATGTTTGTCCCCTAAGGATTCCCTCTTCTACGAAGTTTAATACCACAAATATATCTGTTTATATCATATTTATATCTATGCTTTATACATAAAAATAGTAAGATTCTTTTCACCCCCCCAAGAACTAATTTTTCCTCTTTGGGGGTGAGATCATCTCTGGTGAAATGCATGCCCTATAGGTATATATTTAATCTAATGATTTAATTAATTAAAACAACAAATTAGAGATACCATTGCAGTCTGGGAGGTGCACATTTACATATGGGCATCTTCAAAGTATTTAAATCCAACACATCTATATAATTGAGTTCATGTATCTAAATATCTACGTGTAACAGCTAGAGATAGTTCTACTGCCAACCAAAGAAAACTAGAGAAAAGGGTCAATTTACGTAGTTTAGACACTGATGTTTATCAGTGAAGGTCAGAATCAATGTTCAGAAAGTGGACTTTGAGAGAGGTGAGAAAGAAAAGCCATTGTTTGGCCGTAGAAGACACAAACTCCTGTAAACTCCCTTCTTAACCTGAATAGTCATCTTTGAGAAGAGCACATTTCAAAAGGAGCTCTAATAGGCTTAACAACTTTGCACATGCTTTGAATGTTAAAATGGTGTATTTATTGCCATGATTCAGATACAACCATGCTATAGTCATGTGGAGCTACGTTCCAGGTTAGACGATCAAATAGTTTTCAAGTCAGAATGTTCATGACGTACCACTAGCAGTGAAGGAGAGTTTAATCTAAGCTTTCCCTCTCATGCAGGGAATGTGAGTTCTAGCCTGTGATTGTCAAACCACTGGTGTAGTGTTTTCCTTCTCATTACTAGGGTGTTCAGATGTGTGATATTATAGATCCTCACTGTATAAATACAAGCCTGTTCAATCATAGGTTGTGTTGAGCGTTTTTGGAGGGCTCTATTTAAAATTATAAAGTTTGAGTGAACCATTGACTAGAGAAAGGCTTGTGTTTAGATTAAAATGCAGGTGAAATAAACTGACTAGACTTCCAGCTTCTATGGCCACCACTAGGAGAGTCACTGGTCCTTTTGGTGGAAACACTGCATTCTCTCCCCCGATTGGACTTACAATCACTCCCTCTGTGAGGTCTCTCCTGACCCCTCCCTCCTTCATCCCAACAATTGACCTCTCCCTCCTGTGTCTCAAATATACCAGTGTGCCCTTTGCATGCAGCTACTGTAGGTACCATCTTCCTTGTAGATTCGCCTTCCTGGCTCCCCAGTGAAACGGAACCCCCAAAGAGTCAGGCATCGCAGTTGTTTTGTATCCCTATTTGGCAGCAGAGTGATGCACTTGTAAAATCTTTTTGAAGAAAGGAAGGCACGCTGGCAGGTTGTTCTCAATTAGTTTACCGGATTTTCTTCGCAGCAAACCTGGTAAGGCCTCAATGTCAGCTCCTGACACTGACTTTCTCACTCTGAAGACTCCAGCACTGGAATTAAGTGGTAGCAGCATTAAACTGGACTGGACCACTTTTCCCTGCTTGTTAGAACAAAGGCATAATTATGTTCCATAATTCTCCTCGTCTTTGTCATGCAGAAGACTCTGGAGGAGAAAAAGCTGATGGGGTGTCTGTCAAAGGAGAGAGAATTTGTATTTAGTTGAGTCGCGATTGTATTTTTATGGTTGAATTAATGCCTTTGGAGGGGCAGTCCTCTTCAGCTACGGGATAGAGGTTGTCTCATTTTCTCTTACCAGCCCCTATGACTTCATATAGAATTCCAGAATTCTGATAAACTGTCACGTGGAAAAATGATAAAGTGATTTATGCTCAATTTTGCTGGAAGGGAAAAATGCAAGGGCTGTCAGTCTGGGTCTTGAGAACAAATGAGTTGCAGTTCATGAGGCAGCTCAGTAAGGCTATCATTTCCCATCAGCTCCCATCACTGACAGCCAGGATTTACTAGCTGGAGAATGGGAAGGGGGCTGAGATTTGGTGCCAGGTGAGTCGGCACTGTTCTATCAACCCGGCTCATACAGACGTGAGGCTACCATGAATATTTGATGGTAGCGTCTTCCCAGAAATGCCTGTGAAACACAGCATTACTTTTCTTCCATATGCTAGGAGCCTCTCCACTCTATCCACGTGCATCTTTTTGAAAAATGACCACTTGTAAACTACAAAGGCATTTGCGATTGTTTGTTTTTGCTGCTCCAGCTGGTGGCGTTTTCCTCTTGGCAGTCTGTGCAGGCAGTACACTAATTCATTGTCTTCCGGCCTCCTAGGATGAAGTGAAAAATCCCTCATCTACCGAGATGCTATATACATTACATCTGTCATTATCCATCTGACACAGTGGCAGTGAGCGGACAGCCTTCAAGTCCCCTATGTGCTCAGAGAAAACAGACTTTGATCTGTGGCATTTGCTGTGTTCTCCAGGAAAACAAAAGGTGGAGAGGTGGAGGTGGATTTAGATTAGGCCTAAAAATAGTTCCTGTTGATTTTCTTTGAAGTTGAAATACATACCTTTGTAAATTCTAAACTGTTATAGGCCTCTTTTCCTGAGACATTTGGTTTCAGTGGGAGGCAGCCCTACCTCAGCATCTCATATGGGTCTGGTTATTTTCAAAAGAAAGCACATTAAACTTTGCTCTCTGGAGCTAGGAAAATGTATTTCTAAAGTCTCTAGGGGCAAGTTTAGTGTTTATTTTGCTTTCAAAATCATCTCTAGATGATTTCAAATAAGCCTTATCTATTTCATCATTTCCCCAATTGTAATCTTTAGTATACCAGTTCAAAAAGATAATGATAGGTGTTCTGTGAACATATGGGAAATTTGGGCATACAGTAAGGGGGAAATTTTTGAGCTGCTAGATATTTTGTTTGCTTTCTCCGGGCACCACCTAGGCAGATTGCATCATTGCATCATGAAACTTTAACTTCTTTTAAGAAATTAAACATTCAGTCTACTGAAAGATCGAACAAAAATATGTTCCTCTCTGAGAATATGATGCCAGCTGCTGACCACCAGTCATTTCTGCACTGTGAGTGCATTAATCTATTAGCAGGATAGGTCTGAGGCTGCCAGAGCCAGGCACTTACATGGGGCAATGTTGTAAGTCTGTGAGATGGCATATAGAGTCAAATGTGCAAAGGAAGGGCAGAAAACTTGAAGCTAAGGAAATAAGAATTTTGAGTTTTAACTTGTGTGTTCATTCACTCGACAAATATTTATTCAGCAACTATTATATATTACAGGGACTGTTCTTGCTACTCTGAATAGAGTTTTGAGTTTTATAGCTTGTAAGTTAATCGGGAGAGACAGAAATAAAACCAAATTATCAGGAAAAGTTTTAGAAACTCACAAATACCCTGAGACAACTAATCAGAGTGACTAGTTATTGATTTCAGTTTGGGAGTCAAGGACGTTTCTCTGAGGCAATGACTTTTAAACTGAAATCTGAAGGACCAGAAGGAATATAGCATCCAAAAGTCTCCAGAAGGAGCATTCCCAGAGGAGGAAATAGCTAGTACAGTAGCCCTAGGATAGGAACTGATTAATATGTTTGAGAAATCAAAAGAAAGCCCGAGGTCAGACCATAGAGGTCTTGGTAAGCCATTAAGTTGGTCTTAATGAGCAGAAGACCTCAAGTTCTCTTTCTGACCCCTGAGAGCCAGATACATTTAATAAGGAAAAGGGATGTTTTGTTGACGAGTTCTCTAAACAACAATGAAAGCTGATGTTAAATGAGGGTTTATTCTGTATCAAATGTGGTTCTAACTGCTTTATATATACATTAAATATTTTAATCCTCATAACAGCTCTATGATTGTCAGTATTTTTATTAACCCTCTTAACTATGTAGGAGGAAACAGAATCACGGAGAGTTTAAATGTACTTTCCACAGGCTCACAGTAAGTAAACGGCTGAGTTGAAATCTGAACCCCAGTGGTTTGGCTCCAGAGCCTATGTCCTTATTGGAAGACTTGTCACAGACTTAGAGGAAGGCTTTCCTGGATGCTTTTTTCTGAACTGCATGTGAATGTACAACTTTTGCCACTGAGATCAAACAGTAACAAAGGGTTATGTTTTTCTCAAATGCTTCTTTCATAGGTTTAATGAATCTTTTATATTAAAAAGTTTCAAAGCCTAACATTCTTTAATCCAGAGAGACCCAGTTGGAAATCTGATCTTCAGAAATACAAACTATAAAATAAAAACACTAGATTACATATGAGTAGTTTCTTTATAACTCTTGAATTTAAAATCCCCAATGTAAAGTTCTCAAGGAAGAAATATTGGATTTTATCACTTTTTAAACTTAAGCGAACCACAATATCGAGTCAAATGATAGGCACTAAACTGGCAAATTTTAATTTTTAATCCATGTAGTTTTATCTTTCTGCTTTATCGACAACTAAAATATTTTTTGCTTTAAGTGCTTCCATTTGATACATTGATGAAGATGATATGCTGAGTCTTGTTGGATTTATAGTTTATATACTTTCATTTGATGACAGAATTTCATTTCTTAAAAAAGACCCTCAATCGTTCCTTCCCATAAGATTGTGAGACGCTTTTCTTAGCCCCTTCTTAGAAGAAGCTCAAATAAGAAACACCAGAAATGAGGACTTTCCCAATTAAAGTCAGTCTTCCAAATACCTAAGGTGCTTATTTTTCTACCATTACACTATCTTACAACACAGTATTTTTTTTAAAAAATTCATTCAATTCAGTACTGATCTAATTCATAATATTCAAGTTTGTGTCCATTCTTATAAACAAATGACTGCTTTTGAGAAGCAGAAACACATTTGAATAAAACTTTCATCCCCAGTATTGGAATTTAGTAAGAGTGAGATTTCTCTTGGTGCCTCTTTCTCCCACATCTTAACGCTAATCTACCTTCAGGGTATGTCCAGAATCCCAGCACTTCCCTCACCTCCACTGCTGCCACCCTGGTCCAGGCCACCATTATCTCCTTCCCATCCTCTCACGGGTTCCCTGCTTCTATTCACAGAACAGTAGCCACAGCGATCCTTTTAAAGTATAGACCCAGTCGCGTCACTCCTGTGCTAAACCCCCTCAAATGGCTTCCACCTCCCTAATGTAAAAGTCTGCAGTGGCTGGAAGGCTCTCCTGGATCTGCTGCATCTTCCCCATCGGGCGGATCACCTTATCTCCTTATTGGCTCCCCTCTGCATCCACTTTAGTTACACTGGCCTCCAACCCTCCAGGCACACCCTGTCTCAGGACTTTTCCACTTACTGTTTTGTCTCCTTGGGATATGCTCCCTCTAGGAAATATGCATGACTGTCTTTCTAAATCAGATATCTTTCCAGGGAATCTCACCTGACCACCCACTTTAAAATTTGCCTCCCCTCTCTGCTGCTTGCACTCTGGTCTAGGTAGCTCTGTTCTATTTTTTTTTTTTTCCATAGCATTTAACACATACTGTCATACTATATGATAATATACTACACAGCATACTATATACTATATAATAAATTAAGATCACTTGCCCTAGAATGTGAAATCCAAAAGGGCAGGGAATTTTTCTTTCTATTAATGAGTTAGCCTCCAGTGCTCTAGGCCTGATACCAAACAGGTGCTCAATGAATATCTGTTAAATGAATAAATCTTTGTCTTTTCTTTTAGAACATTTGTCAGTTTTATGAAATATATAATTACAAGTTTTAACTTTATACTTTTCGCCAGGTATTTGATCACAAATCATTCTATCCTCTGATGATGCTGAACAGGTTTTTCTTTCTATTCTTTCTCCCTTCCTTCCCTTCCTCCTCTTTCTCCTTTCTGTCCCCTCCCTTTCTTTCCCTTCTTTCTTTTCTTCCGCTCCCTTCCTTCTTTCCTTTCTTTTTTCCTTCCTTTCCTCCTTTTTCCTTCTCCTGTTCCTCTTTCTTCTCTGTCTTCTCCTTCTCCTTTTCTATCTCATTCAGTAACATGGAGCAAGAGTTAAAGTGCTGTGACTGCAAAAAAGAATCAGAAGCTGTGCTTCCCCTCATAGAGCTCACAGTCTAATCTTAAAACTTAAAATAAAATTTTGCAGCACGTTGGGTTAAGTGCCCTGGAAGAGGTATGTGCCTTGTGCAGAGACAGAGGTGGGGTTAGGGAAGAGATCTAGTGTGATGAGGTTGGAGCTGGGTTTTGGAGAATGCATAAGAATTGCCCTAATAAATAGAATGTAGTGGCTGAATTATAAGGATTACTTGCTGATCCATAGGTTTTCTTTCTTAACCATAGTTAACAGTCCAACAGAGAGTTGTTATGATTTTCTCAGTAGCTCATCAGATCTGGAAATACAGGGGCATGTGGGTGTGGCAGGATGATCCGTTGGCATCACATTTAATGGGCATATTTAGGCCTGGCTTCATATGTGATTCTCCAGTGAGTGAAAATTTTACATGAGTAGCTTTCCATACGGATAACTTGTCATTATTTATATTGGTGTTGTCAAACTTGTTACAATCTGAAGTCTTGGATAGGAAGAAAACAAAACTAGAACTTGGCTAATCAGCATCAAGCTACAATAATTGTCTGAAAATCTCCACAATCTTATTTTTAATTTCTTTCTGATTCTATAGTTGTTTTTTTCCAAATAGTTCACTTTATAAGTACTACACCCACTCAGTTTTAGAAAAGAAAAACAAACTATTTGTACCAAGAACCATTTTCTACCGTGTAGAAGATAAAAAGTCATTCTGGCTAATTCAGGATTCTTATATTATCAATTAATCTTTTTTCTTCCTTTGTATATTCAAACTCTAGCTCTAAATTCAGTTCTCCCTATTGACTCTTAAATGTGCTTAATTCTCTTGAAAGAGAGAGAGACAGACACGGAGAATATGTTATGGACTAAATGTTTGTGTCTCCCCACAGTTTATATGTTGAAGCCCCAGCCCCCAATATAATGGTATTCGGAGGTGGGACCTTTGGGTTGTAAATAGATTTAGGTGGTGTCATGAGGGTGGGGCCGCCATGATGGATTCTGTCCTTGTAAGAAGAGGAAGCGAGAACAGAGCTGTCCTTCCCTTTGCTAGATGAGAACACAGCAATAGGGCAGTCATCTGCAAGCCAGGAAGAGGGTTCTCACCAGAAACTAAATTGATTGGTACCTTGATTCTGGACTTCCCAGCCTCCAGAACTGTAAGAAATAAACTCCTATTGTTTAAACCACTCATTCTGTGGTATTTTGTTATGGCAGCCCAAGCCGACTAAGACAGAATAGAAAGAAAGAAAGAAAGAAATGACAAACAAAACAAAAATGCCAGATTCACTACCTCTCACTTATCATCTTCTCTCCTGCCTTTCGCAGATGAGCTTGTGGCCATTTCCTCATTTCCTCACTCTTTACCCTGCTCTTGTGCAGCATCCAACCATCCCGAGAAACAACTCTTGATGATGTCACCAATGGCCTCCCCATCACTGACTAAATAACATTTTTTTCAGTCCCTATCTTACTTGCTGTATCAGCAACGTTCAACACCAATTTCCACTCTCTCCTTCTAGAATCATTTTCTTTGCTTGTCTTCTGGGGCACAACAGTCATCTGTTTTTCATCTGTGAATGCTTCTTCAGTGTCTCCTTTTATAAATATATTTCTGTTACCCAGTTGCTAAATCCTGGAGTTAGTAGAGGCTTGGTCCTAGGCCACTGCTGCCTTTTTTTTTTTTTCCTTCACACTCTCCTGTGTGATCTCATCCATATTTAGAGCTTCAATTACCACTTATTGATCTACTCAGATGATTTCCAAAACTGTATCTCTAGCACATACTTCTTCTCTGAACCTTAGAATTACGTATAAAACATTTTACTTGACATTTCTTCTCAAATGCCTAATGACATCTTCAGAGTTGAAGTGTTAAACAACTCCTGATTTTCATATACATTTCCCCTCTCAAGAAACCTGACATGATTTCCATCCAGTGTTCCTTATCTTATGAATGGTACCATCAGTCACCTGGTTGCTAATCTAACAGCAAGATTCACTGCCTTACTCCTCATGTTTATCCTAAATCTTACTATAGTTTTCACCTGCTAAATCTCTCTCAAAGTCATCTATCTATCCACTTGTGTTTATCTCTAACAACACCACTCTCTTGTCTTTTTTTTTTGCATGGACTACTACATGAGGCCTGCTCATGAGTTGATCACCCTAATTTCCTCATCTGGTAGATCAAATTATTTTTTTCAGAAACACATCTTATAATGCTTTTCTCCTTAAATGGCTTTGCGTTGCTCTTAGGATCTCGACTAAGCCCTTTAAAAGTTCTTCAAACTCCAGCAAGTCTAGATTCTAAGCTCCTCTTCCTTTGTTTTATTTTGTGTTTAATCAAATCTACTATGTTTTGGATGTAAGACACATTATTCATTAAAGTACTGTGTAGGGAAGGGAAAACTTCCTTTTGCACTCTAAGTTCTTTGGCCGGACCTGAGAATTAAACTGACCTAAAGCAGATTAACAGGAGAGAAGCATACACATTTTATTGAATATTTTCACATGCACATGGGATTCTTCAAAAGGAAAATGAAGATGTAAGAAGCAGTTAGGACCCAGAGCTTTTATACTTTTTTAAAAAAATGGTAAATTTGTGGAGAAGTGACAAAGCAAGGGGGTTTGGGCTAGGGGCAGTAAATTGTGAGACAGTGACTGGGAAATATATGGGGAGAACTAATGGAAGATAAGGATTATTTTAATAGGTTGGTTTGTACAGGTCCGTTTTGGCATGGCCTGTCAGTCTCAGTGATAAGAATGTTCTTCTCTTCCTGGTACAGGGAGGGCACCTTTCTCACAGGAAATTTTATGACCTGCTTCTAGATAGAAAGGGGGAGATCAGAGAGCCTTTCTTACGTCTGCTGGTTCTCAAGTGCCTTCAGCTGAAAATAATCAATATGCCAAAGCAGCATATTTTGGGTGGTATGTTCTGAAGCTTTTCAATTACTACTATAAAAAATATATAACACAATACTTGTTTATCATAGGGATTGTTAACTGCATTCCAACTTAAGTGATATGCAAAAAGATGTCCACCTTACAAATGATGACATAATACGGTATTTCTTCAGATTCCCTGTGCTCTCTCTCTGGCTCTATCTTCTTGCTCTCTCTACTAATCTCAGGTAGGGTCCCCCAGGAAGCATTCCCGGAAGAAGATTTGCATTGAGAAAGTTTACTGGAGTATGCTCTCAGGATTAACATCTGGAGGGGATCAGAAAAAGCAAGTTTTGGTAGAGGGTAAAACTTAACTGTGTCACAACAAATGTCTCAGACAAACCTACATAGACCTTGGGGGCTGATCCAGGCAATTATATAAGCAGTCCTGCCCCTAGGACCATAGACCTAATAGACCTTATGATATTAGAGATATCTGTGGTGAGCAAGCCCAGTTGTAGCTTGGGGCAAACTCAAAAAAACAAATCATAACATACATTCTTAGGGTCCTGGAGCAAAACTATGCCATTTGCAAGACCATGTCAAAATACGAGACCATGCCTCTGGCATGCTTCTGGGACCTGGTAGAGATGAAGTGCCTGAACGTGGGACATAAAGTGAGTATGCTGTCAAAAGTGCCTATCATGATCTGGGTTCTATCAGAGCTACTAAATCAAAAGTGCCTATCATGATCTGGGTTCTATCAGAGCTACTAAGTCATAAATTAGGTGGCCCCAGTAACAATCCATTGTAAGACAAGAGTAGTATTTCAGGGACATGAATAAGACTAGAGGTTACAAGCAAGGTCCATGAGCAGGTATCCTGCACCCCAATGCCATCCACCATTATTGCACTAGTACCTCAGTGCAGTAATGGATCAGCTCAGTATGTGAGTACACCACTATCTGAAGATTTCAGTGTTTGACTCATTGACACAGGATCCTGCATAAAATCATATTGAATGAACAAATCCACTTTACAGAAAGGGAGGGAGAGTTATATGTCATGGACCTATGGTAAATGGGTTTGAATAGTATTTCCAAGTATGAGATATGTGACTTTTAGAAGATGATGAGGGCCACAGGGTGTTGTTCTCTCTTCTTGGTAGTGACAGTTGCAAGAGGCAATAATCTGCCCCTTACTTTCAGGGAATGTCCCATTAAGCCACAGACCAATGGAACCCTACAAACTTCGCTCGTGTGTTGGCCCCTCAGTCTTTGTAGGGCTTATTTCCTATCATACCATATGTGCCTTTCTAAGCCTCCACTGTATTTGCTACTTTTGCTCATCTGTTTTGGTTGGCATGATGTTATTGATAATGTTCCATTAATACAGTGTATCAGTGTGATATTCTGAGGGATCTCCAGGCAATCCAATTGCCTTCAGACTATATTTTGACAAAAGGAGGAAGAATTCACATAGCTCTGGAGCAAGATTAGAAATACATACTATTTCTGATTCTCATTTCTGACTGGGTTAAAAAAGAGCGTATATGGCATTCCAGAGGCAGTGTTAATCTGCTCTAGCAAAGATACCATGTCTGGTATGGTGGCTGCAGCTGGGGCTACCAGTTGTTTCAGTTTTGAATAATCTACTGTCATCCTTCAGCATCCATATGGCTTTCCTAGAGTCCAAACTCATGGATCATATGGAGGTATGATAGGCCCATCAGAAGGGTGGCTCTAATATTTACTATTCCGTACGGGGGGAATTGTCCATTTACTCTCTTGATAGAGGCTTCCATTTGGACTTCCTCACTACAGTATTTCTTGCCCCACACACCAACGAGCATGTTGGGAATTTCCTAACTACAAAGTATGTCCATTCCAACTATACATTCAGGGACTCAGTCAGTGACCATGGCTGTGAGCCCTCCCCTCACGAGGTCTTTGCAGATGTTGTTTCTTCTGCAGGGATGCTGTCCATTTCCCTCTTTGATTTTTTAACTCTTATTTGTACTTTAAATCTCAGTTCATAGAAACTTTCCTGAATAGGTAATTTCTCACATCATATACTTTTCTATGACCTGTAACTCTCCTTTTCAGTATATAGCAGAGTTTCGATTTTGTCATTATTTGCATGATTATTTAAGTAATATTTATTTTCCTGACTAAATTGAAACTTCCCTGAAGTGCAGGGAAAATAATTGTATTTACAGCTACCATAGTATCTGGCATGCAATTGGTATTTAACATCAGCATTTATGTAGTTCATATAGAAGAAATACATGAACACATTAATGTATACATGAACACAAAATGCACTAGAATTTTGATTAGAAACTTCAAATTCTATCTCACAAAAATTGATTCCTTGGATGCTCAAAATGAAAAAAGAAGTTAATTAGTGCCTAGGACATAGTAACGAATTGTGTAAATATTTTTGACCATTAATGAATGGTGTCCAGATTTGAAATATTCCACATATTTTTGCCAAACTTATGTTTAACTAGCTTGAATAGCTCAAAACCACTTTAAATACCTAACTGGATGGTTGTCCTGTAATGGTTAATGCGTTCAAACTATCTTTAACCATGAGACATACATATAGGATGATTTGAAGGAAATAGGAGTAACCATGTTATTTATGCTGTTAAATCATTTGATCAGTGTATTCAGTTTTGTTTTCTAGAGTGTTATCTAAAAATACTTTATATTTTATTTTATCAGGTCATTCAATATTTGATTTTCTGTGGAAGAGCAACTTTCTAAAAGAATCAATAAGACTCCACCATTGTTTCAATGTTATACATGCAAACAAATTTTTTTCAATTCTAATACCACTGTTGGATCAGGTTTCAGAATCTCATGCAACAACACTGTATTTGTGATTAACACCTGTAATCTTTTACCACGGCAACAGTGATATAATAAATGCTGAAGGGAGAACTGATGGAAAACCAAGTATTATTGCCAAGTGTTGGGACATTAAGAAGAAAACCAAAAAACAGAAGCAAAAAACCAGGAGCTACTACCCATGTTTGGCATGCCATCAGAGGGTGCTATGGGGCCTCTTCACTGTCTTTGTAAAAGATATATTTAAGATTGCCAGTGGGTCATTCATTTGGCAAATTCTTGCTATTCACATTAGAACATCTTTTGCTTTGTAAGAGTTCATCAAAATCAAAACAAAGAGGCATCATTTTCATTCAATTTTATATGCATTCAAAATAAGGGGGGAAAATCTTTATATCAATACAATATATTGCTTACTTAAATGTGTAATAAGTGCACAGCTTTCGTCTTGTTGGGTGTCTTGCTCCGCCCAGGATGCTGCTCAGTAAGAAGGGACAGGGTCCACATCTTGTTTATTATTTTACTACCATTGTCTTGAAAGTTATGTTATTTTGTTTCTGTGTTTGCTTCTATAAGAGGGTTGCATACATGAGGAGCATTCAGTAATTACAGACATTTCTAGTGATTCATGTTAGCTTAGGAATTTAGATCCCCTTTGAAAAGGGCAAAGTTCAAGCCTCCCTCTCCAGAACTGCATGTATTCAAAATATACATGTTTTGTAAAATTTTATAAAATGTCAAGTGGCATGTGAACTTGTACTGGAAAGGCAACAGCATCTCAATGACATCTTGTCACCTCATTTGCAATGTATGGGATCACATATATACTCCTTTTCATGGCATATACGATGACTTTTGGCGATCTAGCTTCTACCAGTTGTCCAACTGTTTTCAACTAAGAAAGATTCTGTTCACCAGGGGACATATGGAAAGGTCTGGAGACATTTTATTCTCATGACTATGGTGGTGTGGGTGGGGAGGGGAACGTGTGCTACTGGCATCTAGTGGGTGGACCCCAGGATGTCTGCTAAAAGTGCACAGGACCATCTCAAAAACAAAATTATCTGGTCTAAAATGTCAATAGTGCCAAGGTTAAGGTATCCTGGACTAGTTTTAACTCCTGCTACCTACTTCCCACATCTCACCAGTCCCCTATCCACACAAAACCACTTGCCATTCCCATGAAAATTCCCTCTTTCTACAATGCCCTTCCCCCTTGACCACATAGTCACTTATGTTTAAAGTATTTCCTTTTGGGTGACTCTTCATCAGTGTTTGCATAGAACTCTTCTGCAAATACCTCAATTTAATATTGTAATATTTCCTGGCATATATTTCTTGCCTACCAGACCTTGAGCTCCTTCAGCGATATTGAAACGCTAGTGCCTGGTAGATGATAGCCACTCAGTAACTATTTGTTGAACACTAATGGAATAAGGACAAAGTTTTTAAAATGCTTGTTTTTAAAACAAAGGTTAAAATATGTTTGAATTTTGTTTGATGTTTTCATGAAAGAAGGATGAAAATGGCTCCAACTAGTTATTCTTGTAATGGATCCGGGATGTTGACTCATGAAATTGGGTAGCAGTGGGGGAGATGACCTATTATAGGAAATAAAATTCTACTCACAACACAGAAGTACTCTATTTGCAAGTTAAGTCAGAACCTACGAAGTTGCAGGTGTTTTCATTATGCTGAAGATGTAAAATACAGTGATTAAATGGCGCTTTGGTAGCCCAGAGATGACACAAGAATAGGTCATAGAATCTTAATTGCCTTAAACTCTTTAAGAATTCTCCCATCCTGTAGTCATTACATCCTGACTTCTGCTAATTGCCTCCCATCTCTGCAGGGCACAGTAACTCTGGCAGCTTCCCTAGGACTGAAAGTTTTTAAATTCCAGTGAGTTTATGGAGGTGTAACTGCAAGTCATTCTCTCCATTCCTCACCCCCATGGCACGCATTAACACTGCGGCCCTCTGTTTCCACATTGTTCTGTGAAGTGCCATCACCCCTTCAAGCCATTAGGTTGCCCTTTGCACTAGAGTAAATTCACTCATATGGTGTGTGAAGTGATGCCGTGCCTCAGACTCTTCAGTTTCTCTAGTGCTGGGATCTATTTTCAGTTTCCATTGCAGTGCCGTGTACACCCCAGTTGTCAGAGTTCAGGGCTCTGCCGTTTGTCCACTGAACGATTCTTCGCATATTACTTGCTACCTTGGGCTTCAGATTCTTTATCCTTAAAATGAGGCATTGGAATAAATGTTCTCTAACGTTACTCATAGGTCTAACCTCCTTTAATTCTGTGATTAGTATAGATAAAGGAAATCTCAGCTCAAATTTTGCATGTACACATGAGGGTTTGATCATGACTTGATTCTAAGCCTAGCTGATCTTCAAACAATTCATCATCAGAACTTTCTGAGAACCAGGCTAATTTCATGCCCACTCAAACGAATTTGCACTCAATTAGTGCCTCATACTAATAAAGACAGTCCCCTACAGTAATCAATCAAAAATGCCTTTCCTCTATTTAGAAGGAATTTACTCCTTCTTACCCTGTATCTAGTCTCTTCAATCCACATTCAGGAAGAGTGGCTAACCAAAAGAGGGACACTGCCCTCTCTTACCTGGCTAGTTAATAAAGCCAACTTCCAGATAAGCCTGTTTTGGACTTTGGTTATACTTCCACAGCACAGGGCCAGGAAATATTAAGCTCAATGTATAGGAAGCTACACATTTCCTTTACTGGGATGTTTTTAATGGATCATTAACCATTTAGTCTCTACTAGCTCTCCTGACTTAAAAAAAACAATGAACTCTGGGAGCAGAATTGGAGCTTCTAGGCATAGATCCTAATCTGAGGGTAAATTTTTAAAAAAGCAGATGCCTGCTAATTGTCCCTGTGTACGATGAATAGAATTCATAATCAGAATTTAAAACACCAATACCTGTCCCCATGTGCTCTACTGACTTGTACAAAAAGGCTTTGGCCTCTTTAAATTTAAAGATTAATTGATGGTTTATGCCTCAACCCATGCCTGGTCAAGCTTTCCATATATATGGGAGAATTATAATATATGTGTATATATGTATATATTACACTTTTGATGGAGAAGGAATTGTTAATTAAATAACATCTTAAATAAGTAAAAATAGACACATAAGGCTACCTTACTGAATATGATCCATGATACTCAAAAGGCAGCCACATAAATATTTAGGGAACTGTCTTAAGGAATATTTTTACACTTAGGTTAGGCCTTTTAAAAAACTCACAAGAATTCAGATAAGAGGCCCAGCTTTATTAGAAGAAGTATTCAAGTGTTTTTTTAGTGGTAATTTGTTTTCAATCCAGTATAGTCAAAGACTGAAATGATTAAAATTGAATAAATTTGACTTTAAATAGGTACAATCAGTAAATTATAATCTCCAGAATCTTAAGTTTACAGTGCTAATTTTGGATTTTCTTATTGTAATCGAAGGGAAGAGTTGCATTTTCAAATGGGAAGAAACAAAGATATTTTCCAGTGTCAGCTGTGTAGTCAGTTGTATTTGTTTCCTCCCTTTCATGTTTATCCGCATTATCACCTCTTTCAAAGTATAGCATTTAGTTTTTATGATCCACTACCAACCAGTTGGAAGACTACCAAATATTAATAGAATAAATTTTTTACCAATTTTTATTTTCTATATCATCTTATTTCACATGGAAAACTTTATAATGTGTGTACATATATATAATTTTATATGTTTTCTAAATGTTAAGAGTAGGCCATTTGCAATTCTTAAAACTTTGCTTATTTTAACATGAAAACTTCCTTCTTGTGTGTGTCCATGTGTGATAAATTTTTGAAATCCAAGTTTTATATGATTAAAGGTATTAATCTAAACAATAATCCATATAACACTGCCATATAATAAGACATTCTTATTAATAATATAAGCCTACAGTTATAATTTTAACGCTCAATTCTGTAAGGATGATGATTTTTTTTTCATAATGAAAATAAGTTCTTCACAATGGAGAGCAAAAGAAGAGACATTTTCATTTAATAGATTTTGCTTATCTTCACAGAAATATTAATTGATTCTGAGACTGGTCAAGCATTGAAATACAGTGGAATACCAAGCTGTCAATTTACTCCTCACATTTGAACCTGAGGTTGTTAAGACAATTGAGCAATTTTTTACAAAACATAATTTTAAGTTAATTTTGATCAAAATAGCTTAACATTTCTACTCAAGGAATGATTTTTTCATTTGAATTCCATCAGTTGCTTACCTCCATGTGATTTAAAATTCTAAACATATATGATTCAAATTGCTTAAGGTTTGTAAATTTGTTACCTAAGAAGATAATGTAAAAGTCAGTAATGGTGCATAAAAAGTACTTAACCCAGTTATGCAGTAATACAAAAAAATATGGCTGAAACATACATCAGTGAAACCAGAAATGGAAAGAATCTCTTAAAATAATGGAACATTTTAGCCCAGGCACACTTACTATAAAGTAATTTTATCATGATTATTCTAGGTCCCTCCACATGAAATAACTTATCTATATTTATTGAAAGAAAAGTCAACTGCATTATCTGTAGGGCCCTAGTGGATTCATGTTTATTTTTCTATTTTATTTTAGGTCCATTGATTTTTGCTCCTTACAAATTTTTTTTTTTAAAATAACATACCACAGCAGATGTTTAATATGCACCATTATGATGTAATAAATTTGCTGTTTGCCTTTGAAACTCTTGAAGACAAATAATTATATTTCCAAAAAAGAACTATTCATTTAATTTAGCTATATGAAATAGGTTATTGATCAATGGAGGGTATATTCCTTCTCTAATTTTGGAGTGGTCAGACCTTATCTAGAGTGACGTTTGCATTTCTTGGTTTCCCATTTCCAGATAGATGTTCAGAAGCTAGTGATGCTCAAAGAAAAATGGGGGAAAAAAAAGAAAAAAGAAAAATGGGAAAGAGAGAGAGCAATTGTGGCTTAGGAAACATGCCTCATTAAGGTTAGGTGAAGCAAGTGGATATATTAAACTTGGAGACAGTATCAATAAGAGGAACCAACCTTACATAGGTTTCTTCAAATATGTGAAAGGCTACCATGAAAAAGAGTGACTAGATTTGTTTATTCATAGATGACCAAACCTATGATTGCTAAATGGACAGTGCAAGTCCTAAATGGACACTAAGTTCATCAGTATAATAATGAACATTCTAACAGTGGTGTCCAACAAGAAGAGCACTGCAGGGGAAGGGATGGATTTATTTTTGTTTCTTTTTCCCCAGCTTTATTGAGATATAATTGACAAATAATAATTATTTAAATTTATGGTGTACAATGTGATGTTTTGATGTACATATACATTGTGAAAAGATTAAACCATAAGTTAATTAACATATCCATCACCTCACATAGTTATCATTTGTGTGTATTTGTAGTGAGAACAGTTATGGTCTCTTAGCAAATTTCAAGTATAAAATATGGTATTTCTTATACTGAATTTCCATCTGTCATGGATGTGGTAAAAGAGATTTACTGGGTGAACCCTTAAAATCCCTTCCAACTCTTAATTTTATACATCTGAACTGTACTGAGGTAGAAGAATCAGTGTGTGCTAAATTTCTCCTTTTGCAAGCCTCAGTCTGTTGACCAGAGCATTGGTCTACAAAGATAAGTCAGCCCACCCCATGGGGTGTGCAAGACAACCCACTGGGATGGAGCAAGAAAGCATTAGAACTCCTATTGGGGTTTATTTTATCTACTTTTCTACTTCTGTATATTGTAATGATAATATTAGTCCAGAGATACATGATTAGGATTTATAAATGTCAAAACAAATATAAAATGTTTTTACTAATAGGGGTATGATATCAAAAATAAATCACTTGAGGATCACTGAAATAAAGATAAGAAGTAGAGGAAAGTTAGTGTAGAATAATTGTAATGGAATTTCATATACCTATGACAGAAATAGGGTACAACCTTTAGATTTTTATGGTTTTCAAGTTCATGCCAATGAAGCTATGCTAGGATTAAAAGCTGAGAGTATACTGGAAGGACAGGCCTTGTTAGCCATATTAATGTTAATAAGTTCATACATTGTCACAAAATTAATTGTATATGTAAATTGGGATGCAGTAATAATGGCATCATAGATGAAGCACTACCCTCTTTCATCTAGGGTCATCCTACTTCTAACACAAGGTTTTATCCACAATTACTTTAGCAGTTTGGGGTTATTACCTGCTAGGCAGTAGTTCTCCATCAGAATGAATATAAAGCACATAATTTATCACAATTAGGCTTAATTGGCTACCTTAGTCTCTGGTCAGTAGATGCCAAGAACGGAGACAGCCTGGGCAACCATTCTCATCTCAGTACCCAGAAAGGACAGTTTTAGGTCATTTCCTGCCAAGTTCAGTGATGGATGTGGTCAAATTTCACTCTCAAGTACTCAAACAGAGGGCATCCATGTCTTACAATACCATATTTTATTTTGTCTTCCTGAGAGTTATTTAATTTATTTTTTTACCCCAGCTTCTCTTCTACCTCATCCTCTCCACTTGTATTCTCTCCCTCTCTCTTCCTCTTTTCTCCCTTAACCCCCTTTTTTTCTTTCTCTGTCTCTCTCTCTCTTTCTCTCTCTTTCTGTCTCTCTCTCTCTCTCTCTCTCTCTCTCTCTCTGTCTCACACACACACACACACACACACACACACACACACACACACAGTTTCTGATGTCAATCAGGAGGCTCCAATCAAGCAATGAATATACAAGAAGGAATATGGCTGAAACAGTGTGATATACAATTTACATAAATAAATGTCACTCGCTTTTATATTGAATACTGAAAGAATTTCTACAAGATGAGGACAAAAAAGTGAACATTTTTAGCTAAATGCTTCAAAAACATTATTTCCAATATTCAGCATTCTTCATCCAGAGACTATTAAAAGACAGAAAAAACAATCACTTTTTGTTTTTAATATTGAGAGCTCTTGGCAAAGTTGTTAGAAGCACTGTTATCTACAGGGCAAATGACACTGAAATTTTATATCATCTTTATGATCACCAAATGTTTCTCAAGTACTTAAAGTCAAGAGAAATCAATGAAACAAATTATTTGATGAGGGCAGTGGATTTTCCTCATCCACAGGGAAACAGTTTTTTAAGTAACACATTGATTCAGAGATCTAGCACCATCATAGTTGAAGAAAGTGTTGATTTCTCCTTCAGCTATATATAAGACAAAATGCTAACATTAGGTATCTAAAAGTAAATTTATTGGGAATAAGCTAAGAAATAAAGGACAAAATAACTTCAAAGCCAGAAAATCAGGATCAACATTTTCCAGTAAATATGTTATCCAGTGGCTATGCCAAAGATTGTTCCTGAATAAACCAGAAAAGCCTAATTATGTCAATATACTTAACTCAGTGTTTCTCTCAGAATTACTGGTTTACGTGCTGACTTTCATGGGCACATGTAGACTAGAATGTGACTTAGATCTTGACTATGTTGAGACCTGTGTATAGTGTGCATGGTGATTATATTAAAAAGATATTTGTGTCTAGTTTTCATCTTAAAAATTTTTATTCACTTGTCTTAATTTAGACTTAAATTCTCTGAATATAGATATGACAGTAATATAAATAAAATTATGAGCATAAAGTGAATTGGGAAATGCGATGCTTTATACAGAGAATATTATTGCAAGTACTAAGTTTTCCTATGGTTGTACTATAAAATATAAACATGTAAGAGCCTTGATTTAATATGTGATATAAGCGATAATTTTTGTATTGCTTGAGGTAAATGACATTATGTAGGTAAACAACCCTGATTTCTGGTTGTAGCTTAAAAGCTGAAAATCTATTGATATAGGCTAAAATGAATGGTCTAATTTTTAAATCTGAAAAATCTTATGAATGACAATGCATTTTTCTGTCAGGTAAAAATTAGTGTAGTGAGGATCTTATTTTCTGAAAACATGCTCAGAGAATTATTGAATGATTGTTATTGTTGTTCTTCTAGTAGGACTCATGACATGAGTGGAAAGGTGGTGTCTTGTCATGAATTGGAATGTATATGAGTAACTCATAATTCTATTACCATTCAGTGTCTTTCTGGACAATTTAATAGCACTCAAAATAAATGGTGTTCTCTTTAATTATTGGACACTGCATTTAAGTATTTCCATAGATATAGCCTCCCCACCTTGACAGCACACAAGTTACCAGAAGTAGAGAATGAAACACAGGCAATCCAATTTTATCTATTTATCAACCTGTCTCTGTTCACCTGTATCTATTTAGATTGTTTTTATTATTAAAATTGAACACATATGGTCAACTTAGCACTATTGTGTATGTTGAAATGAGGTTTGTAAAATTTTGAACTTTACCTCTGCTGGTTACTCGGTCATGTTCTTTTTTTTTTTTTTTTAAACATCTTTATTGAAGTATAATTGCCTTACAATGGTGTGTTAGCTTCTGCTTTATAACAAAGTGAATCAGTTATACATATACAACATGTTCCCATTTCTCTTCCCTCTTGCATCTCCCTCCCTGCCACCCTCCCCATCCCACCCCTCTAGGTGGTCACAAAGCACCGAGCTGATCTCCCTGTGCTATGCGGCTGCTTCCCACTAGCTATCTATTTTACATTTGGTAGTGTATATATGTCCATGACACTCTCTTACCCTGTCACATCTCACCCCACCCCCTCCCCTCAGTCATGTTCTGATACACATGCATACAATATTCAGGATGGACCTCATTGAGAAACAATGAATATTTAATTGTTAATAAGTATGAATGTCCTTATTGTCTGGAAATAGTCCCTATGAAGATGCTGGGTGCCTGCGAATAGGCTGACCTTCAACATGGGTTGCCCAGCTCTCACAGATGTGTACAGACCCTTGTCAGTTAAGAAGGAATTTGAGATGAAACACTTGAAAACAAAGGTACTACCAGCTGAAGTGTAAACACATTTAGGAAATACAAATAAAGTTCTAGTTTTTTAAATGGTTTTGAGCACTTAGGGAAAACGAGTAAGTGGAAAATGAGTAGTTTATAATTCAGAGAAACCCTGACACTTGTAAACAGTGTTCATCAGGAAAACACATGGACGGAAAACCATTATGGTGACAGTAGAGAAAAGCCTGAGAGTTCCCTTTTGCATATTTGGTTTTATGTCTTTTAGAAATTAGTAATATCTATTTTAATTATAATAGTAGTAAGTTTACTACAAAAAAAAAGGGAAAAGATACCCCATTTACCCCAATCCTCAGAATTAATGTTAAGTTGGCATGCATCCTTGTAGACATTTGTATATATCTATATATGTATATACACAAACATGTAATGTAACAGATATCCCTTCAGCCTGATTGGCCCCATGGCTAAAAGCTTTCTGAGATTGCTTAATAATCTAAAAATAAAATTAAAGCCCTATCTCCTTCAGTGCAGTCTGGACAGACCCCTCACTAGATTTTCTTTTCTTTTTGTTTTTTTAAGTGAGATGCAGCATGGCAGAGTGGTAGAGGATGGTGAAGGGGTGGAGACACTGTAACAGAAGCAGCATCAGGCATTATATTTTAAGTGACGTTTTTCTGCTTTCAGGTATACCCACACATGTACACGCAAGTGTCACCAAGCATACACACGTGCACTTTTAAAATAATATTGTGTATCTATTTCTGCTTGTTGCTTCTCACCCTCAATACATTTTGGGCAGTTTTAATGTCAATACATATAAAGCTCTTTCTCTCTGTGTCACCATAGTATTCCATTTGCCTTAATGTACCAAAATTTATTTTCATTTTCCCTTTTTGGTGATTGTTCCATTATTCTTGGTTTTTTGTTAATACAGCTCTGCAACAAAAAAACTCTTATCTATTTACATTAGAATTTCGTTGACCTTTGAACAACTTGGAGGTTAGGGGTACCAATCCCCCACATAGTTAAAATCCACGTATAACTTTTGACTCCCCCATACTTAAGTACTGGTAGCCTACTCTTGACCAGAAACCTTACCAATAACATAAACAGTCAGTTAACATATATTTTGCATGTTGTACGTATTGTATACTGTACTATTAAAATGAAGTAAGCCAGAAAAAATAGAATGTTATTAAGAAAATGTTAAGGAAAATAAATTTACAGTACTGTACTGTATTTTTACATATTATAGGTTTACATTGTTTACCAGATGAATCATCTGTCAGTACCGACATCAATATTGTCTTATATGATACAAAACACTGTAGATGTTATACATACTAACATACTATGTATAACGTACTATGTAATACATATTAACACTAGACAGCAAAAATGAAAAAACTTATTTTAATTTATACTATTTACCTTTTGGATTAGGTTTAACTTGCAACTCCTCATAGGACTACTCTGCATATACTGCCTCCATAGGAAGCAGGACTACATATTAGAATGAACACTGACTGAAAATGTGTCTAGACTCTATATCTTCCTCAGCCAGTTTCTAGTTAGTAACCATGCTAAAATAACTTGATATTCTAGGCCTCAGTTTCCTTCCTGAGAAGCCAAGAATCAATCTCCTTGTCACTTCTCAAATTGTCTTCTCCCAAGCCCTGATCGTGCAAGGTGTTAAAAAATGAAAGTGAAATAAGTTACAGAAGTGCTAGATTAAAGAAAGATAAACAAGTATGTATGAGAGTCTTGTTTAACTTTTAACCATAGGCCTTCTCAAAGCCATTATGATTATATGTGTGTGAATCTACATGCATTGTACAATATTTTCTACACTTATCTAACTACACATCCTTTTTTTTTCCTCAGAGAATCTTACGAAAGAATAGTAATTTGTGACAGGCTGGGTTAGATGATCTCTGAATTCTCTTTCTTCTCTAATGTTCTAGAAATGTCATATTCTGAGGCTAAGCCATGCTATGATATGGAGATCTTGATTTCTCAAGTTATTCCACAGGAGATATGTAATACTATTAACATCCACTTTCAACAATTACAGTATTACTTGCTATGGCCCAGATACACGTGCACTCATAGTGTTAATAACTTTCATTGCCAGCTACCAAGCAAGGTGCTTAGCATACAGATACATAAGACCTGTTGCCTTCCTTTAGAGCCCCTAGCAGTGTGTGGGGAGCACACTTCATTCTTAATTTTATAGCCAAATCCACTTTGTTGAATCAGTTACTCAGTAACCTGTGTGCCTGAAAAGTGCATAATTTTTTAATATCGCAAGATGCTAAAGAGATGAAATTTGTTGGTTTTTAGAAAATTACATTTTTTGCAGTATGAGAAGTATTTATGCTTCATCTTTTGATAGGCTTTAAATTGGAACATAAGTTGCTTCCGTGTCACATTTGCTTAAAAGAATTCTATTTTCAGAGCTCTGTATTTAGTATAGCTTATGTCGATTTATTGCCTGCATTTCTATGGAATTTCATTGCAAAAATAAAACATGCAATTTATTGAAATATTACAGTCATTTAAGAAGTAAATAAGCCATATGAGCAAGGAACCATTCTGTAGAGCTATTTTGTGACTTAATTATTTTAAAGTAGAATGTAAAATAACCAAAGCAAATCTAAATAAATTGGTACCAGGTTTAACATTCTTTTTTCACTGAAACTCTGGCAGGGTATTTGACAGTAGTCAGAATTGAAAAGTGTGCCATTGTTTTGTGCATTCTCAGAGGAAACTGAAGAAGGGTATTGGATGAAGGGAACAGCTGGAGGACTGCAGCTTTTAATATGCTGTGGGGTCTGTACATCATTCATTGCAAACCAAATGACCCATTGAGAAAATACTGTACTTATCTGTTCATGTCTGTAGCATACCCATTATCATTAATGGGGCACAATATGCTTACATTTAAAATAACCTACTCTGCAAGAAGAAAAATGAAAAAAGGTATAGAAAAAAAATACCATCTAGAATTCTGATATTGCCACATGGCATCAGAAAAACTGTAGGACTCTAATGTTTTGGGGTATCTCCTTTTACTTTTAACTTGTCTCAAGTATTTTTTTTTCCTGTTAATAACATTATTATAGTGAATATTGTTTTGAATTTGTATTTTGTTTTGTTTTTATTTATTTATGGCTGTGTTGGGTCTCAGTTTCTGTGCGAGGGCTTTCTCTAGTTGCGGCAAGTGGGGGCCCCTCTTCATCGCGGTGCGCGGGCCTCTCACTATCGCGGCCTCTCTTGTTGCGGAGCACAGGCTCCAGACGCGCAGGCTCAGT
The DNA here is from genome assembly GCF_949987535.1 of Balaenoptera acutorostrata. Classification (NCBI taxonomy): domain Eukaryota; kingdom Metazoa; phylum Chordata; class Mammalia; order Artiodactyla; family Balaenopteridae; genus Balaenoptera; species Balaenoptera acutorostrata. The sequence goes on along the minus strand of NC_080077.1, from coordinate 38,387,501 downwards.
AGTTGTGGCTCACGGGCCCAAGTTGCTCCGCGGCATGTGGGATCTTCCCAGACCAGGGCTCGAACCCGTGTCCCCTGCATTGGCAGGCAGATTCTCAACCACTGCGCCACCAGGGAAGCCCCTGGATTTGTATTTTGGAATATGTCTCTATCCACAGGGAAAATTTCTAGCTAGAGAGTTCCTGCATCAAAGTACATGCTTATTAAAATGAATTAACAAATATACAATGGAAAAATCTCTGTCCCACCCCTTTCCCTAGCCATCCAGTTCTATTCTCAGGTATCCAGTGTTATCCTTTTAGAGGTACTTAAGTAAATACAATCCAAATATGTACATTCATGGTCTTTCCCCTCTTCTAGTTTTTTTTTTTTTTTAATGGAAATGATTACATATTTTGCACATTGTTTTGTATCCTAAATTTTCTGTTTAAATTGTTACTTTAATAAATTGAGTTATCACCTTTTAAAACTGTACCTAAGCTATACAGTATAGCCTATAAAACTGGAAATTTGCATGGGACCCAGTCATCCTACCCTCAAAGCTGAGGACCAGAAAGAAATGTGTAATCCTGACCCTCACAGCTGCCTGCTGGGAACATGTTTGGAAGTCTGAGCATAGTCTCAACTGATCAAATGCAGAAAAGGGGCCAATCAGAGCCTTGATCCCTACCATAGAGTTCTAACCATTGCTGGGACTGAATGACTTCCTTCCATAAGTCCTCATGACTTCTGACTCAGACCTCCAGGTCAGGCTACCAGACTAATGGCCTATGCAATTTAATGATCTATAGTGAATGTTGACTGCCTTTCTAGTTTTTGATCACCAAAGGCAAGTATAAAGTGGATACATTTGGGACTTCCCTGGTGGCACAGTGGTTAAGAATCCACCTGCCAATGCAGGGGACACGGGTTGGAGCCCTGGTCCAGGAAGATCCCACATGCCGCCGGGGAGCAACAAAGCCTGTGTGCCACAACTACGGAAGCCCGTGTGCCTAGAGCCCATGCTCCACAACCACAACAAGAGAAGCCACTACAATGAGAAGCCCACACACCATAACAAAGAGTAGCCCCCGCTCACCACAACTAGAGAAATCCCGCGGGCAGCAACGAAGACCCAATGCAGCCAAAAATAAATAAACAAATACATAAATTTATATATTAAAAAAAAAGTAGATACATTAATATCCCTCTGATAATATATTTTAGAAAATTTATTCTAAACATTACTGCTTTCTCAGCCACTGAGATGAAGGGAGAAAGAGTCCCCAGAGACAAATAAAAGAACAAATTAACCTAGACCTTCGGGGATCAGTCCTATGTTTGTGACTTCAGTAGCCTGAACAAAGTTCACAAAAAAGCCAGTGCCTGGCTCTGTGGCTCACTTGTGTCTTTGAACAAAGCAACTTGCTGATACATTGAAACATGAATCTCATTAGCACATTTACATTAAAATATGACATATCAAAAGATAATATGCAAAAAAAGATAATATGCAAATCTTTGGCATACAATCTGGAAAAAAAACTGTGGATAAGTGTCATGTTAAAAATCTTGTTCTGTCATGATTATAAGTAGAGTAGTAATGGCAAATGACAGCTTAAAGAGAATAGAAAAAACCATCTTGACACCAAAGTGATGATATTATCTATATTCTGAATAATTTTACTTATAACAGATACTGTTCTGTAAGTTTGTCTTATGATTCATGTTTTCATTATGAAGAGAGAGCATTCTCTCTTCAAATTTATTTACCCTGCTGTTAATATTGCTTCATCAGCTTTCATTGAATCAGTATAATACAACTTATTTTCATCCCTTTCATGTAAAATTTCCTAGGTCATTTTGCTAAAGTGTGTCTTCTACAAATAATGTATAGCTGGATTTTATTTTATTATTATTTTAAAGAACTCCATCTTTCAAGAGGCGTTTAATGTTTATATTTATTATAATTATTGATATAAATGATAATTTTATGTGAATCTACATGTAGATGTGTGTGTTTATGCACTATGTTCTTTTTTTATTTGCTTTTATCCCTTGTCCTACTTCATATTGGACTTGTGAGGTTTCTTAATTTCCCCTTTCCTCTTCCAATGATTTGGAAGCTGTGTATTCTATTTCTAGTTTTTCCAGGTTTACTCTTCACATGTTTACTTAGTTAACAGACCTATGGTTGTTCAGTATCACTTTGTTCTTTCCACATAATATGAGGAATGAAAATTCTCTAATCTTAATGTTCACGCACCCCACCCTATATTATCATTATTTCGTTTTCTAGTTTCACTTTTTAAAAACTCTCCTGTATTAGCCATTTGCTTTTAACAATGTACGTTTATTTACATTAATCAATAAGTTGAATGATTTAATTGCTCACAATTGCTTCTTCCATTCTATCCCTCCATTCTGAGTTCAGTTTTCTTCTTACTAAAGTACATCCTTTAAGGGCTTCCTTGGTGGCTCAGTGGATAAGAATCTGCCTGCCAATGCAGGGGAAATGGGTTCGATCCCTGGTCTGGGAAGATCCCACATGCCGTGGAGCAACTAAGCCCATGCACCACAACTACTGAGCCTGCTCTCTAGAGCCTGTGAGCCACAACTACTGAGCCCGCGTGCCACAACTACTGAAGCCCATGTGCCTAGAGCCGGTGCTCTGCAATAAGAGAAGCCACTGCAGTGAGAGATCCGTGCACTGCAACAAAGAGTAGCCCCTGCTCGCCACAACTAGAGAAAGCCCGCATGCAGCAGCGAAGACCCAACACAGCCAAAAATAAATAAACAAAAGTAATAAATAAATAAAGTACATCCTTTAAAAGTTCCTTAAGTGAGGGTCTGTAAATGGTAATATATTTTCGTCTTTGAAAACGTCTTTAGTTAGCTCTCATTCTTTTCAGGGCTAGTTAGCGCTCATTCTTTTCCGGGCTAGTTGTGCAGGGTATGGAATTCAAAACTGATAGGTTAAAAATTCTTTTCACTCCGAACTATTATGATATTTCATTGTATTTATTCCTTATTTTTGCTGATGAGATACCTGCTGTCAGTCTGTTCATCATTACTATATAGATGACATGCTTTTTCTTTGCTTTTAAGGATTTTTTGTTTATGTTCTAAAATTTCACCATGATTCTCTAAAAGTGACTTATTTTCTTATAATTCAAACTTGGCATGTTACTTCAACTTGAAGACACATGTCTTTCTTCAGCTCTAGAAAATGATTGACCATTTCTGAATGATTATTGCCTCCCTTTTATTCCATCTATTCTCACCATCTAGAATTCCTATTAGATGTATGTTGGACCTATTTTTATAGCTTCTATTTCACTTAACCACACTTTCTTAATTTCCCGCTATTTAATTTCTCTTGCAGCATTCTGGGTGGTTCCTTTGGGTTTCTAATACCTGAAACTTTCCCTTTATTTCTCAGCAGTGTGTTTTTAAATTTTTTAAAGTCAAATTTTATTCAACATTTCTAGGTACTGGTACTAGGAGGGAGGCCATATATATTACTTCAGTCTGTCATGATGCTGGATTTAGTTGAATTCTTTATACTACATATTTACACAAGATGTGATCTTGTGCTATGCAGAGACAATGTCTAAAGCTTCTGAGAAATCACAGAACACTTCCAATTCCTTGATCCACCAAAATCAACCTGACTTAGAAAAGTACTGAAAGTGTAAGATGACCCTACAGAATTTCTGGGCACATACAGAATTTTGTCTTTAGTGTAGCATAATTATAGTATAACTCTTTGAAAAGTGTTTGTGTGTGTGTATAGATACATGCATATATATGGAAAGATTCATTTCCTTCCAAATTCCTAATCAATTGAGGAGATGCAGATTATGCTTCTCAAGTTTGGAACATAATAAGAAATTGAGAGAAGGGTGGAAGGGAAGAGAAGGAAGTAAAGAGGGAGTGAGAGAACACATGTGATGACAGACAGTATACTGTTTGAAGAGATTAAAAACATCATAATCCAACAGAACTCTCAGTCTTTCAATCAGCTAAGCTTAACTTTAGAGAGTATCTTATTTTGTTGTTAATTTGTTTGAGTTGTTTTTGTTTTAACCAGTAGATTTACTAATTTAAATATTAGTACTTAGCAAAAAATATTTAATAGGCTGTACACATTTACTTCAGAGTATGTACCTTTCACCCTTTTCCCCAAATACTAACCTCTCCCATAAGACAAAAAGCATCACATCCCCCATGTAAGATCCCTAATTTGTGTTTCATGTTCATAGCTTTATATTGGAGCTTCCAAAACTGAAAGCAGTTACAAATATTCGATAGGGAATACCACTTTTACATAACTCAGGTAATCTAGGACAAGCATCCTGACAGTTCAGTATTATAATCTTCTTTCACATCAAAGTTTTGAAGTATTTCTTTTTGTAAACAAAATTCTTTTAATCAATAAACTTCCTAATACATCTTTATAGTACTTTTTGCCTACACTTTTTTTAGCCATTTTTTAAAATTGAAGTTTAGTTAATTTACAATGTTTTGTTAGTTTCAGGTGTACAGCAAAGTGATTCAGTTATATATATTCTTTTACAGATTCTTTTCTGTTATAGGCTATTACAAGATATTGAATACAGTTCCCTGTGCTATACAGTAGGTTCTTGTTGTTTATCTATTTTATATATAGTAGTGTGTATCTGTCAGTCCCAAACTCCTAATTTATCCCTCCCCCCCACCTTTTCCCTTTGGTAACCATAAGTTTGTTTTCTATATTTGTGAGTCTATTTCTGCTTTGTATTGGGTTGGCTAAAAAGTTCATTTGGGGTTTTCTGTAAGATCACAGACAAACCTGAACGAACTTTTTGGCCAGCCCAATAAATAAACTCATTTATATCATTTTTTAGATTCCACATATAAGTGATATCATATGATATTTGTCTTTCTCTGTATGACTTACTTAATACGATAATCTCTAGGTCCATCCATGTTATTGAAAATGGCATTATTTCATTCTTTTTTTATGGCTGAGTAATATTCCATCGTGCATATATACCACATCTTCTTTATCCATTCATCTGTCGGTAGACACTTAGGTTTCTTCCATGTCTTGGCTATTGTAGATAGTGCTGCTATGAACATTGGGGTGCATGTATCTTTTCGATATGGAGATTTCTCTGGATATATGCCCAGGAGTGGGATTGCAGGATCATATGGTGACTCTATTTTTAGTTTTCTTAAGGAACCGCCATACTGTTCTCCACAGTAGCTGCACCAATTTACATTCCCACCAACAATGTAGGAGGGTTACTTTTTCTCCACACCCTCTCTAGCATTTATTTGTAGACTTTTTAATGATGGCCATCCTGACTGGTATGAAGTGATACCTCATTGTAGTTTTGATTGCATTTCTCTAATAATTAGTGATATTGAGTATCTTTTCATGTGTCTGTTGGCCATCCGTATGTCTTCTTTGGAAAAATGTCTATTTAGGTCTTCTGCCCATTTTTTGGCTGGGTTGTTCATTTTTTGAAGTATTTCTTTTACTTTATCTTACTGTATGCTTATTTGGGACTCTAGGGAACAGGACTTCATTGACAAATCATTTTTTTAAGAAATAGTTGCCATATTTTAATATGTACGTCTATGTACTTATTAAAGAACTGAGAACTACATTGGAGAAAATATAGAATATGAATATTATGACTTGCAGATATCAGAAAATATACTGACTTATGATTGAAATCTGCCTAATGGAAGTAAAGTGAATCTTAAGAAGGAAATCTTGAGCATATATTCCACAACTCTGCAAAACAGTTTTATGCTGAACCTCTGAGCCAGAAATGTGAGAAAGTAAAGTGATTGAAGCCTGTCAGCAAAGAAAATCAGCCAGCAGAATGATGATTCCTATTACAAGAGAAAGACTTCTATGAAAACAGACTCACAGATATCAATATTTCCTGTACATTCTCTTTATTTCTAAATCATAAATCATACTTCTTTAATAGGCTTGCTATCTTTATTGTTGGGATAAGTGTAATGTTTTACACATTTGGGGGACAGTAATTGGCAACTGCATTAAGAATCCCAACTCGTGCACAAATCCCTGGATGGCACCCAGGAAACTTGATCCTTGATCTAAGGCAAATAAATTCTCCAAGTTTTATAAAGTGAGGGTCACTTATAGCTAACTGTGATATTGAAACTCTCATAATATGGTGCTCAGTGAGAGAAAAAGCTAGTCTAAATGGCAAAGAGTTGAAAATTGAAGAGTTTTATATAAAATATAAGCTACTTTTAGTATGCAGTCACAACAAGCTTGAAAAATAAAGAAAACAACAGTAATTCAGCTTTAAAATTATAGTGCTCAGTTTTTAAAAGGTCACCTGCCCTTGGCCTCATTTTTGCTTAATTCGGACAGGTTAATCTTCTTTTCTGTTGTTTTTTCAATTTGGAAAGAAACTGGGATCTCTGCTAGTACTCCTCATCCATCAAATCCTGTGACCTTGAAAGAAAATTCTGGCTCTACTTCTCAGGAGAGAGTCTGAAAATGAGAATTAAAATAGGTCTTCTCAGTGGAGACCCACAGCAACATGTAATAAGACATGTAAAAAAAGATCCTATCACTGCAGGCATACTGTAATCTTTCTCAAAGTAACATATGGAGTCAAAATGAGAATTCATTTAAGCTCAGAATTAAAAAAATCAGTGCGATGTTAAATCTTCTAAAAATCGACTAAAATTGTCTATGAAAAATTTTAATGGAAGTCAACGATTTTGTAATTTGTTTCCTTTCAACTCTTATGAAAAGCTCTGCATCTCAAAATATGAAACATTTTAAACTCTGATTCTCTAGAAAGAATCCCAGAAAAGAAGAATAGAAATATTAACAAAAGGTATGAGTAATGATATCATATTCATTATTAAAATTTTGAAATTTAAAAAGGTACAAGGACATCTCTAAGTAACCACAGGGTGGTCTGCTTTTATGATAAGAAATGCAGGATTAGGATGAATATATAATGAGCACTGTCATAGCAGCAGTATTCAATATCTGAGAGTCAACTTTATTTTACTGTTTTAAGTGTATTAAGGAAAACTTAACATGATCCCGGAACACAGTGGAAAGTTTATGAACGTATCAGGTGTAATTCTTCCTTTTGATTTCACAGTAAGCAACCTGTATAAGAGTGTATAACGATCACCAGGTAAATTCCTTTTCCTCTTCTAGAATTATCCAACAACAAAAAAACATCAGGACTAAGAATAAGTTTCATTAATTTAAGACTAAAGCATTTTTGATACAGTTGAGAACTACAGAGATTTTAGTCTGACTAAATTTAAAAAAATTTATTGTAATCTTATTTAATACCAACTTCATGCAAGACCATTATCTGTAAATTAAAAAAAAAAATCCTACCGCAGGTATGTGTTTTCCAAGCTTCTTGTAACTAAAGCCATACATGCGCATCCCCACATCTACAAATTCAGGGCTGTTTTCTATTTACAAGTTGCTCCATTTATAAGGAAAAGCCAGACAATGCTCTCTAAAAATGACTCAGAGTCCAGGGAAATTTAATCATAATCCAATGCAAGATTATCTCTACATTAATATTTAGGATAACCAATCTCACATACACTGATTTATTATTAACTCCAAAATTATATGGGAATAACAAGTATATTCTTAACATCTGGTACAAAAGGGTATAAAGCATCAAAAGGGTAGTATAACATTTCATGTTTTATTTATTTTAAAAGACAGTGTTTACTGTGAGAATATTATTAGAAATTTAATTGAGCAAAGCTCAGGCTGAGTCAACTCAGAAAGAATCCATATTCCTTTTTCACTACTTACTGGATGGTGGCTTTAGGGAAATTATTTAATCTCTTTCCTCTTGTATAAAATTGGGAGATAATAGAACCTACTCATTATTGGGTTGTTGTAAGATTAAATGTGAAATACTCCTTAGTTAAAGTAAAGAATATAGTGCTAGGTACATAGTAAGTGCTCAATAAATGTAATTCCAATTTTTTCTAATTTTATTTTGGCACCTGCATTGAATAACATGAATATGTCTTATGAATCCAATATTCAGATTTTATATCTTCCAATACTGATAAAGGAAGCAACCTATTTTATACTACTTAAAGCTTCAATAGACTTTTCAGGATAAATTTGAGCAGGGTGATATAGTAAATGCAATGTAATATGACTGCCGTTGTAGTGATAATTAGCACTTCTATCCCATTACATAACCATCCCTTCTTTTTAGGTCAGAATAATTAAGTTTTAGTCTCTTAGCAAGTTTGACGATCGTAATACAATATGGTTGTCTATATTCACTATACTGTGAATTAGGTTTCTAGGTTTTATTTTAAATTTGGACCCTTAAACAACATCTGTTCTCGCCCCCCAACTCCTGCCCCAGCCCAGCCTCTGGTAACCTCAATTTTATTCTCTGTTTTTACAAATTTGGCTTTATTAGATTCCACATGTAAGTAATATCATACAGGACTTGTCTTTCTCTGTATGATTTATCTCACTTAACATAATGTGCTCAAGGTCCATCCATGTTGCTGCAAATGGCAGGATGTCCTTCTTCCTTATGGATGAAAAATATTCCTTTGTACAAAAGTTTTTGTGCAGCAAAAGAAACAGTTTGCAAAATTGAAAGGCAACATATAGAATGGGAAAAAAATTTTGTAAAACATATATCAAATAAGGGGTTAATATCCAGAACTCATACAACTGAATAACAACAACAACAAAACAATCCAATTAAAAAATGGGCAGAGGAGCTAAGTAGACATTTGTCCAAAGAAGATATCTAAATGGCTAATAGGTACATGAAAAGATGCTGAACATCACTGATGATTGGGAAATGCAAATCAAAACGACAATGATCTATAACCTCACACCTGTTAGAATAGCTGTCACCAAGAGGACAAGAGATAACAAGTGTTGGCAAGGATGTAGAGAAATGAGTCCTTGAATATTGTTGATGGAAATGTAAATTGGTTCAACCATTATGGAAAACAATATGGAGGTACCTCAAACAAAAATATAGCTAGTGGGAAGCAGCCGCATAGCACAGGGAGATCAGCTCAGTGCTTTGTGACCACCTAGAGGGGTGGGAGGGAGACGCAAGAGGGAGGGGATATGGAGATATATGCATACGTATAGCTGATTCACTTTGTTATACAGCAGCAACTAACACAACAATTATACCTCAATAAAGATGTTAAATAAATAAATAAATAAATCTACCATTTGATCCAGCAATTTCACTTTTGGAAATATACCCTCAAAACAATGAAAACAGGGTATCAAAGAGATATGTTGCACTCCCATGTTTATTACAGCATTATTTACAATAGCCAAGATATGAAAACAATTCAAGGAGAATTCTTATGCTGATTAATTCAACAAATGTTTATCGAGTGCCTAATTGCCAGAAATCCAGTCAGATGTTAAAGTGAGTGGCACTAAGTATCCAGCCCTCAGTACTGAGGTGCATAACATTGCTGTCTATCTTAGCTAAAGTTTACAATTCAGACTCTTCTGATGGTTTGTTCACGTCTCTAAATTCATGGTGAAATATGATGGGAAAATGGAAATGTCTTTACTTAAATTGTTTCAGCTCAAATTGCATAAAATTTCTATTACAGACAGTTATTATTCAACCCTCGTGATCTGTGTGTGTTTACAGGATGCACGTATAGTTAGAATTCTGCTCCACTGACTTCATAATTTGAAAGAAAAATAAAAACATGATGGCTCTATTAATTATTTACATTCTGCATTTAGTTCTAACAGATGCTGGAAAAGCGTATACAGGAAACACTGATCAGTGAAATTTGTGTGGGCAAAGTTGCCGTTGGAGAGTGGCGCTTGCATTTTGAGGAAACGAGTACACTGGCATTTTGAACCAAACTAAATATGAGACTGGAAAGTTCATTTTAGTAAAGCTGAAAGATGGCTTTTTTTTTTGATAATTTAATTTTTACCTTTTAATTATGTGCAAGCTCAAGATAAAGTTCTGTCTTACTTCACAACAATGATCTAACCTCTTTATAGCAATTCTGCCCTTCAGGGCCAACACATAACTCCAGAGACCATATTCCCAGATTACAGTATTCCCCCCTTATCTGCAGGGGATACGTTCCAAGACCCCGAGTCTGAAACCACGGAGAGTGTTGAAACCCTATACAGTTGATCCTTGAACAACACTGGGGTTAGGGGCACCAACTCCTCACACAGTCAAAAATCTACTTATAACTTTTGATTCCCCCAAAACTTAACTACTAATAGCTTACTATTGACCAGAAGCCTTACCAATAACATAAACAGTCGATTAACACATATTTTGTATGTTATATATATTATATACCGTATTCTTGCAATAAGGTAAGCTAGAGAAAAGAAAATACTATTAAGGAAAATCATAAGAAAGAAAATACATTTACAGTACTGTAGTTATCAATTCCGTAAGTTTACATCATCTGTTTACAAGGTGAATCACCTGTCGGTATCTGCATCAATATTATATGATATAAAACACTGCAGATATTATACATGTTACCAACATTAGACATCAAAAATGAAAAGATAATGTGAAAAAAATTTATATTTATTTACAGGTATAACAATTCGTGCATCGAGAACGAAGAAGCAGCAATATGACTGCTTTATGGTAGCCTAGTATAACTGATACAGTTGCTCCATGGTAGCCTGGCCTACACACAAATGAATAAATCATAAAAGTTTTATGGCATATATTATTACAGTCATATTCATAATACAGTTTTGAAACATTGTTACATTTAACAAAACACACTTACCTATGATGATAGCCTTCTCCAATTACAAGAGAGAGAGGCATACTGTATGGTAATGTAATTCTTTGAAAGCATAGTTATAAAACAGTAAGAAAACTAACACATTGTTAATTATTTATTAAATGTCACTCACTTTATGCCTACATAAGTATAGACTAGTATCTATATATATTTTATACATTCATGACATACCTAACTTTTCCATATTTCTAGGAAATGCAGTTTGCCTGTGAACTTTTTCAAATTGTTGCATATCTGCCAGAATTTTCCAATATATTTATTGGAAAACATCTGCATATATATAAGTGGACCCATGTAGTTCAAACCCATGTTCTTCAAGGATCAACTGTATATATCAATACTGTGGTTTTTTCCTATACATACATACCTATCATAAAGTTCAATTGATAAATTAGGCACAGTAAGAGAATATCCAAATTGCCAGTACCACTACTCTTGCACTTTGGGGCATTACTAAGTAAAATAAGGGTTACTTGAACACAGGTACTGTGATACCGCAACAATCGGTCTGATAACTAAGATGGCTACTAAGTGGCACATGGGCAGGATATGCCAGACAAAGGGGCGATTCACGTCCAGGGCCTGGGCTGGAAGGAGTGGGAAGGCACAAATTTTCATCACGCTACTTAGAATGGTGAGCAGTGTAAAACTTAAGAACTGTTTATTTCTGGAAATTTCCATGTAATCTTCTCAGACTGTAGTTGACTGCAGGTAACTGAAACTGCAGAAAGCTAAACTGTGGATAAGGGGAGACTACTGGATACCATGTGAATGGTGTCTCTGGAATTCCTCAGTGCAGCAGCCGTGCTTGTGTCCAGGTGCTCTGAATATTTGATTCCATTTTTTTCCATGATCTCAGTTGTTTCTCAGAGTAACTGTTGCTTACAAATATTCCCTCAGGCGATCTTTCTTTCTTTTTCTCTTTCTTTTTTATGGAGCATTGTACAAAGTTATGGTGTTAAAAAAGTTATAATATTTTGGCAATAAATTTTAGAACAAAAAGATAAAACAACATGAAACTCAACTAGTCTATGAAAAATAATTCTGCTCAACAAGGTTTTTCTTTTTCAAGATTTCCCAGATCTTTTTGATGGAATGGGTATATAGACCATGGTCAATATAACTATATGACCCTTTAAAGAAATCAAATCTGTTCCAAATAATTCATTTTAATTGACTAATACATTTTTTTCTCCCTGCACGTTTGGACTCTTTGCTGCAAGACCAGATGGAGAACTTTGCAATTGTCGCCAAAATATATAAGATGTTAATATGTAAGATGTATGTTTAGATGTATGTATGTGTGTGTATGTGTGTATGGGTGAATATATTCAATCTATACATGTTCAGAAAATGAAAAATAATCTCTGTGGTTCTAAATCATGCCAGCTTTATTCAGTGTTACCATGATAATCATTGTACATAACAAAGGCCTCTTCTGGTCCTTTTTTATATTTTTTGCTAATGTAAACCATAATATAATGCTATATGCCTGCTTAAAAGTGTGTTTAAAATTAAGTAGTGTTTTATTTAATAATAGAAAAATAACACTCCATTACAGAGCCCTCCTTATAGATCTTGTTTTGTCAGTTTTATAGGGACAGTTTTTTACAGTAAGGATCCCAGAGACCCCACAACAGAATATAAAATGTAGGTTTAAGATGAGAGAGGAATGATGCCTCTATCTCATTCCCTTATTGTGGAACCTGAATTGGCCTGGAATTACATGTGATTAGATGTTCTGCTCCTGGTCACCTCTTCTTATCTCCCTAAAGACAGTAACCCCATACTGGCAAGGCCCTGACAGTGAGTCAGGCATCCTTAGCACCTCACCCTAGTCCAGGCCCTAATGGTACAAAGAGACTCCAAATAGGAGAGGCTTGAGCTGGTCATTCAGGTCAGGGAAGGATTCACCAGGGAAGTGAAGCTTAAGATCAGCTCTGAAAGATGAGCAGAAATTAACTAGATAAGGGAATGGGGGGAGACTGTTCCAGGTAAAATAGCGTATGCAAAGGCCCTTTGATGGCAAGACCTTTGCATATGACAAGTACCAGGAACTAAGAGCAAGCTACTGTGACCAAAGTCCAGAGCATGACAAGGTACAAATGACAGGCAGGAAAGGATTGTAGGAACCTAGTCAGGCAGGGCTCTGGGAGCCTGATGAAGGATGTTACTTTTTATATTAATTAAAGGGAAAGAATTTAGGCAGAGTAGCTCTGCCTTTTGAAAGTAGCACTGTACTGAAGCTGGAGTGTGCAGGAAGCATGGGTGTTGGGTTCCAATCAGGGGACTTTGCAGGAGTCTAGACAAAAGATGATGGAGTTGAAAACAGTAAGAGTTCTTTAGGAAGTAACTCAAGAGGAAGACTGGACTGCAGAAGAAGGGTGAAGGAAGTGGGAAGAATAACTTCCAGGTTTTACTGTCATTGTAATTAGGAGACAAAATTAGTTCAATATACTGAACACACATACACACACACACAGAGAAATAGAAAATCTTTTCTTTTGTTAGAGAACAGTCATCCTTCCATCATTATATTTGTAATCAGGAGAATAGAAACTCAACGAGTCCCAAACTTTAAAGAAAGTGAAGGTGTTCTCCACACTGTATAGCAAATATTCTCATAATTTTAAATTATCAGGATAATGTTAGTCTAAAGGATAAATAGGTGAATTCTATCTTTGTAAAATCACAGTCCCTCAAGTCAATTTAAGCTCACTTAGCTTTACTAAAATATCAATAATATTCTTTTGTCCTCTCTTCATTCTTTTTTATTTAAAACACAAATTGATGAAATACAGCCTAAGGGTTAAATCTGGCCCTCAGTCTGTTTTTGTAAATAAAGTTTTATTGGAACCCAGCCATATCCATTCATTGACCTCTTGTCCATGGCTTCTCATAGGCTACAAGGGCACAGTGGAATAGTTGCAACAGAAACTAGATGGCCCACGAAGTTTAAAACATTTGGCCTTCTGAATGGGACCTCAAAACACTAAATTCTAAATATATAATAACAAAGTGTATTTTTGAAAAACTATATCTTCTACCTTAATATGAATTTCTTATTTCTTTAGAACAAACATAATTTTATATGTAATTTTGGGGTCCTGGAATAATTATCCTTCTAGTCTACCATTCTTAAACTATGCTTTCTGTTGTTTTTCTCTTTTTCTAACATATATCTTATTAGTCAATCTCTGGCATATTCAAAGGCAGGCATAGTCCCAAGACAATTACATGTATAACTATCAATTTTTATTGTACATATTCCATATTAATGCATCAGCTGCTTTATTAAAATATTTGGAAAGTATTTATACACTAAAATGTGTGCTGAGTCTAAATGCTTCACTGAGGAATAAATAAAAGTTGTCATCTCAAATGTAGTAATAAAGCATTGATACCGTTGAGAGTCTACTCTCTTATACAAAGTATTTTAATAGTCCGTGGATCCAAGGAACTCAGTGAGAACTTCTGTTTAATAATTTAAGTAAAGATATTTAGACAGAGATGGGAGCTGACCAGGAGATGAGAAAGATGAGGTAGCCACAGATAAAACAGACAGAAGTAAGGGTCTTAGTAAGATTGGCTATGAAATAAAGTGCTCCTTTGCTTTAGAATTTGAAAAGCATTGCACTATTTAATAAGATATGCAAATTGCAGTTCCTAAATTCAAGACCACTTAGAGATTTCATTCATTGTAGTAACCAGTTTTGTTTTTGGTTTTGTTTTTTTTGAGATCTATGTGGGCAAATTCTTAAAGAGTAAATTCTCATATTGGTTAATACTTTTTCTTATATTAATGCCTCACAAGTACACTAGACTAACTAAAACTTGCAAAATGCTGTTGGAAACGTCCTATGACAATTTCACGTTCTTCTGTATGCCTCACTGCTAAGGAATTAGGTGGCTCTTCTGAAAAGAGACTCTGTGGACCTTATGTCAAAGGCTGTGGGACTTGTGAGATGCCAGTCCGCCATCATCCCTACATCCAACCTTTCATCTGGAACTCATTGAATGCACCATATCAGTTCTGCCAAATGATGTGTCAAAACCTAGGGAAAAAAAACGAAACAAAAAGTCCTTAAAACACAGTGTGCAAATAGTCATTAAAAGCAGTAATTATAGCCACAAATAAAAGGACAATCTTTAGATACTAACCAATAATAGCTCTTTTCAACTATATGTACCTGTATGAGTAAACATCAAAGTCAGTATTATCATCTACTAATACAAATCACTACTGCCTATCAGTGGGAGCCAAAGTATAGTATCAGTAAAAATTCATGCTTTAGATTTTCTTAGAGTTGTATTTAAGGGGGAAAAATTCCGCGTGTTCATGTTTGTACCTGCCAAGTTTCATTATTTTAGTGGTACCCTTTCCCCTTTGTAAGCCATTTTAAGTTCTTTATTACAAAGAAGGGAAAGTAAATAAACAAATTGGGCAAAATCAGCACAGACGATATTAAAACAAACACCCCCTGAGCTTGCTTCTGCTGGGTTTTGGCTCTATTTTCCATGAACATGCTATGTAAGCTGATTAATGCGTCTCTTATCCCATTTGGGAGAACAAAGTGATTCTTCAAACAGAGATACCCACAGCATTCAAAACTGCCCGTGATATTTGCACTCAGGATGTTTGTTCTAGTGGTGTATATGTGTTCGTGTGTGTGCATGTGTGTGCAAACCCTCTTTATATACACATTTTTTTCAATTAAAAGTGAAAAACATACATATTTTAAAGAAGGCAAAAAAGAACACCATGACTAATACATACTAGGTGTTAAATATTTGAGAAATATTGTAGGTGTCAAAGTAACTTTCTTTGACATAACTTGTGTCAATAATTATGCTTCCAAATTATAAGCAAGTAGAACTGTTTTGGGGCTTCTCTGTCATATATATTTCCTATACCTCTCAAGACGAAGACTTTATTATCTTATGCATATAGATACTTTGTTCAAGAGTAGATCCATAGTTCTTTTGATCCAATTGGGCATCAAGCAATACATTCATCTAGACTAGAACATTCTAGAGCTATTCCAAAATAAGTCCTTTGAAAGTTTGTGGAAAAACTTCTCAAGCCATAAGGAGTGGGTATTAGACATGCAACTCAATTGATTTTGACATAAGTGGAAATCACCAAAATTAAAAGCTGGATTTCAGTTAACATGTGCATCTCTGTTTTGTGGGCCTGAGCAGGATGGCCTCACGTTATATATCTCTTTCTAATTATGAGTTATTTTCCCAACCAGGCTTTTAGAGCACATATCTCTAGTTTCTGCTAAGAATCAGTCTAACAGTTGATACTTTGGTACTTATGCTACAGCATATTATCACTTTCCAAAACAACATAACAGTTTTTTTTTTTAAGTCAAGCAAAATGGTTAGGCTTGCAAATTTAACAGAACCTAAAGATAGAAAATGTAAAAGACCTGTAGATTTTCTTCCATGGGTAGATGTAAATGCTAATGAAGTGTTCCTTAAAACAAATTTAAATTAAACCATGAGCTACCTTCAACGAATATATGAAAGTTCAAGAACAATTGAAAATGTAACTGCCATTAGGATCAGACGGAGTACCGACGTGCTGATGGGCCACATTCTTAGGCGGAAGGTAGTTTTCCTTCTTCTGCATATTAATAACGACAGGTTGTGCTGGAGATAATTTTAACCAGATTATGGTGAACTGTAGTTCTGATTCAAAGGCTTTTTTCACTGCTTTGTTTGAATAAAGTATGACTGAACACAGTTTAAAATTCATTTATTTCCCAAAAGCATTTGAAGATTTTTGTGAGAGAACTGATGAGGTACTTGCTTTTTTTTCTTTTTTTTCAAAAATAAATAAATAAATCTTTGAAAAACTTAAAGCACTGATTTTTAAAGGGCTTCACAGACATTTATGTGAAGAAAGCTTTTTCTAATTCCTGAATGTGAAGATGCCTGTTCACAGAGCTTCCAGACCTGAAGTGTGTATGCTTGCATGTGTGTGTGTGTTTGTAAAGAATGCATAGAAAAATAATTTCTTATCCTTGGACTTTTAAAACAAAGCTTCTCCTAATTGGCAAGATATGGAAATCATTTCAGCCAAGAAGTGAAAACTTATATCTCTTTGGTGTTTACATATTACAAGAAAAAGTGTTTTTTCTAAGTAAGCTAAACTTTGACTAGCATCTGCCTCTTGGTCAAATTTGAGGCATGTGAATCTCATTCAAAAGCCTTGAAGGAAGCTTTAAATCAATCAAACCCGTTTCTTTTATGAACTCGGGCACCTGCACGCGTGTATGTGTGTGTATGCATGTGTTTGAGAACGTAAGAATAAATGTATACGCTTCTGATTTTTGACAGGCATGTTTAAGGCATAGTCTCATTTGCTAAAGCAATCAAAAGCAAAAATATAATCAAAATTCTCAGATACCAAGTTTTTAAAGCAATTAAATATTAGTCAATGTTAGGACTTTAAATTGTTCAGACAAAGATTTCCTTTTTTAAAGCAATGCTATGTGCATTGTGCTAACAAAAGAAGTATATGTGAAGATAGCACCAAATCATTATAGCTCAAGTCATTTATCTTTATTTAATAATACTTATATCTTGCTTACTATATTCCAACCTGTTGGCAAATATGAACTCACTCCTCTTAATATAATGAAGTGGGGACTTTTTGTACCCCTATTTTATTTCTTACATGCACAAGACATTGAAACACAGACAAGCCGAGGTCCAAAAGCTCATGAAAATGGTGGACCCCAGATATGAATTTAGGCAGCCTTCTGCTTATGGCAGTTATTTTGACAACATCAAAATCTGTGTTCTTAACCACATACCCAACCTCCTTAATCAGTGTCACCCTTTGAACTGAAAGCACTTTATAAATTCTGAGTCTGGGACTTCCAACCAAAATTAAATAATCCTGAAAAAGAAAGGAGAAAGCTATACCACTCTGCACTAATTCTTTCTGTCAAATATCCCAAGTACTTAAAAAGCATCCCTTATAAATCTCTTTCAAGGGGTAATAGATTTGCTCTAATCCTTAACCAAAGTAAGGAGAATATGAGAGCTACTGTGTGTCTTAGTCCACAAAGGCAAATGAGCTAGAAATATGCCTTAGTGCTTCAAAGCCCAGCTTAGCTTTTTAACTCTGAGCCTCCCTTTAAGGGTCCACACCAGGTGTCTGCTCTTTCCCTAGCATCTTCCATAGTGTCAGGATATTGAGGAGGAGGAGGAAGTTGGGTCATCTGCTCTTATAAGTGGTCCACGCAGGTTAGGAATGAGATGCGTATTTTTCCAATTCTGGAGACCTGTTAGTTTTCTGCTACTTTGTACTACCTGTAAGAGCCAGGAATCTTGCCAGGTTGCATGTGATCCTGCCTGCTTGGAACTACCTGTCAGGCACTTCCCCAGTAGTGCCACCCCTGCCTAATCCTCTGAAATAATTTCTCTCTCTCTTGTCTCTATCTCTCTCTTTCTCTTTGGATGTTTGGGAGAGAATTCCAGGGTTTTCTTCCATGATCTTGTCAAAGCTCCCTGAAAATGCCAATAATTATCCTTTTGCAAGGACCTTCAGTGCTTTGCACACAAACCCAGGGAGACTGGCAGGTTATTTTGGGTTTCTGCTCTGCCACAGTTTCTCACTTGAGGTAATGAAAACAAAGCCAACTCTCTGCTAACATGGGGAAAGGTGAGGAGGACAATTCTAACCCAAGCATGCAAGTTTCCTCTTACAAATATTATGCTCATCTCAGAATGATTGCCCTTCTCTTAAAGAAAACACAAAGAACTTTTTTCCTAAAGCCAAGCTTTTAGAGGTTGAGTATATTCTGTATTAACAGGTATAAGGAAAGGGCTTTTAAAAGAAGAGTGTTTATCTTAATATTAGTTGCACTATTAGATCAGAAAACAATGTTGTTTGACAAACACTTCTGTATTTATCAAATAAAAACTAGATGGTACATTCAACATACAGATCTTTTTAAATGCCACTCTCAAATAAAAGGAGCCAAGGGTTCCTTGAAGAAATGACTGATTCTGGGGCTACAGCAGAGAACATGGAGATGAGCCTGGACTATCTGGTAACCCCAGAAGGTAAGAAAATGATAACACACACACACACACACACCCAATGAGGCCGTGTCAAAGGGATATAGGAGCCAACAGAAAGAGCCCCAAATGGCCAAATCTGGAACAATTTAGCAAAAAAATAAATAACAGTATTGGATTATAACTCAAATATCTCTGAGTCTATACCAATATAAATAAATGATTAAATAGAGAATAGACAAGTCTCCTGTGCAGAAAATTTCAAATAACATTTGTAGATAGTATGCCCTCCAGAAGGTAAAGCATAACTATCCATTTCTTAAGTGTAGGCTGCCCATAGTGACTTCCTTCCAGAGAGTACAATATGGAAATGGCGGGGAAAAAGTACCTTTACAGTGAAAAACCTGACAAATACTGTCTCAGTCAGATGATCAAGGTTAATATCAATAGTAGTCATACATCATGTTGATAGCTTGTAGTTTGTTTTTTTTTTAAATTGGGGTATAGTTGCTTCACAATGTTGTGCTAGTTTCTTCTGTACAGCCAAGTGAATTAGCCATACATATACACATATCCCCTCCCTTTTGGATTTCCGTCCCATCTAGGTCACCACAGAGCATCGAGTAGACTTCCCCAAGCTATACAGCAGGCTCTTACTAGTTATCTATTCCATACATAGCAGTGTATACATGTCAATCCCAATCTCCAAGTTCATCCCACCACCCCCCTTCCCCCCTTGGTGTTCATGTGTTCTTTACGTCTGCGTCTCTATTTCTGCTTTGCAAATAGGTTCATCTGTACCATTTTTCTAGATTCCACATATATGCATTAATATATGATATTTGTTTTTCTCTTTCTGATTTACTTCACTCTTTCTGACAGACTCTAGGTCCATCCACGTCTCTACAAATGACCCAATTTCATTTCTTTTTATGGCTAAGTAATATTCCATTTTATATATATATATTACATCTTCTTTATCCATTCGTCTGTCGGTGGGCATTTAGGTTGCTTCCATGACCTGGCTATTGTAAATAGTGCTGCAGTGAACATTGGGGTGCCTGTGTCTTTTTGAATTATGGTTTTCTTAGGGTATATGCCCAGTAGTGGGATTGTTGGGGTATATGGTAGTTCTATTTTTAGTTTTTTAAGGAACCTCCATACTGTTCTCCCATAGTGGCTGTATCAGTTTACATTCCCACCAACAGTGCAAGAGTGTTCCCTTTTCTCCACACCCTCTCCAGCATTTATTGTTTGTAGATTTTTTGATCATGGCCATTCTGACTGGTGTGAGGTGATACCTCATTGTAGTTTTGATTTGCATTTCTCTAATAATTAGTGATATTGAGCATATTTTCATGTGCCTTTTGGCCGTCTGTATGTCTTCCTTGGAGAAATGTCTATTTAGGTCTTCTGCCCATTTTTTGATTGGGTTGTAGTCTTGATAGGATGTGATGAGAATGGTGCTTTCCCTTTGTGGTCCTTCTCCCAAAAAAACACATTACCTCAGTCTAATCATGAGGATAAGAGACAAACAAAAATTGAGGAAAATGCTGCAAATTGTCTGACCAGTATTCCTCAAAAATGTCAAGGTCATCAAAAGCAAGGAAAGTATAAGAAACTGTCATAGTCTAGAGGAATACAGGGCCATATGATGACTCCACATTAAATGTAATGTGGTCCCTTGGATAGGATCCTGGAACAGGAAAAGGATATTATGTAAACACTAAGGATCTCTGAATAAAGTATGGATATTGGTTAATAATTATGTATTGATATGTATTTAGTAGTTGTGACAAATGTACCATACTAATGTAAGATGTTAATAATAAGGGAACAGGTTGTGAAGCATACCGGAACTGTCTTTCTACTATCTTCACAAACGTTTTGTAAATTTAAAACTCTTATAAAATAAAAGGTTTATTTTAAGAATTCAAACGGTAACCTAACAATCTATGGGATGGACCGAGTCAGCTCATTGAGCTTGCCCGGCCATATTGTCTCAGCCAACGTACGCCCCCAATGCAGCCCTTTACACAGTGATGTGGCAGAAAGAATTCTGTCAGTGGCATAAATTATGACATGGAAGAGGGTTAAAAAGTAAAAGCTTTACATTTTTAGGTTTATTATTGAATCACTTATTTGCTCAAAATTATATGGAAAGAAATTAAAAAAGAAAATCTCAAAGCAGCAAGTTTTCTTAAATGGTACTTTTCCTTCTTTTGGTTTGTTTGTTTGAGAGTCTGTAGTAGAATACAATTTGAGAGCTTTATGGAGAAATTATAACTACTGTTAATTTTTTTTTTTTCCCAATTCAGGCATGTAAAGGGATACTAATATGCAGTTGTTTTTTTTTAAGGAAAGAAAAACAAACAAAAAGAAAAACCAGTAGCAGATTGAATTCAGATAAAGGTACTAAACCCAATTAGAAAGAACATTAAAAAACAAACAATGGAAAAAACATAAAAGCAAGCATTCCTCTCCTTAGATGGAATCACAGCTGTAAAATGCTGAGACACCAATGCATTCTGCATCAACCAGATAACAGGGGGAAAGACGCTCTTATTTTGGATGCAGTTCAGAATTTGGCACCACCTCTCACCTTTTGAGGTCACTTGCTTTTTTGTTCATTACAATGCATAAACTTTGCTCATACCTTGTTAAATGCCAAATCAGTGTAAGTGTAGTAATGAAGTTTTTTTGTTTGTTTGTTTTTTGGCAAGTCTGCACAGCATATTGAGAGGCTTTTCATTTCAGGGCTTCAAATATTTAATGAGCAGGTGGCTTACTGCCAGCTACAACTTACTACTCACCCGCTATAAAGAGAAAAAACTACAAAGTTCAACATCAGCTACTCTTACAGCCCGTTCAGGCCTAGGTTTGTAGGTTTGCAAGTACATTAGAAAAAGCTTACAGTGTGTGAAAAGAAAAGAGTATGTGAGACATAAAGGAGCAGATATTGTTAAGATATATGCCAGTGTCTGACCTTTCAGCTTATACATTTACTTTTCTTGATGATTATTAGAATTTGTAGTATTTTCTAACTAAAAATGCAACTTGTTTTACTTCCAAGATGTTGAGGTATCATCATCATCATCATCGTCGTCATTGCCATCAGCTTTACTAGAAATAGGACCTTAAGTTCCTCCACTTGAACTTGCTTTGCAAAATTGTCTCTAGAGATATTTTTATTCTTAAAATTTCTTTGACATTACTTCACTTATTATTATTGATGTGTTAATAGAAAACTATAATTTCTGAAATTGCTTTATAGTGTGTGAAATGGTTCTCAACAACAAATTTCTGAAACGTAGTAACTTTAGGGAATCAAACAAGAAGAAGGAAGCTTTAAATTCCCTTATAAATGATCAATTAATATAAGACTTACACACGTCAAAGAAGAGACTGTGCAACCCAAGGAAGGTTCACAGATGCTTGTAAACTCTTATTGGATTTGACACTGGACACTTAGAAGAAACCTGTTTATTAGTGATTTATTTCCTGGAAAGTTAGAGATACCAAATTTTTGTGCAATGAGTCACTCCAAAGGAAAGACATTGTCATAAGAGTTATGACAAGTACTCTGGCTTGCGAAGAAGAAAATCTTGTTCCCAGCCTTGAGCTGGTGTAATATGACTCTGATAATACCCTTGGGTCTCAGACTCTACATCGTTGTAAAAGAATCAGGGAAGAATGGACTACGAGATCTTTTCCAGCTCTAAAATTATTTCATTGTATAAACACAGATATTTTTATCCTCTACAAAATAATTAGTACTATATATCATTTTGTAAAAGTCTGTTTAGGAGTAGTTCAATCACATCTGCCATTATCAAGTAAAAATTGCAATTCACATTAATCTGTGATAGTATTATCTTAATCAGCTGCTAATAAATCAGTTGTTCTAAATTCTATTTTCCAAATCTTTGATACAGACTTTTATCATTATTGAAATTTAGGGACAGAAGTGTTTCCTACTTCAAAGATTTAATGAAGCATTATTTTTAAAGGTTCTTACTACCAGGTTATTTTATATCAAAGCAGATCATAACTGAACTTCATTCTTATATAATTTCCTCTGAGAAATTCCTTTACATATTCATTAATAGAGAAATCTTGAAATCTGTGGATCCCAAGAGACCTGTAGTGTTTCTGTAGATCATGCATGTTCTCAGTGCTGGTGCAGTTTTCTCTCAAGAGAGCAAAAATTGGTTTATTGAGGGAAGATAAAAAAATAAGTTAGCTATTTTGAGTGTTTGAGGCCTTCCAAAGGGCCTTAGTACATATACAGATATAAGGATATCAATGGGATTAAAATTTTATGGGGAATGATTAGGAAAAAAATGTCTAAAAAGGTTTGTTAGGGGGACAATAGTGAAGGAAAGGTCACATCACTGAAAAGCCAAAGCAATTTAAATATATATTTTTAAACCCTCAAAACTGTATCTGGGTGAGAAAGCAGAGTGCCAAGTTACTTCCCAAAGCAAATTAAACTGGCTGAGTTATAAACCTTTCAAAAATTAGACTTATAATGAGCGTGCAGACAGATCTTTAACTCTAGCGATTCCTTCAAGGACTGAGCCACTCTAACATCCTTTGGGAGCCTAATTGAAACTGATTATGGTTGACATCTCATAATAGACTTTAGTTTAAATGATTTCTTTTTGGATCTAAAAACAGTTTTGGTTCCATGTATTTCTAAAGTGTGCAATATACTTCCTTTATTTTTTAATAATATGATGTCTAAAATGTTAAATTTTTAAAAGTATGTCCAACTGCCTTTGAAAACACAAACATGAACTAAACCAAAGCGTAGGCCACACGAATCACATTCTCTGTCTTCACTTGGTGTTTGTGTGGACTACTGAACTCCTGGGAGTTTTACGTTTTGACAGGTGGAATCTTTAAGAGGATCTTTTTCTTTAACACTGTATTTAAGCAAAGCCTAGGGGAAAGTAACAGTTGCCATCACAGAACTGATTTCATTTTGTAAGTGTGTTTAAGAAAATTAATCGGCTTCTGTGATTCATAATTACCAAAGAAGATGCACAATTTTGATATAATATTTGATTCTGTTGAAAATATGTGTGGGAGGTATATGATCAAATAGTTTTGTATGGCAGCAATTTCCCTTTATATTATTATGTTGAAAAATTTTTGCTAATAACAATAGTAATCAGCTACACTTTATAAGAAATGCAGTATACAAACTGTAATACCAATGATACTAACAAAGCATAAATCATAACTGCATTATTGTAAAATGCTTCTATTCCAGTGAATCTGTCAAGTTCTGAACATGTGAATTTTATTTTTGCCAACATCACTTCATATGCCACAGCCATGAAAGAGTAAAATGAAAGAAAATATGTTTTGCATCTATGTGCTACGCATTTCACTAAGAGATAATCACATCCAAGAAATGTGGGAATTGAGTCACAAAACAGTAAGTACAGGTAATAGAGCAAATCAAGCCAGAAAATAGGGTGAGAATAGCACTACTGCTTATCTTTCCAACTCTGAGCATTAAGACTTATATCTCTTAGCACTCATATTTCCAATTTAAATGAAGGTAAATGTATTTTCAACTTTTGACTTCCTAATTCAGACCTAGAAAAAAAAGGAAACTGTTTAGTCTGTACTCAGGACTAGAAAAAATGTCATGCAATAGAAAAAGGAGAATAAGTAAATATGAATAATAAGATAAACTATGAATAAGAATATACATTTTATATTCCATCATAGTTCATAAAATTGGATTTTAAATCTATGTAAGGACAGAAGTGGAAACCACATGAGAATCTTGATATCTTAGAATCTCCAAGGAAATGAAAACTGTGTACAGTAGCAAAACTATAACAAGCAGTATTATAAATACATGATTTTATTAAATATTTTTATATAAATCAACTAAAATTAGATAAGATGGCTTTTTAATATTTTATAATCAATAGCCATATTTTAAAATACCAAAATAGTGGTGAAAACTTCATATAATTTCCCAGCATTTTGCTCTGAAATCTTAAACAGCCCAAGAGCTTAGCACAGGCTACAACAATTTTAGATTGGAAGTCAACATAGGGTATGTCAAGAGCACTAGTCTAGAAACACTGGGCATAAGTGCACTTGCTAACTGAGTGACATCTCTGGGTACATTTCCTTTTCTTTTTTTAAAGAGGTAGTTGGACTGAGGCATGTTTCTGAAATCATTAGATCATGGCCAACTCTGAGAAAATGATAGCAGCTGTGCAATAGCTATTCATAAAAATCCACATATTCAAAAATATTTTCATTTCAACAAGATTCTGTGTGTCCTTGAAGCCACTTTGTGGGACCCTTGGGACCCATTGGTTTCATGAACTCACAGTTCAGGAACCTTGAATTGAGATTATTTTAAGGACTTCTTTCATCTATGATATTTTTGTCTGTTTCTAAACCAAGTTTATTCTAAGTACCATGGATTGTATAAATTTATATTTTGAAGCAGAAATCAAATGGACTCTTTTTACTTAATTACATTTATGGAATACAGATAGGTCCAAGCTTACTCAAGGAGAAAAGTCAACCAGCCAAATTCAAGAGGGAACTTACATATGTAACTGGCTAAACCCTAAAACTCTTGAGTGATCCAGGATCACAAGTCTGTTCCTAAATCATTCTCTACTATAATCAGAAGGCCAGGTAATTAGTGTTTTTTATTATTGTTGTCTTTATCCTTCAATCAGAATTTCTGGGGTTCCAACTCCCTAGGGAACTGGAAAAGACAAATTATAAATATCTGGTAGCAACACCTTAGATGCTAGTAAGAAAAAAGATTTTGTGGCAGTCAAAGACTTGGGTCAGAATTCCATCGCTTTCTTTTACTGGCTGGACAACTATGGCAATTTAATGTCTGACTCCAAACTTTCATTTCCGGTATTTGTAAAATAGAGTATAAAACCTCCAAAGCAGGTTTTTGTGAGATAACAGATTACAGGCATACCTTGTTGTATTGTGCTTCACTTTACTGTGCTTCACAGATACTGCAGTTTTTACAAATTGAAAGTTTGTGACAACTCTGCACTGTCAGATGATGGTTAGCATTTTTTAGCAGTAAAGTATTTTTTAATTAAGGTATGTACCCCCTTTAAACATAATGCTATTTTATACTTAATAGAATACAGTACATGTAAACATAGCTTTTATTTTTTTTTGACATATAGTTGATCCACAGTATTCTATTGGTTTCAAGTGTACAGCACAGTGATGCAATATTTTTATAGATTATACTCATTTAAAGTTATTATAAAATAATGTCTATGTTTCCCTGTGCTGTACAGTATATCCTTGTAGCTTATTTATTTTTTACATAGTAGTTTGTACCCTCTTTTCTCCTATCCCTCTCTTGCCCCTCTCCCTTCCCTGTTCCCGCTGGTAACCACTAGTTTGTTCTCTATATCTGTGATTCTGTTTCTGTTTTGTTATATTCGATTTTTTTTAATTTGTTTTTTAAATTACTTATATTTTAAATCAAAATATAAAATCAAAATTTTAAATCAAAATATAAGTAATAACATACAGTATTGTCTTTCTCTGTCTGACTTATAATGCCCTCTAGGTTCATTCATGTTTTTGCACATGTCAGAATTTCATTGTTTTTTTATGGCTCAGTAGTATTCCATTGATATATACCACATCTTCTTTACCCATTCATCAGCTGATGGACACTTACGTTGCTTCCATATCTTGGGTATTGTAAATAATGCTGCTATGAACATGGAGTGCATGTACTTTTTTGAATTAGTGTTTTCATTTTCTTTGTCTATATACCCAGGAGTGGGATTGCTGGATCATATATTTGTTCTGTTTTTCGTTTTCTGAGGAACCTCCATACTGTTTTCCATAGTGGCTGCACCAATTTACATTCCCACCAACAATATACTAGGGTTCCCTTTTCTTACATCCTCACCAACATTTGTTATTTGTGGTCTTTTGGACGATAGCCATTCTGACAGGTATGAGGTGACATCTCATTGTGGTTTTGATTTGCATTTCTCTTATGATTAGCAATGTTGAGCATCTTTTCATATACCTGTTGGCCATCTGTATGTCTTCTTTGGAAAAATGTCTATTCAGGTCTTCCTATGTTTTTGTTTTCTTATATTAAGTTGTATGACATGTTTATATATTATGGATATAAACGCCTTATTGGTCATATCATTTGCAAATATTTTCTTCCATTCAGTTGGTTGTCTTTTCATTTTGTCAATGGTTAAACATAACTTTTATATGCACTGGAAAATCAAAAAATGTGTGTGACTTACTTTATTGTGATATTCACTTTATTGCAATAGTCAGGAATTGAACTCTCAATATCTTTGAGGTATGCCTGTACATACATACACACACACATATACGAATGTATAAAAATCCTCCAAGGCAGGGTTTTACAGAGATAAGAGAACACATACATAAATACATATGTGCATGCATACATGTATGAATAAATATACATAGATGTGTCTATGAATACACAAGTATACATGAATATATACATACATGTGAACATGTGCTCTGTGTGTGTTCTAGCAAGGTGCCCAGCATATAAAAATTCCTTAAACAAGATAGCTTATATTGTCTTCAGCAAGACTCCTGGCAGCATAGAAAGCACCTTGTGCACATTAAAAAAAAAAAGGAACTCCTTCTGAATAAGAACATTATCAAAGGATGCCTATTCCTCCTGGCTAACACAAGCCAGTCCCGTGGCTCAGGATTAGATTTCAACCATTACTCATGCCTTGAGCTGGGCATCAAAAATGGCTCTGCTAGACATTAAGCTGTTGTCACTCTGGTTCTTGCTATGCCCTATACCTATAACTCCCGAAGGATGATCCCCAGACCAGCAGCAGCATCGCTTGGAAACTCGTTAGAAATACACATTCTCAGGCTCTACTTTTGATCTAGTGAATCAGAAATCTACGTTTAATCAGCCCTACTAGTGGTTCAGATGCTTTCTAAAGTTTGAGAACCACTGCCTCATACCAGGTTCCATTCTCCATTACACCAACAAGTCATAAGTAGTGTGAGCAGACTCTGTCTTCTCCTCCTCCTCCTCCTCCTCCTCCTTATACTTCTCAACCAAAGAGAATTTACCATACCATCCTGAAGAGATTTGAGGACATTCATGTATTATAAAGAATAAAAGCTTCTTTGGCTTGGTGTTTTACATTTTATTTCTTCTAAGTGTTACATCTCCTACTGAGTACATCAGATTAATGACAGCTGGTTATGCTTTCTTGGGGTTCCCTCAGGTGACCTCCCCATCCTGTGATCTCTATTTGCTTCTGCCTGAGCCCTCCTCTAATAAAGCCCCGCCTGTGAGCAGGTCAGCAACTCAAATCCCCATCTATAGAGTGAGGCATTTGGGCAAAACCATACCTTCAAGTCAATGTCAAAGCTCCTTCTTTATGATCCAGTATGCTATGAGTTGTACAGGCAAATATGTTGATGCTATGAAGACCCATAAGAGGTATAGTCACCTGAATGATAACTCTGACTCTAAGTATTAGACGTGTGGATTTCTTTCATAAAGCTGAGTGGAGGAGTTTTGTCTTAGTTATTGTGTCTGACCCACCTTCATCTTTAACAAGCTGACTCTAAAGATTGCTGAGTTTCCATTTTCATTCTTGATGTTAGCTCTTCACCCAGGGCTTTTCTCACTCATCCTTTACATGTTATAAGGAATAGAGAGTAATAAGACAGTAGGGACTTCAAACAAAATGAAATAGATTGAAACACAGGGAGTGCACTGAATATTTCCCCAAACTCTTTTGCTAGTCAGCTGAAAGAAATATGAAGTTTGTCTCCTCAACATCGGAATGTCAAAACAGCAGGATTTCATAGGGACTCATTTGTGAAATATTTGGTATAATAAAAAGGATAGTTTATAAAGTAAAAATAGAAATGGGAAGTGGATAAATGCCTCAAATAGGGAAATACTGAAAAAAACCCTCTTACTCTTTTATTTTGAATGTGTGCAATGTATCTCATTTTGTTTGTTTTTAGTAAGAATTTTTTCACATTTATTTGCTCTTTTCCTGTATATTTGGATATTGATCTTGGCTTTACTACTTCTCTCTACTGCTTTATATTAAAATAACATTTTTAAAAGCTAGGCAATTGAATGATATGAGCCTCAAATCTATAGGTTGAGTGTGGTCCATTTTTAATATTGTCTAATATTCTAGGAATTTCTGATGCTTTTTATTACTATAATCAGTAAACATTTTTTGCAGGGATTTGAGGACCAGTCCTTTATAGAATTCGAAAAAAGAAAGTTTATTTTTAGTTTCATCACCTTTCCTATTTCCCCATATACCCATCCTCTTCACACTATTTCTTAGTTCTTCAGAGAACCAACTGGGAGACCTCATTGGATGGATATGACCTTCAAGTCCGACTCTTGCTTTGCCCACCATCTGAATCTACAATTTTTTTTATCCTCTGTGTGTTTCTTCACAAATCTTAGTTCTGACTACTATGATAATCTATCAATAATTTAAGCTAAGATAGTGGTTTAAATGTATGTTTTCCCAAGGTTATAGATAAGTCTTTGGTAGGTTATGCATAAAGTCTGCTCAAGACTCGAATCAAAGGAACCACAAGGAGGTTTACTAGGCCCCTCCAAGTAACTTTCAAGCAGTGTGTCTCATAACTTGGGAATTTAAGGAGTTTATGCTAAAGTATTTGGTGAAACAAATCATCATAGAAAATAAATATCCATTCCCATTCATAAACAGTATTATTTGCCCATGTGCCCAGAGGTGTTTAAATTTCTCACTTACATTCTTGATATATTTAGATGTTCTGCTTCCAATGATTCTGTTCATTCAGGGTCTCTACTCTAGAAGCTGATAGTCTTCTTATTTACCAAGGTCCCGTCAATGTACAAAAAACAAAATACCATGGAAGAAGATGAGGTTCCAACCTTATTAGAGTAGCCTTTATCTGATTATGGAGACAGCCATTTGGCACAAGAAAATCCTCCTTTTAGTTAATTTCTAAACTATGCAAATATGCCCACTCTTAAAATTCTACCAGTTTAATTTACTAAGAATTTTAATATATTAATCTTCCCAAATTACATGACCTTTTAACAAGGGATTTCAACATAGTGACTAATATGAGAATTGCAGACCATGTGGCAAGTCCATGAGGAATATCTATTTGAACAGTTGGATTTGCTCATTTTCCAACACTCACAGCAGTAATTGTTAGAGATTTAACATACCTTCTTATAAAAGAGAAAAAGCAGTATCCTTGTATATTGGAGATAAGGCTCTTCTTACCTTTATGTTTCTATTTCATGTTTAGAAGCAAACAGAAGGTTGCTTTTTTTTTTTTAAGATTTATTTATTGATTGATTGATTGCTATGTTGGGTCTTCGTTTCTGTGCTAGGGCTTTCTCCAGTTGCGGCAAGTGGGGGCCACTCTTCATCGCAGTGCGCGGGCCTCTCACTATCGCGGCCTCTCTTGTTGCGGAGTACAGGCTCCAGACGCGCAGGCTCAGTAGTTGTGGCTCACGGGCCTAGTTGCTCCGCGGCATGTGGGATCTTCCCAGACCAGGGCTCGAACCCGTGTCCCCTGCATTAGCAGGCAGACTCTCAACCACTGCGCCACCAGGGAAGCCCCAGAAGGTTGCTTTTATAAGGTGTTTATAATGCCTTCCTGGTGTTTTGGAGTGTTAAAACTAAGAGAGAGCTCAGAGAATATCTGCTCCGAAAGAATTTAGCCCCAGAAAGTGGACTTGCCCAAGGTTACAGAGGAAATTAAGAATGTGCCAACGTAAGATCTAAGTCCAGTTCTCTCTCCTTTGCACTGTAACAACTTTCACATGATTTTGTTTTCCTATCTTCCTAGAGTTATTCAGAGTAATGTTTGTTTATAGTCTTGATGTTAATGACAATGTCAGCTAATACACTGGAAATTTCCTTAAGTAACTTGACAACCCTATATGTGACATTGTACATCACTTAAATTGAAAGAAAAGTATGACTAATGCAGCATGCATCAAAATTAATTCTGTCATGAACTGCTCTGTATGAGTCATAGAAGCCACAATACTGTATTTAGAATAATAATAAGACAAGGAATAATGACATCCTAAAATTTAATGAGGTAGTTTAGTTTAATGTACATTGTTAGTTTGTGTCAACCTACTGCCCATTGCAAGCAGCACATTTTTTAACACCCTTGTGCAATGGGGCTGTAAATTACTATAATTAAATTAAGCTATAACCTTATCCAGGCAATATGAGATATTTATACTTTGTTTCTGTAATCATATTATCTGCTCAGAACAGAAACCACAGTAGAATAAAAAAAATCAAACAGCACTATCAACCATGTCACTTATAAATTTTCAAAGGGAAAATAAAGCTACTTGGGATTAGCTATACATTTTCCAGGTATGTCCATCACAAATCTCTGATGTAAGCAATTACCATTTAATGCATCTTTGTTAACTGGTTGTTAAATTTGAAAGCAGAGCACAATGTGGGATAAAAAAGTTTGCCTCAAATAAGCATACCTGCATGCCTTTTCGTTTCTTTCCAATCTCATTTTAAGATTATAGGCAGATGGAGAGAGATTACTAGTTTGATTTCATGGGATGGTACAGATTCTGAGAGACAACTCTGAACCCTGGAAGCAATATAATAAAATTAGCTTTTTTTGATGATTACTCCATTATGGTTTTCATAAAATTTGTGTTGTGCTGGGACAATTTTTCATGGATTATTTTTAGGTGTGTACTGTTTTCCTCTGGGCATGGTAATTGGAGTTGGAAGGAGATGATTGTTAATAAAAATATGGAGAGGGATTAATTATTTTCTCCTCTCTTTTATTTCAATTGTTTGTAACATCTGATAGCACTTGTCATATATTGTAATCAATATATAGACAATAAGTTCTTTGAAGTTGGTACTTTAATTTATTCCAAGACTGTAAGTGCCTAGCATAGTACACAGCACAAAGTAGGGTCTCAATAAATATTTATTGAAAGAATAAAAAATTGAGGAAAGAAATGAGATTTGTTTTCTTCAGATATTATGATTTATAAACTCTAAACCTTATTTTTCACTTTTAAGTTCCTGGAAAACTTCCTTGTATGGGTTAAACATCTCAGTAGTGGGAATTGAACAGTCATATCATGTCATATCATTTATACCTTCCACAACCACTTTTACTTTTAAGAAAATTAGGACCTCAAATTATCATGTTCAAGTTCTAGTTTCTGACTTCACCACTGATGCCTTGTCTAAGTCACTCAAGGTATTGAAAAAAATATGGATGGAGAAGTCACCAAATATATTTACAACATATTCACATTTTTTAATCATGATAAAGAATAATCATCACTGTGATAATTACCATACTGTGTTCCTGATCCTCTTTGTCTTTGAGAGATACCAAGTGGAGCACAGGTCAGACCTTGCATGACCTTATTGTCTTTGCATTTCACTTTTTAAAACTATATGTAGTGTTATAATCATACAAGAGCTGGATTTGACAACATAACTCTTAAGGCCAAGGTTACATTGTTACTTGGCCATAGCTATACGTTGACCCAGTAGAACTTCAAATACATAATATTAGTTGTTAAAAAAAAAAAAAAAATCAGCTAGAGTGTTTGTTTGTCAGTCAAGTTTCTTGGAGCATCCTGGAAAAAAGCAAAAGCAAAACAAAACAAGAAAGAAAACAGGTCAGTTCCCAGTAGACTATGATGTCAACATCATCAATGAAAAGAGTGAGGCCCAATGAGTAGTCTCTAAATGGAGTTATGTGCATGTGGCAAGGGATTGTGGAATTTCTCTCAAAGGAAGAAGAATATATAGTGTCATAGATTTGTTATTTTAATAATCCTTGCCCATGGTTCACTGTTTCCTTGTTATCACATTAATAGCTAATAGTTTAAAATGTGAAAAAAATTGTATTTAAATACAAATAACCAAATGTTCAGTAGTGGAACTATGTTGCTCTGTATGTTTTTCTCCTACGTGGTAAAATAGCAAACAGTAATATCATTAATTTCAGTCATGTGAGTTTAAATAAATTGTGATGTACTATTTATTTTTCTTGTCATTGAATATGTCAGACAGGAGGCTAATTAGTTTGAAAATCTCACTTAGAATATCTTCTACTTTATAATCCCTGTGCATGGAAATTGACAGTATTTAGTAAAAGACAATGCAGTTCAGTACCATTAGGAAAAACATTTTTCTTATATTTATCTTCCTGTAAATGAGAACAAAGAGCTAGAGACCATTTTGTCTAATTGCTGTATTATTCAAAATTGATGATGTTTTCTAAGTCCTGAAGATCATTTCTAATTTTTAACTGAAGCTCTAGGAGGGAAGATACTTTCTAGAAAGAGCTCATTTATTTTAGAAGCAACTTACTTATTTTTCTCTTATTATCATGAGGTATATGTCAAATTGCAATACACAATTTTCTATATTAAGAAATTTCTGACTGCAACATTTAGGTTAAAATTCCTTGAAATTAATATCTTCAGAGGAAGTAAATATCAATTTTCAGAAAATGATGAGCCCTCATTAGTGAGGCAAGCACTAGATAAATGCTACACACGTGTTATCCATTCATTTCCAAAAATAACTTATAAAGAGTTACTGTTATGTCCATTTTACAGGTGAGGAGATCAGAGTCACATGCCAGTAAATGGTAGAGAAGGGATTAGAACTCATTAGCATGTCTCAAGAACTTGAGCTGTGCTGTATTGTGCTGTACTTTAACCCTGAATTCTATGTTTTGTTTTCAAATCTTCTACTAATTTATTCATTGAACAATAGTTTAATTTTTATGAATTTCAGTTCTCTAATTGATAAGACAGATATCTTAGCACTTCAGAAAATAAATGCTATGAAATGTTGTTAAGAATGCAATGAGAAAGGCACTATCATGTACTACATTTGGAGTGTAGATGGGCACAATCTTTTTTTTTTTTATTCATTTATTTTTTTTTATTGGAGTAAGTTGATTTACAATGTTGTGTGAGTTTCAGGATAAATTAGGAGACTAAGATTAACATATACACACTACTATATATAAAATAGATAACTAATAAGGACCTACTGTATAGCACAGGGCACAGTTTTTTTTAAAGCAATTTGGAAATATAAATCAAGGGCCTTAAAAGTTTTTGTACCATTTTTTAACCTTGTACTTCCATAGCTAGTAATGTATCCTGAAGGAATAATCACAGGTGTGGTTAATGATTTATGTCTAGCCTGTAACCATCTTTGAAGAGAATGTTCAACAATACTAACAAATTTAAAATTTGTAAATTACTAGATAAGTTGATATGACAGAGTATGTTCTCAATTCCAAAACATGCAAGTAATAAAGTTTGTAACTGAGATGAGTGACAACATATGAAAATCAAAACGATTTGACTATTTCGATTGGTTGTAACCAGTAAACTTAAAATATTACTTTAAAGAACAGAAACAAAAGAGTGGCATCTGCATAAGGACACGCTCACATTTGTCTGAGAAAGTCCTCTAGAATGTAGACGAAATTTGCAATAGAGAAGTAGGGGCAACAGTCATGGTGTCTGGGGACCATGGAAGCCAATAACAATAAATGATTAAAAAAGAATAAGATTCACATCAGTAAAAATATAAGAGAATAAAGTAAAAGGAAACCCTTTCGATTTGATTGTAATAGCTAACCTGTTACTGACATTTATAGGTTACAGAATACTTTAATATTTTTTTATGATCTTCACACAACTGTGCAGTAGGTATTATCTCTAAAAGAATAGGTTCATTAGAGTCATTAGATTTCTGAGGACTAGGTTGATAATTTTAATTGGTAAGTAATATGTTTGTTCACATGTCTTGGTACTATGTTTTTGTCTATATCCTAGATTTTTAACTAATTTACTGTATATAATTCCTTTGATCTTTACAATAGGGTGTCCTTACATCCTATGTGGTATTTTAATGTAAAATAGCCTTATTTCATAGGTGCCAGATTCAAATAATTTAAGAAATATTTTTTATTATACACATATATGTCAAATATAACATGAAACTTCCAGCCAGATCAACTTGGATAAAAATGAACATACTGAAAATTTTTGCCTTGGTTAATTCCTGAAATTTAGTCCTTCTGGTTTCTTGTCAACAGTACACCATGGTGGTCAACAGACAGACTTGCACACCAGGTAGATGAGTTCAGACAAGTCACTGACCTCTGTGAGCCCATTTCTTCATCAGTAAAATGGTGTTAATTATGGTACCTATTTATAGGGTTATTATAGTGATTAAATTAGAAAATAACTGTAAAGGATTTAGTACTATGCCTACCACACAGTAAGCACATGCATAACATATTAGCTATTATTATTATTATTGAGAATATTTGAGGGAGAATTGAATCAATCACACATTATTTTGTTACAGTGGGGCTTTGTTAAAGTATAATGAGCTAAATCAGAAACACACAGAAGCATATTTAGCAATAATGCTTGGCACGTATTAAGGCTTCAGATGAATTAAATAAGTCAGTGAATATGACAACTTTAACCTATAGAAATGTCATAGAGTTATTTCTGCATTATAGAAATGATAAGAAGAAATATACTTCAAGCATTATCTCATTTGAGAAATACTCCTGTGGATTCAGAGTAATATAAATTGAAATAGGTTTTGTCTTAAACATCCAAATTGTATAGATGTGCTGTCCTATAATTGACTGATAATGATCAGGAAGTATGTCCTCTGGGTTTAGCCTGCTAACATTACATGAACTAATTTCTATAGTTAATAGCTAATTGTCAGTTGGAACAATCTTTTCCCTGTGCTTTTGGAAAATTCCTTGATCATTACATGTAGGGACTATTATTTCATATTTCTGCATCTTCACCTTATACTATCTACTATGCTGATGTGTCTTCTTTTTTCACCCCGATAAACTCCAACATTACCAATCCTGTCAGTCCTCCTGGAGAGAAACTTGCCAGCACCTCCCACCTTCCCTCATAGCCCACAACGAATGACTGGTTGACAGAACCCCTTGCTTCAGTGGGAACCAATGTGAGAGCCTCCTGTGAGACCAGGCTGCAACTTTTCTTCATATGAGACAACATCCATACGTAGCTATACCCCTCCTATTCTCCTTTCTCCATTCCCCTTTCCCTGAGAACGTTCTCTCTAAAAATCACTTTCTCAAGAATATCTGTCACAGGCTTTGCTTCTAGAAAATGTAAACAAGACAACTTTTCTGATTTCTCTAGACCAATCCTTAGACAGCAAACTCCATCATGGATATGCCTATTCCAATACCTCTATCATAATGCAGGATGCATAGTATTGCATTGATTTAGCTGTCTTTCTTTCCTACAAAACTGAACTCCTTGAGAGAAGGAACACTGTCATACTGTCTTTGGATTCTTAAAGCTTTGCATAGTGCCTGGCACATGTCACTCGCTAAATAAATATGCTCCGTTTGTATTAGCACTAAGATTGGATCTTTTTTAGATATACTCATTCAAACGCACAAGAATATTCACACACACACACACACAAAAGAATATTCACAAACACCTTTAAATATAAGCAGCAATATTTCAAGTACAATAAGATTCTAATTTTTTAAAACAAAATCTTACACTGCATTTTAAAATCAATATATTTGGCTTTTATTAAACCTGTGATCTTTTAATAAGGATTTCATGAACTTAATATATTTAATGAGAGAATACCATACATGCAATTTGAAAAACTATAATGTTTAAGTATAAATATATTTTTATACATTATTTTATTATATATTTATTATTATTTATATTTATTATATATACACACATATATATATACCTAGAATAATGACAATATTGAAGTGAATAGTGAACTTCACTTAGGTTAAAATATAATTGAGGCCAAAATATGTTTAATTTTGAACTGAACTCCAAACAACACAGTGTGAGTACATAAAAGTCATTTGATTGTCATCAAAAAGTCTTTTGTATATTTTAAGTGGGTACATGTTTATGTTTATGAGTGTTGCTTTGATTGAGGAAAAACCTGATTTTGCAATCCATTTTAAGCTTTCTTCAGAAAAAATAAAAACAGGTATTAGCATTGGTAAAATAGGAAAGTAGGGAACTCATTATATGGATACTTTTCTAAAGCCATGTTGTTCTTACTAATATTATGAAAAATACTGTACTTAGGATTTTAAATATTTCTATATAATTGCAATGGAATTAATATTCTATATTCATTGGTTAATTCTCTGCTTTATGATGATGTATAATAAATGCCTACTAACTATAATTGACTATTAAGGACCAGGCAAGCAGCATGCATAATGACTAATTTGGGGTGTTCTGAGCAAGTACTTATATATTTTCAGTAATGCCGTATTCAGATGACATTTTGGAAAGGAAACGAAGTCCATTTACTATCACAAGCAATATCTTAGGTTAGGTGTTTATTTCCCCCTTCGTTTCCATCTTAATAATACAGCTTTATTTTCTTTAGTTTTGAAGAGTATTATGTTAAAAATATGTTCATTAGATAAATTGAATGGGAAATTTTGCTTCTATAATTTAAAATTTTTTTATAATCACAATGAGGTACAAAAACTTTTGTCTTGTTTTGTTTTTTCTTGGCCATCCCCTGCCTTAGAGCAGTGCCTCTCAAAGTCTAATGTGAATATGAATCACCTAGGATCTTCTTAAAATGCAGACTCTTACTGAATAAATGTGGATGGTGGCCTGGGTGTCTGCATTGCTGAGTAGCCCCAGGATGATGCCAAGATTGCTGGTCTGCAGACCACACTTGGAGGAGCAAGGCCTGAGCTGCTTATCCTTTGCAGTCCCAGACTTAGTCATTAATTCTTTCAGTGAAATTTTGAATGATCCCAAGAGCTGTTGCCTCTGCAGAGTGACTGTGACCTCTCCCTGATTTGGACCCCAACAGAGGCTCAGCATCAGCATTCCAGGATCCATCTCTGATTCCTTTGACTTTCCCCCAGGGATGGTGCCAAACCATGGACAAAGTCAGCCTAACACGTTGGCTCTAACACTCTAACACTCTAACACGTCGGCTTGCAGCAGTGGCTTTATCAAACTTTGGTGAAATTTTGTAGCTACCAAGAAAGTGGAATTGGCACACAATCTATAGAAACTTTGCTATGACAAGAAGACAAGATAGTGGCAGTTTGGGAAGTCTTTCTGCATGAAAACAAATTAAGATGCCTTGACAGCTCTGAAAAAGCTGTTCTCCTTGGCACTTTTACTTCTTCCAATGTTCTCCAATCATGTTATCTCAATTTCTCGTAAAGCTATACTTATAACCCAGGAATTTCTTCGGTAGCCAAGTCACACCTCAGAGTTCTGTCAGTTGTGAATAACCCTCAAGGATTTTTATTCCCTTGTCAAATGTGCCTGTATAGTATCCCAGCCATCATCCCTTTCATGTCAATAAAACTTTTACTTTCCCAAGGTTTTCACAACTCTGATCTTATATCTTCTTATCTTCCTACTGAATAAAATAGTAGAGATAACTTTTTTTTATATATTCATTGACACTATAAACATTCATTAAATTCCTGCTACAGGCTAGGCTATGATAGGTACCAAGGAGGATATAAAGATGCGTAAGTTTTGGTACTGCCCTCAGAGAGCCTATAATGTAGCGGAGAGGTAAAAACATGTGCATGAATTGAAAGGTAGAAAAGGATAGGTGCTTCAGTGAGTTACAGATCGCATACTGGGAGAAGTTTGCAAAGCCTGTGATGACTTCCAGCCTAGCGCAGTATGTGGAGGATATAGAAGGCACCACAGTACAGCCGCTTCATAGCTGGACTTTGAAAAATGAGTAGAATTTAGAGGTGGGGTGGGGGCAGGAGTTATGGCAGCACATGATGGAGCTGGGAAACTAGGGATGCTGCTTGGGGAAGAGGTAGTGTACCATCTTTTTGTTGTGGTTGTGGCCGTTGTATCTGAAATGTGGAGAAAATAGATTGACACTAGAATATGGGTGGGTTATACTGGAAAGATGAGGGTTTTGACTTGTACTCACATCCCTTAAAGTCTTCTTTTACAGCTGAATGCAGTGAGGTACAAGGAGATGAGAGGACTTGCATAATGTCAGAAAGCTTGCAAACGGCAGTATTGTGTTTTCGACCCAGTACCTGAGCTCCCAGTTCTGCCCTCAAGGACAGTGACATGGTCCATCCAAATCCACCCCTTCCCTGGAGCCAGAAGGCCCCAGCCACTCCTGGGGGAGTCAAAGGGAGGGAGAGACAGTCGCTTCACACCCCGGGGACAAGAGGGTAAAAGGCAACAGGTTCTTATGTGAAAAAAGATAAAGGGTATCATTGAACACTCATTTGGTTTTGCTTTAGGAGTTTTTTGTTCTGAAATGTCTGGATTTTGTGCAACCCTTTTTTAAAAAAATTTATTTATTTTATTTGTTTATTTTTGGCTGCACTGTGTCTTCGTTGCTGCGCGTGTCTCTTAGTTGCGGCCAGCGGGGGCTACTCTTCGGTGTGGTGCGCAGCCTTCTCATTGCGGTGGCATCTCTTGTTGTGGAGCACGGGCTCTAGGCACAAGGGCTTCAGAAGTTGTGGCGCACAGGCTTAGTTGCTCCACGGCATGTGGGATCTTCCTGGACCAGGGCTCGAACCCGTGTCCCCTGCATTGGCAGGCGGATTCTTAACCACTGCCCCACCAGGGAAGCCCTGTGCAACCCTTTTTAATGTATTTTTATTTTTGTAAAATTACAAACTTTGTTTTCTCTACTCATGCTTCAGGTGTATCCCTTTTTACAAGATATATGACTTGCCACCAAAAAAACACAAATGTGTAAATTGCATTTGGCTAGCCATCATATTTAATTTTTTTCTTAAACTGTGTTATTACCTCCTAGGCACTTTATGCAGCACATTTGTTCAAAATAGGTAATACATCATCTTGGCTTTTCACAGTGAAAAAGGGGATTTTAATGAAAATGCCACTTTTAATAAGAAACCTCAATAATACGTGGTCTTGGTTGTTCCAGCTGAGATATTAATGTCTGGCACTTTTTTTTTCCAGAATTCAGTAAAAAAAAAAGTGAGGAGTATGATTTGAAACACAACACAAAAGATGCTGGGAAAGTAATTGTCTTGAGATAGGACATGCAGTGCATGCAAAGTAAAATTTTCAGTATTTACTGCATGGTACATACTATTTCTTCTAGGTGTTTACTTTCTCTTATTGCTACCAAGCCTCAAAGTTAAAAATAAAACAAACAGATCAAACTAATAATTATGTCAGGCAAATTTTAATGAATAAATTTTTATGAAATTGTAATGGAAAAATTCAAATTTTATGGTTTTAGATTTGTTTCTAGAAAAAGAAGAAAAATAGACAAAAATTTTAAAATCCTCACTGTTCTACTTTAAAGAGGTGTCTCCCCACACTAAAGGAAACTGAGCATCTCAATTTCTACACATAAGAAATCCTCAAAATGTGTATTTCCATGTATTATTTTCTCTCCAACCCAACCAAGTGGCCATATAAGCTGTTCAGGGAGACTATATATAGCTAAGAAACACAGGATGGGTAATATACCTTCCTGTTTTCAAAAAGCCTAAATGAGGAATAACGGCAAGAGAGTTTGAAGTAGGAGAAAGTTACCAAAAAAAGTCATTTATTCATTCGTGCAGTATTGAGTGTGCCAGGTGACAGTACTCTGTATCAGGTCATGTGCAGCAGAGGGACAATGTAGAAAGATTGGCAGGGGCCATGCATGAAGGGCCTGGAAGCCAAGCAAACAGATTGAATTGTATTCTCAGCCTAGAGCCTTCAGAGTACAGAAATGCCCTTGACTATTTGTGAAGGAAAGGACCTGACAGGAAAGGATGGGCAGATGTAAGCAAGAACATGCTATAAAACCTAGCAAAACTGAGGTACAGAGCTTAGTGAGAGCTTAGCATGCTAACTGTGGGCCTGCACAGAGATTGTGAGTTTCACAAGGTAGGGTCTATGTCTGTTCTATTTACTGTTGCCTTATTCCCAGTTAAGCATATAGAGATCTGGCATACAGTAGGTACTTCTTATATATTGACCGCCCTAACTCTCAACTTGATAGGCGAATATTCATCCTGAAGCTTTTAAAAAACTTTTTACCAAAACATTTTGAATTCCTTGTTAAACATACTTTGTATTCTGTTTGATAGTAGTTATTACCAACTTTAAATGAGTTATACTAAATTACTACTGAATTATACCAATTAAAACAAAAAGCAGGCAAAAGAAGAAAGCAAGTAGGAAGTCTAAGGCTACTTCTGTTAAAGTCGCACATCACAAATTCTCAAAAACATGTCTCTCCTAGGAGAGCAGGAGTAGAATTGTTTTGAATGACAGAACTTATACAGCATCTCAACATATTGACCAAGAATAGGGAATAATTATATTGGCTGGAATATGGTAGAAACCAGATATATACATTGTAAAACACATAGACCACAGTTATATTAGTGCTGTGATAGTGAAAACATATATTTTTTATCAAGATAAAAATCAAAGAAAATCTGAATGTCTTCTTGGGGAAAGATTTTTCTATCATGTCTGAGATTATCTTATCTATTCTTATTCTCTTTTTCGCTGTATGTCAGTGATTCTCATTGTCAGAGAGCTTGGTATTTTACATGTTGTAAGTAGTATGTAGGACATTTTTAGTAATTAATATAGGTTTCAAAATAATTTCTGCATCAGTTAAAGTACTGCCAAAACAGACTGTTATTAGAAGGGTATTGGATAAGCAACAAGGGTAACAATATTTATACCTATCTTGTCTACTAACTCACCATGTCATTAAGTGAAATATTCACATAAAAAGAAAAAGGATTAGATGATTATTTCATGTCCTTTTAAATGCAATATTTTTGTAATCCTAGTCATCAATAGACACTGTATTTCTGAACTCTTTTGGAACTCTTGGCTTTCTATTTTTACCGGTTTATATATGCCTCTAGTACTTGTAAACAGGTCTTATTGGAAATTGTGGATCTTGCAGTCCATGCAAAGAGAAAAGACAAAAACAAAAACACAAGTTTAGAGAGCTCCATATCCTAAATAGTCTTTCTGGGTTTAAGAAAATTCAAAAGTTGACAAATTATCGAATTACCAAAACATTAATATTATCTTTTCCCTATTATTATCTCAGCTATCTGATTCCTCTTGTATTTCTGGCTGAAATGAAGACCATATTATCTTTTAGAGAATTCATCACAGACCAACCTATTAGCACCGATAGTTTTGTCCGTAGGTGAAAAGGGGGCAACTCAGCTAAAGCCAGAAGAAAACCTTTGTGCCCCTTCACAAGGCTTTGAGATCCCAGAGGATAAAGAAGATTAAAAAAATGGAAGGACCCTTGGTCTCAGTTAGATTTAAGAGTCTTTGTGATCATATCCAAAGCTCTGTGAAAGATTTATATAGCATTATATATATGGACGAAAGAAAGACTCTCTAAGCCAAGAATTCCCAATACTGCAATTCATTTAAAAATATACTCTGCTTTCAAGTTTGGGGGCATTAATGATTCTCCACATTCTACTTTCATTTTTTTTTTTTTTTGCTATACTCATCATGTTGTACAGTACATCCCTAGTACTTATTTATCTTATGAACAGGAGTTTGTAGCTTTTGACCACCTTCCTCCAATTCTCCCTCCCTCCCCCAAATGTGAAAAAGAGATCACATTCTACTTTCTTGGACAGAAAAAGAGTATGCAAATAGAAATCATTACCTGAGTGTCTTTATGAATATATCTGGATGAGCTTTTTCCAACTGTCTTTCTAAAAGTAGTAGTATTCCAAGAGATACAAACAGTACTGAATGAGATGATGAATGGCAATGGCTTAACATACTATCAGAAACATAGTCCATACACAATAAATGTTACTAATCTTTATTGCTGTTGTTATAGTGCGCTTTTAAAAAGGTGAGGGGGCTTTGTGGTGAAATCAAATACAATTTAGTCTATCTCCTACTTCATTATTAGCATATGAAAGCTTCTGAAAAATTTGTTGAAATATTGTAACTATTTTTTTTTAACAGACTTGTTTTCATGGAATGAGTTGAAAGCCAAATTTGGGAAACATCAATCTAGCAATAGTTCTTGAATGAAAACATTTCAGTTAACTGTGTATGTACTGACTTCCCGCTCCATGTCTGGGCTGCAACAAATAGAAAGAAATGAGACAGAGATGCTCATATTTTAAAAAAATCTAAAATGGGGAGATAGGACTAATGCTCGTAACATAAATCAAGATAACATACAATCATATGCTGGAGTGTTTAATACTGAATGCAGTCATTGGTGGGAGATGGGAGAAAGGATTTTAGACTAAAAGTCTAATTTTCATGATTTCATGAAAATGGGGGCCTAGTAGGAGATGTTGAATGTGAGTGTGCCTAAAAGACTAGGAGTCCCATTATATGCAAAGATACAGACATAAGAAAGATGCTAAATAACTAAAGAAAACTTCAGTGATGAGCAGTATTGCTTTCTACAATACAAAGCAGAAAAGTGAGGTGACGTAAGCAACGCTTGATGCAGATACCTTTGGAAAGAGGCTGGTTGGCTGAGTTGAAACCGGAAGTCTGGGAGACAGGGAAGATTTTCCAGTTGTCATCACAGAAGTCCTAGCCCATGGGGAACCACTACAGCCGAGTGGTGGAGTGCAGTGTTTCTGGACCCACATGCTGGTTCACACTCCACTTCTACCACTTCCTGTGTGAACCTGGGCATATTCATGAACCTTCAGTGACAGTTTTCCATCCACTGAAAGGGGATAGGAATGTTATCTATGCCATAAGGTTATTGCAAGGTGTAAGTGAAGTGCATGAAACAGTGTTAGAACCATGCCCGCCACATAATTAAGGTGCAGTAAATAAGTTAGCTCTGATTAATTGTGATGGAAGGGAAAGAAAGGAAAAACATTTCAAGATGTTAATTAAATAGAGCGTGTAACCTCTTGTAGTATGGGAGACAGTCCAGTCCATCATCCAGCAGCCCCTTACTGCCTCTGATGCTGCTACCTCCCGTGCCTGCTCCGTACAATCAGTTTTCTACACTGCAGCCCGAGTTACCTTTCTAAAATGCAAATTGAATGACTGTACTCCCCATTTCAGTGGCTCTCTACAGCCCCCAGGATCAAGTCCAACCCCCTTGACACAGACTTCAGAGCCCTGTTTGTCCTGACCCACCTCTCTCATTTTTTCTCCCACTGC
Organism: Balaenoptera acutorostrata; assembly: GCF_949987535.1. Classification (NCBI taxonomy): domain Eukaryota; kingdom Metazoa; phylum Chordata; class Mammalia; order Artiodactyla; family Balaenopteridae; genus Balaenoptera; species Balaenoptera acutorostrata. The sequence goes on along the minus strand of NC_080077.1, from coordinate 38,343,344 downwards.
TCCCTTCCTCACAATCTGCATGCTTGAAAGTGCCATGAACTCCTACTTAGAGGACAGCTTACATGGAGAATATTCTCCTTCGCTTCTTTGTCTGGTCGTACAGATTAGCATAGGGCATATAATATAAATTTAGAGATGTGGAAACCTTTATAGTTGTGTAAAACGACACCAAGAGGTGACTTGAAAGAGGGTGGTGCGTAGCAGCATGCCAAGAAGAAAGCTTTTCTTTGAGACCTGGGTTGTCTTGGTTACACTGCAGATTAAAGGTGCGATCACTCCATGATATTTCAGAATTATATGTGCATTGTCCCTTATGCTACATTCTTCTTCTTCTTTTTTTTTTTCTTCTTAAATAATAAGTGATATGTATTCAGAGAATAAATGGCTGTATAGTGAAAAGTCTCCCTGCCACCCATTGAGTATCCTACAGCCACTCGCTATCAGTTTATTGTGAATTCCTGCAGATAAACTTTGTGCCTTTTGAGAGAACTATATGCATATGCAAATCCTCCACTTGAACAGAAATGTGTAACTTGTTATGCTATCAAATTTGTCAGTGTTTTTTGAGTTAGGTTTCATGGTTGGACTTTAAGATTGCAGAAAAATATTCTCATTTCAGCTAGTACATTTATGGGTTATTTTTATATTTAAAGTTTTGATACTTGGTGTATATGAGATGTTGATCTAACCTTACTTTTTTAGAAGTTTTTTCTATTTCTTTAATAAATCCATTATTTTGCTACTGATTTGAAATGTTCCCTGAATCTCAAACTGTGGTCTTACATGGGCTTTATTTGTTGTTACATTGATCTGTTTATTTATTCATGTCCATCATCATTCTTGCTATGACTTATGCATTATAAAATGTTTTAATATCTGCTAAGGATAGTCATTTCTTATTGCAAGCCTTTTTTTCAGAATTTTCCTGGCAATTCTTGCTTCTTATTTTTCTAAATGAATTTTAGTATCATCTTGCCTGGATTAGGAAAATGTCATATGCTGTTATTACAATGGCATTAAATGTATGGATTAATTTTTAGGTAGTTAACACCTTTATAATGTTGAGTCTTCTTTTCCAAGAAAATAGTATATTTTCCTGTTTTTTCATTGTTCATATTGTTCATTTAAAGATTTCTACATGTGAATGTTGTACATTCCTAGTTTGTTTTGTTACTGATTTTAATGAAGCATTTAATCAATTATAACTTTTAACTGGTGTTTGTACATTAAATTGAGCTCTCCAGCCCTACCCAAAATGCAACCAGTTAAGCCAAGTCTAAAAGGAAAATTATAGGGATTTAATCAAAGACTGCCACTCTCAGAAAGTACCTTGGAAAAAGATCCTCCAGATAACATTCATAGAGACCCTCAGGCTATGTTTCTGTTTGGCACACTCATATTTTCATATTGTAAATAAGAGTGATAAGGCTACTTGTGCTGATGTGAAAATAGCCCAGAAATAGCCCCAAATATTTTCTACTTACACTATATTGAGTCAGGCAAGAATTTTCACAAAATAAGAACTAGGTGAGTGAGTGAAGCAGTCTGTATAGATTAAAAAATAGTATTAGGTAAGGAAAGGTTACACTAATACTCAAGTATTCTCTTGTAGAGTTTTATGCCAATTAGAAGCCCCCTTCATTTCTATAAGAATTAGTAATTCTTCACTAAAAAAAAAGTATCAAATGCCTACTCTGTGCCAGGCACTGTCCAAGGTGCTGAAGCTACAAAAATAAATCTGGTTCAGTTATTGCCAATGAACATTTCATATTTTTAAGAACAGTAGTCTAAGCCTTAGAAATTAGGTTCAAATATTTCGGCATGGCCTTTCACTATCATAGCAGAACATTCTGAGGAAAATGTGACATTCTAAATAGGAAGGTAATTTTGTTTGATATACTATTTACTGTTGATTAGGGCACAGACTTTAATAAATTACGCATGAATATGAGAAGATTGGTAAATAGTAAGTGATTTTTGTGCAGTAGAGATGTAAATTATTTCTAATAGAGAATCACAGATGTTGTTTTATTGTTATTCTGTAGAACATTAACCTATTTTATATATAGGTTATATTTATTTTATATTTAACTTAAACTTATTTCAGCATTCTTTATTTTACACTGGCTCCTATCCTCCTTTGAGCCAGCTTTACCATTCTGCTGGTTCTCTCATTAATACACTAAATAACCTTTGACGTACGCTCACTATATTTTTGCATGGGAATGATGTTTTTAACTTTATTAAAATTATACTTTAACATCGGTAAAGCTTCATTTATTTTTCTTTTTCATACTTGGGCTGATTTCCAATTCCATTTTGAGAGAAAGATGGCACATTATTTAAGAAAACTTGACGTTAGCTTTTGCTTTTAATGATTATAAAATTCTTTCAGTGCTTTTTGAATACAAATAGATGGTAGAAGAATAACTCATCAACAGCGTACTCATTGTTTCTCAACACTGAATTCTAAATTTTAAAATGAGAACATTTTAAATTATTTTGAGCACAAGCTAGTCATTTTTATATAATCAACTGTTCCTCATCACATTAGAATAAAAAACACAGAATTGAAGTGAATTGATTTGAAAGTATCAGCAGGCATTGTACACAGCAAGAGTAAGGCTATATATCTACAGTATGTATTAGATCTTTTATACTGGGGTTACAATCAAAAAAGTTTGAGAGCCAGTGCTTTAAACATCCTTGGCTCCAGGCTATTACACGATAAGTGATTTTAGGCATATGGGTTTACTCTGGAAAGTCTAAACTAAATGATCATGCCCAGTTTAACATCAGAGGACTCGAAGGAACCAGATAGTTGAAATAGCAGCTGAGGCAACTGTGTTTTTGCCTACATACTTGCATGTCCTTCATGTGGACACATTTCCCTATAGGATGAGCATATTACTGAAGGACTTTCTCATCACCTCTGCCTTCCACCTCTGGTAATTATGATGCATTGATCACGGAAATGGAAGGAAAGGCTTTATAAAGCCATCCCTAAACTATATCATTACATCTCAGCATACAACTCATAAAGGTGACAATTATATCTAAATTGAAAATGAAGCCTATACCAAAGGCTTCTAAAATATGCATTAGAGAAATAAAAACTAAAAGAAATCCTGTTTCATGTTCAAGGTGAAAAAAATGCTTGTGCTTATCTATATTTTATATTATTTTAAAAATTTTATATTGAAATATAAGTGATTTACAATTTGTGTTAGTTTCAGGTGTAGAGCAAAGTGATTCAGTTATATATAAATATAAATATATATATATATATATATATATATATATATATATATATATATATATATATTTTAACATTCTCTTCCATTATAGGTTATTACAACATATTAAATATAGTTCCCTGTGCTATACAGTAGGTCCTTGTTGGTTATCTATTTTATATATAGTAGTGTATATCTGTTAATCCCAAACTCCTAATTTATCCTTCCCCCTCCCCTTTCCCCTTTGGTAACAATAAGTTTGTTTTCTATGTCTGTGAATCTATTTCTGTTTTATAAATAAGTTCATTTGTATTCTTTTTTTTTAGATTCCACATAATAAGTGATATCATATGATATTTGTCTTTGTCTGGCTTACTTCACTTAGTATGATAACCTCTAGGTCCATATGTGTTGCTGCAAATGGCAATATTTCATTATTTTTTTATGGCTGAGTAATATTCCATTGTATGCATATATACCACATCTTCTTTATCCATTCATCTGTGGATGGATATTTAGGTTGCTTCCATGTCTTGGCTATTGTAAATAGTTCTGCTGTGAACATTGGGGTGCATGTATCTTTTTGATTTATGTTTTTTCCCAATAAATGCCCAGCAGTGGGATTGCAGGATCATATCTATATATTATATTCAGTGGAATACTCTACCTTCTTTCACTTTCCTAATGTATCCTTGAAGTTCAAGCGGCCTTTGGCCCTCTTCAATAGAGAGAGCTCTTTATAGCTGGTCTAACAAATTCAATGTATTTAAATGAAAAGGTTATAAAGCACACTAGGAAAAAGATGTCAAATGTATTTTAACATCAGAACCTCTTCCATCAAATTGCCACTCATAATTGTGGCATAGACTTTTAGTTTCGTGTAAAAAGAAGCAGCTTTTGCTGAAATAATTCCATACGGAGACAGCTCTTTAATTGGGAACTTCTACTAGTCTAGAGATTGTGTTCAAAGGCCAGCACAAGATTCAGGATGGTAAATGATCTGCCTTTTTGTAAGTGAATAAGTTCTATCACCATATTAAATCTGACAAACACTTTTAAATCCAAAAAAAGAGAGGCAGAAGTTCAGATGCTCTTTTAACACAATATACAATTTTCATTCTGTCCTCACTCTTTGGGATAGTGACTCAGGACCCACAGGGAAACATTGTGGCCACAAGTGGGTGGAGCACATGTCCAAATCACCGGAGGTATTTTTCAAATTATTTTGGCCTTCCACCCAAATTTCTGCAGGCTCTTCCTTTATTTAGCCAACTGCCTGCCCTGACACTCAACAACTCTAATGACAGCCTTAGTGAGCCTCTATGAGGGCTGTTACCCCCTGGTGTTTAGGTATAAAACAGAACCTTTCATTTCTCTAGTATGGAAGGTGTTGTATTCAAAAGTGATTCTTGCTTTTTTCTGTTGCCTTATATCTGAACTACATCCTTGTCAAGTTCAAATTTGGAGATGGTCAAAGGAAGTGTTCTATGAAGCTTTGCTGTTCAGAGTGCAGAGCAGTCAGGGCTGATCATAGTGCACCTTAATGTGCAGTCTCTCCCCAGGAGTGAGAGTGGATTTGCCTCATCCCAAAAGGGTCAGTGCATTGAAGAGCTGTTAAACTTTCCAGAAAGGCCCCAACTGAGCTTTTCATACCTTTCTCCTCTCTCAGACATTAGAATTTAACTCAATGATGGAAGCCAGGTTTAAGAATGTTTTTAGGGCAGTTGCAAGTGGAAACTTTCCCAGGGCAAAGAAATAATGAGCTCTAAAGCCCAGGAAATATTGTTTTGGTGGAACTATTTTCTCTGTAAACTACTGATATCAGAGTTTCATGTAGGAGGAAGAAAGAGGGAAAAGGTTGAGAAATAAATGTACTTCACTAGCTATTTAGACTTCATATGTATGGGTCTGAAGATGTAACTGGGGCCTTTGCAGGGTATTTTTGGTCATGCTCTAAAATGCACTGCTACTCAAGACGTGACCCCCCAGACCAGATGCATAGGCAGTCACCTGGGAGAGCTAGACATAAAGGCGGAATCTTGGACCCCTCCCCAGGGCTCCTGAATCGAAATCTGCAATCTTACCAAGATCTCCAGGTGACTCATGTGCACATTGAAGCCTCCGAATCTATGAATGAAGTGACATTGCTCTCCTGCTATTAGAATACTTGCTAAAGTTAATAGCTCCAAAGATATAATAACTGAAGAAGAAAGGATGAGTTCTTTGAACACATTACCAGATTGCACGTGATAGTGCAAAACCTGAGGGCCTTACCGCTATTTATTTGCACCAGCAGAGTATGAAAGGGTCTGTTTCAATTTCATTCTTATTAGTGTTGGGCATTATTATTTTTATTGTGAACTTTACATATTTAATCCATAGGATGTAGAATGAGGGTAAGGATCTAGCTTTCATAATTCTTAAATAGTTAACCGGTTTTCCCAGCATCAGTAAATGAATAAATCTCCCTTCCTGTATTGAATTGAAATGCTACCCTTACCTTATATTTCTATTACAGAGCTTTTAAACTTTGTATTTTTTCCATGGGTATGTCTTTCTATTTTGACATCAGTACCACATTTTAATTATGGTGGCTTTATGCTAGGTTTAAATATATGCTTTTGGTGGTTATCTTGTCCATCTTCAACTGTGTCCAAACATTTCTCTATATCATATCCTCAGCTATAAGTCCCTACAGCGTTCTATGTATACTTTCATAACAAATATAGATATAAAACGGGTTCAGCTTTCCATATCACTTATTTTATAGACATATAGTAAGGAAAGATGACCTTAACACTCAAAATATTAGCATTTTTCTATTATTCTACCTTATCCTGATTTCTCTTTACCACATTTGTAATATGATGTTCAGTAAGACAACAAAATCTACCTAATCCCTGCATTCAACATGATACCAAGGCGAGTGGCATGGTAAATAGGGATTTGAAGTGAGGAAAACTTAAGGAAATTGAATCCATGGGATCTGCTCTTAGGGAATCAATGGGATCTGCTCTTAGGGAAGTTGCAGTATAACTGAGAATTTCAGTTGGGTTTAAGACACAGACTCAGATACATGTTTAAAGTAGCCAATTAGAGAAAATTAAAGTTGTATTAGTTTTCTAAGGCTTCTGTAACAAAGGATTAGAAACTTAAACAACAAGAGATTAGTCTTACACAGTTCTAGAAACTAGAAGTCTGAAATCAAGGTGTCAGGAGAGCTGTGTCGTCTCTCCTTGGCTTCTGGGTATCACAGGCAACTCTTGGTGTTCCTTGGCTTGCACCTGCACAATTCAAATCTCTGCCTTCATCATCACATGACTGTCTTCTCCCTGTGCATCATCTCCCCATGGCATTCTCCTCTCTGCGTCTCTTCTCTTTTTATAAGGACACCAGTCTTACTAGATGAAGGGCCCACCCTGCTCAAGTATGACCTCATCTTAATTAATTACATCTGCAATGACTGTTCTATGTAAGGTCACATTCTCAGGTACTAAGGGTTAGTACTTCAACATATATTTTTAGGAGACACAATTCAACCCCAAACAGAGCTCTTTAATGCAAAGGGATGACTCAGATGAGATTGAAGTTGTTGGTCACTTCAAATTCCTTAACAGGGGAATCACACACTGGTAAATAACACCATGGAAACCAATGAAGAAGGATTTCCACATCCTTCCTCACCCCAGCAGATGACTACACATTCAATTTAATGATAGAGGGAGTATCTCTCACTGGGCAGTCAGCATGGAGACAGTTGCATTGGTGATTAAGATTCAGGAGAATATGCTATTATCAACAGGAGTTAGAAAGGGTGGAGGAAGGAAAGCGTTCATGAATGACCGCAAAGTTTATGACCCTGGAGAACTGAAAGAAGACAATGCCAACTTTGTGGATGAGTGGTAAAATTTACCCATGACTTTGCTGAATATGTGTTTTATTTGTTCTTCTAACAGTGTAATTACAGACTGCCTTTTTATAGGTCATTGTTAGGCATTGTTAACTATTTTTCCTTCGGCTTATCTTGCTAGTTAAAACTCTATTTTGTTGCATTATAGCACTTGCATTTCTGAACAGAAGTTTTTTCTGAGCCCATGACTTGTCTAACCCTCAGCCACTCACTGAGTAAATTACTGCATTTACATGTATACCCACCCAGTAATTTGTGAGCAAGAAGCCAAGGTGCTTGATTAAAGTAATTAATTCTCTCACATCATCCTTAAAATGTGCAAGATGCAGAGCCAGGTGGTTTGGCTGATGTCTTCTAAGTCTACCCTCAATGATTTTGTTGTTTTCATCATGTGATTGAATACAATTCTAGAAAGCAGCATATTAAAAGGCTACCTCATAAAAATATTGGACTTAAAGAGACTATAGCCAAATAAATATAGACATTAATTTTATGCTCATTTCAAAATGAAGATCCAAGTAAATGGAGATTTGGGATTTGATGTTCTTTAGAACAAATGTCAGAAGAAACATTACCTAACCACTGAGACATACACAAAGGGATGTTATTCTAAATCTATTCAAACCAAAGCTTCTTTAATACATGAACAATTTGTTTAATCTCTGTCATTTTCCCATTATTCCCTAACTAGGACAATGTCCTCAGGAATAATTACTGTGATGTTTGAAATTTGGTAAAATCCTTAGTGCTTTGGTGAAAGAAATGATAATATTTATAATTATATAGAATGCTGGATCCCATAGAACTTTAGAAATGACCAAGCCCAACACATTTTAAAATTATGGAACCAAGTTTCTTCAGTTTATCTTAAAAATAGAATTTTATTTGTTGTCTAAGGGAATTTGAATAAGACCTTATTTCCCATACTATTTTAAATTACTTTGAGAAGTCATTTGCATCTTTTCTTTAACCAGGACGTTTAACATCATGGTAGAATCTGATGTATGCCTTTTCAACATGCATATAATTAATCAAGAGGGATCCAGTGTAGAGCTTAAATGCATGCGTCTTCATAAACGTTAGTGACTTAATTTTCCCAAAATGTTAGAGTCCCCATGCCATCTTTATAAAGTTTAAAAGATTCATGCTGTCCTTTATGCATTTGATATTTACCATTGAAAGGCCTGTATCATAAGCAATCTGGTTCACAGTTAGGCCTTTAACTTGACATTTTATAAAGCGTGGACATTTGAGTCCTCAATCCTTTCAGCTTGTTTCGAGATAATTGTGAATTAAATGGTGGGTGTAGAGGCTACGCATGATATTTTAATTAATAGCTCTTCTTGTCATAATTGTTTTTATCTGACTACTCAAAAACTGCATTTTATTGAAAACATTTCTATATATACCCATAACCTGAAAATATTTCAGGTAATTCCTTTCCACAAAATATTGAGGGAGAATTCTATCTGCATTTTTTCAGCATTACCTATTAGTAAACATATATAAAACATGTTTTAAAAATATACATTTTAGTTTGATGACAAAACAATTACTTCATCTCATCATACGTATAATGTGCTGTTGGAAAACCTGGAAGCAAGTCGATGTGTATATTCTGATAACCCTGTGCTGCCGAGGACAGAATTGGCAGTACTAGTTTCAAATGAGTCACACCAGCAGTGATAAGATTGAACAAAACAGAGACCAATGATTTATCCTAAGTCCTCAGCAAGAAAAATATAGTTGACTTATAGGTTATTTCCCAACCAGAGATTGGTTTTTAAAATCTGCAAATTGATATCTATTACATATCTTGAGTATCTTAATTTAGAAAGAAATATACCTCTATAAATGCTGCTTTAGATCAAACAAAGAGAAAAACAGACTAAAGACGTTTTAACCTTAAGTCTGGTAAAAACATGATGAGTTCTACCCTTGAGCAGTTCTGAGAGCTGGCTGTGCCCTGAGTTCAGGATGTTTTTCTTCAAATAGGACAGAAAATCACAGGTCACTTTGTACCTTCTTTGAGAGACTGCCCACACATGAGAGCCCAAGGCAATTAAAAATAGAAAAAAATGATTTCTTTCATCCAGTTTTTGTGAGGTTTACTCAATTTCTCCTCTCTGCACATTTCAAATCCTATCCCAGTGAAATCTTTCTTCATATTTTCTTTAGCTACCATTTTTCTAAAAAAGTTCTTAGAAAGTACCCGACAAAAATAATTCAATAATAATAATATTAATACCAACAACTAAGTAACTGAAAATAATTTGAACTAATATGTAAATGAGTCATCACTTTCCTAGGTGTCCATCCTCTGGGTCTTGAGAGATTTAAGTCATAAGCATGCCAACTGAGGAAATATTTGGGGTGATTAAGGGTTCATCTTTGTACTCTCCAAATACCACTAAGTCAATTTACTTGTCAAAAATTTAAAAACAGCAAGCAAGGAATTGGTCACCAAATCTCACCTTGCTGAACCCCCTTCCCAGCTGCTGTCCCTTATAACCTGGGAGCCAAGTACAATTAAAGGAGAAGTAAAAAATCATTTCCTCAATTTGACAAATGCAGCATGTTAACACATGCACTCTTGCTGACCCTCAAAAGGGCTCACCACTTTTGAAATAATTCTTCAAATGTATTTATAAAATCATTCATGTACATGAAAGCACAGGAGAGTTCAAAAATAATTTCCTTTTGCTCCCCCTACTGATTTTATTCTTGAATTAGCCCTAGAGATGATTTATGCCAAGTTCTCCTTTAATTTAAATGTGGCTTAAGTGATCCCTTGGCTAACACGGCTACATAAAAGCATTTTGTATACAGATCCATTACTGTAGTCATCCTTTGGAGAATAATGGAAAGGATGTATAGTTGACAACATCCACTAGTCACGTCACATATTGCAGCCACACAGGAAGCAGAATTACCCCCAAATACACCATGGGGTGATGGTCTTCCTATTTCATCCCTCCAAGAGGCTCTGCTTCCTTCCACAGATTTTTCAGATCCATCTCTCATTGGCAGATCAGAGAAGAATTTAACCAAGAGTGCATGTCCTTTATGTTCCACTAAGACTAAAAATAAATGTAAATGCATGAGAGGCAAGACCCGAATAAACTTATGTTGAATGTTCTCAATGGCTTAAATTATCTGAATGTTACCTAGTAGCCAGAGAGAACAGGAAGCCAACAGTGAGTCACAGAGAAGCAGCCATGAAGAAAATTAAAATAGCCCTAGGAACATAAACACTAGAAGAGCATCCTCCCACTAAGTAACAGGTGCAGGACTCAACAGAGAAGTCAGCCTGTTGCCATATGACCTCTGTTTAGAGCCACAGCCTGTGTGACAGCCCTGCAACATAATGTACAGCCACCTGTACCCCCAACCTCTACAAGTAAATGTGGTCTGTGTCTCGTTTTGGTGGGGGGATGGTGGAACTCTGTGGGAGGACTGTCAACAATGGATGAAAGTAGGTGGGTCACTCCAAGAATGTTGCTGCAGTTAGTGTGTTGTTGTGTTGTTACTGGTGGCAGGGACATTTAGTTAGAAATGCAGATAGATGGGAGATCCAGGCGTGTAAATCTGCCAAGATATTTAAAAAATCAAGATATTATAAAGGATCCAAAATGGAAAGAAAGAAAATACTTATGGTCTCGTGAGTCTCTTAAGAAAATCAGCACAATGACAGGTATTTTTCCAGTTGTGGTTCATCACCTGAAAATGCAGCAATGTCCTCCAGGAGATAAAAGTACTGTGCCTCAGTGGAAAGCAGTGTGGACTCTTTATTCTGGTATTGTGGCACATAAACTTCTTGTTTTATGAAAAATACTAAACTGTGATATGAAAAGTTTCTAATATAAGACTAAGGTACGTTGGTTCACACTTTTAGAGATATTTGGAAAGTTCATCTCATATTAATATTACTTGCATTTCCTAGTATTGGAAAAATGAGAATTTTTACTGAGTAAAAATCCTCTTGTGAGTTTTTACTTTCCAACACCCCTATGTAAGAAGGTGCCTAATTTGGCAAATGCAAAATATGCATAGCAAGTGACAAAGCCTCCCCTTGCACAAGTTGCCATTTAGTGGTGATACTATATCACAGAGCTATTGTCTTGGTGTCACTGGGAACTTCTTTTAACTCCTCTGTTTAGCCTTGATGGAGATTCCCTTTTTTTTCTGTTTGAATTAATGGTCTTGGTCAAGACCATTCCAGTGTTAAGCAGAAATGTCATCCCACACGGGTCATAGGACCTGGAACCATGCTTACCAATGTATATATTGAGAAAAACCACCTTGTACCCCCCAATATTTTTATGTGGGTTAAATAAAGTTCTAAAAACAATAAAGGAAATATTTAATAGGAACATAATCACAAAGGGTCAATCTGAGAGGCCTGTGGAAAGCTGAGAACCATTTTTGCCTTGGTGAGCTATTGAGCTGATTATAGAGTTATTGTTTTAACCAGTGCTAGTTTTATATCCTTTTATCTCACCAGCTTCCATATGGAATCATAATTTAAAATGTGGGAACCATGGACATTGCCATGAAAGAGTCTATAGACCTATAATGTGTGCTTAATGTTCTGCTATGTTCGATTTTGAAGATGAACATGGCAGACCCTGCTCCAAGCAGTGCAAAATCTAGCAAGGGTGACAGATACTAACTAGGCTGTATTCCTGAAGTGCCTGAAGAGAGACGTTCATGAGCCAAATGTTATTGTAACATAGAGAGGACCAGCGATCAGAAACATATCACAGAAAGTTGGAAACACATCACACATGTGCATGTAACTGATGTGGGTGGTGGCTCTATTAATTACATATCAGGGATTGTGTACTGTTCCAGCTTATGGTTCTTTCAAATCATCCATTTTAGAACTGGGCCACACTTGAAGGTTTTGAGTCACCTAGGATTTTGAGAAATCAGCTGTTGAGGTTCACCGTATATTTGTCATAAGAAGGTTGGAATGGGGATGTGATAATATCCCCCCTCGCTGGATTTCCCCCAAGGCTATCCCAGAAGACTGATGATCTCTATCCCAAAATGCCCCTTTTCTAGAGCAACAGCTTTCAAACTTTAGTTTGCAGATGGATCACCTGGAAGATCATTACAAAGAAAATCTTCAGGTCCCACCCCAGACCTACTGAATCAGAATCTCTAGATGTGAGGCACAGGAATCCACACTTTAATAAGCTCTCCAGGTGATTCTAGAGTATGCTAAAGTTATAGATACACTGCCAGTGTTCGTTTTTGTGGCCTCAGTTTGGGGTAGATGGTTGATTAGCCTCCAGATTAACGATTAGCCCCCAGGTTCAAAAGCTTCTCCAGCAAACTGAGTTTCAAGGATTGACAAATCTTCATGCAGTAAGTAAGTGAATAGGGAATTTTCAGTATAGTCAGCTCCCATATCTGTGGGTTTCGCATCCATGAATTCAACCAGTGAATACAGAGAGTCGACTGCATCAGGCCATTTTATAGCAGGGTCCTGGGACCAATCCCTCTCAGATACTATAGTTGTCAAACTTAGCTATATATTGGAATCACCCAGAATGTTTAAAAAAAAACACCCAGGCCTGGATCCCATCCCCGGAGTTCTCATTTAACAGTCTTGCACTTTTAGAAGTTCCCCAGATCATCCCATCTGCAATCAAGTTTGATACCACTGCATCAGGAAGTGGTTCACTGACCTCTTCCCACTAAAAGCCCATGGGAGGTAGCAAAGGAAACAATTTTTGACAGCAAAAGAAAACAAAGGGAAATATAGTTTTAAAATATATCAAACTTTATTCTTGGGTTATATAGCATTTTGAGACTTCTATCTAGAAACACATTCCTAAAGAATCTTACTCTGTAATGACTGAGCAGCATAGGTATTTCAGAGAGATTAAGGGTCAATCTAGGATCATTATTGACATCTGGTCAAATATATCAAAACTTTGAGGCATCTGATTAAACTGTTTTCTCTTTTCTTCAAGACACTCCTACTTTTCATTTCTTCACTTTTTCCCTTATTCCTTTGTTCTCATTTTCCAACCCCTTCAGCACCTGACAATCTTTTTCTACCATCACAAAATGATTTCTTTTAGAGGCCTCAGTATTCTATTATTGCACTCTTAAATATTTACTGAGCAACTCTTTTGAGGGTCATGGTGATTTTCATAGTTATGTGATAATTTCTTCAAATTTCTTCAGGCACTAGGCACTGCTCTAGGTACTTGGGACATATCAGGAAAAAAAAATCCCCAAATCTTCCCTTTGAGGGAGCTTACCTCTAATGGGCCAAGTGACAAACAATAAGCAACATAAAAAACAGTAAATAACATGATGGAAAGTGCAGACTGTAAGTGCTACAAAAAAGAAAATAGAATAAATTAAAGGAAACTGATAGTGCAGAGGTGGGGAATGAGAATTTTACACAAGGTAGTTAGGGAAGGTCTCACAGAGAAGGGAAAACTTGAGTCAAGACTTGAAAGAAGTACAACTATTTGAAGGAAGAACATGTCAGGCAATATGTTTCATGAAAGATTGAACAACAAATGTTTATAATGTTTTGTTTATTACAGTAAAGAAAAAGAGCAATGCTTCCCTAATCACTCTGGACTGCTCTGCTTCCATCTTTCAACTTGTTGCATGTTAATAGATTTTTCCAAGCTAATGATTAATTCCTGCCTTAGGATACTCAGTTTTGTTCATTTTCCATGGAGCATTAGGAAATCACAAAGTTCACGTGGTTACTATTGCATTGTCATTGGCAGTCTCAGCGGGCATTTACATTGCCTTTCACCAAACACATTTACATTTTGCAGCATCCCAAGGCTGTGTGTATGTGAGTCTGTGTGTGTATGTGTATACGTTTTAGTCACACATAGTGCTGTGTATCCTAATGAGACCTGTATCACAACCAATTAGACACCTGCAGTAGAATCATACCGTGTCACCAAATGCTCTTGTCCTCTGCTCCTTAGAGTTCAAATCAAATAACCTTACATCAAGTCAATGCAGTTTTTGACTAGAATCTCAGAGTTGCACGGGGCATTACTCTTTGGCTCAAACCAATTTTTGTAAACATTGGTCCTTCAGATGTAAAATTGAATTAATTAATCTCACAGATTTATATTAAATCTATTCTGTGAGGGGCATTTTGGCCAGATTTTGCCAGCACAGAGGATACAATCTGAGTTAGAGTTACTTTCCATGTACTCTAAAGAACAGCTCCTACCCTCAGTTTTAGATGTGCCTTGGGAGGTTTATTGTGATTAGATTTTCACATTAGATTTTTCTGGTAATTATATCTTAAAGCCCTTAAGTTCATGTGAAATTCACAGAAGTCACAGATGATGCAACTAAATTATTGGTCATGAGTGTATATGTAACATTCGAAATAAATCTTGTTATATCTTCAGTAATTAGAATCGGTCCTTTAGGGAGTCACTCAGAAATTAAAGAGGGAGCAATAATATAAAACCTTCTTTAGGGTAGAAGAATAGTTTAATTTATAGTTCTTTTTTTTTTGTTTGATACAGTAACTATGAGCTTTAAATCTCATGCACAAAAATAATCTGATCTATATTCCCAGAATTGACTTATTTTTTGTTTCCCAGATTTATCCCAAAAGTACTCCAAACAGCAACTTCCATAGCAATGCCCTTCATCAAAAGTGCTAATCAGTTTTGTTATTCAGGATTTGGTGGAGACTGGCTGGTGGCAGAGCAGACAGGAAGAGCATGGCCTGGGCTCTGCTCCTTCCCCCCTCAGCCATCCTATCTTTTGCCTCCTAGACAGACCTGACTTATTTTGCCATGTTCACCCAAAGAAGTTATGTAACTGCAAATTTCTATAAAACAACTATTCACATGAAAAATAATCATATTTTATTCTGGATTTCAAATACAAATAAATGTCAAATTAATTCTGCTTTATTATTTTATTGTATTTGTAAGAGAGAGATATTTTAATATTAAGTATTTCTAATATTTACCATTTTTCATTTAAATCTTTTTTTTTTTACACAAAGCTTTCAAGGAGATGCAAATAACGCTTGATTTGACATGATTTACACGTTCATGTTAAATTGACCACATTTTTATAGTTTAATATTTTAAGGGAGGAATGTAGAGAAAATATACTCAGACAAAAATTATTTTAGATTTTCAATGAATATGACCTAAAATGCACAGTTTAGATTTTTATTTCTTTACAAAAATTTTACGTATCATGAAGGGTAAGTTTTTTGTTAGTTTTAAGGAGCAGTTAATTTTATTATGATATTAGATTTATTACACTCTGTGTGAAAGCAGGCAAAAATTCTCTCTGAACATTTTGTTGAGCTGACCATATTTGTAAAATTGACAATATAAGAATTCATAGAGCCTAGATCATTACTATAGTAATCAGTGTAGCCTCTAGTTTAAAAAAAAAAAAAAAAAAGAGGCATCGTACTTCAGATTCTAATACAAAGGAAACCGAAGTTATTCCCAATAGTGTTATGCATATTTGCTTCTTTCTGCCACTGATCATCTTGACAGTGTTGATTTGCTTGAAGGATGACAAAAAGACTGAGGGGACATTGAGAGATTATCACTTGACTTAATTGATATAATGACATGTACATCTTTGTGATCTTAGGTACTTTAGAATATGTTCTGTATAGAACACCATTCAGTCAACAAACATTTAGGAATTCCTAAAAGAAAGTGAATTCTTCTTGGACTCTGAAGAAGTATAAGCACCAGCAAGGAATTAGCTGAGGTGGGGAGAGGTCATCAAGACAGATGTGGACAGATAGATGGCTGGAAATCAAACTGGGAAATATAAAGCAGAAAGTGAGTGAAGAAAGGGTTCAGTTTGTGAGATCAGTGAAACAAAATCAGGAAACTAATTAAATTTCTTGACCAAAATGAGCCAGAGATGAAGCCAAAAGAAACAAAAAACAAACAAAGGACAGGTATGACAAAGAACCAAAATAGGCCCAGGAATTACACGATTTTTGGTGGATGGACAATGAAAATAACCTGGCTAGAATATCTCTTAGCAGGATGTGGTCCCCAGCTGGCAATCAAGGGGAACTAACCATGAATTGATGGAAATGAATTGATGTGTGGGTTTAACAGTTGGAGTGAGCATTCCAGGATAATGAAAACAGCACACAAGAATTACACTGTTATAGAGAATTTGTATGATTTGTAGGTGTAAAAACTATGAGTCAGAATTGCATATTTGAGATATAGAAATCATAATCTTACCTTCTTCAGCACACTTAGAACAAAGTTACTGTAGCTAAGCAACTCAAAATTTCCACATAAACATAATCATCTCTGCAGATTTTGAAAGCTTAATGAAAGTTTCCAGAGTCTGAATTAAATTAAGAATGGTTCCCACATTAAAGGACTAATCAGTACCTAGACAGAAGATGAATTCCGTACCTACAAATAGTGTTTAAGAATTTTAAAGGAACTTAAGTAGTAAATCTGAAAGTCAGCAATTCTAGTTTGAAGAAGATATATAAGAAGAGATCTATATTTATATCTTACTACTTACATATCTTACTACTTGTATGTAGACCATCAAAAAGGGAGAAATAATATATAAAATATTGTGAGCTTTTATTAGGTACCCAGTACCATATCCGGCTCTTTATGGGCATGATCTCATTAAATCTATACAACTCAATTGAGGTGAATACTGCTACACATTTTAGAGATAAGAAAACTGAGGCTAGAGGGTTTAAGCAAGGTCACAGGCTAGTAAGTTTCAGGGCACAGATGCAAGCCTGGCTGGCTGGCTCTAGGGTTTAGGCTTTTAACTGCTATTTTAAACTGCCTAGCCAAACAGAAAAACAGAAAGGCCAACAAGAAAAGGAGCCTTCCCTATGTATTCTCAAAATATGCAATTTATTTTCTAGGAAGGAATGGAAAAAGAGGCTGAAATGCAGAGTGAGCCCTTTGTCATTTTTGTTTTTCCTCCGTGATGCTTATGATCTGGTTAATATCATACTGATTAAGGTATTTCTTCTAATGCTGTTTGTGCTGTGAGGTCCCCAAAAGCTACTGCATAGAGTTTTCTTATTAAGAATTATGAGTAGACTACTAATAATTTCTAGTAATTATAAAATTGTTTAATGTTTATAACATTGAGAATTTTATTTTAAAACTGAAATACTTTTGTCAACACTAATAACCACTTTCACAATTATTTTTAAAAGATGACAGAGGAGAAGACTTAAAATGTAATGCCACTTGACTTGTGCAACAGCATATTTGCCAACATTAACAAGTACCATAAGAAGGGGAAACATCTCAAATAAGACAGAGACTCAAAAAAGATAAAATTGTAGTCTAGGCTCTGGCACTAGTTTTGTGGGTTTACTAAGTCACTTTACTTCTCTGAATTCTTACTCATTATTTACATAAATGTTAATCACTTCCAGTTTCTGTGACTTGCTTATCATATTGCCAAGGAGGAAAGTGGAAACTAAACAGTTTGAGCAATGAAGATACACCTTTTGTTGAGCTGACCTGAACAAAATCATTTCAATTTCTCAGGAGAAGATAAAAGAATTCTTTAAACCCAGACTCTTAAATAATTCAGTGTCCAATTGTTCATTGTTACCATATAAAAAACAATTGATTTTTTATATTGAACTTGTATTCTAGGTTTTCACTAAACTAAATGATTATTTCTAGCAGCCTGTTTTTTGTAGATTCTTAGGGATTTTTCTGTACAGATAAATTGTGGAGTCTGAACATAGAGTTTAATTTCTCCCTTTCCAATCTCTATGACTTTTATTTATTTTTCTTGCCTTGTTGCATGGGCTAGGACCACTAGTACCATGTGATATAGTAGTGTTGAAAGTAGACATCCTTGCCTTGCTCCTGATCCCATCCCTGCATTGTTCCTCATCTTAAGAGAAAAGCATTTAGTGTTTTGCCATTAAGTATGTTGTTGTCTGTGGGTATTTTTCTAGATATTCTTTATTAGGTTAAGGAAGTTTCCATTTATTCCTAGTTTGCAGTGAATTGTTTTTATGAAGGGATGTGAATTTTGCCAAATGCTTTTTTTCTGCATTTATTAAAATGATCATATGGTTTTTATTCTTTAGTCATTACATTGTATTTTAACTATTCATTTGCATTCATCTCCCTAAATGCTCCTTTATCATATACCCTGGTATTTAGCACAGTACCTAGAATATAGAGGGCAATTAATAGATAGCTATTCAGTGACTAATACATGAATGCTGATCACTGTGCTTGGTGCTCAGAATTCTCTATGTTACATGCTTCATTTTGCATCTCTATAAGTACAGTTCTTGTTTCTGCAATACAATTTAGGTTTCAATTATATAAAAATTAATTAAAATTAATTGTGTTCATGAGTAATCGATAGTATGATTTCTCCTTATAACTTTGAAAGCAAGTCTAGGTAAAGTATTTTGTATACAGGCCCAATTATTTCCTTAAAATGCTCAGGTTGTATATGTGTGCATACTAAAAACTACCCAAGTGTAGAGGTATAATGCTCTTTTTTTAGCAAATTAATTATTTAGAGGCATGTGTATATGTGTGTGTCAATGTGTATATATACATTTTCCTATCCTTAA
Organism: Balaenoptera acutorostrata; assembly: GCF_949987535.1. Lineage (NCBI taxonomy): Eukaryota > Metazoa > Chordata > Mammalia > Artiodactyla > Balaenopteridae > Balaenoptera > Balaenoptera acutorostrata. Next base: position 38,324,590 of record NC_080077.1, on the reverse strand, counting down.
AATCATTTTTAGTCTCTTCAATGATGCACCTTCCGTTTACGTTCCTAATCACTAATAGAAAATGAAAACACATCTTGCTTAGTGAAGCTTTCTCAGTAACAACCCAGCAGATATTTTAACTGCTTCTTGGCCTTCCACTCTCTATATATTTACCTCTCCCATACAATTCACTTGCGGTGGTGGCTTTTATTAGGAATAATGTATAATTTTGTCGAATTGCTATAAACCATTAAATGATATTTTTCTAACCCAGAATTCAGTGCATAAAGTCACTACCATATATAATGGAATACTTATAAAGTTATGTTATATTCTCCAGTAAGAATGGTGCTAAGGTAATATAAAACTGCTTTCATATAATATAGAATATAAAATGTTACTACTCAATCACGTATATGCTCTTCATTATATACAGCATGGCATTTGGTGTAGTTGTAAGGGCTTCTCATAGGAGAATGTGATGAAACATATGTCCTGAAATGGTGAGCATTCTATCAGGGGTAGATGTGTTAATAATATGGTTTGGGATGAGGCTGTGCATGGGAATAAATATCAAATGCTTCAGAGAATGGATTATTGCCATTGAGTTTATTCTCCAGCTGGGTACTATGATTTTCTTGTCAGCTTATAGTGTCACCTGCTTACGTGACAGAAAACCTGTGGTTTCCTCTTATTTTCTATTACAAATAGAACCCTACAAAGACACAAACTATCCACAGGTTTTAGCTTGTATATAAATTTGCAGTTCTATAGGAATTCTGTGGTTGATCTATGTGCAGGATTTCTCTTTTAGTCCATTAGTTTAAAATAGATGCTTCTGTTTAAATCAAGATGGAAAATCTATTTCAATAAAATTCATTTCCTGTTACTATTTCAGGGGGGAAAGGGCATATCACTTTTATGAGGGTTTTTGTAGGGTAACAAAATGACTTTTAAGCATTGCTTTTTTACTTTCTCACTATTCATTTCCATAATACTCTGTTTTGTTAAGAATATCCAGCCTCTATATCACAAAACAAGTTCAGGATTATGTTCCTATGTTTTACCTGCCTCGTAGAAATGAATGGAATGGGTCCTTTCATATTGTCTCATACATGAAAATGATTATCATTATACTCCTTTGCTCTCATTTCTTAAACCATGAGTTTTTGGCAATGTCATTGTCTTTAGGAGCCAACGAGTGTAGCTATCCTTATTAATATTTTTCTGTGAAAGATACCATTTTCACACTTTTCCCCAAGGATTCAGTGAGAGTGAGAAACAAATGAGAGTCATATGGAAAGTTAGGGTAGAAATGAAATAAATATGGTGGCCAAAATGATGCTATCTAATCACCTTATCAATTAAGTTACTTATAGTGACTTGAAAGTTGATAGAATTAAAAACACTTTAATAAAACTTTGTCATTTTGATGTATAAAAGAGCGATTACCCACATGTGGAGAGGAGAAACTATGCTTCTATCCTGTCTACACAAACCCTGGCCAACTAACAAAAAACCCTGACCAGAAAAGGACAGGAAAGGAAGGGGGGAAGAAGAGTGTACCTAAGTTTTTAAGCATGGATTATGAAAGTATTATCCTGATCAGAAGGTCTTCAAAGAAGACACAAATCTTCATTTACTACATGTGTTTTAAAACCCCCTAATGTAATGTACCTGTAATATTGTAAGCCATAGCAGGCAATAGTCTGGTTATAGTGGATTAATTTCTCAGGTCTATAATAAACTAGTTCTGAATGAGTGGAACAAACAGAACTGTATGTATAGAAAGTCTGGGAATGGCAGGTTTTATTTGGAATGTTACATCACTGACTACTTATTTAAAAGAGATTAATAATATTTTCACTCAGCAGTTATTATTTTTTCAGATGTGTATAGGAAAACTGAGTCTGTCTTGACAATGTGGTATTGATCTGGATGAAACAAGATCAATAGGTATTATAGTTACTCAGTGACTAGGTTATTAGAAAAATAAATTTGGAATTATCTTGCTGGCAAATAAGGACAAATTTTACAAGGAATGCTCAAATTTGTTTACATGTTACAGTGTATTTATTATTCATTTCCCAATACAAATAAGCCTTTCCTAATGTTGTAAACTTTATTTATCTAATGCTACAATTATACATTTGCTTGGAGAAATGTTATTGGTCTACATAGACAGCCTTATAAAATTTACTATATAATTTAACTTGACACTGCTTAACATATCAAAGTTCACTCTGTCATTTTACCAAAAATAATGAAAATAGTAACGTATTAATACTACCTTGTAAAATAAATCTCACTATATATACACATCTCTATCCACAAATATATGTTTTTCCAATATTTTCATAAGCATTGTTGATTTGTGCCCTAGAAAAACCTCAAGAAATACATAGGGCATGTGTTGTTAGCCCCTTGTTTGATGAATGCATTTGAGTGATAAAAATTCAAGAGAAGTTCTTAAACTGACAGAAGGAGACTCCTGATTCCATTTCTTAAATTCACATGTGCTTGTCAGACTCACTAGCTTTTAACATCTGCCTTTTCCCCATGTTGGCTCTCTGCGCTTAATTGAATAGGTATACTTTTTTCACGTAGCAGTGATTACCATAGGCAATTTTGACATTATTACAGGTGGTCTGTAGAGTAAGATGCATAGGAACTAGTGTCTGACGCTCCACCGCTGAGGAACTTTCAAAGGTACTATTCTTATCCACTCATTATCTGTACGTGGACACCAGGTAAAAACCCCACAGAAGCAAGGCTGCCCTGGTGAACCCCAACGTGGCTGGCAAACATTCCTCAGGGTGGAATTTGCAAGCTTTCTAGACTTGGAAGATGAGAATTGTGGTTACGTGACACAACTGGTTTCTGAAGAAAAAGGCTGAGCTTCTTTTTACGCTCTGTGGGTATCTTTTGTAGTCCAGTGAACCACTGACAGAAAATGAGACAACAACTTAGAGACAAAAGGAGAATGTGAGGGAATATCTGAAAGGTCACCAACAGGACCTTATGTGCTGTATATGTGTGTCTCTCTGGGCTCAGAACTGATTTCTCTATTAATTAGAACTATTTATCTCACATAGGCAATGGGAGTTTAACCTTTTTTTCTTACACTATGTAAAAAAAATTCCAAATGAGGTATTTTCAGATGAAATTCATATCTATTATTAATGGCAGAAATGGTTTATGAGTTGCTTTTTTTCATGTAACGTAGTAAATAAAGCAAGATTAGAATCCAGCCAGAAAGTGAAATTAGCTCTTTGTACAACTTTTAAATTCGTGATTCTAGCAATGGAAAGAGACATACATGGCCCACGACATTCTCCGTTCGTAAACATGGATTAGGATGTGGTCCTCTGTCATAATTATGTAGTTATGTAGAGGTTAGCTTCAATTTCTCTACCATAAATGTAGAGGTGGAGAAAGAATATAATTCAGAGTTTGTATTGTTGTTGTTTTGTTTTAACATATTAAGTTACATATGCAGAAAAGACAGGATTGAGTGAGGACTTTAGAAAACACTACATTATTAAAGGTTCTCTGAGTGTAAAAGATGCAAAGAACCTGGAATCTGTGGCTCTCAACCTGAGAGCACATTGGGAATATAAAATAAGCAAATAAGAAACGTCTTAAGAAAACTTAGCAAGTTCTATATCAGCAAGTGCAAGACAACATAGCACAAAATAAGTTCCAGGGTGCTCAGGGCATGCAGAGGTACAGCAGAATGTAAGAAAAGAGAGACAGATTGACGATGCGATGGATCAGGCTTACAGGAGAGGTGAATTTCGATTTGAAGTGTGAGGTAGGTGATGCATATGAAGTAGAACGTGGAGTGTGTGCATCCTAGATAGAAGGAATGATAATACGTATAAAGGTGCAAGAGCAGGATACGGTAAGCAATGTGAATGCGATCATCAAGAGAAGCGGGGATGGCAGAGTGGTTCTGAAAAAGAGGTTAAAATCCCATAAGGCAAATGCATTTAGCAAGACAGGAGATGGGGAGACTGAACAGCAGACAACATAGGAGGTTATGGAAAGAGTTTAGAGTAAATATGGTCGGCAAAAGGGAACCCTGGAAAAGCCTTGGACGTGACAATTACATGAGTTAAATAGATCTTACAGGTTAAAAGAACAAGGCACTAGATAAACCAAGTACCACATGAGGTTACTTCTTTCTGCCAGATAGAAGTGGTGAATGCCTCTAGGCCTTTTACATGATAATTGCTGCTGGGGTATAAGAGGACTTAAAAGAAATAGAAAGAGATATAGCTCAGACATTCCCTGGAAAAAGATAATAGATGAGTTATAACCCAAATAATGAGCTATCTTGGATGGAGTCAGAGAAAAGAGAACAGTTAAAAAAATGAATCTGTGATATTTGAGCCCAGGGAACTAAGAGGAAGCTGCAGCTTAGGAAAATGACCAGAAATTATGACTCTGTCAACTAATCAGGTTTTTTTGGAGGCACAGTTTAAGCATTATACGTGAGTCGAAGAAAGGTAGCACCTAGTACCATTTACTTGCAGGACTATTGGAGAGGTGGGGGGGAGGTGTGTGATGAGTTTATATGTTAATGCATAACACTAAACTCTCAACACGGTAGTCACAGACATATATCCCCAGTACCAGTCTTCCAGTCTGATTTTTTTTTCCCTTAGTACTGTCAGCTGTTGCAGGAATAGGTTTTGTGGACTTTGTGTCTTGAATTAAGCACTGCAGCACTTTCCCGTGTCGCCTAGAAACCTGGAAATTAATACTATAGCACTCCTTCCTTTAGAAAACTGGAAGTGAGTACTCTACCCAGAGCTATCTATTCTATAACCTACTTTAACGTAATTAGAACAAACAGGCAAATCAATACAAGGTCTTGCATTTACAAAATAACTGGATGCATAGTCAATATGGTTCCATGTGGAATAAGGGCAACCACAATGAAGTTTTAATTGGATTTTTTTTTTTTGGTATAACTTGAATTATTATTCTTTTGTGCTTATTCTGGCCAAAACATCACATAACATTTAACAGTGTTAGAAAAAATATGATTTTCTCCTTGCCATTGTGTTCTTATTCTCAGCCCTGTTCAAAACAACTGCTCTGAAATAACTGAAGTGTCTAAAGTGTCACTGGCTCTACTTTCAGCAACACAGTATACTTTTCCTGAACTTCTCTAAATGGCCAACATGTCTGAAGGTATATCACTAATAGTTGAATTTGTTCCTGACATTTGTTTCACATTATATATATATATATATTAATGTGGGATCAAATGATGGATTCTGCATTCATCTGTTCTATGAACAACTGGCTTAGATAAAGCTATTCATTTACTCATATATTTAGCTAATTGTTGTTGAGCAATACAGTAACATAAAATACACAGTCATGTGGTCATGTGGGAAACATGATAGTGCATGATAAATATTATGATTTGGATCAATAGAGAGCTATTAAGACATTAAAGAGACACAAATCACCCAGTCTGAGTATAGCAGGGTGGGTAGGAATACACTGGGAAAGGCCTAATACACCCCTAAACTGGGTCATGTAATAGAGGTTGCACAGGGCAAGGGAGTTAGAAAGGCTTTCCAGAAAAACGGTGAAGTTAGAGAGTTCAGTAGCCACCAGATTATTAACTACCTTGCATCCCATGCCAAGGAGTTTAAACTCCACACAAAGGGTACTTGGTAAAGAGGAGTGTGATGTGATTAGCTTCACGCTAGGGAAGATCAGTGGCAATGTGAGATTTGCTTGGAGGGAATAAAAGCTGGAGTAGCGGGATCCATTAAGAGGCTGTTAAGGCAACCCACTGAGGGATGCTGATAGTCTGAACAAAGATATTAGCAAAGGGACAGAGACAGAAAGATGTATTCAACAGCTCTGAAGAAATCAGAATCAAAAGGAATCTAGATGTTTCTGCCATGGAAAGCATTAAGTTCTTCATTTTACCTCGGCACCTTGCTTTGCCCTCTATTTACCTAAGAATCTTTTATATATGCTGATGGATGTATTTTCTGTTTTTATTAAACAATGGGTCAAATATTGTAGTACGATATTTTGCCTTTTTAAGTAAACATTCACAAGAGGTTTGACACCTTGCAAAAATGTGTTAAGTATTTGCTCACCCAACCCAGTTCCTTAAATATAATTGACTTAAATTTAAATGCCACTGGATCATTTTAGCCCATTACTCTAAAAAACCTGCTACTCTGTAATAGTTTCAACAATGGAGATTATCACACATAGAGAAATATTACCAAGTCCTTGGTGTCGTAATTTTCTCTGAAACCAGTTCCTGGGGGAATGTGAAACTATCTAACTTTTGGAGGATTAATAACTTTCTGTATCCTTTAAAGAAACCAAGTATGTAGAAATCCTCAAAGGGAAACAATAAATTAGAAAAAAAAATCCTTTCAACTGCACCTACTATTTAATCAAGTAAAAAGATAAGCTATTCTTCACTATGCAGAACCTAGCAATAAAAATCAACAGCCAACAAAGATTATTTTATAAACAACTAAGAGATGCCATGCAGGATAAACTAAGATTACAGATTCATCAAATTTTAGAGTTAGAAGGAATCTCTGAAATCAAGTTTTCAGATAGAAATATTTAGTTAGGAGTAAAGCTAGAGTTTTATTTTGAAAAACAAGTTTGAATTTAAAAGGTCTAGATAATTCAGAAAACATATGCCCTCTATGCTCAAGAATGTGGTTTGGGGCATATTTCATTGTAAATTTATATTCATGTTTGACTCAATATAAATGATTATCATGGCAATAATCAATTTTATGTTCCTTTTGGGTAGAGAAATTATCTGTTACACCTTGGTACTAATCTCGGTGCCTAACACCAGTTTCTGCCTTAACATATATGCTATTAAGGTACATGTAACAGAAATTCCGCTCAAACTAGGATAAACGATAGGGCAAAATTATGGGCAGGGAGATAGAGGGATGCTCATGTTACCAAAAGGTCCATGGCCAACTGGATCTCGGAGCTGGAACAATGTCCGGAGGCTCCACCCGTCTTCTCTTTCTCTCTCTGCATTGCCTTCCTTCACAGGCAGGTTTTCCCTTCAGTCAATCAGCAAAATAACTCAGCAAACTAAAACCAGCTTCTCTCCCCCAGTAGTAACAGAACAGTCAGAATCTGGTCTACTTGAACTACTTTGGGCCACTAGAGTCAGGTTTATTTTCCCTTTAGGCCTCTAATCAAGCCACCCTAGGTAGTGGTGCTGTGTCTGAGGGAAAGAACGCTCTGCCTGGCCAGGCCTGGGTCACGTGCATACTCCTGGTCAGTAGACTAGAACCCCCGGACTGAGACTGACCAGAAGGTAGCTCCCCAGAAAAACCCTCGTGCCTTGGCAGAAAAAGGAGAGATGGATAATGGTCTAGTAAAAACATCAGATGTTCTCTACACTGCAATTTTGTGATTCTCTTTCTTCCTTGTCTTTACCACTCTCTTGCCTCTGTGCCAACACTTATCAAACTAAGCATCAAAATAGGCGTTTTTGGGTTAGGCCTTTTTTCTAGCCAAAACTTGTTCCTGATGAGGAAATGCCCCTCTTATCCTAATCCAAATAGGTACTTCTATTTTATTCTACATGCGATCCCCAAATCCTTGGGTAGCCAGAGTTGGAGATTATTAGGGATGGCATGAAATAGTGGAGAGGCATCAAGAGGTAATGGCCAGTGCACTGATTCAAATTCCAGAGACCAGACTGCTAATTCTAGCATTCACCACCAGGTTTCCTCTTGCCCACAAAGAGGAGGCTAGGATTACCATGATCTCTTCCAGGGCTGATGCTTCATGCTTCCTGCAGAGAAGATAGGTGTGTGTCTACAGGGTAAGAGTTAGGATTATGCCAGGTTTCTTCTTGGTGTGAGTATCCCTTACCCATGGCCTGTTTTCCTAATACATGACCCTGCCTTCTACAGTCTCTTCTTGCTTAATGTTCAGCCTGGGTCTCCTTCAAATGCAGAAAATGAACAAAGACATATGCAGGTAGTTATTTGGGAAGTGATCTCAAGGAGCAAGAATAAGGGACCTGGAAAATGAAATAAAAAAGGAGAAAAGCTAATAAGAGGGTGAATTGTTGAGTTCACAGGGCAACTGGGGCTACATTTTACCAGGACCTTCTGAGGAATCTATAGAATGCCTGAGAGTGACAGGGAGAAGCGTGTCCCTGTGGGTCTGTCTCTCCATCATTGTAGAGGATTTTCCTTGGGGGCACAGACATTCCTACTCAGCCAAAAGACTCCAAGCCAGAGGGCAAAAGACAGTAATGCATGTTTGAGACAAGGTGATGTCAGCATACAGTGAAGCCTTATTGGAACTGTCTGCTGCAGCCAGGGCTAGTCAGAAATGAGGCCAAGAGGATGTGAGATGGAGATGAGAGTTTTCAGTGGACCTACCTTGCTCCCTGGATTTTTTGAAGCTCTCCCTCACCTGCATGAAGATCTAATGCAGATTGTCTGCTATGCTTGAACATGTCCCTGACCCTGGACACTTAGCTCTTTCGCGACTGGCCTGCCCCTGGCTCTTTTGCCTTGTCTTGCTTATCTTTTCATAGTTTCTCCTTCCTTAGCCAGCCCCTTGCACTTAAAATTTGATGCTGCTCTTGAAAAATGTGACTTGTCCCAAGTGAACAAACCCCCTCTACTTTGATTACTGTGCGTTACTTGTAATCTACCAGCAATAATACTTATTCTAAGAAAATGTCGTATGAATACTCTGTGCTCATATTCTCTTCTGCTTCTACAGCTCTTTCCACTTAAACGCTGGTCTCCATCAGTTCTCCAAATCATCCACATCCTTCAAAGTTTAAGTCATCTGAGTTTTTTCTCACTTACTGGCACCCACATTGTTTCTCTCTAAGTTCCTTCAAAATTTCTTGCCTGCCTCCATTACTAATATATTATTTATCACTAGCTTTCTTGTATGTTCATTTTAATTCAGGTAAATTATAAGTGGCTTGAGGCATAGCAAAGTACAATATATTTTGTATTCACTAGAGCACCTAGGTCAGTGCTGAGCAGATTATGGCAAATTGAAAGTTTCTGCTGCTTAGTTGATATTGCTTTTGTAAATAGGGAGAGACTAGGTTAGTGGCTAGGATTTATATCTTCTTCCACCACTACATGTCTGATGACATCTATCAGTATCTCAGGTTCTTTATCTGTAAGTGGGTCTAATAAGAGTACCTGACTCAGAAAGTGAAAAATAATGTATGTGAAGTACTTAGCCTGGTGTTCATAGAGATGCTTGGTCCTGCATTTATGGGCTATTATAATTGCCCTTGAATAATGGCCATCAGTGCTTCTGTGGTGCATGTGTTTTGTTTTGTTTTGTTTTCCTAACTAATTAGGTTGAAATTAGCCAAATTAGCCCAGTGCTTCGTGGAGATTAATAGCTGGTTATGACATGCATGTGATACCAAACGTTGATAGTTGTTTTTGAGAATGACATATAGGTTGGTTTAGATTTCTGGATACCTTAGTGTTTTGTTCAAGGAAGCAAACTTTGGAATATGTAAGAAAGATGCTTACACTTTATTCTCATGATTACATCTGCCCAGAATCCCCTACCTTCTCTCCTTCACTTGTCCCATTTCACCAATTCTTTAGTGGCCACCTCCCTCGTGGAGTTTTCTCTTTATCCCAACTCACTTTGTCATCCCTCAACTCATTGCATTTGACAATCTTACCATAACATTCATCTCTTATCTTTTTCTCTAAGGCTTTACCTGTACTAATTGTATTTTTCCAACTAGATTTTAAGCTGCCTCAGGGCAAGGATCACATCCAATCCATTCTTTATCTAGGGCAGGAGTTATCACACTGCAGAGTTCACAAGAGACTCTGCAAAAAGACTGGTTGATTGGTTTACTAATTAAATCACACTGAATTTCTAAATTTGTAGTTCAACTGACTAGTTTATTTGTAGTCAGTACTCAAGTCAGTAGTTATATTTCTTCTCAATGCCATATCACTGGCCTTTAAAGCATGACAGTTGTGTTACAGAATGTTAGTTGTGGTGTGGAACCTCTGAATCGTTTATTGGAATGAAAAAGTAAACAGAGCCAACTAATGAGAAAAAAGCCTCTAATGAGAAAGCCTTAGAAATTACAGTGCATGAATCACCAGGTTGCCCTTAAGAAATACAGGATTTTTGCTGTTTAAATGCTCTAAAACCAATTCTTCATTAGACTTACTGTCACTTCCATGTGTCTGTTTACACTGAAGGATACAACGATAACACCAGTGACCTGAAATAATTGCCGTGTAAGTTTGCCTCTGATGAAAGTTCAATTTTTGCTGCGAGATGCCTGGAGCTCAAACTGCTGCATTGACAGCAGCCTGCAAATCTCTCTTTTTCTGGCTTAGTCAGGGAGGAACGGGGGCAGCTCAGGAAGACAGGCCTGGGAATGCCCGCCCTCCCTTCCTCCTCACGCTTCCCTCTGGCGTGAAGCAACAGTTCTGGCTTAAGGAAGAAATGAATCATTATTCTACTTGGTGAGAAGGCATAGGATGCTGACGTACAACCTACTGATGGGCAGCTGGTCAGGGCAGGTCAGAGGGCAGGGCTGGGGAGACTGCCCTTCCACGGCACGGAGCGACACAGCAGAGGGCAAAGTGGGACTTTACAAGTGGAGGAGAACCATTGAACTAGAAATCGCTCAATAAAAAATTCGAACTCCCAAGTAATGACTATCGAGCGCCAGAAACACATACGAAAACAAGGGGAATGAGAAAGAATTGTAAAACTGTAGACATGAAATGGTTTCTCTTTAGCAGGGCTCCCTAAATATTTTCTGCCCTGGAGCTCTTTGCACCTGAGTCTTTATTGTGTATGATTTATGTATTTATTTACACCTTAAGCAGGTCAGCCCTGGGCAAAGCTCCTGAAATAGAAATCATCAGCACAGTGTCCTCCCCAGGTCCTCTAACTGGGATCATTGTAAGCCTCCTCAGTGATTTCATGCTGCCCACTGAATGCTCAGGTCCTAAGTGGGGATGCTTCCAAGGTTTGCCAGGTGATTCGTGCCCTGAACCCTTCCTGCCTCCTGACCCCTTCCATGCATGTCAGCCCCATTCCTTTTTAGCTTTGCCCGAATCGGTTAGGACTCTCCCAATTGCTACTAACAGAAAAATGCATGAGCTAGCTAGCCCAAAAGGAGAATTTATCATAAGGATGCAGGGGTGTTTCGTGCACTTCAAGAGCTGGGAAGCTGCCAGGCTTCAAAGACTGGAATTGTAGATTATCAGACTCTCTCTCAGGCTCCTTTGCTTCATCTCATAGGATTTGGGCTTCATTTTTTTCTGTGTCTCCGTGAAATATCTTCCACATGGGATCCATGTGGCAAACAGACAAACAAAAAAGGCAAAACAAATGTGAAACAAAAGCAAATAAGCATGGCTCACAGCAAAGCACACATTACATAGCTAGCAACCAGGGGCAAGATTCACTTATTTGAGACTTCAGCTTTGTGAGAAAAGGCCGCTGGTACATGAGCTGTAATCATAATGGCTGCGCCTGCCCCAATTTACATAAACGTGGCTGCCACCTCTGTGACCACGTGGAAGGGAAAATGCAACTTCTATAAAACGGGGGCAGAAGTGATAGGTGTCCACTTTTACGCCTTTGTCTACAAAGCCATTGTGCCGTTCTGTCCCCACGTGTGGACTCCGTAAGCTCACTGCCTTCTCATTCCTGTTAACTAACTGTGTTTCAGAAGGAACGTGGGGAAAAAGTCTTAAATTGAGATTTAGAGCTGGTACAAGAGGAAATTAAAGTTCCTCAAATCATAGCTAGTAGCTGGAGTGTTAATCTGTTGACCCTGATTTAGCTTGTTCTACAGGAGATAAAATTGATTTAAATAATAAACATCCACTAACTCATTATTGCCCTCTCCTTGGTCAAATCTGGTAGTGCCCGCAGTTACAGCCCCATGGGTTTTCTTTTTGCCATGAACTCTGTTGCCTGCTGTAGTATATGTTTTATTTATACTTCTAAAAACACACATTTTCACTTTGCTGGGTACAATAATTTTATACACACAGGTGAATATATGTATATCTACATCAGTGTGTCAAAACAGGGTTTTTTTCAAATCTATATTTTTACTATCCGCGTGTGCTTAATTTTTCAGATTCTGACTTTATAACTGTGGAATTGTCAATTGCTTTATCAAATTCTGCTGGATTCTTTTCCCTGTCTATTTCTCTCCCTCTCTCTCGCGTGCACATTCTCTCTCTCTCTCCCCCGCCTCATCTATCTGTATTCAGCCACGTGTTAGACACAAGTTCATGATTATTGTATCTGCCTTGTAAATATTCTCTATTATTCACATGTAGTGTGTCTTTTTATCCCTACTGATGCTTTTTGTTTAAATTCTGTATTGACTGAGAATAATACGGCTGCATCTTGGTGGTAACTGTTGTTCTTGTTACTGGTATTACCTGGTCAATCTTTTTAATTACCTTATTTTTAATATTTTTATGTAATTTTGTCTTTTTAGATATATATCTTCTAAGCAGTGAGTGGAATAATAAGCAATATCCTGTTTATTTATTCAGTTTTATAGTCTCTGCTTTTAAACATGAGTCAAATCTACTTATACTTCCTGTCATGATGGCTGTATTTTCACTTATTTCAAGTATTTAATGCTATCTTTTTCCCACCCTTTTGCAGACCATAGTTGATTAAATTTAACAAGTCATGTAAGTTTAATTTTGTATGTGCTCTCTACTTTCTTACAGACCATCTTCTCTTCTGTGTCTACTTTTCTTCTTGATAAGTTCATCTTTCAGTAATTTTTTTGACAGAGGAATGGTCTGTAGGGATGACTACCTTAGTTATTTTCTGAGATGTCTTTATTTTACCCTCATTCCAATGATAGTTTAGCTGAGCAAAAATGTCTACGATTTCTTAGCAGTATGAAGACATTACTCTGTTTTCTTCTAGCATGTCAAAAAAAAATCTGTTCTTGGTCTGATTGTTGTCTCTTTGCAAATAATCTTTCCTTTCCATCTTAAAACTTTCTTTTTTCTTTTTTCTTTTTTTTACTGGAGGTCGTTTTGTTATATTTAGATGTAGCATCCACGTAATGTGTGAAAAACACTTCAATTTGAAAACATATCCATTTGGAAAATTCTCAGTTTTTTTCTTCAAGTATTGTTTCTCTGCCATTGCCTCCATTCTCTCCATTGAAAACTCATTTTTGCCTTTGAAAATATGCTCATACTGTTAACTGTGTCTCTTAACCACTTTTTTAGTATAATTTTAATGATTGTGTCTTTTGTGCTGCATTCTGAATTAATTCTGCTGTGCTATATTCTAATACATTTATCTTCTCATTAGCTCAGTTAAACTAGATTTATCCATATTTAGTTCCTATTCATTCAATGAGTATATTTTTATTCTCAAAATATTTAATTGCATATTTTATAGTCAGTTGTTCTTGTTTTACTGCTGCTTGTGTTTTATAAGATTGCTCTCTTTTAACAGAAGTTACTTCTTCATTTGTCACATCGAGGTTCTTATACATACATTCTTTTACCTAATTTCTGTCAGACTTATTCATGAAATTAATTTCATTTGGAATGAGTAGTAAGGCAAGAGTCATATCTATATATTTCTATATTCCTAATGCATAGCACAAGTTAGATACTTAGTAGTGATTCAGGAAGATATTCAATGAATAAATTTATCAATGTTCTATTTTTCTATAATCAGAGATATTTAATGTTCATCTAGAGTTTAGAGTGTACATGGTTTACTACTACTCTTGTTCAATGATGAGAGAACTGTGTTTCAGTATAATTTTATCACTTTTCTCAGTTAAACAAATACTCTGGGTCAGAGCCATGAGTGAAGCAAATGTCTGTCCCACTGCCTTGTTTCTGTTCAGCCTCGAAATACTCTTTTTTCATTCAGTCATTTATTTATTCATGCATGCATGTATGCTTTCATTCATTTTTAGGACCTTCCTTTTGCATGTATGCAAATTAATCAAGTTATCTGGAATAAATTCTCCACATAGGATCATATTTTATAACATGAATTAAATCTAGATAATGTATTTGTTACTTTAAAATAAATATATATCTTGTCAAACTTCAGCAAGAACGATTTTAATTATGTTTTAATTAATTTATTCAGTTGTTTTAATAAATATGTTTAATAGCGATTAAAGAAAGAAAATGGCAAAATTTATTATGGATTTTCAAGCCATATTCTAGTCAACCTTCAGTTTGTTATTTAAAAACCAAAGTTAACGTATTTATGCATTAAATACACTCAGTGTCTTCTGCAGCAGAAAGGATGTGGATTTTACATTTGATTTCTAAGCAAATAAATGATGTAGCCAGAAAGCATAGCAGGATATAGTGGGATATAAAGAAACCAATTTAAGTAATTTGGGCAAATACTTAAAAGTTTTATGAATTAAACTTCAGACAAATATCCTATGACAAGGCAACTTCCTCACAGAGCACAGCTCCAGCCATTCTGAAGTACTGACAGACAGTTAACTGTCTGAGATTAAGAAATTAATCTGAGATTAAGAAATTAATGCTCATAGGTCTAAATCAGCTAATTTTGTAATTTACTTTTCTCTTTGAAAACAGTTTCTTTAAATATGCCAGCACTTACTTAAAAAACTGTCCTTTTCTTCCCTGTTATCACTGATAATTTTTGCACATCTGTAATAATCCACATTTCTTTTCTTCTAAGGAAATATAGTTCACTAGAGTGGTTGAGAACAAAAGTATTGCAGTCAAGCAGACCTAAGTTTCAATCCCAGCTTAGCTATGTACTAGCTAGGAAATAGCATGTAAGTTATACTACTTCTTTAAGCCTCAGTTATACATCTGTGAAATTGGTTTAAGAATATATACTCCACAGTGTTTTTATGAAGGGAAAACGAGATAATGTGTTATAAACTATTTAGAACTCAATCTTACCTTGCTCTTCCTAGAGTTATTTCCACTTTTACACACACACACACACACACACACACACCCCTAGATACCTTTGTATTAACCTGTATTTCTAAAATATGTATACTATTACTAATGATTATTTTAAAAACATTGTGTTACTGACTTTTAAAACTCCTCTCCAGAGGAGAACTATGCAACATTTTAGTATGGCAGGCAGTGTATTTTAGAGGTTAACATACTGAGTATTTCAGTCAGATACATAGAGGTCAGATAGAGGGCAGCATGAACAACTAACTTAACTTCCTGAAGCCCCACTTTACTCATTTTTACAATGAAAAAGATAATGGAACTATATGTAAGTTGCTGAGTGGATGAATTAATATAAAAGGCTAGCCGAGTATGGAACATAGTAAGTATTCAGTTAACATAACCTTCTATAATTATGACCAATACTATAAAGTATACTTTGGAAAATGTATATAGAAAGATGCATTTGAGAGAAAGTATGTGCTTTGCTTGGTGTTAGAGCTAATACATTGGCAAATGTCTTGAATACCACTGTGACATTCAACTGTGAAAACCAATTATTACACAATTAGAAGCCTCCTCAATTAGGGAAAGATTAGGTCATGTTTTTTAAACACCCACCAGTATTTTCTGCCAATCCCATCTGTGACACACATTAGGGAGACCCCAGTTAGCAGTTGTTTAAGTCATTTTCCTAACACTGGCATCCGTCTCCTTGGAGACATCTATCAGAGACTTGTGTTAACATCTTTCAGGCTGCATCTGGATAGGACCATTATGTGATCAGCCTATTGCTACGTTTCATTGACGGACAGTATAAGATTTGCTTTTCATTCTGCCTTTAAACTTGTTTGTAGTAAATAATGTTTCATGAGATATATGATTTATTTTTTAAATGATGTAACCATAATGACTGAGCATGTTGATTATCTAGAAAGGAGACAATTACATACTTACCAAGTTATCATCTGGGACTAAGAAATTTATTTAAAAATTAAATTTTAGATAAATAAAAGTGACCGTGAATTTCAAAAAATAAGGAAAACAGATAAACACCATGATGTAAATTTAAGGTAAAAGGAAAATGGGATGCTTTCAAAAAATGTATTATTTATCTTTAAGGGACAGCCTTATTTTCATAATTTAAATATATGGCATGTTATAGCAACACCATTTATCTTCAGGTAAAGAAAACTGGGATTTAACAGTCAAAATACTCTGGAATCTCTTGTTATCTTTTAGGTTTAAGGAAGATAAAGTGTGGTAGTAGGCGAGTGGGAAAAAATTAAAATACGTAACACTGGTGTACAATTTTGTAGCTTTCATGTAAATTATTTCAGGTTTCTGAAAGTTTGGTATTTTTAACCTCACTTAAACAAAGAAACAGAGGCTTGGATAGGTGTTTTGACCAACTGGTAACAGGTAGAGCAGACACACAAACTCAGATCTTCTGATTCCTAGTTCTATTTGAAGACCTTCATAATTGCCTAATTAAAAAACAAAACAAAACAAAACAAGATACAGACTATGAGTTTAGATTAGATAAAGGAACTTCTCAGTCTTAAAATCCTCAGTGAAATAACAACATTGCTTATCTAAAATGCTAAAGGCAGGAGAAAAGATTGGATGACCTCAAAAGGGTCTTTACAGGCCCAAGATCAAGTATAGTAGCCCCTCCGCTTTGGCTTTGTTTATCATAAGTTCATGGTCATCAATATAATGCAATAGTTACTCAAATTTTTATTTGACTAATCAATAAACTAAAGAAAAAGCTGGCTGTAAAAACATGATACTCATAATAATCAAACTTTTAAAAGAAGAATAAAATAAGAAGTAATAAAAAAAGAGAAATATGTGTTCACCAAACATTTTGATGAATGGATAGTTTGAATTTCAAAATACAGTAATCCTAGATTGGTCCCCTTTATCTAAGTACTTAACAGCACTTGATAAACATTAAATTAGAGCTTTGCTCAGCATGGCTGCTTGGTGAATATTAAATAATAATAAAAAAATAATAATAATGAAGTCAAAGGAATATTTCTTTTTACTAGATATGTTGCCCCATGTTTACAACTTTAATAGAATTTAAATGGTATACACTATGCATACCAATCGTTGTAAAACTTAAGAAATGTGGTAGATGTTTTGTCATCTTAATCAAATTTTGTATTCCATTTTCCTTGGGAAACTCTACATGCAGTTATACAACAAATCCTTTCACTACTTAACCAAGTAATTACTACCTTTACAAGCACATCATAAAATATACAGTAAAAACTCATTATGCACTTAATTTCAATACTAATTGCCTACAGGCTTAAAGAGCTCTTCATTGTAATAAGAAAACTGATGGTTTTTTTTAAGATATAACTTCAGAACAAAACACACTTTACCAATCTATGACCCAATTTGATGTTTAATAAAAATTCTCCAGGAGAAAATCTTGCCATTGACTAGTGTTAGATGATTTAAACAAATATTGGGTAATAGAACATTAAATTAGAAGTTTTGACTGCTGAGCCAAAACACAAAAGATGTTGAATTCTAAAATGGTACAAATCTATATGTAGAATTTATAAAAGTAGTACAAAACCCTGAGTGCACATTACGTGGATAGAGGGATGAGATTATGGGATTTGAGAGGAGGCAATGGAGGAGATGTTAGTTGAGAGTTCCAGGTAGGAGGAAAGCCCCACTCCCCCAGTGGAAAGGGTGTGGTACTCCTGAAGACAGGAAGGGCCTTCAGCTGGCTACTGGGAGAACCTGAGCTATGAGCTCTGCTATTAGTGGGCACATTGGACTAATATCTAACCTCTGCCTAGAAATCTCTAAGGTAAAGACAAGCCAGGTAGCCCCGACCAAAGAGTAAGAAGAGGTGCTACTGCATTTCTTTCAGCCTGTTCCCAATGTTTGTTGAGGTAAAATACATCCTTGTTTTCCAAGAAGCAGATGCAGGCATTTTCCTCAGAGGGAGAGCCAGCTGAAAGTCATGTTAGATTCTACCACAGGAGGTCTCGTAGAGGTCATCAGTTCTTGGTGGAGAAGTACTGCGGGTAGGCCCTTAGAATCCTGGGGTGGAATCAGAATGTATTTGCACTGGTCAAGTAAACTGCATTTTGAGAGACCCACCAATTAGGGTCCTTGAAGAACCGTCAGAGACTTAGCTCCAAAGAGCTGCCAGACGCAGAGAGCGGGAAGCCAGCCGGTGACACTACAGCCAAGTAAGAACTTCTCAGCCTCCCTAATTCTCTTCCCATCCCCCAGCTAGATCTCTAACCTCAGAAGGGTTAGAAATCTCTTGTTTGATGGAAGATAAGGAGCTGTGAAATAATGACCAGCCGCCACCCCTCCACCTTACCAGCCCAGTGTCTCTCCTTTAGCAGGTACAGCTGTGGAACATGTAAGCAACAGCAATTTCGGATAAATATGAAGCTTTTGAAAATTACATGGAACTAGGCATTCAATTATGGAATTTAATTTGTGTTTTACCACACAGTGAGCTTTTTAGTAACTAACGGAGAACAGAAATGTCTCAGAACAGCCTGTGTTCTAATCCAGGGGCAGGGAATGTTTTCCTCACCTCAATAAATTGGAATTGACAATAGGAAGACATACCATTTAATGGTATTTGATTAAATGGTATTTAAATTAAATGGTATCTGATTAAATTCAATGAGACCTGCCTGTTCAACGTACCAGTCACAATTGTTATACTTAAATTAAAATAATTCACTGAAAATTTCAAAACTTCCTGAAACTTATCTTTCCTAGCTTTTAAATTAAGGACTATATGGTGATAGAATCAACATTTTTAAGTGCATTTTAAATCCTAGTACTCTCCAGAAGCCCTTTTGGGTGTCTCTAGGTAAAGATGAATATAATTGGATGATAAAGAGTTTCATAGGTAGAGTCCTTTAAAGTTGTAAACAACACATCAAGCAAATCATGGAGGAATCAGTTTTTCTCCTTCTCTGGGCAGTGACTTAACTCTTCTATTAGGATACTGCAAGGCCTTCTCACTTCCTGTTTAAAAAGGAAAGTGGAAATACTGAAATTTTGCATCAGCTGAATTGCCTCCAGAGGTTTGGGGCTGAATTCGACTCACTGTGGCACATACTGTGTACACAGAATTGCTCCAGTGCCCGCCCTGAAAATAGCTTAACTTTGATTCACTTGCTCTTTAAATGGAAGCTGGAAGCTGTTTGACTTGAAAATAGTCTCAAACACTTAGAAAGGAGAGCAAATCTATGCAAGAGATAAGATCATTGGTGGGATAGCATCAGATACATTTCGGCAACACAGCTAGTTTCTATCAGCCAAATCTTATAGTGAGATTCTTTAGATGACTGAGACAATTTCCAACACAGGTTATTTTTCTAAGTGTTTATTACTTGACAAACAAACTTATTTAACTATCATTTTCTCCAAGTTTATAATAAATAACCTACTGGAGGATATACGTGTAAATACTATATACTATTATATGTATATAATTTATTATTATAGCTGATTCCCTACCTTTGTGTGCACCCATCAGTGCTAACTACTTTACTTGATGACACTGATATAGTTGTTTACGTGCAGTGTGCTAAATGATGGTAATATAATTGGTAAAATTGGCTTTCACTTACCCACAAAACAACTACAAAATGAAATGACACAAACATTAGTCTCAGGAATTCTGCCATGAAATTTGATTATTTGATTCTGTGTTAGTGACAGATACTGTATATTCTAATGACACATTAGAAGTAAATAGCAACATTTAAATACTGCTCTCTCTTCTTCAATTGATTTTAATGTTCTATTTTGAACAAGGTTTCTCAGAAAAACATAACAGTGCAGAGAAACACCAGTTTTTTTCTGTCTGATTTCTTGTTAATCTTTATTTCTGCTCAAAGGTCTGGTGTTATACATAAAATGAAAGAATAATATGGATAAAGAATAGTATGTGGGTCAAGGTGCAAGTCATACTGTTAATCTCGCACACATCCAATTTCAGATTTATTGAGCCAAGAATACAGAACTTAGTAGAAGCAAAGTTAATAGATAGAACAGGAGTAGAAGAGAATACTGGTGTGGTTTTTGCCCCCTTAGTTTGGTCCCTTAGTGTCCCACCACGGTTCTTTAGTTCCCAAACATGGCAAACAGTTACTGGTGATACTCTCCATGCAGTGTAAATACTGTATACTATATAGTGTCCACCTAGAGTTACGAAAACTGCTGAGCACTTGTCGAGAAACTGCTTTTTATTTATCACCAGCAAGGCCACGTCCTCAAACAAAGTCAGTACTCAGGTGTCCCTGAGCAAGATCTTGAATTGTCTAGGGTGTGTGTGTGTGTATCCATCCTATGTCACCTAATGTAATTTGAGTGTGTCTTTTTTTTATTGAACCTGTTAGGAGGTGCAACAGAAGTAAATATGATTCTATCCTGTGTTAGGCAGTTCAGGCTGCTATAACAAATAGAGCCTAGTTGGGTGGTTTAAACAACATACATTTATATTTCACAGTTATGGAAGCTTGGAAGTCCAAATATCAAAGTGCTGGCAGGTGTGGTGTCTGGTGAGAACCTAGTTCCTGGTTTGCAGTGTTAGTCTTCTCCTTGTGTTCTCACATGGCAGACAGCAGAGAGTGGAAGGTCTCTGGTGTTTCTTCTTATCAAAGGCACTCATTTAGGAGGGCTCCACCCTAATGACCCACTCACCTCCCAAAAGCCCCACCTCCAAAAACCATCACATTTGGGGATTAGGCTTCAGCATATGAGTTTGATAGGGACACAAACATTCAGACCATAGCACACCCTCAAGACATTTGTAGCCTAATTCTGATTACGAGTAGAATAGAGGAACTCACTGTGGCTTGAGAATTCAAGTAAGTCATCAATGAGCAGGAAGTATTTAAACGGGGCTTTAAAGAAGTGCTTTGGCTTGAGAAAGTGGACATGGAGACAGGGGAGGCAACAGTGAGTAGGAGAAGAACATTCCAGATGGAGAAGTGAGCAAAGAGAAAGTGGACAACTCATTTCAAAAGCACCCAAAGGCACATTCTCAGCATCACAGAGCGGGCGTGTGGAGCACTGAAGTTTTTGAACGTGAAGTGCACAAAAGCCTTTCCTTTTCTGTTGGACAAGTCAGATGAACTCAGCACACAGAATATCTGAATATAAATGAATCACTGGCAAGTCATAAAACTATTGTATATGAACATCAAGATTTTGTTTCACATTTTCGTTTGGATACAGATAATATGGTTGTTTTTAGAATTATTTGAAGAAAAGGTTTTTCTTCATTTTAAAGAGAAACAAAGTAAGAAATGGTTATTCATTGCAAATGGTGTTAAGAGAAATGCCTAAAATGCGTTTGGACAAGGTACCATAAGTTGTTAGAATAGGACCAGTTTTTTTGTTTTTGTTTTTGTTTTTTGTCTTTGCTAAAATCCTTGACTTATTAGTAGTTCAAGTAAGGTGGGAAGAGGGCATTCTATTGCTTTTTGATGGAAGTGTCTAATATACACAAACTAATTTAATATTATGACGTATTCTCTCTAAGTTATATTTTACCATAACATTTTAGATATGTAATAATATTTACAAGACCATTCAACTATAAATACATACGGAAATTATCTTAACGTCTGGAACATTAAAGAACAATTATCCTTTGCATTTGTTTAGCCAGTAGCTTAGGAACAAACCTATTTGGAACAGCTGGAGCCTAAAACTGACATTTGTAATACACGGAGGCAGCTGTTTAAAAATTGTACTTAAACCCCAGTAGTATACTATTTGTTTACCAGCTGTCCTGTTATATGTTTTTGTCTCCTGAAAATGTATTTCAAAAATTTTCTTTAAGAATCAAGTGAGGGGCAGAAATCAGTTTGGGTACTTGATCTCAGATGGTAAGAGTAAAGTCCAGGGTATCTATAGCCCCTGTCCCTCTCTTTTCCTTCATCGTGCTACCAGCCTAACACTGTTGCCTGAGCTAAAGCATAGGGGCTTAGTTAATTGCTTCCCATTCTCTTTCCACACCCCCTCTCCCCACGCTTTCTCAACACACATCAGTACAAGCAAACTGATAGCCATTTAGGTCAGTGAAAAACCACAGATTTCTTTTTGATAATGTTACAAGTCTCCTAATATTTCTTGGATTCAGCATTACTGTTATATGACATTTGCAGTAAAATCTCAAAATGAACCCTCAAAGGCCCAGGATGCTAAACTAACCATGTGATATTTCCTCTTTCTTATGGAAGCAGAGGATATTAACACATTGCCATGTTTCCTAAGCAAAATATGCCAAGGAATTGATGTAGTCCAGTCTGTATTATACCTGTGAATCATCATTTGGGGAATAAAATAGAAATTATCTCATCCCTGAAATAGAAATTCATTTGTATATGAATCATACTAAGTTGTGCTTGTATTATGTGTGGCCTCCTAGGTATAATATATTAGGAAGGAAAATTTTCTTTGAATTACAAATACAGTGACAGGAAGCAATAATGGGACTGGATTGGGCAGAGAATGTAATTAAGTTCTTCCAATGGCATATGATATTCACCCTAGAAAATACTGAATGGATCAGATCTTGCCTTCCCTTTTACTGAAAAGGGAACTTGTTGAATATTCCAGAGATACAGCCACAAAACTCAGGTGCCCACTCTGTCCTCATCCAGCCCTCGTTGCTGAAGAAGAAAACCAGGATCCTTCAGGCAATCAAAGATTGTCGCCTTCAGATAGGGAGAGGAAAGGTCAGGGCTGTAAACATGTTTATAGCTCTTCCAACCATGAAAGTGGATAAATAATGAGGGAGGGAGTACAGAGAAAGATGACAGCCAAGGACTAAATTTTGGAGTTTGAGGAAGGGAATGAATCAGAGGAGATGGAGGAGCACAGAGTAAATGACATAGGAAACCAGGAATGTGTGATGACATAGAAGCCAAGAGATGACAATGTTTCAAGGAAGAGCACGTTATCAACTTTGTCAACTACTGCAGCTGAGAGATGGAGGTAGATTAGGGTAAAGAAGGCCCCATCAGTTTTGCCCCTATGGAACTGAATGATGACAGTTTTAGGCAATGGGTCCATCCAAAGTCTGGCTGAAGGTGAGGAGATAGCGTCAGGAGCCATAGGCCACTCTTTCAAGAAGCTTTGCTGTATGGTAACTGGAAGGAGAGATTAGGTCAAGGGTGGCTTTTTAATTTTCTTTTTTTTTATGTTGAGATAATTTTAGACTTACAGAAGAATTACAAAAGTAGTACAGAGTTCCAGTATGCCCTTCGCCCATCTTCCTCTTATGTTAATATCTGATGTAACTAGAGAGCATTTATCAAAACCAAAAAAATTACCCTTGGTGCAATACTATTAACTAAAGTACAGAATATATTGAGTGTTTTGATGAATGTCTTTTTCTTTTCCAGGATCAAATCCAAGATCCCACTTTGCATTTAGTTGTCATGCTTCCTTAGACTCCTCCAATCTGCGACAGGCCTTCAGTCTTCCCTTGCCTTTCATGACCTTGACATTTTTTAAGAGTACAAGTTGTATTTTGTAGAATGTCCCTCACTTTGGGTTTGTCTGATGTTTTCTCATGATTAGATTGAGGGTATGTATTATTGAAAAGGATACCACAGAAGCAGTACGCCCTTCTGAGTGCTTCAAACCAGGGTATACATTATGTCAAACTGTATCTCTGGTTATTTTGAGCATGATTACTTGGGTAAGGTGGTGTCTTCCATGGTTTACCTCTGTAATGTTACTATTTTTCCCTTTGTAATTACTAAATGTTTGGGGGGAGATACTTTAAGCCCATGCAAGGATCCTGTTTCTCCTTAAACTCTTGCTTATAAATTTTAGCTCCATTGGTGGATCTTGCCTGTGGCAGATATTACTGAGGCATTCTAATGGTACTTTTTATTTTCCTCATTCATCCTATATTTATTACTTGGAATTCTTCTGTAGGAAAGCAATGTCACTTCTTCCCCTTTATTTAGGTAGCTCATTAGTTATTCTGGTATTTATTTATGTCAGTATGAACTTTTGGATGTTTATTGTATTTTTTCACTCTTAATCCAATGCTGTTGCCCAGGTTGTTTTAACTTTAGCCATTGAAGGCTTTTTCAGGTTGCCTCCTATGACCTTAATATTTGTCCCAATTCTTTTCATTTTTCTTTCACTTAACATTTCTTTTCTTTGCTGCGTGTGTATGTGTGTGTACTTGTATGTGTGTACATTTCCTTATATTCTGGCACCACAAGATGTTCATCATGTATTTTCGCTAATTCAGCCTTGAAATCAACCAGCTTTCCAAGGACTCCTGGTTCTTTTTACTGAAGAGTGGTATTTAGAAACTCCCATCTGGCCCTAGGTGTGCTCATTGTTACCAGAGTTTCATTGCTTCTAGCCTCTTAAAAGGATGACTTTTAAGATGAAAGATAAAAAAGTTTTTATATGTATCTTTTTGATCCAAAAGCAAGCAAGAAATTGACTATGCAGGAGTAATAAAACTTTTAGGAATAAAGTCCTTGAGAAGGAAATGGTGATGAGCTTCGAAGCACAGGTGGAGGGTTTGGCCTTTGATAGAAACTGGGCCACTATTCATTATAAAAGAATGAAAGAGAAAACATGGGTTCAGATTCAAATAGATTTTGATTTTGGTAGAAAGTAAGAACGTTCCTGTTTCTTGGTGGTGTTAATGATATATTAGGCAAGATCATTAGCTAAAAGTGACAGAGGAAAGTGAGGGAAGATTGAGGAGAGAGCATGAAACCTGATACATTAAAGAATTAAAGTAGAATCTCAGAGTATCATGGTTTGCCATTTTGGGATTTGTGGTTATGAATATAAAATGTCACAGTATGGTTGTCTGATGCAGGCATGGAGTAGGCAGATAAGTTTGCTTAACCTAGAACTGAGGTTTTTCCAGGTGACTATAATTGAGAGGGAAGTGGGCAAGGGAGGTAAAGGTATTTGTCAGTGTTTCAGGGTTGTAATGGTGAGCCATGGAATTAAACTAGATAAGGGAATAAAAAGGATCAGATGGTGTTAGTATTATCAGCCCGTTGTCATAGGGGAAAAAATTGGTTTTGTTTATGACTATGAACTGCATTTACATAATTTAGTTGAAGACTGTGTAACTGAAGTTTGTATCAGGATCTTTCCTTTCTTTTTAGAGTCCACATTGGCAGTGCTACCACCTTCTCTAAGCTTTTATCCCTTGACCTTGTCTGTTGACCCCCTATTGTCTTAGTCTCTGACACTCTATCTTTTTTTCCTCATCATCCTTTTCTATCAAATTTCAGTATTTCAAGACCATTTCTCAGGTGAAAACACAATTACTTTCTAAACAGTCGAAGCAAGCCAAAAAAAAAAAAAAAGAAAAGGTATTTTCAAAGTCACAGACATCATACCCAAGTTTTTTGTCAGGTGAATGTGATATTTAGCTTGGGGGATCATGGTGAGCTTCCACAGTCACCAGAATAAC
This sequence comes from Balaenoptera acutorostrata, assembly GCF_949987535.1. Classification (NCBI taxonomy): domain Eukaryota; kingdom Metazoa; phylum Chordata; class Mammalia; order Artiodactyla; family Balaenopteridae; genus Balaenoptera; species Balaenoptera acutorostrata. The sequence goes on along the minus strand of NC_080077.1, from coordinate 38,299,141 downwards.
AAGTTTGAGAATCACTGACAGCGTCATTGCCAATATTCTATCTGAAAACCTCTCCTCTATCCCAATCAAGGTCATATAAATGAAGCCAGAAAAGTAAAAATAAAACCTCTTCTGTAGGAGACTCCATTAACTGATCTGCAAACAAATTGACGAGAGGATGTGGTTTAATTTTTCACTGGTCAGAGTCATTACTTTGTGAGACATGTTGGGTCACCTTTGATGTGTCAGCTAAATGGATGTTTCTAAAATTACCATGACCATTATTCATGGGAGTGTTAGTAATTACTCAGTGGTTAATGAAGTTGGTTTCCAGTTGATGATGGTTAGAAACTGAGCGTGACCCGTTGCACAACAGCATACTGAGCAGGAGTCTCAGATATACCTACCCTCTGCTCACTGAACTCGGTTCTGACCTGAAAACAATATTAATAGCTCTGGAAGGAGGAAATTTGCTCAAAGAAACATATCCTGACCTGCAGAAACTCCAGTTTCAGTTATTTGCTAGCGATACTACTGGCATTATTCTCTCTCTCTCTCTCCCCTCCTCTAACTGAATCCTATACGTACTGTAGGTTACACTAGTTTTATATCTGCCTCTCTCAACTAAACTTCAAAGCCGCGAGGGCGGAAACTGTTTGCCTTGGATTCCTAGAGTCTGGCAAATACTGGGTGCCTAGCAAGCCCTTAAATCAGAATGAGTCAGGCAAGCACTTCTCTGATATCCAAAGTTAGAGAAGTTGGAGCAATCTTTAGCTCATGTCTTTTTTAATCTAAGTCAGTTGCCAACTCTCAGACCACTTCTTTCTACACATAGAGAGGTCTACATAGATTTACAGTATTTTAGATGTGGGAGAAACATGGAAGCCCGTCTAATCTGGCATATTCCTTTATATAAAGGAATAAAAATTATCCCAAAGGGTTAAACGTGTTTCCCAATATCACACAGCTAGTGTGGCCAAGCCAGTGAAGCCACTGAGTTGAATATTAAGGGGGAAAAACTACTGATGCTCACTTGGCCAACAAAAGGAAAGAGGATCTCAGAAGCAGATTTTGAAAAAAAAGATTACTTATTTCCCAAGCTACAGATCAGAGCCTAAACATCTCAGTGGTTTAAGTTTAGGCATCACACTTGGTCCCTACATGTATTTATGCAACCGGGAATTCATAACAATTTAAAAGAAATGCTGCTTTGGTGCCATTATTTGAATAAGTTTATATTTCATCGTCATTTACTTCAAACTTCTCAATTAAGGACTGTACTTTAGAAGGCAAACAGGAAGATAAAAAAAAATCCAATTCATTTCCTCTCCTTGATTGAAAGACAAAAGCAAAAGCTTTCTTCTGGAGTTTTTTAAGGAAACAGGAATGTCTATATAGTTCCTGGTCCTTTCTTTGTGCTCAAAAATGTTTAATAACAAGTGGAGGGGAAATTTTAAAATCAGAATTCCTTTGGCAAAATATTTTGAAATTCAGCAATGAGTCGTTATTGGGCAGACCCTCAAATGATTTCAGATTTGTTGTCAGAATTTCGGCCAGGGTTATGTTATGATCCCTAAATTATAATGAGAGGGACAGGACTAACATTTATTGAATTTCTACTATGTGCCAAACACTTAGGGGTTTTATATACTTATCTCACTTGATCTTCACAGAAATCCAATGAAGTATATATTTGGGAACATTAGCCCCCTTTTTCGGCTGCAGTTGCATCAGAGAGGTAGCTTGACCAATGTCATACAGCAGGATGAATTTTATCACTAGTCTGTCCAACTCCAAAGGTTTTACCTAGTAGAAAGTATTTAGATTCAGCAAGCATTATTTTTCTGCAGGAGGCTGGGGAGGGGGCATAATTTGACAGGTACTTCTTAAAACATTATTCCAGTAAATGATCAGAAGCCCATCTTCTCTTTATCACATACTTAATAAATAAACTGGTATTTTTTATGAGACTGGAGTATGCCCTTTTACAACAGGAAAATGGAAAGATGAGTGTTCTCCTTTAGGCCAATGACAAAATTTTACTATCTTGAACCCAGGAGGATACCCCAGAGGCAGTTCATCTTGGTGTATAGCTACAGACAGAAAAAATAGCTCAACTTTAATTATGTCAAAAAGTAAAATTATCGTCTGTGCTATGCTTTCTGCAAAATTCAGTCGGTCAGATCCAAATCCCTCTATCAAGCAAGTGAACTCATTCTCTTTCCTGGGCGTACATTTCATAGCTGACTCCTCCTGGCAGGCACACTGAGAATCAAGGCTGCTCTGAGTCAGACATTTCATAGACGCCCTGCTGAAGCTTTTCGGCTACCAGTGTGGGGACCATTGTCCCAGTGTGAAGGCGCTTTAAGCCACAAGCATTTCTGCTGCGGTCTCTAGTGTGAGCGTGGCATTTTCAGTCAAATGTTTATCTAAGAGCCCAAATCAATGTAAACTTTCTCCTGGAGAAGGACCCTAGGCTGCCTCCAAGTAGCCTGGCTGTGTGTTTCTGCACAGAGGAGCTCCAGAACTGAGATCGCATCGAGTTCTCGGAGTCAATATCTTATCCACCCAACGCAGATGTTGTAAGAAAATGTATGCTTATTATTTTCCATAGCTGATACTAGTTTTTCCTCATGAGCCTCTCACCACAGTGGAAAGCAAAGACACTTAAACTTGCCAATTAATGGTATCTCTTTTGGGTTAAAAATAGTTTAAATTTGGTACAATTTTGGTCGATTCAAGGTTCAACTCAGTACCAGCACTGTTTCCCCTTTCTTTTTCCCTCTTTCCAAGATGATTTCTGCACTTTAGTGAGAAACAGTGCAAAGTTCTCAGGCATACAGGCGGCCAAGAGGGGCGTCTCTAGTTCTGTGCTGGTCCATGTGCTGGTCTCATCTGTGAGGCCAAAGTGTGGTCTTTCTGTGCATCCTGCCGGCCTCTACTGTTGAAACCCTCAAGCTGATGTAACTCTGCTTAGTCTCTGCCTTCAGGGACTTTGGCCATCACCTCTTGTTACCTGCACCCCTTGGGTCTGATTCTTACTAGGCTCCTTGGACATCCGGCAGTAAAACCTTCGTACCCAGGATGACTTCTCTTGTGAAGCCCCTAGCATTTCCCCACCTGGAATCCCAGCTTCTTTCTAGGGTTTGGGCATTACAGAGGAACCTCTAGATCACTTCTGCACTGTGCACAAGCTGTTGGGGCAGGGTTAGGTACCTCAGGTGTAACGATAGTTGGTCCCTGGATGCCAAAGAGAACATGGCAAAAGTCCCCCCTGCTTTTAGCTTTCCATTAAGCTTGTTAAACACCTATTGCCTCTGGAACTTTGGACACTACCAATAGCCTGTCTCTCCTATGTCTTACAATCCCCAGAGCTGAATAAGTGGACCTTAGCCTCCTATACTATGTGATGAGGACTTACCAAAGTTCTCTCTACCGTTGACAGGCAGTACAATTCTATGATATACACTCTGCCTCTGCCTTGTAAAATTCTAACAGGTTATGCAAACAAAAATAGAAAATCATATTTCTCTTTCCCTAAATCATGGATTCAATACTATGGATTACTGTGACTCAAGAATTCTCTTTTTTATATCTTTTGTATATCAGACTCTTACTTCTGACTCTTTGTTTCCTTTTGCGTTTCTGTTTCACTTATCCTAATTTTCCCAAAGGCAAATGAATGATCCTGGTTGAATAGAAGGCAAATAAGTTAAAAGATAAAATATATATTAAGGTGTTCAAAAAATTAATATTACCCTTGATAATTCACACAACCCTGTCTAACCTGCTTTCCAAATTATAAATCTATATGACCCAATCTGCTCTCACTAAAGGAAGGAAAGGAACAAAAGAACAAAAGTTATCTTCTATTTAGCTCCTGTCAAAACCAGACCAAGAAAGGAACTCTTTATCAAAGTTAAGTGAAGGTTGTGTCACCATACCTCTAGTCTTTTATCTATGTGTTAAGTTAAATCACCAACTAGTTGAATCACATTCAGTTTGACCTTTGGTGAGTTGTTTAAATGGTGCCCTTGGCTTTTATCAATAGCAAAATCATATAAAAATTTCTCCCAATTTTGCTTCAATTATTTTGTCCATTATATTACTGAGTTTGGTATGTGAAGATGTAGAATCTAATAATAGGAAAACATCTGTATCTGAAATTAGCCAACTTTTACCTTACTTCCTCCTCTTTCTATTAATTAGTCTGTGTATTTCTTCCCATCTCTACTTTTATCCTGACTTGCAGGAAATTCAGAGACCAATGTGATGCTTAATCATTTCCATATTTTTTCTTAGGAAGACATATTAATACATTCCATGTATGTCCTTCTTAGCCACTGCAAACTCTCGAGGTATAGACAGGGTACAATTAATGTAAAATCAACCTATGCAAAACTCCGTGAGTTAGAGATTATACGTTTTACAGAGGAAGAAACTTTAATTTATAAAGTTTCATAGTGTGTTAAGGTCTTGTCCCTGGTAACTGGTAAGGCTGGGGTTATGAATCCAGCTTTCAGGTTCTAAATCAAGTGTTCTTTCCACTCCACCAAGAATGTTTCCATTTTAAAACAAAGAAACATCCCCATTTAATCAACCAAATCTTGGCTGTTCAATTTGTAATTTAGAAGTATATGATCAAGAAATGATTTTGAAAATATGTTTATATATGTTTGAAAAATCTTATTTTTTCTTTACCCTTATTTCAGAGTATCTTGCATGATATAAAACTGTCTTTTTTTAAAATTTATTTATTTTATTTATTTATTTTTGGCTGCGTTGGGTCTTTGTTGCTGCATGTGGGCTTTCTCTAGTTGCAGCTTTTCGTTGCAGTGCACAGGCTTCTCATTGCGGCGGCTTCTCTCGTTGCAGAGCACGGGCTCTAGGCATGTGGGCTTCAGTAGTTGTGGCTCGCGGGCTCTAGAGCGCAGGCTTAGTAGTTGTCGCGCATGGGCTTTGTTGCTCCACAGCATGTGGGAACTTCCCGGACCAGGGTTTGAACTCGTGTCCCCTGCATTGGCAGGCAGGTTCTTAACCACTGCGCCACCAGGGAGGCCCAAAACTGTCTTAATGAATTAATAATTCATTTTTATAAACACCAGAACAAAGATCTGGTTACTATTGTTTCAGACACTGATACCACACACATATTACTACACAATAAGATGCATAAGATTCATACATACAATGAACATAAGCAAATATTGATGACTTTTCTTGTGCTGTTATAGATTGGCTCCAATAAATCATGGAGAGAACAGTCCCATTACGGATAAATGTCTCTATTCCTCCATTCATCAAACAGTACATAGTGAAAATGTGGACTTAACATCTAAGAATTTAATATCCAGGATACAAAGGAGTAGAAATTTTTGTAAAGATGGCTTGCCTTTCCCTGGAAAAATCTCTTTGGGTTACATTTTGCTTTAGAATTCCACACTAAAAAGGCACAATTTTCCTTTTTCAAGGTAATCCTACTTTTCCGATTGTGTTCGTGGACAAAGTCTTCCTTTTGATTCAAGTAACTGAGTAACTGTGCTGATTAAAGAAAATGAGACAGAACAAAACAAAAGCCCCCAAACTACTATAACTGAGTTTTTTAAACAAATTAGTACTGTCCCTAAAGACAGTATGAATCCTGAGAGGAAAAGAGAAGAATTAAGGAGCGCTATCCGTGATTATTTCCCACCTTAGGACTTTCTGCAGGATTCTGCGTAACCTGAGCTTTTTATTGTTTACTTTCCTTCTCCTCAGAGATAATCCTGCTCTATTTGAGGTCAGACATGAAGCATAATTTATGATGCCTGACTGCTTTAAGAAAACTAAAAGCTTCCTACATTGTTCTTTTATGTACAATTGGTTTAAAGAAAAGGCTTTCTTACTAGAAAGGCCTTTCCCTCTGTTATTAACAGTGCATCACTTTGACTTAATACTATTAGAATTCTAAAGTGACTCATTCTGATGAAAAATGAAGGTGCTGTGATTTTAAATTAACATAGAAATGTGAGTTTAAATATTAGTAATTACCCCAAATTTGCACATGACCTAGTAACCCATGTATTATATGACATAGAATGCATTGCTTTTTCGATCAAACAAAAAAGACATTGTGTTATGCTTGTGCTTCAAAATGTATTAACTCTTCTCTCCCAGGTGAACATAGTCTAAATCTGAACATTTCTCTATGCAGTTTATGATGATGACAGCGGTTGGATGGGGGGAAAGCAACAGGTGATGCTATTTAAAGATGGCCAAACATATTACTTATATGTCTTTGCATCAAGTTTGTACAGTTCATGATTTATGAGCATGAATACCATGAAGGTATTCAGATCACTGTGGGCATGACAAGCATAATCAAGATGTAACAGAAGATCTCTGTTGACTAGGTAAATATAAGCTGAGGCTTATGGTTACCTTTAAATTTCAAATTAGTCATCTCACCTCCAGACTCTTCTTTCTACTCCAATTTTTTTTTTTCCTTTCATTGGTCTTCCCTTCCCTTTAAAAAGGCTAGTCTTCTAGCTTTCTAATCTCTATCCCAATCAAACCAGGAAAATAATTACTTTGACTGTAATTCATGTTGATGAGGCAACTCATTCAGATATTTGCATTTTTATTCCTTTAAACTCTTTTTTTGGAATGAGAAATGTGGTCTCCTACTTAAGATGCCCTAAGTGGTGGTGGGCAGGAAGAACCTTCTGTTTGCCTCAGAAATTGTGCTAGGGTATAGATTTGCTAACTGAGAGGATAGTTCTATTTAATCATGTGAGATACTTAAGTGAAACTGGCTCAAAAAGCCAGTGGATGCCAGGTACAGATTGTTTTCCTTGTTTACTCTTCCTAGCTTAATACATATTTTCTGGTTTAATATATATTGAGCTGATTTGAATCAGGGAGTATCAGGGTGGGGTGGAAGATGGCTGAATACAGCAATGACCAATACAGATTTATTCTCTGCCTTTATGGAGCTTATATAAAATCTTATGCAGAAGAGAATAAATAATTGCAAATATGATGAGTGATGTGAAAGCAGCAGCAGGTGTTATGAGTGTATAGCAGGGCTTCTAACCTAGTGTTGAGTAGTCATAAATATTGGCCCAAAGAAGTGACAAGCTAAAACTAAGACTCTCAGGTGTCATGGTTCAATGTTCCCAGCCCTTGGTGAGACACCGTCTCATGCTGTCTCAACTAACCCTGCCTCAACATGGTAACGATGCTGTGATAGTCCTTAGGACTGTTTGTATATAGCCCAACTTTCTCTCCTTCAGGGCACATGAGAGGACTGTACTTCCTCTCAGAGTTAGTTAGGTAATGTGATTCTCTTAGGCCAATAAAATGTGAGGGAAAATGACATACATCAGCTCCAGGCAGAAGCTCTAATGGTGGGCAAATATTTTGTCACATCCTTTCTCCCCGCAACCAGGCTACAATGGAGTGGGTACCAAGTCCTAGGTCATCCTGGCTTTTGGCATGAGGATGGTGGCCATGTGGAGCAGAGGCCCGAGCTGGCCTGTAATGGACAGGAAACAAGAGTGGCAAATAAATCTCTGCTGCCTTAAACCATTAAGATAATGAGGCTGTGTGTTACCCCAACATAACCTAGCCTGCTCTGATACGTCTTTAGCATCCATTCAAAGGACTGTTAGGTCAGAAGATGAGATTAGTCACTACATATGGTATTACAAATGTGGCATTGCTTTTGAGCATTATATTATTTATTGGCAAGGCAATATAGCATCATAATTAAAAGCATGAACTCTTTGCCAGTCTGACTTTGAATCCTGAATCTCGTACTTATTAGCTGTGTGGCCTTGGTAAAGTTATTTAGCTTCTCGGTGTGTGTTTCATCATGTTTAAAATGAATGTAACAGTGAGGCTACCCCATGTGTATGTTATAAGGATTAAATGAGAACAGGGCCTGGCACATAATAATCATGATATAAGGACTGGCTATTACTGTCATAACCCTAAATTCTATATGAAGAACTCCCACCTTCAAACTAGGAGGTGTGAACTGTAGTGAGTTTTGTTGCTTATCACATTATATCTCAGAGGAAAAATTGAGAATATTCTACCCTGAATATCGTTCTCTGTTAACATCATGACCTGAAAAATGACATAGAATGAGTATATCATTTAATGCCAAGGTCATTTGAAGACTTCCACATCCCAAATGTGACTCTGCCTCTTGGAAGATGCTTCAGAAGTAGGCAGATGATTAAGGCATCAGGAGGGCCCAGCAACCTTCTAGACCCAGACGTGATAGGAAAGCAAGAATTTCTGGGCAGGTCACCTAGAAGCAGAGGCTAAGTTCTCTGTAGTGCCCTCATCAGCCTTGATGTGAGTTACTGTCTTGCTTTGGGGCACAGAGCAACACTGATGCAAGCAGGGTGATTACTGGAGTAAAGTCTGGAGCAAGAGAAACCGTGCTACCATAGGAGGCCTTAGGACCTCAGATGCCTGCAACACAAAAAGCCATTGAAATAATCAGTCTTAACAGATTTCCTTCAAGCAGTTTAGCCAACATATCTATATAGTGTCTATAAATATCCCACAGCCATTCATCATCTCTTTCCAGTGACATTTGCAATCTCGTGTTTTACGCAGCCAGCTATTATGTTAAACCTGGCCAGTTTTGCATTTAGGTGGCATTGTGAAGTGTCATAGCATTTGACAGAATGGCAAGGTTGTAAATTGCAATCTGTTCTGTGGCAAAAAAATATTTTATAAACATAAATGTGTTTTTGTTGTTTAGCTGAGTCTCTCTCTCTCTCCCTCCCTCTCCCTCCTTCCCTCTCTCAATACCATTCTCTATATAACAAGACTCAATGGGAGAAGGATCACAATGGTGAAGATGTACTGTTTTGTATTTTTCTTAAACTCTGACTGGAAAAAGAAAAGTAACAGATTTACCCTACAAGCTACAGCAGGTGGGAGACAGTTTTGGGGTAATTCCATTGCATTATTTTAATGGTAAATATATCCTAAAAGGAGACAAGTCTTATACTCTTTTCTGCTGAAACAGCCCATGTTTTTTTAAAAATGTACTGGGTACCTCCTTTGCACTTTGGACTATTAACAAGGAGATCCATCCGCAGCTGTCTGGTCCCTGTATAGCAGTCAACAAATTCATGGCCATGAATTCTTCCCATAATAAGTCAAAGCAATGCACACAGTGCCCTACATTCAAGTGAACAGACTTCAATCTGGGCAGATCTCATATTTTATTGCTACACTGTTTTCATGTCTGTCACTGTAGAGAAATTTACCATTAAGATTGAAGTCTCTGGGATCTGGTGCCTTTGGGAGTTTTCTGAAAACTCAGTTCATAGTCATGTAAATGTGTAGTGACTTTTCATATTACTTCTGAGAGTCTAACAATCAACATAAATTCCTTTAAGTTTCAGCACTTAGAAATTCACATAATACTGTGGAATAGAGATGGTGGATATGCTAAGTCATCAAAAACTGAAATTTACCATTGTAGACAGAGTAAAAAGGTTTTTCCTCCATTCTAGTGCCACTGGGAGACCATCTTATTTGAATAAAAAATGAAGTGCAAGTACCTTCAGACAGTCTCAGATCAACAGTCTCAGCTTAAAATAAGAGGCACACATGTGAAACTGATTTTCCCCCATGGTTTAGTTTATTTCAGAGAGAAGAAAATAAATGGGCGGTGTCAAATATGAAAAACTTTGGACGGGATATCCTCAAACTTTTTTGGTCTCAAGACTTCTTTACGCTCTTAAAAATGTTTGAGGACCGCAAAGAGATGTGTTTTATGTAGATACTGATTACCACTAATAATGTTTAAAGTTTTTATTTATCCATTCATTTTATTTTTTATCATTCATACATTTTATTTTTATTTTTTTAATTTAATTTTTATTTTATGTTGAGGTATAGTTAATTTACAATGTTGTGTTACTTTCAGGTATACAGCAAAGTGGTTCAGTTATACATACACATATACCCATTCTTTTTCAGGTTCTTTTCCCATATAGCTTATTACAGAGTATTGCGTAGAGTTCCCTGTGCTATACAGTAGGTCCTTGTTGGTTATCTATTTTATGTATAGTAGTGTATATGTGTTAATCCCAAACACCTAATTTATCCCTCCCCCCCCCCCCCCCGCCACTTTTCCCCTTTGGTAACCATAAGTTTATTTTCTATGTCTGTGAGGCTATTTCTCTTTGTAAACAAGTTCACTTGTATCATTTTTTTTAGATTCCACATATAAGTGATATCATATATTTATCTCTGCCTGGGTTACTTCACTTAATATGATAATCTCTAGGTCCATCCATGTTGCTGCAAATGACATTATTTCATTCTTTTTCATGGCTGAGTAATATTCCATTGTATATATGTACCACATCTTCTTTATTCATTCCTCTGTTGATGGACATTTAGGTTGCTTCCATGTCCTGGCTATTGTAAATAGTGCTGCTGTGAACACTGTGGTGCATGTATCTTTTCAAATTATGTTTTTCTCTGGATATATACCCAGGAGTGGCATTGCAGGATCATATGGTAGCTCTATTTTTAGTTTGTTAAGGAACCTCCATACTGTTCTCCATAGTGGTTGTACCAATTTACATTTCCACCAACAGTGTAGGAGGGTTCCTTTTTCTCCACACCCTCTCCAGCATTTATTATTTATAGACTTTTTGGTGACGGCCATTCTGGCCAGTGTGAGATACCTCATTGTAGTTTTGATTTGCATTTCCCTAATAATGAGTGATGCTAAGCATCTTTTCATGTGCTTCTTGGCCATCTGTATGTCTTCTTTGGAGAAATGTCTATTTAGGTCTTCTGCCCATTTTTTGATTGGGTTGTTTTTTTGATATTGAGCTATATGAGCTGTTTGTATATTTTTGAGATTAATCGTCACATTGTTTGTAAATACTTTCTCCCCTTCTGTAGATTGTCTTTTTGTTTTGTTCATGGTTTCCTTTGCTGTGCAAAAGTTTTTAAGTGTAATTAGGTCCCATTATTTTATTTTTGTTTTTATTTCCATTACTGTAGGAGGTGGATCCAAAAAGATACTGCTGCAACTTATTTCAAAGAGTGTTGTGCCTATGTTTTCCTCTAATACTTTTATAGAATCTGGTCTTATATTTAGGTGTAAGAGAATGTTCATGGTTTTTACATCATGTCAGAGAATGTTCTAATTTCATTCTTTTACATGTAGCTATCCAGTTTTCCCAGCACCACTTACTGAAGAGACTATTTTTTCTCCACTGTATATTTTTGCCTCCTTTGTCACACATTAATTGACAATAGGTACGTGGGTTTATTTCTGGGCTTTCTATCCTGTTCGAATGATTTAAATTTCTGTTTTTGTGCCAGAACCATACTGTTTTGATTACTATCATTTTGGAGTACAGTCTGAGATCAGGGACGCTGATTCCTCCAGCTCCGTTTTTCTTTCTCAAGATTGCTTTAGATATTCAGGGTCTTTTGTGTTTCCAAACAAATTAAAACATTTTTTTCTTCTGGTTCTGTGAAAAATGCCATTGGTAATTTTATAGAAATTGCATTGAATCTGTAGGTTTTCTTGGGTAGTATAGTCATTTTGACAGTACTGATTCTTCCAATCCAAGAACATGATATATCTTTCCATCTGTTTGTGTCATCTTCTATTTTTTTCATCAGCATTTTATAGTTTTCTGTGTACAGCTCTTTTGCCTCCTTAGGTAGGTTGATTCCTAGGTATTTTATTCTTTTTGATGCAATGGTAAATGTTATTGTTTCCTTAATTTCTCTTTCTGAGCTTTCATTGTTAGTGCATAGAAATGCAACATATTTCTGTGTATTAATTCTGTATCCTTCAACTTTACCTAATTCATTGATGAGCTCTAGTAGTTTCCTGGTAGCATCTTTAGGACTGTCTATGTATAGTATGATTTCATCTGCAAACAGTGAAAGTGTTGCTTGTTCTTTTCCAATTTAGATTCCATTTATTTCTTTTTTTCTCTAATTGCCACGGCTAGGACTTCCAAAACTATGTTGAATGAAAGTGGCAAGAGTGGACATCCTTGTCCTGTTCCTGATCTTAGAGGAAATGCTTTCAGCTTTTCACTGTTGAATATGATGTTAGCTGTGGGTTTGTCATATATGGCCTTTATTATGTTGAGGTAGGTTCCCTCTATGCCAACTTTCCAGAGTTTTCTTTTTTTTTATCATAAATGAAGGTTGAATTTTATCAAAAGCTTTTTCTGCATCTAATGAGATGATCACATGATTTTAACTCTTCAATTTGTCAATGTGGTATATCACACTGATTGATTTGCAGATATTGAGAAAACCTTGCATCCCTGGGATAAATGCCACTTGATCACTGTAAATGATCCTTTTAATGTATTACTGAATTTGGTTTGCTAGAATTTTTAAGGATTTTTGCATCTATGTTCATCAATGATATTGGCCCATAATTTTCTTTTTTTGTTGTATCTTTGTCTGGTTTTGGTATCAGGGAAATGGTGGTCTCATAGAATGAGTTTCGAACTGTTCCTTCCTCTGCAAATTTTTTGAAATAATTTCTGAAGGATAGGTGTTAACTCTTCTCTAAATGTTTGATAGAATTCACCTGTGAAGTCATCTGTTTGTTGGGGGGGTTTTAATCACAGATTCAATTTCAGTACTTGTGATCCATCTCTTCATATTATATATTTCCTTCTGATTCAGTCTTGGGAGATTGTACCTAAGAATTTGTCCCTTTATCCTAGCTTGTACATTTTATTGGCATATGTTTGCTAGTAGTACTCTCTTACAACCCTTTGTATTTCTGTGGTGTTGGTTGTAACTTCTTTTTCATTTCTAATTTTATTGATTTGAGCCCTTTCCCTTTTTTTCTTGATGAATCTGCCTAAAGATTTATCAATTCTGTTTATCTTTTCAAAGAACCAGCCTTTAGTTTCATTGATTTTTTATATTGTTTTCTTTGTTTCTATTTCATTTATTTCTGCTCTGATCTTTATGATTTCTTTCCTTCTACTAACTTTAGGTTTGGTTGTTCTTCTGTCTCTAGTTGCTTTAGGTATAAGGTTAGGTTGTTTATTTGAGATTTTTCTTGTTTCCTGAGGTAAGATTGTATTGCTGTAAACTTCTCTCTTAGAACTGCTTTTGCTATGTCCCAAAACTTTTGGATCATTGTGTTGCATTTTCATTTGTCTCAAGGTATTTTTGAATTTCCTCTTTGATTTCTTCAGTGATCCATTGGTTGTTTAGTAACATATTGCTTAACCTCCACGTGTTTGGTTTGTTTTTGTTTTGTTTTGTTTTTACAGTTTTTTTCTTAGAGTTGGTTTCTAATCTCATAGCATTGTGATAAGAAAAGATGCTTGATATTTCAATTTCCTTAAATTTACCGAGCTTTGCTTTGTGGCTCAGCATGTGATCTATCCCACAGAAAGTTCTATGTGCACTTGAACAGAATGTGTGTTCTGCGAGGGCTGACCTAGGGTTGAAACTGGGGCTTGAGAGGAGGGGGTGGGCACCACAGATAGCAAGGAAGTAGCTTGGTGACTGATTGCATGTCAAGTTTCTTTCTCAGCCAACTAAGGCAGGAAAAGCAATTCCAAGGGCAGGTTTAGGAAAAAGGATTAAGCATAACAAAGTATACATATTGGGCTTGTGGTAACTTTGGAATACCCACTGTGGAGATGTCCAGTGGGCAGCTGCGACAAAGGTCTGCCTGGGCATGTAGATTTGGGAGGAGTGAAGGCAATTGCAAACAGAATCATCACAGAATAACTTATGGAGAAGATGTGGAATTTTAAATTATTGCCTTGCTTCCCCATATAATCTATATATTAAAATAGATTCTTGGTGTTTATGAAAAAAAAAAAAAGAATGTGTGTTCCGCTGCTTTTGGATGGAACACTCTATAAGTATCAATTAAGTTCATCTGATCTAATGTGTCATTTCAGGCCTGTGTTTCCTTACTGATTTTCTTTCTGGATGATCTGTCCATTGATGTGAGTGGCATGTTAAAATTCCCCACAATTATTGTGTTACTATCAATTTCTCCTTTTATGGCTGTTAGCATTTGCCTTATATATTGAGGTGCTCCTATACTGGGTGCATATATGTTTACGATTGTTATATCTTCTTCTTAGATTGATCCCTTGATCATTATGTAATGCCCTTTCATTGGCTCTTGCAACAGTCTTTATTTTACAGTTTATTTTGTCTGATATGAGTATCACTACTCCAGCTTTCTTTTGATTTTTGATTTTCATGGAATACCTTTTCCCCTCCCCTCACTTTCAGTCTGTATGTGTCCCTAGATCTGAAGTGGGTCTCTTGTAGACAGCATATATATGGGTCTTGTTTCTGTATCCATTCAGCCAGTCTGTGTCTTTCGACTGGATTATTTAATCCTTTTTCATTTAAGGTAATTATAGATATGTATGTTCTTTTTTTTTTTTTTTTTTAACTGCAGGTTCTTATTAGTCATCAATTTTATACACATCAGTGTATACATGTCAATCCCAATCGCCCAATTCAGCACACCACCATCCCCACCTCACTGCGGTTTTCCCTCCTTGGTGTCCATACGTTTGTTCTCTACATCTGTGTCTCAACTTCTGCCCTGCAAACCGCTTCATCTGTACCATTTTTCTAGGTTCCACATACATGCGTTAATATACAATATTTGTTTTTCTCTTTCTGACTTACTTCACTCTGCATGACAGTCTCTAGGTCCATTCACGTCTCAAATGACTCAATATCGTTCCCTTTTATGGCTGAGTAATATTCCACTGTATATATGTACCACAACTTCTTTATCCATTCGTCTTGTCGATGAGCATTTAGGTTGCTTCCATGACCTGGCTATTGTAAATAGTGCTGCAATGAACATTGGGGTGCATGTGTCTTTTTGAATTATGGTTTTCTCTAGGTATATGCCCAGTAGTGGGATTGCTGGATCATACGGTAATTCTGTTTTTAGTTTTTTAAGGAACCTCCATACTGTTCTCCATAGTGGCTGTATCAATTTACATTCCCACCAACAGTGCAAGAGGGTTCCCTTTTCTGCACACCCTATCCAGCATTTGTTTGTAGATTTTCTGATAATGCCCATTCTAACTGGTGTGAGGTGATACCTCATTGTACTTTTGATTTGCATTTCTCTAATAATTAGTGATGTTCAGCAGCTTTTCATGTGCTTCTTGGCCATCTGTATGTCTTCTTTGGAGAAATGTCTATTTAGGTCTTCTGCCCATTTTTTTAAAAAATTATTTATTTATTTATTTATTTATTTATTTTTGGCTGTGTTGGGTCTTCATTTCTGTGTGAGGGCTTTCCCTAGTTGCGGCAAGTGGGGGCCACTCTTCATCGCAGTGCGCGGGCCTCTCACTGTTGTGGCCTCTTTTGTTACGGAACACAGGCTCCAGACGCGCAAGCTCAGTATTTGTGGCTCACGGGCCTAGTTGCTCTGTGGCATGTGGGATCTGCCCAGACCAGGGCTCGAACCCGTGTCCCCTGCATTAGCAGGCAGATTCTCAACCACTGCACCACCAGGGAAGCCCTTCTGCCCACTTTTTGACTGGGTTGTTTGTTTAATATTGACTTGCCTGAGCTGTTTATATATTTTGGAGATTAATCCTTTGTCCGTTGATTCATTTGCAAATATTTTCTCCCATTCTGAGGGTTGTCTTTTCGTCTTCTTTATGGTTTCCTTTGCTGTGCAAAAGCTTTGAAGGTTCATTAGGTCCCATTTGTTTATTTTTGTTTTTATTTCCATTACTCTAGGAGGTGTATCAAAAAAAGATGCTGCTGTGATTTATGTCAAAGAGTGTTCTTCCTATGTTTTCCTCTAAGAGTTCTATAATGTATGGTCTTACATTTCGGTCTTTAATCCATTTTGAGTTTATTTTTGTGTATGGTGTTAGGGAGTGTTCTAATTTCATTCTTCTTTTACATGTAGCTGTCCAGTTTTCCCGGCACCACTTATTGAAGAGACTGTCTTTTCTCCATTGTATATCTTTGCCACCTTTGTCATAGATTAGTTGACCATAGGTGCGTGGGTTTATCTCTGGGCTTTCTATCTTGTTCAATTGATATATGTTTCTGTTTTTGTGCCAGTACCATATTGTCTTGATTACTGTAGCTTTGTACTATCGTCTGAAGTCAGGGAGTCTGATTCCTCCAGCTCCATTTCTTTTCTCAAGATTGCTTTGGCTATTCGGCGTCTTTTGTGTCTCCATACAAATTTTAAGATGATTTGTTCTAGTTCTGTAAAAAATGCCATTGGTAATTTGATAGGGATTGCATTCAATCTAGATTGCTTTGGGTAGTATAGTCATTTTCACAGTATTGATTCTTCCAATCTAAAAACATGGTATATCTCTCCATCTGTTGGTATCATCTTTAATTTCTTTCATCAGTGTCTTACAGTTTTCTGCATACAGGTCTTTTGTCTACCTAGGTAGGTTTATTCCTAGGTATTTTATTATTTTTTGTTGCAATGGTAAATGGGAGTGTTTCCTTAATTTCTCTTTCAGATTTTTCATCATTAGTGTATAGGAATGCAATAGATTTCTATGCATTAATTGTGTTTCCTGCAGCCTTACCAAATTCATTGATTAGCTCTAGTAGTTTTCTGGTGGCATCTTTAGGATTCTCTATGTATAGTATCATGTCATCTGCAAACAGTGACAGTTTTACTTCTTCTTTTCCAATCTGTATTCCTTTTGTTTCTTTTTCTTCTCTGATTGCCGTGGCTAGGACTCCCAAAACTATGTTGAATAATAGTGGTAAGAGTGGACATCCTTGTCTCCTTCCTGATCTTAGAGGAAATGCTTTCAGTTTTTCACCATTGAGAATGATGTTTGCTGTGGGTTTGTCATATGTGGCCTTTATTATGTTGAGGTAGGTTCCCTCTATGCCCACTTTCTGGAGAGTTTTTATCATAAATGGGTGTTGAATTCTGTCAAAAGCTTTTTCTGCATCTATTGCAATGATCATATGGTTTTTATTCTTCAATTTGTTAATATGGTGTATCACATTGATTGATTTGTGTATATTGAAGAATCCTTGCATCCCTGGGATAAATCCCATTTGACCATGGTGTATGATCCTTTTAATGTGTTGTTGGCTTCTGTTTGCTAGTATTTTGTTGAGGATTTTTGCATCTATATTCATCAGTGATATTGGTCTGTAATTTTCTTTTTTTGCAGTATCGTTGTCTGGTTTTGGTATCAGGGTGATGATTGCCTCACAGAATGAGTTTGGGAGTGTTCCTTCCTCTGCAATTTTTTCGAAGAGTTTGAGAAGGATGGGTGTTAGCTCTTCTCTAAATGTTTGGTAGAATTCACCTGTGAAGCCATCTGGTCCTGGACTTTTGTTTGTTGGAAGATTTTTAATCACAGTTTCAATTTCATTACTTGTGATTGGTCTGTTCATATTTTCCATTTTTTCCTGGTTCAGTCTTGGAACATTATACCTTTCTAAGAATTTGTCCATTTCTTCCAGGTTGTCCATTTTATTGGCATACAGTTGCTTGTAGTAGTCTCTTAGGATGCTTTGTGTTTCTGCAGTGTCTGTTGTTACTTGTCCTTTTTCATTTCTAATTTTATTGATTTGAGTCCTCTCCCTCTTTTTCTTGATGAGTCTGGCTAATGGTTTATCAATTTTGTTTATCTTCTCGAAGAACCAGCTTTTAGTTTTATTGATCTTTGCTATTGTTTTCTTTGTTTCTATTTCATTTATTTCTTCTCTGATCTTTATGATTTCTTTCCTTCTGCTAACTTTGGGTTTTGTTTGTTCTTCTTTCTCTAGTTCCTTTAGGTGTAAGGTTAGATTGTTTACTTGAGATTTTTCTTGTTTCTTTAGACTTGTATACCTATAAACTTCCCTCTTAGAACTGCTTTTGCTCCATCCCATAGGTTTTGGATCATCGTGTTTTCATTGCCAATTGTCTCTAGGTATTTTTTGACTTCCACTTTGATTTCTTCAGTGATCTCTTGGTTATTTAGTAACGTATTGTTTAGCCTCCATGTGTTTGTGTTTTTTACGTTTTTATCCCTGTAATTCATATCTAATCTCATAGTGTTGTGGTCAGAAAAGATCCTCGATATGATTTCAATTTTCTTCAATTTACCGAGCTTGATTTGTGACCAAGATGTGATCTCTCCTGGAGAATGTTCCG
The DNA here is from genome assembly GCF_949987535.1 of Balaenoptera acutorostrata. Lineage (NCBI taxonomy): Eukaryota > Metazoa > Chordata > Mammalia > Artiodactyla > Balaenopteridae > Balaenoptera > Balaenoptera acutorostrata. Next base: position 38,280,996 of record NC_080077.1, on the reverse strand, counting down.
TGCGCACTTGAGAAGAAAGTGTAATCTGCTGTTTTTGGATGGAATGTCCTATAATTATCAATTAAATCTATCTGGTCTATTGTGTCATTTAAAGCTTGTTTCCTTATTTATTTTCATTTTGGATGATCTGTCCATTGGTGCAAGTGAGGTGTTAAGGTCCCCCACTATTATTGTGTTACTGTCGATTTCCTCTTTTATAGCTGTTAGCAGTTGCCTTATGTATTGAGATGCTCCTATGTTGGGTGCATATATATTTATAATTGTTATATCTTCTTCTTGGATTGATCCCTTGATGATTGTGTAGTGTCCTTCCTTGTGTCTTGTAACATTCTTTATTTTAAAGTCTATTTTATCTGATATGAGTAGAGCTAATCCAGCTTTGTTTTGATTTCCATTTGCATGGAATCTTTTTCCACCCCCTCACTTTCAGTCTGTATGTATCCCTAGGTCTGAAGTGGGTCTCTTGTAGACAGCATATATATGGTTCTTGTTTTTGTATCCATTCAGCAAGCCTGTGTCTTTTGGTTGGAGCATTTAATCCATTCACATTTAAGGCAATTATCGATACATATGTTCCTATTACCATTTTCTTAATTTTGGGGGGTTGGTTTGTTTTTGTAGGTCCTTTTCTTGTCTTGTGTTTCCCACTTAGAGAAATTCCTTTAGCATTTGTTTTAGAGCTGGCTTGGTGGTGCTGAATTCTCTTAGCTTTTGTTTGTCTGTAAAGCTTTTGATTTCTCCATCGAATCTGAATGAGATCCTTGCTGGGTAGAGTAATCTTGGTTGTAGCTTCTTCCCTTTCATCACTTTAAATATGTCATGCCACTCCCTTCTGGCTTGTAGAGTTTCTGCTGAGAAATCAGCTGTTAACCTTATGGGAGTTTCCTTGTATGTTATTTGTCATTTTTACCTTGCTGCTTTCAATAATTTTTCTTTGTCTTTAATTTTTGACAATTTGATTACTATGTGTCTCGGCGTGTTTCTCCTTGGGTTTATCCTGTATGGGACTCTCTGCGCTTCCTGGACTTGGGTGGCTATTTCCTTTCCCATGTTAGGGAAATTTTCGACTATAATCTCTTCAAATATTTTCTCTGGTCCTTTCTCTCTCTCTTCTCCTTCTGGGACCCCTATAATGCGAATGTTGTTGCGTTTAATGTCCCAGAGGTCTCTTAGGCTGTCTGCATTTCTTTTCATTCTTTTTTCTTTATTCTGTTCCGCAGCAGTGAATTCTGCCATTCTGTCTTCCAGGTCACTTATCTGTTCTTCTGCCTCAGTTATTCTGCTATTGATTCCTTCTAGTGTAGTTTTCATTTCAGTTATTGTATTGTTCATCTCTGTTTGTTTGTTCTTTAATTCTTGTAGGTCTTTGTTAAACATTTCTTGCATTTTCTCAATCTTTGCCTCCATTTCTTTTCTGAGGTCCTGAATCATCTTCACTATCATTATTCTGAATTCTTTTTCTGGAAGATTGCCAATCTCCATTTCATTTAGTTGTTTTTCTGGGGTTTTATCTTGTTCCTTCATCTGGTATATAGCCCTCTGCCTTTTCACCTTCTCTGTCTTTCTGTGAATGTGGTTTTTGTTCCACAGGCTGCAGGATTGTAGTTCTTCTTGCTTCTGTTGTCTGCCCTCTGGTGGATGCGGCTATCTAACCATATGTATGTTCTTATCACCATTTTGTTAATTGTTTGGAATTTGTTTTTGTAGGTCTTTTTCTTCCCTTCCTCTTTTGTTCTCTTTTCTTATGACTTGATAACTAGATTTAGTGTTGGGTTTGGATTGCTTTTTCTTTTTTGTGAGTGTATCTATTGTAGATTTTTGGGTTGTGGTTACCATAAGGTTTTGATATAGCAGTCTATATATATACACAAGATTAAGTTACTAGTCTCTTAATTTCAAATGCATTTCCAATATCTTGCATTTGTACTCTCTTCTGACAACTGATCGTTTAGATATCATATTTGAGTGTGGATGATTGACTGAATTCCCTTATGTTCGCCTTTCTAGTGAGGTTTCCCATTAATAATTTTCTTGTTTCTAGTCATGGCCTTTTCCACCTAGAGAAGTTCCTTTAGCGTTTGTTGTAGAGCTGGTTTGGTGGTGCTGAATTCTTTTAGCTTTTGCTTGTCTGGAAAGTTTTTGATTTCTCTGTCAAATCTGAATGACTGACAGACAGCCTTGCTGGGTAGAGTATTCTTGGTTGTGGGTTTTTCCCTTTCATCACTTTAAGTATATTGTGCCTCTCACTTCTGACCTGAAGAGTTTCTGTTGAAAAATCAGCTGATAACCTTATGGGGATTCCCTTGTATGTTATTTGTTGCTTTTCCCTCACAGCTTTTAATGTTTTCTCTTTATCTTTAATTATTGTCAATTTGAATACTATGTGTCTCTGTGTGTTCCAACTTGGGTTGATCCTGTACAGTACTCTGTGCTTCCTGGAGTTGTGTTACTGCTTCCTTTCCCATGTTAGGGAAGTTTTCAGTTATTGTCTCCTCAAATATCTTCTCAGGCCCTTTCTCTCTCTCTCCTCCTTCTGGGACCCCTATAATGTGAATGTTGTTGCATTTGACGTTATCACAGAGGTCTCTTAAACTGTCTTCATTTGTTTTTTATTCTTTTTTCTTTATGCTGTTCTGTGGCAGTGATTTCCACCAGTCTCTATTCCAGCTCACTTATTCATTCTTCTGCCTCACTTATTCGGTTATTGATTTCTTCTAGTGTATTTTTCATTTCAGTTATTGTACTGTTTATCTCTGTTTGTTCGTTAGATCTTCTAGTTCTTTGTTAAACACTTCTTATAATTTCTTGATCTGTGCCTACATTCTTGGATCATCTTTACTATCATTACCCTGAATTCTTTTTCAGGCAGATTGCCTCTCTATCTCTATGTCACTTAGTTGTTCTTCTAGAGTTTTATCTTGGTCCTTCATTGAGGACATATTTCTCTACTGTCTCATCTTTTCTAACTCTGTGTTTGTTTGTGGTTTCTGTTTCTCAGGCTGCAGGTTTGTAGTTCCTCTTGCTTCTGGTATCTGACCCCTGGTGGGTGAGGTTGGTCCAGAGACTTGTTCAATCTTCCTGGTGGGAGGAACTGTTGTCTGCCCACAGGTGTGGAGCTGGGTCTTGTCCCTCTGGTGGGTAGGGCCATGTCAAGCAGTGTGTTTAGCTGTGGCTGTGCACTCAGGACGAATTCAGGCAGCCTATCTGCCAATGGGTCAGGCTGTGTTCCCACTCTGTTGGTTGTTTGGCTTGAGGCAACCCAGCACTGGAGCCTGCTCCCTGTTGGATGGGGCCAAGTCTTGGTTCCAAAACGGCAACCCTCGGGAGAGGTAACGCTGACAAATATTACCCTGAGGCTTCCACCGCCAGGTCCTTGCCCCCACATTGAGCCACAGCCAACCTCTGCCTCCTCAAGACTCTCTGAGATCCACAGGTAGGTCTGGCCCGGGCTCCTATGGAGTCACTGCTTTGCCCTGGGTCTGGGTCCCAGTGCATGTGAAACCTTGTGTGAACCCTCCAAGAGTGGAGTCTCTGTTTCCATCAGTCCTGTGCAGCTCCTGCACTCAAGCCCCACTGACCTTCAATGCCAGATGCTCTGGGGGCTCCTCTTCCCAATGCCAGACCCCCAGGCTGGGGAGCCTGACATGGGGCTCAGTTCAATCCTGTGGGAGAACCTCTGTGACATAATTATTTTCCAGTTTGTAGGTCACCCACCTGGCAGGTATGGGATTTTATTATATCACAGAAGTGCCCCTCCTACCATTTTGCATGGCTTCTTCTTTGTCTTTGGATGTAGAATATCTTTTTTGGTAGGTTCCAGTCTTTTTTACTGATGGTTGTTCAGCAATTAGTTGTGATTTTGGTGTTTTTGTGAGAAGAGGTGAGCTCAAGTCCTTCTACTCCACCATCTTGTCTCCTCCCCCTATCCTGTTTATTTTAAAAGAATAAAAATAAGCCCATTAGGGTTTACTACAAGCAACATATTTCCATGAAAAATAACGATTTTCCAAAACAAACAAAAGAAATTACAAAAAGAGTGGTGGTGTTTCAACTTTTGCAAATCTCCTTACTATCAAGTTTAGTAGAAAACTGTTCATTTTAATACCTGCTTCTGCATTCACTGTGTTGCGATAGTATACAGGAGGTAGTTTCTGGAAGACTCCACTATCTTCTCAGGAGTGAACAAAAAAAGGCAAAGGAAGTCTTAGTATTTTAATGAAAATACTTTTGCAGAAAGCGTCCCTGATCACACTTTGAGACCTCTGCACTAGGCTCTACAGAGATTTCCAAAAAGACTTGAATCCCTGGATAATTTGTGAACATTAGTATTATTTTTATTAGTTGTAAACTGACACCTAAAGCAACAGGAGAACTAATCACATCCCTTGAAATATTTTATTTCAAGGTAATCTTTCTATTTTTAAAATAAATTTGCATGCACTTTTCCACTGCTACTTTCTGTGTACATCACCTCTCTGGACGTCCTCTCAGATTGCATCCACTCCGGTTCATACCCTCCTCTCACCCTTTGCAGGATGAAAGTGCAGTTGGTGTGTTTATAATAGCAAAATAGTTGTAAAAAGGCAAGACATGAATCTTTTTAGAAACTGATTCTCCATTTTAAGTATATGTAAAGTACAAAGGACACAAATATTTCATCCCAGTTACTACAATTTTTGCAGATTGACTTTTATTGCTAACAGACTGTACAAACTTCTCACATTTCACCACCCAAATCTCAGCAGTCTCTATAAAATCTCCCACATTTTCCATTTCTCTGTTACCATAAGAGCAGGAGATATTTCTGGGTTTGGGGGCCAGGGGTATCACGGAACTCAGGGTGAGTCTCACAGGGCAATGGAGGCACAATAGCCAAGGTTCTGACCCTCTGCTTTGCGTGTGTAGAAACTTGATTCTTTGAGTGCAGGTAGAATTGACCAGACTCAATGGAATGTTTGATATTAACCTCCCCAAAGAGAGTGAGCATATACCAGAATGGCAATGCCTTCCATTTTACTGAGTAATATGACTTCCAAAGGGACCTCAATAATTGCATTAGCTGGTTAGTACATTCACTCACCTTAATATGATCTATATGAGAAACCAACATATAATCAAAGCAAAGGAAATCAGTGGGATTGTCTAAATGGGTGTTTTTATCAGGCTACTGTAATCTGATGTGTCCATTGCCATTCTAAAAAAAAATATTGTATCTCCATATGTGATTAAGGCTCAGTTTTCCCTGGATAATGCTAATCTTCCTCTTTAGATTCACTTACACCTTCATTCTGTGTGAAACCACTTAGTGTTCCTTGAATTTATAAAGCTGTTTCATGCCTCTGCATCTTTACAGAGTTAGTTAGGCACTGACCCTACATGATTTGGCCTTGCATAGGTTTCTTTTTGGTTGATCTGGGTAGTAGATAAAAAGGCCTGAGATGAATGAGATGGAAAATCTTTCTAACAATGGCTGCATACAGGATTTCTATGGGAGGGTATTGGAAGCTTGATTCCAGAGAGTAAACACTTCAGATCCCACTCACAGAATGATGGGGAGTGTCTCTAACATGTTTTAGCCAATCTTGAATACATTTGATTTTACCAATAAGAGCTTCTTTCTCATATTTCTCATGATAATAAAACCCAGTAAATTCAGCAATAAAAATATATTTGCTATGCTAAGCCTACAATCTTGATCAAGATCTGGATAATGGAAGACTTTTGGTACCACCTCTGGAGTTGGCCTTTCTACTAAACTCTACCACTGGAGTGAGTGTTCTCACCAAACCTGATTGGCCCCAAAATTGAAACTTAAACTAACTAGCGATTAGTATTACCCTGTGTTCAAGAATTTTAAAGTAAATTACAGATATGGCAGGCCAATTCAAGTTTTACCTCCTCCTATAAAGCATTTTCTTAACTTTCATTCAACCCCTCTTAACCCAACCACCAAGTCCAGTAGAGATGCAGGTCCTCTTCCTTAAGAGAACTCAGTATAGACCTTTATAAGTACTCACCATTCTGTGTGGCAGCTCTTCATCTAGTTAGTTGTGTCTCTGTCTCTCTAATTAGATCGTAAGTAAAGACAGCGTTGTATTTGTTGTGTTCTGTGGTGGCAGGTAGCAAGCACTCAGAAACTGTTAAGTGCGTGAATCAGTGACTTAATTGTTCTAGGGCTCCTTTTTTTGATTCCATGAATTCCTTTTTCCTCCTGTTGATACACTATTTCTCAGATACATTAATACAATTGATTAGCTGACACCATTGTTTACTAAAATGTTTTCCTCAGCAGGATATTAATGGGCAGTAGAAGATTTTGGTAGTCAAAAAAGTCTGTGAAATGCTGAGTTAAAGTTTTACAAGATTTTTTCCTGAGGGCTTCTTAGGATTGAATATACTAATATGTATTTTAAATCTCCGATAATTAAACCAGGGAAAACTCTTAGGGAGGCATAGTTGAATATAAAGAAAGCCATAAATTCATATTTCACATAAACAAAAAAATTCTTCCAAGAAATATTGTCCTGTAATGTTCAGAAAGAAAGGGAAAGTGAGAAAAGAAAGAAAGAAGGGAGGAGAAGGAAGGAAGGGAGGAGAAGGAAGGGAGGAAAAGAAAGGGGAATGTTTATGACTAAGTAAGTCTGTGAAATGAGTGTTCAACAGTCATCAATGTAAAACGTGTTCTGACTATAAACTCTTGTTTTTTGGCTTCATTGTGAGCTGCACTTATTCAACCTGGTGTTTAAATTCTTCAGTACCTTTAAGCTACTGACCTCTTAACAAGGTCTCAATTCATCAGTTTTCTTCTTGGGGTTTGGATTCCATTCTCATGTTAATAACTCTTGGCAATACACTAAGTTCCTGTAGCTTAGGGCTCTGTTATCACACCCTAGTTGTAAAACCCAATCCTGGATGAAACCAGTAATGTGTTTTAGACCATTTACCCACCCCCTAAAACAGATAAACAATGGGATACAGGACAGATGTGTATTATTCTAAATTCATGATCACCTATTGGACCTTCAGCACTAACCACCAATCCTACTATGCATTGCTAATCATTTCTCTATTTTCTCAGGGACTATTTTAAACACCCACTTTCCATTTTCAAACCTCCAGTCTCACATATCTCTGTTCAAAACATTTATCAAAATGGGTATTTGTGTATTTCTTCCTATCATTATTTAATAATGCTCTGTCTCGTTAACCAATAAGCAAGCTCCATGAAGGGAGGGACCATGCATGTTTTCATTTCTATCACTTAGCTTTCATCACAATAATGCTGCAAAATAATTACAAGCACCTACTTCTTTCATGACTGGAAGTTGGCAGGGGCAGCTCTGCTGATCTCAGAGGGGATCACTCATGTTCTGCTGGTTGGCTGGATGGTGGTAATCTAGATCAAGAGTCAGCAAACTTTTTCTTTTTAGATGTCAGAGAGTAAACATGTTAGACTTTGCAATCCATATATGGTTTCTGTCACAGACTTCTTTTTTACTTAAGAACTCTTTACAAATGCAAAAACCATTCTTTGCTGTGAGTCATACAAAAACAAACAAAAGGCTGGATTTGACTCCTGGGCCATAGTTTGCCACCCCCTGATGTAGACTGTGTTTGACTGGGTACCTCTGCTTTATGCTGTGTGTATAGATAAGTTTACCTGTTTGCTGCAGGTCGGGCTCTGATTTGCTTGATAGGTGTGAGTTCTGAGGTTCTGGGGACGCTCTTCTTATGGAAAGATGAAAAGCAGAAGGGAGCAAGTGAAGACATACGATGCCTCTTAAGACATAGGAACTGGCTCACTGAGATTTTAGCCCACATTCTGTTAACCAAATCAAGTCACATGGCTAAGCCCAAGTCACAATGTGGGGAGGTACACTTTGCCTTTAGTAGGACAGAAAAACACATAGTGGATTGAGAAGACAAGATGGTGGAACAGAAGACCTTGAGCTTACATTCTCCCACAAGAACACCAAAATCACAACTAACTGCCGAAAAAACATTGATAAAAAGACTGGGACCTAGCAAAAAACTTATTCTACATCCAAAGATAAAGAATAAATTACAAAGAGACGGTAGGAGGGGTGCACTGGCAATGTAATCAACTCCCATACCCCACAGGGGGCGACCCACAAACTGGAGAATAATTATATCACAGAAGTTCTCCTTTGTGAGTGAGAGTGCTGAGCCCCAGGTCAGCCTCCCCAGCATTGTGGTCTGGCATCAGGAGAAGGAGCCCCCAGAGCATATGACTTTGAAGGCCAACAGATCTTGATCACAGGAGTGCCACAGGACAGGGGGAAACAGAGGCTCCACTCTTGGAGGATGCACACAAGGTCTTGTGCTCACTGGGACCCAGGCCAAAAGCAGTGACTTCATAGGAGCCTGGGCCAGACTTACCTGCTGGTCTTGGAGGGTCTCCTGGGGAGGCAGGAGATGGCTGTGGCTCTCTTTTGGGACATAAAAGCTGATGACAAACATATCCAGGAGTACTCATCTGAAGGCAGACATCTTTCTGGGGACATTAGACCCAAGACCTGCCCCAGCCAACAGCCTGCAGGCTCCAGTGATGGGATGCCTCAGGCCAAACAACCAACAGGGTGGGAACACAGCTCCACCCATTGACAGGCTGCCTAAAGACTTCCTGAGCCCAGAGCCACCTCTAGACAAGTCCCTTAACAGGGTCCTGCCCCCCAGAGGGCCAAGACACAACTCCACTCACCAGCAGGAAGTTACCGGCCTCTCCCACCAGGAAGCCTGCACAAGCCTCTAGATCAGCCTCACCCACCAGCAGGTAAACACCAGAAGCAAGAAAGATACAGTCCCACAGTCTGTGGAACTGAGTCTCCAAACACAGGTCAGAACCTACCCTGGGACCAGCTGGCCCCTGGCCATTGGGTGACAAGAGGGGAGTGTACTGCTGGGACACAGGACATCCCCTACAGAGGGCCACTTTTCCAAGGTCAAGAATCATAACTTTCCACAAACGTAACAATACAAATAGAAGTTTAGATAAAATGAGACAGCAGAGGAATATGTCCCAGACGAAGGAATAAAAAAAACCCCAGAAGAACAATTAAGTGACATGAAGATAGGCAATCTACCCAAGAAAGAGTGCAGAGTAATGATCGTAAAGATGATCCAAGAACTCAGGAAAAGAATGGATGCATAGAGCAAGAAGTTACAAGAAGTTTTTAAACAAAGAATTAGAAAAAAAGAACAACAAAAAATAGTTGAATAATACAATAACTGAAATGAAACATACACTAGAAGGAAGCAATAGCAGAATAAGTGAGGCAGAAGAATGATTAAGTGATCTGGAAGACAGAGTTGTGGAAATCACTGCCACAGAACAGTATAAAGAAAAAAGAAGAAAAAGAAATGAGAACAGTTTAAGAGACCTCTGGGAAAAACTTAAACACAACACCATTCACATTATAGCAGTCCCAGAGGGAGCAGAGAGAGAGGAAGGGCCTGAGAAGATATTTGAAGAGATAATACCTGACAACATCCTTAACATGGGAAAGGAAGCAGTCACACAAGTCCAGGAAGCACAGAGAGTACCACAGAGGATCAACCCAAGTTGGAACACACAGAGACACACAGTAATCAAATTGACAATAATTAAAGATAAAGAGAAAACATTAAAAACAATGAGGGGAAAACAGCAAATAACATACAAGGGAATCCCCATAAGGTTATCAGCTGATTTTTCAACAGAAACTCTGCAGGCCAGAAGGGAGTGGCACCATATAGTTAAAGTGATGAAAGGGAAAAACCTGCAACCTAGAATACTCTACCTAGCAAGGCTGTCATTCAGATTCGACAGAGAAATTGAAAGCTTTGCAGACAAGCAAAAGCTAAAAGAATTCAGCACCACCAAACCAGCTCTACAACAAATGCTAAAGGCACTTCTCTATGTGGAAAAGAGAAGGCCACAACTAGAAACCAAAAAACATATGAATGGGAAAGCTCACCAGAAAGGCACACATAAAAGTAGGAAATCATCCACACACTAATATGATATCTAAAGCAATAATCATGAGAGGAGGAGAGTACAAATGCAGGATATTTGAAGTGCATTTGAAATTAAGAGATCATCAACTTAAAACAATCACATATATATATAGACTGGTAAAGGTCATGGTAACTGCAAACCAAAAATCTATAATAGATATACACACAAATAAGAAAGGAATCCAAACACGACCCTAAAGTAATTAAATCACAAGAGAACAAAAGAGGAAAGGAAAAAAAGACCTACAAAAACAAATTCTAAACAGTTAACAAAATGGCAATAAGAACATACATATTGATAATCACCTTAAATGTAAATGGGTTAAATGTTCCAACCAAAGACACAGGCTGGTTAAATGGAAACAAAAACAAGACCCATATATGCTGTCTACAAGAGACTCACTTCAGATCTAGGGACACATACAGACTGAAAGTGAGGGGATGGAAATGTGTATTCCATTCAAATGAAAATCAAAAGAAAGCTGAAGTAGTAATACTCATATCAAAAAAACAGACTTTAAAACAGACTGTTACAAAAGACAAAGAAGGACACTACATAATGATCAAGGGATCAATCCAAGAAAAAGATAGAACAATTGTAAACACATATGCACCTAACATAGGAGCACCTCAATATATAAGGTAAATGTTAACAGACATAAAAGGAAAGATTCACAGTAACACCCCATTTATATCAGTGGACAGATCCTCCATACAGAAAATCAATAAGGAAACACAGTCCTTAAATGATACATTAGACCAGGTGGACTTAATTGATGTCTATAGAGCATTCCATCCGAAAGCAGCAGAATACACATTCTTTTCAAATGCACAGGGAACATTCTCCAGGACAGATCACATGCTGGGCCACAAAGCAAGCCTCAGTAAATTTAAGAAAACTGAAATTGTATCAAGCATCTTTTCAACCACAATGCTATGAGGCTGGAAATCAACTACAAGAAAAAAACCTAAAAAAACACAAACATGTGGAGGCTAAACAAAATGCTACTAAATAACCAATGGATCACTGAAGAAGGCAAAGAGGAAGTCAAATATAGCTCGAGACAAACTAAATTGAAAATGCAATGATCCAAAACTTATGGGATGCAGCAAAAGCAGCTCTATGAGAGAAGTTTATAGCAATACAATCTTACTTCAGGACACAGGAAAAATTTTGAACAACCTGACATTACATCTAAAGCAACTAGAGAAAGAATGACAACAAAACCCAAAGTTAGTAGAAGGAAAGAAATCATAAAGATCAGAGCAGAAATAAATTAGAGACTAAAAAAAAAAATTAGTAGAAAAGATCAATGAAACTAAAAGCTGGTTCTTTGAAAAGATAAACAAAATTGATAAACCTTTAGCCAGACTCATCAAGGAAAAAAAGGAGAGGGCCAAATCAATAAAATTAGAAATGAAAAAGAAGTTACAACCAACACCACAGAAATACAAAGGATCATAAGACACTACTACAAGCAACTATATGCCAATAAAATGGACAACCTAGAAGAAAGGGACAAATTTTTAGAAAGTTACAATCTCCCAAGACCGAACCAGGAAGAAAAAGATAACACGAACAGACCAATTACAAGTACTGAAATTGAATCTGTGATTTACAAAAACCACAAACAAACAAAAGTCCAGGACCAGACGACTTCACAGGCAAATTCAATCAAACATTTAGAGAAGAGTTAACACCTATCCTTTTGAAGCTATTCCAAATAATTGCAGAAGAAGGAACATTCCCAAACTCGTTCTATGAGGCCACCATCACCCTGATACCAAAACCAGACAAACATACGACAAAAAAAGAAAATTACAGACCAATATCACTGATGAACGTAGATGCAAAAATCCTCAGCAAAATACTAGCAAACCAAATCAAACAACACATTAAAAGGATCATAAAACAGGATCAAGTGGGATTTATCCCAGTGATGCAAGAATTTTTCAATATCTGCAAATCAATCACTGTGATACACTACATTAACAAACTGAAGAATTAAAATCATACAATCATCTCAATAGATGCAGAAAAAGCTTTTGACAAAATTCAACATTCATTTATGATAAAAATTCTCCAGAAAGTAGGCATAGAGGGAACCTACCTCAACATAATAAAGGCCATATATGACAAACCCACAGTTAACGTCATACTCAATGGTGAAAAGCTGAAAGCATTTTCTCTAAGATCAGGAAAAGGACAAGGATGTCCACTCTCCCCACTTTTATTCAATGTAGTTTTGGAAGTCCTAGCCCCGGCAATCAGAGAAGAAAAAGAAACATATGGAATCCATATTGGAAAAGAAGCAGCAAAACTGTCACTGTTTGCAGATGACATCATACTATACATAGAAAATCCTCAAGATGCTAACAGAAAACTATTACAGCTCATCAACGAATCTGGTAAAGTTGTAGGATACAGAATTAATAGACAGAAAACTGTTGCATTTCTATACACTAACAATAAAAGCTCAGAAAGAGAAATTAAGGAAACAATATCATTTACCACTGAATCAAAAAGAATAAAGTAGATACCACAGAAGTCCACCCACTGGAGTGAAGGTTCTGAGCCACATGTCAGGCTTCCCAACCTGGGGGCCTGGCAACAGGAGGAGGAATTCCTAGAGAATCAGACTTTGAAGCCTAGTGGGATTTGATTGCAGAACTGTGGCAGGATTGGGGGAAACAGAGACTCCACTCTTGCAGGGCACGCACAAAGTAGTGTGTGCATCGGGACCCAGGGGAAGGAGCAGTGACCCCATAGGAGACTGAGCCAGACCTACCTGCTAGTGTTGGAGGGTCTCCTGCAGAGGCGGGGGGCAGCTGTGGCTCACTAAGGGACAAGGACTCTGGCAGAAGTTCTGGGAAGTACTCCTCAGCATGAGCCCCCCAGAGTCTGCCATTAGCCCCACCAAAGAGCCCAGATAAGCTCCCGTGTTGGGTCGCCTCAGGCAAAACAACAAACAGGGAGGGAACCCAGCCCCACCCATCAGCAGTCAAGCAGATTAAAGTTTTACTAAGCTCTGCACACCAGAGCAACAGCCAGCTCTACCAACCACCAGTGCCTCCCATCAGGAAACTTCCACAAACCTCTTAGATAGCCTCATCCACTAGAGGGCAGACAGCAGACGCAAGAAAAACTACAATCCTGCAGCCTGTGGAACAAAAACCACATTCACAGAAAGACAAGATGAAAAGGCAGAGGGCTATGTACCAGATGAAGGAACAAGATAAAACCCCAGAAAAACAACTAAATGAAATGGAGATAGGCAATCTTCCAGAAAAAGAATTCAGAATAATGATAGTGAAGATGATCCAGGACCTCGGAAAAAGAATGGAGGCAAAGATCTAGAAGATGCAAGAAATGTTTAACAAAGATCTAGAAGAATTAAAGAACCAACAAACAGAGATGAACAATACAATAAGTGAAATGAAAAATACATTAGAAGGAATCAATAGCAGAATAACTGAGGCAGAAGAACGGATAAGCGAACTGGAAGACAGAATGGTGGAATTCACTGCTGCGGAACAGAATAAAGAAAAGAGAATGAAAAGAAATGAAGACAGCCTAAGAGACCTCTGGGACAACATTAAACACAACAACATTCGCATTATAGGGGTTCCAGAAGGAGAAGAGAGAGAGGAAGGACTTGAGAAAATATTTGAAGAGATTACAGTCGAAAATTTCCCTAACATGGGAAAGGAAATAGCCACCCAAGTCCAGGAAGCACAGAGAGTCCCATACAGGATAAACCCAAGGAGAAACACGCCGAGACACATAGTAATGAAATTGGCGAAAATTAAAGACAAAGAAAAACTACTGAAAGCAGCAAGGGAAAAATGACAAATAACATACAAGGGAACTCCCATAAGGTTAACAGCTGATTTCTCAGGAAAAACTGTACAAGCCAGAAGGGAGTGACATGATATACTTAAAGTGATGAAAGGGAAGAACCTACAACCAAGATTACTCTACCCGGCAAGGATCTCATTCAGATTCGATGGAGAAATCAAAAGCTTTACAGACAAACAAAAGCTAAGAGAATTCAGCACCACCAAGCCAGCTCTAAAACAAATGCTAAAGGAACTTCTCTAAGTGGGAAACACAAGAGAATAAAAGGACCTACAAAAACAAACCAACCCCCCCAAATTAAGAAAATGGTAATAGGAACATACCTATCGATAATTACCTTAAACGTGAATGGATTAAATGCTCCAACCAAAAGACACAGGCTTGCTGAATGGATACAAAAACAAGACCCATATACATTCTGTCTACAAGAGACCCACTTCAGACCTAGGGATACATACAGACTGAAAGTGAGGGGGTGGAAAAAGATATTCCATGCAAATGGAAATCAAAAGAAAGCTGGATTAGCTCTACTCATATCAGATAAAATAGACTTTAAAATAAAGAATGTTACAAGACACAAGGAAGGACACTACACAATCATCAAGGGATCAATCCAAGAAGAAGATATAACAATTATAAATATATATGCACCCAACATAGGAGCATCTCAATACATAAGGCAACTGCTAACAGCTATAAAAGAGGAAATCGACAGTAACACAATAATAGTGGGGGACCTTAACACCTCACTTGCACCAATGGACAGATCATCCAAAATGAAAATAAATAAGAAAACAAGCTTTAAATGACACAATAGACCAGATAGATTTAATTGATAATTATAGGACATTCCATCCAAAAACAGCAGATTACACTTTCTTCTCAAGTGCGCACGGAACATTCTCCAGGAGAGATCACATCTTGGGTCACAAATCAAGCCTCAGTAAATTTAAGAAAATTGAAATCATATCGAGGATCTTTTCTGACCACAACGCTATGAGATTAGAAATGAATTACAGGGATAAAAACGTAAAAAACACAAACACATGGAGGCTAAACAATACGTTACTAAATAACCAAGAGATCACTGAAGAAATCAAAGAGGAAGTCAAAAAATACCTAGAGACAAATGGCAATGAAAACACGATGATCCAAAACCTATGGGATGGAGCAAAAGCAGTTTTAAGAGGGAAGTTTATAGGTATACAAGTCTAAAGAAACAAGAAAAATCTCAAGTAAACAATCTAACCTTACACCTAAAGGAACTAGAGAAAGAAGAACAAACAAAACCCAAAGTTAGCAGAAGGAAAGAAATCATAAAGATCAGAGAAGAAATAAATGAAATAGAAACAAAGAAAACAATAGCAAAGATCAATAAAACTAAAAGCTGGTTCTTCGAGAAGATAAACAAAATTGATAAACCATTAGCCAGACTCATCAAGAAAAAGAGGGAGAGGACTCAAATCAATAAAATTAGAAATGAAAAAGGACAAGTAACAACAGACACTGCAGAAACACAAAGCATCCTAAGAGACTACTACAAGCAACTGTATGCCAATAAAATGGACAACCTGGAAGAAATGGACAAATTCTTAGAAAGGTATAATGTTCCAAGACTGAACCAGGAAAAAATGGAAAATATGAACAGACCAATCACAAGTAATGAAATTGAAACTCTGGTTAAAAATCTTCCAACAAGCAAAAGTCTAGGACCAGATGGATTCACAAGTGAATTCTATCAAACATTTAGAGAAGAGCTAACACCCATCCTTCTCAAATTCTTCCAAAAAATTGCAGAGGAAGGAAAACTCCCAAACTCATTCTATGAGGCCACCATCACCCTGATACCAAACTCAGACAACGATACTGCAAAAAAAGAAAATTACAGACCAATATCACTGATGAATATAGATGCAAAAATCCTCAACAAAATACTAGCAAACAGAAGCCAACAACACATTAAAAGGATCATACACCATGATCAAGTGGGATTTATCCCAGGGATACAAGGATTCTTCAATATATGCAAATCAATCAATGTGATACACCATATTAACAAATTGAAGAATAAAAACCATATGATTATCTCAATATATGCAGAAAAAGCTTTTGACAAAATTCAACACCCATTTATGATGAAAACTCTCCAGAAAGCGGGCATAGAGGGAACCTACTTTAACATAATAAAGGCCATATATGACAAACCCACAGCAAACATCATTCTCAATGGTGAAAAACTGAAAGCATTTCTGCTAAGATCTGGAACAAGACAAAGATGCCCACTCTCACCACTACTATTCAACATAGTTTTGGAAGTCTTAGCCACGGCAATCAGAGAAGAAAAAGAAATAAAAGGAAAACAAATTGGAAAAGAAGAAGCAAAACTGTCACTGTTTGCAGATGACATGATACTATACATAGAGAATCCTAAAGATGCCACCAGAAAATGACTAGAGCTAATCAATGAATTTGGTAAAGTTGCAGGATACAACATTAATGCACAGAAATCTCTTGTATTCCTATACACTAATGATGAAAAATCTGAAAGAGAAATTAAGGAAACACTCCCATTTACCATTGCAACAAAAAGAATAAAATACCTAGGAATAAACCTACCTAGGGAGACAAAAGACCTGTATGCAGAAAACTATAAGACACTGATGAAAGAAATTAAAGATGATACCAACAGATGGAGAGATATACCATGTTCTTGGGTTGGAAGAATCAATATTGTGAAAACGACTATACTACCCAAAGCAATCTACAGATTCAATGCAATCCCTATCAAATTACCAATGGCATTTTTTACAGAACTAGAACCAAAAAATCTTAAAATTTGTATGGAGACACAAAAGACCCTGAATAGCCAAAGCAGTCTTGAGGGAAAAAAAATCGGAGCTGGAGGAATCATACTCCCTGACTTCAGACTATACTACAAAGCTACAGTAATCAAGACAGTATGGTACTGGCACAAAAACAGAAATATAGATCAATGGAACAGGAGAGAAAGCCCAGAGATAAAACCATGCATCTATGGTCAACTGATCTATGACAAAGGAGGCAAGGATATACAATGGAGAAAAGACAGTCTCTTCCGTAAGTGGTGCTGGGGAAACTGGACACCTACATGTAAAAGAATGAAATTAGAATACTCCCTAACACCATACACAAAAATAAACTCTAAATAGATTAGAGACCTAAATGTAAGACCCAGCACTGTAAATCTCTTAGAGGAAGACATAGGAAGAACACTCTTTGACATAAATCACAGCAAGATCTTTTTTGATCCACCTCCTAGAGTAATAGAAATAAAACAAAAATAAACAAATGGGACCTAATGAAACTTCAAAGCTTTTGGACAGCAAAGGGAACCCTAAACAAGATGAAAAGACAACCCTCAAAATGGGAGAAAATATTTACAAATGAATCATTGG
The DNA here is from genome assembly GCF_949987535.1 of Balaenoptera acutorostrata. Lineage (NCBI taxonomy): Eukaryota > Metazoa > Chordata > Mammalia > Artiodactyla > Balaenopteridae > Balaenoptera > Balaenoptera acutorostrata. The sequence continues at coordinate 38,263,686 of NC_080077.1, read as the reverse complement.
ACAAAGGAATAATCTCCAAAATATATAAACAGCTCATGCAGCTCCATATTAAAAAAACAAACAACCCAATCCAAAAATGGGCAGAAGACCTAAATAGACATTTCTCCAAAGAAGACATACAGATGGCCAAGAAGCACACGAAAAGCTGCTCAACATCACTAATTATTAGAGAAATGCAAATCAAAACTACAATGAGGTATCACCTCACACCAGTTAGAATGGGCATCATCAGAAAATCTACAAACAACAAATGCTGGAGAGGGTGTGGAGAAAAGGGAACCCTCTTGCACTGTTGGTGGGAATGTAAATTGATACAGCCATTATGGAGAGCAGTATGGAGTTTCCTTAGAGAACTAACAATAGAATTACCATATGACCCAGCAATCCCACTACTGGGCATATTCCCAGAGAAAACCATCATTCAAAAAGACACATGCACCCCAATCTTCATTGCAGCACTACTTATAATAGCCAGGTCATGGAAGCAACCTAAATGCCCATCAACAGACGAATCCATAAAGAAGTTGTGGTACATATATACGATGGAATATTACTCAGCCATAAAAAGGAACGAAATTGGGTCATTTGTAGAGATGTGGATGCATCTAGAGACCGTCATACAGAGTGAAGTGAGTCAGAAAGAGAAAAACAAATATCATATATTAATGCATATATGTGGAACCTAGAAAATGGTACAGATGAACCGGTTTGCAGGGCAGAAATTGAGAAACAGAAGTAGAGAACAAACGTATGGACACCAAGGGGGGAAAGTGGTGGGGGGTGGGGCTTGTGGTGTGATGAATTGGGAGATTGGGATTGACATGTATACACTGATGTGTATAAAGTGAATGACTAATTAGAAAATAAATAAATAAATAAATAAACATTAAAAAAAAAAGAAAGGAATAAAATACCTAGGAATCAACCTACCTAAGGAGGCAAAAGAGCTGTACACAGAAAACTATAAGTTGCTGTTGAAAAAAATAGAAGATGACACAAACATATGGAAAGATATACCATTTTCTTGGATTGGAAGTATCAATACTGTCAAAATGACTATACTACCCAAGGCAATCTACAGATTCAATGCAATTCCTATAAAATTACCGATGGCATTTTTCACTGAACCAGAAGAAAAAAATTTTTTTAATTTGTTTGGAAACACAGAAGTCCCTGAATATCTGAAGCAATCTTGAGAAAGAAAAATGGAGCTGGAGGAATCAGGCTCTTTGACCTCAGACTATACTACAAAACGATAGTAATCAAAACAGTATGGTTCTGGCAAAAAAACAGAAATTTAGATCAATCGAACAGGATAGAAAGCCCAGAGGTAAACCCACGCACATATGGTCACCTAATCTATGACAAAGGAGGCCAGAATATATAATGGAGTGATAACAGCCTCTTCAATAAGTGGTGCCTGGAAAACTGGCTACATGTAAAAGAATGAAATTAGAACACTCCTGAACACCATACACAAAAATAAACTCAAAATGGATTAAAGACCTAAATGTAAGGGCAGACACTAAAACTGTTAGAGGAAAACATAGGCAGAACACTCTTTGACATAAAGTGCAGCAAGATCTTTTTGACCCACCTCCTCGAGTAATGAGAATAAAAACAAAAATAAAGAAACGGGACCTAATTAAACTTAAAAGTTTTTGCACAGCAAAGGAAACCATAAACATGATGAAAACACAGTCCTCAGAATGGGAGAAAATGCTTTCAAATGAAGCAACTGACAAAGGATTAATCTCCAAAATATACAAACAGCTCATACAGCTCAATATCAAAAAAACAAACAGCCCAATCAAAAAATGGGCAGAAGACCTAAACAGACATTTCTCCAAAGAAAACCTACAGATGGCCAAAAAGCACATGAAAAGATGTTGAACATCACTAATTATCAGAGAAATGCAAATCAAAACTACCGTGAGGTATCACCTCACGCCAGTCAGAATGGCCATCATCAAAAAATCTACAAACAATAAATGCTGGAGAGGGTGTGGAGAAAAGGAAACCCACCTACACTGTTAGTGGGAATGTCAATTGCTGCAGCCACTATGGAGAACAGTATGGTGGTTCCTCAAAAAACTAAAAATAGAGTTGCCCTATGATCCAGCAATCCCACTCCTGGGCATATATCAGGACAAAACTATAACTAATGTTCATAGCAGCTCTATTCACGATAGCCAAGACATGGAAACAACCTAAATGTCCATTGCCTGAGGAATGGATAAAGAAGATGTGGTACATATATACAATGGAATACCACTCAGCCATGAAAAAGAGTGAAATATTGCCACTTGCAGCAACATGGATGGACCTAGAGATTACCATTATTCACTTACTTAAGTGAAGTAAGTCAGAGAAAGACATATCATATGATATCACTCATATGTGGAATCTAATTTTAAAAAGTGATACAAATGAACTTATGTACAAAACAGAAACAGACTTAGATATGAAAAGCAAAGTTATGGTTACCAGAGGGGAAACACGGTGGGGGAGGGATAAATCAGGACCTTGGGATTAATATACATACACTAATATATATACGATAGATAAACAACAAGCACCTACTGTATAGCACAGGGAACGTTACTCAATATTCTGTGATAACCTATATGAGAAAAGAATCTGAAAAAGAATGAGTGTATGTATAACTGAATCACTTTGCTGTACACCTGAAACACAACATTATAAATCAACTATACTCCAATAAAATTTTAAAAAATAATGTGGCTGTGTAAAAGGAATGGATTCTAATATCTAACTGTGTTTCCCTGTCCCATCCCACAGCCTCAAAAGGCAGTCAGTCCTCCCAAGTATGTGCCTCTTCATGCCTCCCATGAAGAGACATCTCCAGCTGAGGTGTTTACCCAGTGAAGTTTTCCTCCTTATTTACCCTCGTTGCCTGAGTTTTCTGGCTCTCAGGATGTGCATTTAGGCCTCCTTATTTTGGCAGCTCACCATCCGTCTTGCCAGCATGGTTTGTTGGAACCAGATAGTAATCACATAGTGGAGGAACCTCTTGATCTCACAAAGGCTAAATGATTGCTATAACTTTGGAAACAAAAGCAGTCAAAGAAATCTAGAAAGTGAAGATCTAATTTTTCAAATGGGATTTCTGATCCCAAAATAGAGACCAGAATAAGGGAAGTGGAATAGGGAAGGCAAAATAGTTAAACTCTTCATCTTCCATAAGTGGAATGCTTAAGTTACTGTTTTGTTTTCAAATTTGGAATTAAATATTGATTTAATAAGATTTATTAACACAATAAATGAACAACTAGTAATTTTTAAAATGACTATCTACTTTCCAAATCATTGCGGAACAAATAGAAAGTAAAACTCTTTTATAAAGAAGACAAAATAGTTAAAATAGAACAAAACATTATTTAAAGCGTGAAACAAAGAAGACCAAGTCAGATCATATTTTTTTTTTTTTTTAAGGATTTTCTTATTTATTTATTTATTTATTTATTTATTTATTTTTGGCTGTGTTGGGTCTTCGGTTCGTGCGAGGGCTTTCTCCAGCTGCGGCAAGCGGGGGCCACTCTTCATCGCGGTGCGGGGACCGCCCTTCATCGCGGTGCGCGGGCCTCTCTCCACCGCGGCCCCTCCCGTCGCGGGGCACAGGCTCCAGACGCGCAGGCCCAGCAATTGTGGCTCACGGGCCCAGCCGCTCCGCGGCATGTGGGATCCTCCCAGACCAGGGCTCGAACCCGTGTCCCCTGCATTAGCAGGCAGATTCCCAACCACTGCGCCACCAGGGAAGCCCCAGATCATATTTTTTATAGTAAACACAAGCGATTTAAAATTCCTTACTAAAGGGTAAGAAATCTTGGATTTATAACATTTTGGTTTTCATCTAATCTGTTCTTTACAAGAGATATAATTTATTAAAATGCATTAAAATTCTGTAAACAGCACCGTGATGAAGAGCGGTCCCCGCACCACGATGAAGAGTGGCCCCCGCTTGCCGCAACTAGAGAAAGCCCTCGCACGAACCGAAGACCCAACACAGCCAAAAATAAATAAATAAATAAATAAATAAAAGGAATTATTCTCATGGCCTGTCCAAATTATTAAAAAAAAAAAAAAAATTCTGTAAACAACCTCGGAAATTGTATTTTAACAACACATGAATAAGAAGGGCTAGAAAAAGTCCTAGCAAACAATGAAGAATTTAAGACCTAACGATTTTATGTTTTAAGACCTCAAAGGCACAGCACAGACACAAAGACGTGAAACAATATTTTGCATGAAGTATGTAATGTTGTTTGGGATGTTCTGGCCCCAGCATATGCCCTTCCTCAGTACTGCCTGTTGGAATTGGAACCAAGAGCTAAAAGACCAGGACGCCTTCCTCCATTATTTCTTCCATATTCCATGCACTGAGACCTATTGATTTCCTCTCTCCTGACCCTCTCTGCCTTCCCTCTTCTGGGGAAGACCCTCAATTCACTCCCTCTTCTGCCTTCTTGTTGAACTGTTGAAACTGACTCCTCATATCTTACCTCTTTCTGGAGTTTTGGAAAGGTGTTCTTACCTCTAGCCTTATCTCCATCTAATTTTAATTTCCAATTCTTGACAAAATAATACCTCAAAAATGCAACACTGCTCATATTTTTCTTCCTGTTTTTAATCTTTTTCTTGCGTTATGCCAAGAAAATTTTAAGATTCATTTTAAGACAGAACAACACAGAAGGATCGCCCTGTCAGATCTGAAGCTGAGGCCCAGAGTAATATGTAGAGCACCCAGCATAATATAACGAATACTAAATCTGTAGATGCTGTACAGTACAGTATGTGATATGCAGAAGATGTTGCAATAATGTGACATTCTCCTCCTAGATAAATTGCTCCACTTAAATCCTTCTGACAGTGCAACTAATTTTATTCAGAGCCAGGCTGGGTGGAAAAGCCACTTGTGCCCTCCCGTTTGGATAACAAAGGGATAGAGGCCTGTTTGCTCTGCTCACAGAGGCTTTTCCACTCATGTGCAGTTAAAGCTACAAGAGGTAGGTATAACCAGAAGCAGTTTCCAGCTTGGATATAAATTGGAAAAGCTCCATGCATTGGCACGAATATTCTTAGGCATTGAGGGCAATTTGAAAACAAAAAAACAAAAAAAGAGGCAAAAAAAACCACCAAGTAGCAGATGTTGAACTAGAGACGACACGTAGTGCAGGCAGCTGCAGGGCAGCTGTTTTCTATCTGGAGAGCCCTTTGGAAGTGCTTTTGAGGTTCTTCAAATATTTGATTAGAATTTCATGGATGTTGATGCTATATAAGGAGCTTTAACATTTTTGTGTTCTGCTTAAAGTTTTTAAAATTCTGCTAAAACAAACTGAAACCGTGTTGAAAAATACTGGTGAAAATGGAAAATCTATGGGCTTTAGAGTCTGACAGACCTGGGTTTAATTCCAGGCTCCAACTGCAAGTGCCATCTTGGGCTCCTTACCCTCTCAAAGCCAGAGTTTCCTGATCTATAAAATTCAACACTTATCTCATGGGGTTATTGGAGTTACTGATTTTTTTTTTAAAGTACACAAAATGCCTAGCACATGGTGAAGGGTGGATTAATGCTAGTTTTCCCTATCTGTGTACCTGTCACCATTGTAAGACACACTGAGTTACAGATTTATTCCCAGTGTCTCTCAAGGGCAGAAGGATTAGAGTTTCTTCTGTGATATCAGAGCACCTCCATATCAGTGTATAAAAATCTGCCATAGGTCTGTACTTGAGATACAAGATGTAAATGCCAAAATGTTTCTGTGCTTAACTCATCCAGAGTTAAGATGCAAAGTTCCTTTTCTGAGAAAAATGAAAGCAAACAACTTCCTTTTGTAAGCTTGTTGTTTAAAACTGCACTTCTAGACCTTGGGCAAGAAAGCAGCACTTAATCTCTCCTGGCCTCCATGACCTAGAGACTTCCACAGTACCGGGAGGCTGTAAACCCCAGTCTTTCTAGTATATCTTTTCTTAGATCTGTGAAAATCCCATCTTTCCACTGTATGTGTTATTTCAGGTGCGTACAATCATCATACCTTGGATAAAATTGTAAATGCCTCCATCTAAACTGTCCTCTCAAAGTGGCATTTGCAAAGTTGCTGTCTTATTGCAATGATCAGAAACCAGCAACTGTGGGAGCCCTCATCCTTGGGCTACTTCTGAGGTGTTTTGTCTTGCTTTCTGAAACCTCCTGACTTTCCATTTCCCCTTTGAGCCCTGACTCTCTGGCACCTGCTTCTGCAGTGAGTGTGTGCTCTGTCTATGGACACAGCTCTGTATCGCTTGTGAGCAGGCATTTTCTGTCTTGTGCCACCAGGCCTGCTTCCCATGCCTCCTGCTAGGGAACTGCTTATACCTGTGAAACTTGCCTTCTAAGGAAGGTTCTTTTTCCATCTGTATTTGTTTTGGTAGAGTCCTGATATGAGGCTTCAGTTGATGTTTCTAAAGCCGGTACTGCTTCTCTCTTATTCTCCTCGCCTTTTCAATATCCTAGGCCAGTGGTTCTCAAAGTATGGTCCGTGAACCCCTGGGAGTCCCTGAGACCCTTTTAGGGGGCCCATCAGGTAAAAATTATTTTCTGTTTAGTGCTAATATGTTATTTACTTTTTTCAGTGTTGATATGTGCATTGAAAATGCAAAAGCAATGATAAATTAAATTGCTGGCAAAATTTAAAATTTACCGAAAGCAATGGTAAATTAAACCTAGCACAAATAGACAGTGGTATTAACTGTACTAGTGGCTATTGTCTTCTTTACCATCATACGTTCACAGAAAAGAAAAAACCAATTTCACTCAGTAATATCTTTGATCAAGCAGTAAAAATTATTAATTTAATTAAATTTCAGCCCCTAATGATACATCTTTTTAATATTCTGTGTGACAAAATGGGAATTATGCATAAACACTTCTGTTGCTCACTGAAGTGTGATGGTTGCCTGGAAGGAAAAGTATTTGTGTGACTGAGTTGGAAACTGAACTAGCCACTCTTTTCATGGAACGTGATATTTACTTTAAAGAACAACTGACTGATAAAATATGGTTATACAAACTCAGATATTTGGCAGACATTTTTGTGAAAATGAACAAAAACACCTGTTACTTCAAGGAAAAAAAAAACTTAAATTTGATGCCAATGATAACATTTGAATTTTCAAGCAAGAATTAGAATTTTTTTTTTTTTGGAAACTTACATCAACCACAGTGAGCTTGACAGCTTGCAAATATATAAAGATATTTTGATGAGATTCTTGGTAATATTAAAATATATGATTTGTTGTTATTTTGTAATGAAGTCTGTCAAGATTTTAGAAAGTCTAAATGGTTCAGTAAACCAGTATTTTCCAAATGAGCAATATGTGATTTTACAAAATCATGCATGGGTAAAAGATCCATGTAAAGTGCAAGACAGACCAATAAGTTTCGTTGTAACGAACAATCAGAAGTTCATTGATAGGGTTGCAAATATTTGTACTTTGAAAATAACCTTTAAAAAACTAATACTTATTGAATACAGTATTGAGTCAAAGAAGAGCCATTCCTCAAACCATATCCAAAAGTTAAGTCAAAATGGATTTTAGACCTAACTATAAAACCTAAAACTATAAAACTGCTAGAAGACGTAGCAGAAAAGCTTCATGACTTTTGGTTAGGCAAGAATTTCTTAGAGAAGACAGCAAAAGTATAATCCATAAAAGAAAAATAGGATAAATTGAACTTCGTCAAAATTTAAACCTCCAAGCATGGGTAAGCAAATTAAAAGAGAAATATTTTCAGATTATATATTTGGTAAAGGGCTTATAGCCAGACAATATCAAGAATTCTTAAAAATAAAAAATAAAAAAATAAATACCCAGTTAAAAAAATGAGCAACATATTTGATCAGCCACTTGATCAAAGACATACATGTGGCAAATTATCATATGAAAGATGTCCAAAATTATTAATCATTAGAGAAATGCAAATTAAAAGTACAGTGAGCTATCACTACATACTTATTAAAATGGCTAAACTGTTTAAAATAAAGAAGAAAACCAACAATAACAAGTGCTGGCAAATATGCAAAGTGAGTGGAACTCTCTTACATTGCTGGTCAGACTGCAGATTGACACAGTCACTTTGGAATAGTTTGTCAGTGTCTAATAAAGTCCTATATATAGTTACCATATGAACTAGCAATCCTACTCCTAAATATTGAGCTAAGTGAACTTATGATTACACAAAAACCCATATGTAGATATTGATAGCAGCTTTATTCATAATCATCAAAAACTGGAAAAAGCCAAATTTCTTTTAACTGGTTAATGGATAAGCTGTGATACTCCCATGCAATGGAATATTACTCAACAATAAAATGGGACAAACTACCACATGGATAACTCTCAAATGTACTATGCCAAGTGAAAGAAGCCACACTAACAAGGGTCCAATCCCCTTGATATGACTCCATTTATATAACATTCTGGAAAAGGCACAACTGCAGAGGCAGAGAACAGATCCGTGGTTTCCAGGGGCTAGCGTGGGAGGAGGAGTTGACTACCTAGGAGCACAGGGGAATTTGGGGGGGCGGGTGATGGAACTCTTCTATCTACTGACTTGTCAAAACCCACAGAATTACACTAAAAAAGGGCAAAGGGCACTGTGGTATATGTAAATTATGCAAAAATAATAATAACAGAACAAAAAAGTTTTTTATAAAGGAGGGGAAGAGGATAAGGCAGAGGGAAGATCTCAATCCCAATCCCTGTTTGATTACTGCTAAGGCTGATAGCAGAGAATGTAGTGTTCATCTGCGGGCACGTTACTGAGGTCACAGGCTGTGACCAACAAGAGCTGGCCTCATGGCCAGGGCCAGGCCATTGAGCCTAAGCTCACAGAATGGCTGACAACAGTCAGAACACTTGTTCCCTGCAGGTAGACCCCAAACAGAAGGGTGGGCAGAAGCTGAGCTGCAGGTGCCCTTGTCCTTTCCCAAACCTCTCATCAGGCAACTAGCTCTACCTCCATTGGAGGAATAGGGGGTAGGGAAGGAGCCTGGACTGCTTTAAGAAAAATCTCTCCTTGTAGAAAATAATAATGGAAAAGAAAACTTCTCTGCTCATATTGCCAAACAATTTTTTATGAAAAATTGAATTATATTGGAACCTAGCAAAGCGTAACTAGCAGGCCCTTAAAATGAGGATTTTTTTTGCAGCAAGTGCCCAATCTTCCTAATAGCACTATCTCTAGAAACCTCCTTTTCCTGCAAGAAATCACTAAATGAGCATGCTCCCTTGCTTATATGTGGCCCAAGGAAATTACATAGGTTCCATTGCAATATCCCCTTGACTTGTCATTTAAGTCTCAGTGATTTCTCATAGGTACAAATTTTATAGCAGCCATGGATCATGTCTGCTTCATTATCAATGAATAGTGCCTAACACAGCATCATGGAGAGATAATTAATTAAAAATTACTTCTATTAAAGTGCTGGTGTATATTATAGCTGTAAGTATGAATTTTCTATAATTCAGTTTTCTTCACCCATCACATCTCTCTGCTCCCAAGAATTTGCTAAGATTCTTTACTAAGATTCTCATAATTGAAGAAAATCTTTTATTTAAAATATTCATGGACAATTAGGACTTGGAAAAATTGACCATAAGAACTTAAAAATCTGAGGCCTGTATTAGCAATTGTTATAGTAATCCTCATACACGTATTCACTGAACATATTAATGTTTTCTTTGGATTCACTATTTTTGAATTTTTGCCACCATTTTAAATGATATCAGGTTCTGAAGTGAACCTGTAGGACGGGTCAGCTCAATAAATGAAATTCACTTTCAATTATGTATACTAATAATTGGGTGAGCTATGGTAAGTTATTTGGGACTTTGGGCCCATATATCCTTCTCAAGACAGGGAGTCCAGAGATACTCAGAGGTGCTACCAATTTGGGATTGTAATGGAGCTCTTGATTCTATTACATGCATCACAGACTTTCTAGTCTACCCCCAGCTGAAAGCTCCTTTAAAATAAGCCTCGGGGACCATAGAGAGATTGATCATTTATCTGAAAGAATGTTATTTCTGTGGTTTAGTCTGTTTGTGCAACCTCTGGAAAATATTTCCTATCTTGACTTATAATAAAAAGTATTGTTCACAATCGGGAGACTCTACTTCAGTGACCTATTTTGGGAGTTTTCTCATTATGGTAAATAACATATTATACTTCTTTAATGTCTCCTTATAATGATGCTATTATGTTCCTTATTCATCTGTATGTGGAATAGATATGTCTCTCTAGTATATAATCATTTAAAAGCGAAAAGCAAAAGATATACTCGTGAATCAGAGAAATATATATTTATGTAGTTAAATATAGCGTGCTAATCTTATAAATCAAAATGAAAGGAACAGAAATTGTCTGTGCAAAACTGCTTTAACAGAATATAGGTCGTTTTGCAGAGTGTTTTCTTTTCACTTGTTAAAGGAGAACACCAGGTTCTGAAGCACTAGGTTTTATTTAGCATAAGGCATTTTCAGCTGCTGCTGGAGAATTCAATAAGTGAATTTCCAGATAACTGAACTATAATTTTAATAATATTCAAAACTATTTAGTTAACCCCCTTTTCCCCTGTGGGAGATATTCTAATATTTACTAAATATTATAAGATCTTCCTAAGTAAAAAAATAAAAATAAAAAAAAAGAACTAAAAAGCTTTGAACACAATTTAAACTTTCCTTAATAATTTGGGGTCACTATTAATATCACATTTTCTCAATTGTAAGACTTGTTCATATGAGGAAGTACCATTGCTACAAAAACAAATCTTTCTAGAAAAATAAACTGGTATTAAATATACTCATCGACAAGGTATATATATGTCAAATTCAAAAGATTAAAACATGGGGGAAATTACATCTTCAATTGCAGAAACTGTATGAATTCTTAAAATGTTCCCCAAATGCAGCAAAATGCTCTTGCTTTTGGTCCTCCCCTCACTACTGGCCAGATTCTCAGTTGTCACTTCTTACCCGCGTTGCCTCCACTGTAAACTCCTGTCTATTCCCTTCGATTTTGCTGCTACCCTGAGCTGTTGGCTATAAGTTGAGAAACCCAAATCACAAACTAATCAAGAATTATGTGCTAAATTGTAGCAGTTTCTTCCCTGAGACTTTAAGGCCATACTTCAGGGCTGAAGTTTTGTGACAACTGCTTCTGTGCTCAGAGGTTTTGTGTCATGTTCAGTGTCAGGACTATGTTCCAATGAACTAGAATTGCCAGGAACTTGCACTTTGGATGGACGGCATATTAACTGCATTAGGAATTTTGAAATGTGTTTTATATAGACTACCTCTGTACAATCCTGTCCTCTCATCACTTGAAAGAAAGATATGAAGTGCTAACACTTCCTAATGATATACCTTCATTTCTGAACTGACTCTATCAGCAGACACACTGGGCTCTCAGGGCAAGGATATGCGGAGAGGGAGGGATGCCACGTTCACCTTGCCGTCAGGGTCAGTGGCCTTGAGGCCCCCAGCATGGTGCCCCATATCTGTGGCAAACATTGTAGTCGTGTTTTCTGTGAGAGAGTGAGAAATTAAGTCAGAGGGGAAATCCAAATCTTGGGTGACGCTCAAAGTCATGAAGAAAGCATTGGCATGAGTTCATTATAGCAGGACTTGAGCCAGTAGCTTCATAGGTGGTTTGAGAAAGGAGGGAACAACTTCCATTACCCCAAGCAAAGGGGATAATAAAGCTGGCCAAGGTCTTTCAGCTCCAGAGAAGCAGGCTGGTGTTCCACTTGGGTGGCTAGGCGCCAGCTGGTAATTGGAGTGCCTGAAGGGCAACTCTGCAAAGTCCCAGTTTTTCTAACTGGATCAACAAGATAAGAGTAGAGAATATAATCACTCAAAGGTTGCGTGATGTTTGGATTTCTCTCTTCTGTGAGAGAGACACCAGGTATATCAGCAACAAAGAACAATCCCAGCCACCGCCAATGAGGATGGGGGGGAGGGGTGTGTAGGACCCCGATTTGCTTTTTGTTAGGGATCTGGTAAGTCTGAACCTGAAGGTCATGGTCACTTGTACCCACTTCCCTTGGGAGAACTTAGGAAATTCTAGAGATGTCAATAAATGACAAGCACATGATTGGTTTCAAAGTTTATGATGTCACAAATTCGAATGTACCATCATTGTGAAGAAAACATGGATGTAGCCAAAGGTTTACTTATAAGTCAGTTGTTTATAATTCTAGACTCTCCTGGTCTGGGGCAAGAAACTCTTGAGGGAAGGAAGACAGAAATGCCCATAAAACATTTGGAAAAGAACTTATCTGACTTAGGTATGAAGGGTAGAGAAGAAAACTCTACAGAGCCTGAAATTGAATATGGAGAAGTCAAGAAGATGAAGGAATGAAGACCTGTGAGAGTCAAGCCCGCAAACCAGTATGTGCTTTTGAGGATGTTTCACAGCCTTGAGCCATTTTCACCCACACTCTGCCTTTTCTTCCACTGAGATTGGTTTCTCTGCTCCCTTCCCCTATTTATACTTGCCACTGCCCATTGCTCATACAATTTTCTGCATCTCTTCTGTTACCAAAGCAATTTGAAAGGGTTTTGTTGTTCCTGTTGTTTTTCATACTGTTGTGTTAAGGATATCAATAAAAATAGCAGAGAACTAGAGAGGTAATAAGTATTTTCTTCTTCTATCTCTTCCCCACTGTTATTTTATATTCCACAGTTATTTCACATATTCTGTGAATAAGGAACTCTGCCAAGCTCTGAGGGTAAAAAAAAAAAAAGGAAAAGTGATTGCAGTGTCCTCTTAGAGCATATAGTCTGGAAGAGAGACATGTACAGAATGGCAACGAAATGCCTAGTTGTTACAATATCAAGTATATTTTAAGTACATCAGAAATCTAGATGAAAGAGCACTGGTCAAGGTCAGGGTATCAGCAAACTGTTCACAGAAAAGAGAATTCTTAGCTGAAAACCAAATCAAAATAAACAAACAAAAATGCCCCCATAACCATCACCAACACCGACAAAGAAACAAGAGTGGGTGTACCAAATGTCTTAGGTCAAGTTCCCTAGAAGTAGAGTTTGGGACAAGGTTTTTATTTGTGGGATTTATTAAGGGAGTAGCTTCAAGGAAAATCTGTCACAGAGGGTATAAAGTAAGAGAGGGAAGGGTAAAGAGCTGAGCAATCATGTGGTCTTGGGGAAAGTCCTAACCACTTAAGGAATTACAGCTTAGAAATTTAGTGACCTGCCTAAGATCACATAGTTAATAAAAAGAAAAGCTAAGATTAGGGCTTGATGAATTTAAAAAAAAAATACACTTTCCACTATACCAATCTTTCTTCTGCAGAGAACAGACCCAAAAGAGCCAAAACTTTATGCCTGCTCAACTTCAGTGAGGATGAAGAAAAGTCACGCTAATGAAAATGTCCTTGACATTGGACTTGAGCTAAATTTGGAGTCTGACAAAGGTTGACTCATTAGCCTTGAGGGCAAAACAAACAAAAAAAAAATCGAACAACAACAAAAATACTTTAGGAATTAGCCATATTTCAGAATTTTAGATAATTGTTTTTAGATGATCATATTCTAATATACATAATATTTTCTTCACTGGTATCTGTTACATCAGGCAAATGTTTCAGTGAGGGTTTACATTAATACATGGATAGTGTCATTAGTGAAATGCAGGAATTGAGGAACCTCTGAACCCTGGAAATATACAAGTCACTATCTAAACCATAATAAGGTCATTTTGCATAATATTTTGCATAATTATTTTGATTCCTAACACTTAACTGTGGAAAGGGCATAAATTGACTATGAGGAAAGCTAAAGTTTGCCTGAGCTTTAAAGCTTGAGAAACCTCTGCTTTAGAGAATTTTAAAGAGATCTAGTTCACCGTCTCTCTTCACCCAGAGCTAAGTTGCAGAGGCAATGAAAATATTTATTCACCAGTATTTGGTCCCAAGCCATGCTAGCGATATGCTCACCTCACAATTCAATTCTCTTATCATGTAGTGTTTAAGCTTGCTCCTAGAGTTGCCACCTTGTAACTATGGATATTTAGGCACATTCCTCTGCTTTAGCTTTTTCTTACCTTTAAAATGAAAGCAGAATAATCCATGTCAAGTGCTTGGACAAATTCTGGGCATGTAGGAAGAACTCAACAATGCTAGGTATCATAATTACTTTGAACTGTAGGCTAGCTATTCCTCCACCAAAGTCTGAATAAAAGTCCCTCCAAAGAGCTCTACTTTCTCATATTCTATCAGCAAACCACTGTACTCTTCCCTTTGCTAACATCTTCCCATTGTTGCCCATTCTCCACATCCTGTTCTCTGTGCCTTCTGGAACTTCACTTTCATTGTAAACAAACTCTTCTAAACCTTTAATCTCTTCTCAAAAGAATTCTTCTGCCTCAATTTCTTAATTGAAATTCAGCTTTACCCTGATGGCAATACTCTCTGTTCAGCCATCCAAAGGAGATGATGGGGTTTTTTGGTGCCTCACCTAGCAAAAGGCCACAAAGGTGAAGAAAGAATTAAGGGATTTTCAGTATTCTTCTTATTCATGACCTTGCTCTTTCACTCTCTTCCCTAAAAACTTTGTTTTCCCCAAGATTTATGTCACCTGGCTGTACTACTCTGCATGGATACTAATTGTTAACGTCTACTGATCTTTTCCTCAGTCTTACCAATTAGTTTGAGAAGGAGAAAGGAAGGAGTGAACCGTGCAGGCAAAAGGCAGAAACTTTCTTTCTATCACCTTCCAAAGGGCTGGAGTTCATAGTGTATGGACCTCTAGGGAAGCAGAAAAAGAGGCACTTCCTTCCAAAGTGAAAAAACTAGCAGAAAAATAAGATCAGTTCTTGTAGAATCTTCTAAGCTGAGAAATATGAACTTTATTCTAAAAGGTATAGGGAGCTACTCAAGAGTTTTGAACACTGGGGAGAAATAATCAGGTTTGAATTTTAGATCACTGTGACTACATTGTGGAAGGTGTTCCAGAAACTCCTGCTACACTTGACTTACAGCTGTACTCAACTAGACTGTAGATAAAGGGAGAACTGGAAAGATATTATGGAATTAGATTAACTAGGACATGAGGAATGTTTAGGGTATTGGTGGGGGAGGTAGCCTGAAGTAACCTCCAGGTTTCTGTTTTGAGCAAATAGGTAAATATTAATGCTATTATATTTTGTCATAATTAGATTTCCTACTGTACAGGGTTATTATAAGGATTAAATGAGTTAGTACAGTTAAAGTGCCTTCAACCATTTCTGGCATGAACTCTTATTTTGCAGAGATACTGACTATACAGAGGAGGTTAATGTCATTGTGAGGGAGAAGAGGAGAGGTGAGCACACATGATTGATTGAGTTTTGGACTTGCTGAGTTAGAAGTGGGCCTCTTGTAGGGCAGCCAGTTGGATATACAGAACTCAACACTCAACACATTAGTGTGGAGCTATGGATTGAAGAGTCTTAAGTACAGTGGAAGTCATTAATTTAATCATTAAATCTACTTAAATGTAAATAGAGTGAAATGATGATTGAACCAAGAATAAGGCCCTGAGCAAATCAATGTTTAGGGAGGAGGCAGAGAGGGAGGAACCTAAGAAAGATGAAATGTGGTAGACTGAAGTTCAAAGGATAACCACTGGCATTAAAAGAGTTCAAAGGAGGAAGCCATGTCAGCACTGTAAATTGTTGTGGAAATTTAGTTAGAATAAGAACTGAAGTGTGTATATTGAAGTAGGTCCAAAAGAGGATGCTGATCAGTATACCTAGGGATATTTCCACGGAGTAGCAAGATTTGATACCTGATTTAGGCATGTGAAGGTATGTGGAAAAGAGGAAATAAGAGAATGAAACTTCTTTTTCCAAATTTTGGTTGAGGAGGGAATCAAAGAGAGATGTTGTGGCTAGAGGGAAATGTGAGTTCTTTTTCTTTCTTTCTTTCTTTTTTTAACTAGAGAGACTTTAACTCTCCTACTTTTATTTTATTATTTTTCGTGGAAGAGCAAGAGAGAGGAGTGGGGGAGGCTGAGGATAGAGGAAAGGATGGAGAGTCAGAGAAAAGGAAGAGGAATTACCTTAGACAGGAAGAAGAGCACCTCCTCCCCTGGCCCAGGAGGGAAGGTGAAAAGATAAGCATAGGCAGTGATATAAACATTGTTGCTAAAGGATAAAATTGAGATACTCTTCTCCTGATGGGTTCAGTGAAGTGAGGACCAGAGTCATCTACTGTGAGACAGGTGAAAAGTGTTGGAAGTTTGAAGAGAAATCTAAAAGTTTGAAATAAAAACAGAATAAAAGAAAAGCTTTCTAGGTTTATGTAAGAAGATTTTGAGGCCACCCTAAGGACCCAACTGAGAATAGAAATCATCAATTTCTGGTGGCTTCTTTTCACAAGGTCTGTTGTTTTCAATATGAAGCTTTCTTTTTACTGCAGATGCCCCATGATTATCGCTCAGACTCCTTGCCTAAGTTCTGATCTCCATGCTTTTCCTCTTTACCTGAACATATCTTTGATCCTAGTCTTGTAAGTCAACCCTTCTTCAACACTGCTTCAGATCCGGACTTCTGATCTCTTGTCTGGGCATGTCCACAGCCCCTGCCTGCTCCCTTCCAGCTGTGCTAACATTATAAGACTTGACTTCTGATCCAGCTGACATTCTGACAACTGCAAGATAGCTCTTTCTTTAAGTTAGGCTCCCAGCCAAGCCCCCTTGAGGATCTGAGAGAACAACTATTTCATGAGCAGGTGATCACCAACCCTGGTTTTGTGAAACCCCAGGGTATTTCTAGATATCTCAGTGAACTTCTTGAAATTATTTTTTCCCAGCACAACGTTAAATTCACTTTAATATATACATTTAGGGAAAAGGGAAGGAAAAATAAAAACAAAACAAACATTAATAAGGAATTCAACTTCTAATAAAATTTAGTCTATTTTGTTAATAGGATGTTGTGTGTTACTTACTGACATCTTTCCCACCCAGGTAAGTAGTGAGTAGTGCAGAGACTACAGCAGAGCTTTGAGAAAGACAATGTTACTGACTTCTCCAGAGCCAGTTTCACAGAAGGCTTATTTCTTAATGTACAACTGCCAGGGTTCCCAGCAGCTAGAGAGACCAAACTGATTTGGCAGCCTTGACCATCAGAGATTTAAAGCAGGGATGGGGGTGGGAAGTGGGGTGAGAGGGTTGGGGGGGTAGGGAGGAGAGTGTGAAGAGTTCTCCACATGGAAGGTTGCAGTATCCGTGAAAAGTGCCTCTCCTCTCACATGGCTTCCCAGAGGCTGGACTAGTTGTTCACCTGGGGGAAGTGAATGGGACCCTAACAGAATTATTGAGCATGTTTATTTGCCTGCAAGAGAGAAAGATTGATGCCTTGGTCTTCCAGTTGATGTCTGCTTAGCCTGGGCTTTGATGACTTGCCCCATTTACTATCTCAACGTGGGGAGGAACGTTGGTAAGGTAGGTAGAGGGCATCAAATATTTCCCCCTAGAGTTCCCAGTGCCCGAAGTGTATATGAGGTGAATATTGCCAAGTTTTCCCAGACTTGGGTCCTAGATTGTGGATGAGATTAGGAATTGTAGATTTACAGGGTGAAGAGAAAGACATACACCTTTCTGTGTGAGAGGAATGCTGTGTGAGAACTCCAAGTGGTGGTTGGATGCTTGTTGTGGCTGAAGGTCAGAAGAGACAACCTATGCTTAGGAAAGTTGCCTGAGACTGAGCCCCCTAGCAGCAGAGTGTATTGAGGTCTCTACCCACACATAACAAGTCCATATACAATAAACAAGATCAGCAGAGCAGACCAACAGAAGGCATGGCAAATTTGCTATCTTCAATGATATGAAGAGTGGGTATTTTTTTTTCCTCCTATTTGTATTAGTCAGGGTTCTCCAGAGAAACAGAACCAATAAAATGTATGTATGTAAAGAGATTTATTATAAAGAATTGGCCCACACAAATATGGAGACTGAGAAGTCCAGACCCTGAGTCCAAAGTCATGCACTGTATAATGATAAAAGGATCAATACAAGAAGCAGATATTACTCTTGTCAACATATATGAACCTAATATAGGAGCACTAAAATACATAAAACAAATACTAACATACACAAAGGGAGAAATTGATGGGAATACCATAATAGTAGATTTTAACACCCCACTTACATCAACAGACAGATCTTCTGGACAGAAAATCAATAAGGCAACAGAGATCCTAAATGATACCATAGAACAGTTAGACTTAATTGATATTTTCAGGACATTACATCCAAAAAAACCCAGAATACACATTCTTTACAAGCTTACATGGAATATTCTCTAGGATTGACCACATACTAGGGCACAAAATGAGCCTCAACAGATTTAAGAATATAGAAATTATTTCAAGCATCTTTTCTGATCACAGTGACATGAAACTAGAAATCAACCACAGAAAAAGAAATGAGAAAAAAGCAATCAATACATGGAGACTAAACAGCATGCTACTAAAAAACCAATGGGTCAATGATAAAATCAAGAGGAAATTTTAAAATACCTTCAGACAAATGACAATGAAAACACCACCATACAAAATCTATTGTATGCAGCAAAAGCAGTTCTTAGAGAGAAGTTCACAGCACTACAGGCCTTCCTCAGAAAAACAAGAAAAATCTCAAACAACCTAACCTACCACCTAAAAGAATCAGAAAAAAAGAACAAACAAAATCTAAAGTCAGCAGAAGGAAGGAAAAAATAAAGATCAGAAAGGAAATAAATAAAATAGAGATTAAAAAAACAATAGAAAAAATCAATAAAACCAAGAGCTTGTTCTTTGAAAGGATAAACAAAATTGAAAACCTCTGGCCAGGCTCACCAGGAAGAAAATAGAACCCAAATAAACAAAATAAGAAATGAAAAAGGAGAAATAACAACTGATACCACAGAAATACAAAAAACCATAAGAGAATACTATGAACAATTACATGCCAACAAATTTGCCAACCTAGAAGAAATGGACACGTTTCTAGAAATATACAGCTCACTAAAACTGAATCAAGAAGAAACAGATAATTTGAACACAGACCAATCACTAGAAGTGAAACAGAATCTGTACCAAAAAGAAACTCCCTATGAACAAAAGTCCAGGATCATATGGCTTCACAGGTGAATTCTACCAAACATATAAAGAAGAACTTATACTGATCCTTCTCAAATTCTTCCAAAAGACTGAAGAGGAGGGAACACTCCCAAAGACATTCTATGAAGCCACCCTCACAATGAGACCAAAACCAGGCAAAAGATACTACCAAAAAAAAAAAAATTACAGGCCCATATCTTTGAAGAATATAGATGTAAAAATTCTCAACAAAATATTAGCAAACCAAATCCAACAACACATAAAAAGAGATCACACACCATGACCAAGTGGGATTCATCCCAAGTTCACAAGGATGGTTCAACATACACAAAATCAATATGATACACCGTATCAACAAAAGACAAAAAACATGTGATCATCTCAATAGATGCAGAAAAAGCATTTGATAAAATTCAACATCCATTCATTATAAAACTCTTACCAATGTGGGTATAGAGGGAAGATTTTGCAACATAATAAAAGCTATTTCTCACAAACCCACAGCCACTATAATACTCAACAGTAAAAAGCTGAAAGCATTCCTATTAAAATCTGGAACAAGACAAGGATGCCCACTCTCACCACTTCTATTCAACATATTATTGGAAAGTCCTAGCCACAGTAATCAGAGAAGAAAAAGAAATGAAAGGTACCCAAATTGGAAGGGAAGAGGTAAATTGTCATTACATGCAGATGACATGATACTATATATATAATAGAAAACCCTAAAGACTCCACACAAAAACTACTAGGACTGATAAAGAAATTCAGCAAGGTAGTAGGATACAAGATTAACATACAGAAATCAGTTGCATTTCTTTACACTAACAATGAAATATCAGGAAAGGAATATAAAATAATAATAATAATAATAATAACTTTTAAAATCACACCAAAAAAAAAAAAATACTTGAGAATAAACCTGACCAAGGAAGTGAAAGACTTATATGCTGAGAACTATAAAACATTAATAAAGGAAACTGAAGATGATTCAAAAAATGGAAAGATATTCCATGCTCTTGTATTGGAAGAATTAATATCATTCAAATGGCCATACTGCCCAAAGCAATCTACAGATTTAATGTGATCCCTATCAAATTACCTGTGACATTTTTCACTGAACTAGGACAAATAATGCTAAAATTTATATGGAACCATAAAAGACCCAGAATTGCCAAAGCAATCCTAAGGAAAAAGAACAAAGCAGGAGGCATAACCCTCCCAGACTTCAGACAATGCTACAAAGCTACAGTAATCAAAACGGCGTGGTATTGGCACAAAAACAGACATATGGATCAATGGGACAGAATAGAGAGCCCAGAAATAAACCCACACACCTACAGTCAATTAATCTTCAACAAAGGAGGCAAGAATATACAATGGGAAAAAGACAATCTCTTCAGCAAGGGTGTTGGGAAAGTTGGACAGCCACATGTAAATCAATGAAGTTAGAACACACCCTCACAACATACACAAAAACTCAAAATGCTTTAAAGACTTAAACATATGGTATGACACCATAAAACTCCTAGAAGAGAACATAGGCAAAACATTCTCTGACATAAATCGTACCAAGTTTTCTTGGGTCAGTCTTCCAAGGTAGTAGAAATAAAGGCAAAAATAAACAAATGGGACCTAATTAAACCTAAAAGCTTTTGCACAGCAAAGGAAACCATAAGCAAAATGAAAAGACAACCCACGGAATGGGAGAAAATATATGGAAATGATGCAACCGACAAGCGCTTAATTTGCAAAATATACAAACAGCTCATGAAACTCAACAAAAAACCAAAAAGCCCAATTGAAAACTGGGCAGAAGAACTAAATAGATATTTCTCCAAAGACAACATACGGATGGCCAACAGGTGCATGACAAGATGCTCAACATCGCTAATTATCAGAGAGATACAAATCAAACCTACAATGGGGTACTACCTCACACCAGTCAGAATGGCCATCATTAAGAAGTCTACAAATAATGTGCTGGAGAGTCTGTGGAGAAAAGGGAACCCTCCTACACTCTTGGTGGGAAATGTAAGTTGGTGCAGCCACTATGGAAAACAGTATGGAGGTTCCTCAAAAAACTAACAACAGAGCTGCCCTGTGATCCTGCAATCCTACTCCTGGGCATACATCCATACAAAACTATAATTCAAAAAATACATGCACCCCAATGTTCATAGCAGCACTATTCACAATAGCCAAGGCATGGAAACAGCCTAAACGTCCTTCAACAGAAGAATGGATAAAGAAGATGTGGTACATATATACAATGGAATACTACTCAGCCATTAAAAAGAAGGAAATAATGCCATTGCAGCAACATGGATGGAACTAGATATTATCATACTAAGTGAAGTAAGTCAGAAAGAGAAAGACAAATACCGTACGATATCACTTATATGTGGAATCTAAAAGATGACACAATTGAACTTTTATGAAAGAGAAACAGACTAATAGACATATAGAACAGACTTGTGGTTGCCAAGGGGGAGGGGGTGTGGTAGTCCAAAGACAGGAGTAGACCAATGACCCATGTTGAAGACAGTTCAGCAGAGAGAGGAAATTCTCCATTACTGGGTTTTTTGGTTCTATTTAGGCTCTCAACAGATTGAATGAGACCCACCTCCATTGAGGAGGGCAACGTGCTTGCCCCTGCCTAGTGACTCAAATGTTAATTTCATCCAGAATCACTCTTACAGATATACCCAGAAATAATGTTTAACCAAATAACAGGACACACTGTGGCCCAGTTAAGTTGACACATAAAATTAACCATCACACCATCCCAATTCCAGAAGTTTAAAAATGAAAAGAATTTGTCTTCATAATTAGTAAAATTCTTTTAATGGCTGACAGTGACTGAAAACCTATTTAATCAGACCAAAATGTTAAAGGATCTGTGCAATATTTGGAACATACCCAATTATTTATGGTTTACCTGAAACTGAAATTTAAATGAGCATCCTCTACTGTATCTGGCAACCCTACTACCATCATGTATATCAGAATGAATGATAATTTGAGTTAGGAAATTAGATATCTTTTGATAGCCTATATATATGTATAGGATATATATGTATCCTGTGTTGTGGTGGAAATGCATTGGGGATAGCAACAATTAATTCTTGTTGTTAATGAGTTAACATTTGAAAAGGAAGTTGTAAGATTATCGAATTCTCCACTTTAGACCGACCCCCAGAATTCTAAGGACTTTTGATATCCAGACTTCCAGTTCAGAGTGAAATAACAGAAGTGAAATTCTGGCTTCCTCCAACCCGAACAAATGGTTTGAACTCATAAAATCATAACGTTTTAAAGCTATAAGTGATATTAGGAACCATTATTTGATTAAAACTACTCTTGTGCTTTTAAATGAAAAATTGCTGGTTTTAAAGAAGAAAAGTTATTAAGATGATCTTTCAGTTCTGCCGCCTGACATTCGATAAAGCAGAACGTCTAAGTCTTCCTATCAAACAGCTATAACCATGCTGTCAAGTACGACTTTTAAAACCTGTCAAACAGACATTAGTTCCCCTTCTTAAAACATCTAACTTTGAAGCTGTCTAACTTGTCCTGAGAAAATGAAAAGCATAAGTTCATTTTATGAAAAATTACCTAGATAGAGGGACTTCTTCCTTAAAAAGTACTTCTGAGAAACTAGAGTTAAAACCATTTTAATTATTACATTTCTAGGAAAAACTAGTTGTGAATCTTGCTGATTGGAACGACTCTATTAGGTATATCTTACTAAATAATTGAATGGTTAATATAATTATCATCTTTTTTTGTAAGGAATCAAGAGCATAACACTTCTTTGGTTTTATCATGATCCATAAAATTGTCAGCTCTCCATCACTTCATGAATTAATAAATGTCTTAGGATGGTGGATACTTCTTGAGTTAGGGCTAAAAATAAGAAAAGGCAGAGTAGTTGAAATGTCATCTTTATAAAAGCTGCTCTTTGCTCTTCTTCGAATGTCATTAAATGGCTAAGAAATAGTCCACAATGCCTCAAGTAGCTTTCTTTTGCAGCCAAAATGGAGCCCAGCTGTGAATGGCAGAGCACATCTACCTCTCCTGTTCTTTCAGCTCTGCATGACCAACGGTGATGATAAGTGACATCCTTGGGGTATGAAGAAATAGAACACAAGGCTCTGGAATACATGAGGCATGCTCTGTTTGTATCAGAGGCTCCGTTTAAATCAAAGTGGAGCAGAGCATCAAATAGCCTGTTACGGGGTCTGGCAGCATGGCTTCTCAAATCTATGCTGGTTAAGTTTTCCAGAGCTCCCAAATGGATTTCATTATCTTGGGGAATATATGTGAAAGCAGAAGAATTGAGCCACTGTTTGAGTGAGCACCATGTTACAACGAGTAAAAGACAGTGTTAACATTCAGTTCAGCAAACCAAGCAGCTGTGATGCAACTGCACAACATCACTGCAGTAATGGGTGTTGTTTATAGGAGGATGTAGTAAATGACTGCTTATGGACGCCCACAGATTAGTAAACAGTTAGAGGTTAGCATCCAGCTAAGTTCTAAATGCCATCCATGTATGTAGCTTTTTCAAGTAGAAACAACTCTTTTTCAAGGCAACCCATAAGAGCATCTGAAGTCAGTGGCATACTTATATGCTCTTATAATATAAAAGCAGTCAACCTTATGGAACCTAAATTTTATTTTTACAAAGGAAATTTATTTTTGAATCATGATTTATCTTGTATTAAAACATTTTCTGTGACAGCGAGCTGCCCCAGAACCCCACTAAAAATATTTATTTTCGGGAATCCATGTTTACAGTTCTTGTTTTATTTTCTCATTTTTATGTTTAGTTCTTTAAAAGAAGATAATTTATGTTGAAATTATTTCAGTATTTGAGGAATCCATGGGTAGCAGCAAATAGAATTCAAAGAATTAAATTTGTCTAGCGTATATTTGAATTTTTATAATTGCAGAATATTTTGATTAACTTGTCACAGAAAATATTCCATGTAACCCCCCTGAAGATAATAATTCAGTTACACTTTTCTGCAAAACAATCATTTTCATGGGTAGAAGAGTAAGAGATATTCTCTCAATTTTGACTAGAAATATTTCTGTCAATAAATAACAGTGCCCTACACTTCATAGGCCTTCTCTATATTTTTCTTAAATGAATCAGTGAAGAAGAACCATCAGACAAAATGATGATCTAAATAACATCTCCCAAGTGGCATTACTACTGGTATATGAATCATACATTGAAAGAACTGACCTCCTGCTACAGATGGTATTTTTTGAGTCCCCAGTGAGTTCTGTTTTGAAAGTCCAAATCATTATCATATGGGTAGGGAGGATAATACGGTACTCAGTTTACAAAAGAGGAAAGAGAAGAACTTTAAGTCACTTTGATCAATTCAAGCTCTATGCATCATGCTCTGTCAATGCACACTCCATGTGGCAGCCCCAGATGAATGCTAATCCTTCCATTTTAAAAAGGTTACATGGCATGTTAGCTTCATGACTTCCATTAAAGCCAAAGGGAGTTATACCATTACCATACTTTGGAAAGAATGCTCTCTAATGCTATTGATTTTGATCTTTTGAACTCAAGCTCTGATGCCCGTGTCCATTGACAAGTACCCTGCCTAGTTCTTACAGGATTCTGTGCTACTGAAGTGCTGGATTAGCAAGTATGTCCCTTTTTCAAATTAATCAGCTTGTCTATCTGAGACAAATGTTTTTATCTTAATACTCTTAGAAATGCCACCTTTCAAACTTATTTTCCCTAGTTAGAGTATACAGTTCAGAACTGCCAACCATGGGTTTTGCGGAAGTGAATGGAAGGCTCAGTTCAGGAAGAGCGAAGCCATTGTGACATGGTCAGATTTGTACTGTAGGAAGTGCAGTATGTCTGAACAGTAGCTATCTGATTAGGAAATGTGGGTGGCAGGGCAAGACAGAAAGCAGAGGTACCATTTGGAAGGCTGCTGAAGATATCCAGGCTGCAGATAATGGCAGTGGACTAGGGTATAGGTAATAGAGATGTAGGGAAAATGAAGGAATTCCAGTGATGCTTACATTGTAGAATTGACATGGTTCAGGCTTGTAAAGCAACTGAGTGAAAAGGGGAGTGTCATTAACCGTAAGATAATGAGGATTGGTGGGCTATATAGCAAACTGGAGGACCCAACCAGTGGAGACAGCAGCAACTCAGGTTCAGCCATTTACTCCCAAGCAGGAGTTTAGAACCAGTGCTGTCATTCCTTCCAATTAAAAAAAAAAAAAAAGCTGTATATTTAAATATTGATGTGAATCTTCCAGTTTTTAGGTATTAGGACCATTGTGTAGGCATCATGGAAATTTTCTGGAAGCTAAATCTGCCCATGTGCTGCCATTTGGCAGCCATCCTCTACCTTTGTCCCTAGCACATGATTGGGACTCAATAAATCAGAATGTACATTGGCTGGATGAATGAATAAATGAATGAATGGAATACAGTGGCTCTAAGGTTTTATGTGGTCTCAGGTGCTTGTAATTTTTTTTTAAGATTTTTTTTTGATGTGGACCATTTTTAAAGTCTTTATTGAACCTGTTACAATATTGCTTCTGTTTTATGTTTTGGTTTTTCGGCCGCAAGGCATGTGGGATCTCAGCTCCCCGACCAGGGATCAAACCCACACCCCCTGCATCGGAAGGTGAAGTCCCAACCACTGGACCGCCAGGGAAGTCCCAACTGGTGTTTGTAATTTTAAAACTGAGCTTATATTAGTACATGTTTCAAGCTAACTGCATTCGAGGGAAAATTCCTGTTTGACAGGATGAAGGTTAAATAGTCTTAAAGGTTTCTTCACATAAAAATTGTGTTTGTATTTTATATTTACCATCTTTTTATTCTGGTTTGCTGATGCAATTTTCTATTTGTAACAGGTATAAATGACGAATACTGAACAGCTGCTACCAGGATTCTCTTAGAAATAACTTTTTAGATAATACATAAACCACTTTTAGGAAAACTTTCAGGATTGAAATAAAAGGAGAAAGAAACGAAAAGGCTAAGGAAGAGGCCAGAAACTAAGATAGTGAGGGAATTTTTAAAATTTTACTTTCTTCAGAATTAAACTCAGGCATTGTTGATATACATTTCTTTTTCTAATATATATCTCTGAGGATAAAAATGTTCCAAATACTTCTTTACCTGCATCACCCATATTCTAGTATCTAGAACTTTCATTGTCCACAATCTCCATGAAACCAAGCCCCTTTGCCTCCCCTCTACCTCTGCAATGTCCTCATCACGACATATGTGTTTACTGCTAATGATATCTGATCTATAATCAGTACACTCTGCTCAATATTATGTAACAACCTAAATGGGAGAAGAATTTGAAAAAGAATAGATACATGTATATGTATAACTGAATCACTTTGCTGTACACCTGAAACTAACACAACATTGTTAATCACCTATACTCCAATATAGAATAAAAAGTTAAAAAAATAATAAAATCAAATCAGTACACCTAAAAAGAATCTTCAACTATTGACATACATCATTAAAGGGTCTCATCTAGTGACAAAAATACTGAATGAACAAGAACAGCATGAAGATTAGACAGGCTTATGCTTTGCAACCAGAATTTATAGAGCATGTTATATGTACTACTTTATTTCACCTTTATAATTTATTCATCACAACAAACCTGTTGGGAGATTTGAGCCCCATTTTACAGAAGAAGGAGGGGACAGTCACAAAGATTAAATGACCCCAAACCTACAAAAGCCACATAGCTTTTATTCCGCAAGACCTAATATAACTCCATGTATCCTGGTATTTTCCCTTCCCTGCTACGAAAATGATTCTGAATGGTAATGTGTCAAGTCTTCTTCAAAGAAAAATGGTGCTCTTATTGAAATATATATAGTGTGTGTGTATATATATATATATACACTCTTATTACTGCCATCATTTGAAATGATTTTGTTGATAGTCAATTTTGATATTAATTTTCCTTAAGTTTCTTCATCTACATTTTCATTACATACATTTTGGTTAAAAATAGTTAATTCTCTTCAGACAAATAAATCAAGAATTACTTGTTCTAACTGACTCATGTATATAAATTAAGAAATTACTTCATCCATTTAACTCATTCTGTGTCTGTATGTCAGCTCAAAATGGTTAAGTTTATAAAATTATAGAATATTTGATTAACAGGTGCATCAAAATTTGCTATTCCTCATTGAGTTATTCTACAAATTAGGGTTCTCATAGTTTCAGTTCCCTCTTCCTTTCTATTTATTATATTTATATAGGGTGACCATATAATTTATTGCCCAGACTGGTACACTTTGAGAGTGAAAGGGACAAGAAAATAAGACAACAGGACTAAATAGACCGAGATGTGTGATGACCCTAGAATGAAGTCACATCAGACCAAATGAATATAATTGTTTCCCTTTACCTAAACTCAACAGGATCAATACAAGATGGTTCTCAGCATTGCTGGTCTCAGGAAATAAAGTGTCACAAAACTTTAATTTCACCGAGGCTTAGTCACCTTCTCTAAACAGTCTCAGCTATTTGGGTATTTTTGTCATTGGAGGACAGCAATGTCACAGTATAGGTCTGAGATACAGAGTGTATAAAACACATTTTTCTTTGAGGATCAAGCTGATAGCTTTCTCCCAAGGGCTAGACCAGAGCAAAGTCATAAGCAGTATTTCTTGTACTTCTTCTCATAGCTGAGGACCAGTAGATGATTTCTAGATGCCACCGCAGACCCACTGAATTAGAAACTCTAGGAAAAGCCCTTAGAGCCGGAAATCTTAACCAAATCCATATGTGATTCACAGTCACACTACATGTTGAGAATCACTGATTTATATTAAATACAAATGCTAAAATTATGTGATGTAATCCCTAACTGCTATCTTCTTAGCCCTTTCCTTGGCTTATTTGAAATCTTAACAAGTGTCAAAACTCTCCACCAATTTGCATTTTATTCATAAATTTGGGTTGAATTAAAGGATGTTCAGGCTTTCTAGAATTCTTTCTTTCCCAGTGGCTCTGTCTCTCCCACTCCATCTTTTCAGTCCTCCTCCTATTTTTCTTGTCTTCTTTCTCTTTTAATAAGAAATAAATGGATCATCATGAGATTTTTCTCTCCATGCCTGATAATTTTTCCTCATTATCTCTACCAGAAAAAGATAAGTGTATTAAATAAATATTAATACAAATATAAAATGGAAAAGTGACAATACACACTCCTTTCCCCAACTAAAAGGTACTCTCCTAAGCATTTTTATCTATTTGAATTGAAAAATGAAATCCACTCTCCTGGTTACTTTATTCATTTGCATGTAATGCTGTAGGAAATCTGTTGGTTACAGATTTCAGGGCTCTAGTCTCAGTGGCCTTTCCACCTGGCTTTGACAGTATTCCTTACAACAAAGCATCATAAGACTTGAGGGCAAGATCTCTGCTAATTCATCGTTGTATCCTGAATAGCTCCTAGCAGAATGTCTTGTACAGGGAAGACACCCATTAATATTTGTCAAATGAATGAACAGAGGAAAAGCAAAACCTGGACTTTTTCTTAACTTGTCACACTGGGCTCAGGAGTGAATCCGACACATAAAGAAACCCTTTCATGGTATAAGTGACAATAATAACCCCTGCCCTGTGTGGCTTTGTAACAATATTTTTAACAACGAAGTTCAATCTTATAAGTGTTATGACTTGGATAATAAAAGAGAATGTTTTGTAGAAAGAAATAATTTGAAATATTGCCAGGAAACTTATGGACTGGTTGTTGTTTTTATTCCCTGAGTCTCTGAGAGGTTGGGTGGTATATACTTAGGAAGCTTTGAGAGGTATGATTAACAAGTGTTTATTGAGTCCTTTCTGTTTGCAAGGTACTATTTGAAAACGGCATTAGCCAATTTAAAAGAGATAAAGTACATGACATTTCCTTCCTCTGTAGAATGCAACCTTGATGGAAGGCAAGATTCAAAGCACAGTTAGAGAACTATATAAGACTGTGTACCACAAAATGCTAAACTGAATGTAATTAAGCACATTTTCCCATAATGATTCCAACTACAAGGAGTTAGAGGGGGAAAGACTGATGTTGGCTGCAAATATAACAAAGCATGCCAAAATTAATTGAAGATAGAATACACAGAATTTTGGGACTTCCCTGGTGGCGCAGTGGTTAAGAATCTGCCTGCCAATGCAGGGGACATGGGTTTGAGCCCAGGTCTGGGAAGATCCCACATGCTGTGGAGCAACTAAGCCTGTGCGCCACAACTGCTGAGCCTGTGCTCTAGAGCCCATGCTACACAACAAGAGAAGCCCGCGCGCCGCAACGAAGAGTAGCCGCCGCTCACCGCAACTAGAGAAAGCCCGCGCGCAGCAATGAAGACCCAATGCAGCCAAAAATAAATAAATTTAAAAAAATAAAAAAAGAATACATAGAATTTCACAGTGTAAATTCTGTGTAAATTTCACCCAGAATTTCATAGAATATCATAGGGGTATTTCCCCAAAAGATTTTTTTAGCTCAAATTTTCCTATATAAAATCATGAGCAAATGTGATCCTAAATCATAATCTTTCCTTGTATGTTACTTTGAAGAACAGTCTATTTTATGAATTTAGGACAGGCTACCACAGCTACCTAAAAACAAACAAAACAACTTTGTGTTATACAATATGATTTCCTTTAAAAATGTGTTTGCTGACAATATTTGTACTGAATCCCTTTAGTTTAAAGATATAAACAGAACAGGACACAGTCTTTTTAGTGGAGTTGTGATGGCAGGAAGTGCCAGGCAAACTGTGACTTGAACGGTTTTGTTTCTGTGAAGTCCTCCTAGTGTCCACATCTTTTCCTGAGATGAACTCTGTGGGGATACACAAGCTCTTGAAAGATAAGTGTTTGGACTTTAGGAAAGAAATTTTAAAAGTAAAAATCTCAGGTTAGGTTGGTACTCTTTTTTTTTTTTTTTTTAATCATTTAGGTTTTATACAGATTTGAAATTTCCATTTGGCCTCTATTTTAAATCCTCCCGAAGTGGTAGTACGTCTCCTCACCTCCTACAACTCTATACTCATAAATATTGTATTTCTTGGAAACACCTTGATCTCAGAGCAAAGAAAAGCAGATAGCATCCCAGGGCTGACTTCTCCCAGAAGACTCCTGCTTTTTTTTTTTTTTTTTTTTTTAAAATTTCTTGCCAACCTCGTTTTCTGTCCAAAGGAGAGTTACTTTTTAGAGGGGAAAGAGCAGAAGCAAAAGACTGAATAAGTTCAAAATCACATCTCTACCTGCTTTTTTGCATTTAGTTAGTAATATCTCAGTGCTATAGTCTTCAACAATGTAGATATTTTAAAATATAACTATTAAAAGACTTTTGCATTGAAGTATTAAACCGCTTATCAACAGCCACTTTAATTGTGCACGTATTAGAGGTATCTAAAAAGAAGAGAACTTTGCATTGAGGAAAAAAATTAAAATTTACAATTTCTAGCATTTAATGTAAGTGATAAATGCATCATCATAATAATAGAAATAATGTAGTCTTTAAAAAATACTTTAGAAGTAAAATAGACGGAATGAAGAAAAGTGGAGAAGTAAAAGGAAAGAAAACTTACGATAGTTTTATCTTCATGAAGTTAAGTCAGTAATGGGAATAGTAAGTCAGTAATAGTAACAGTAAATAGTAATAGTGATAATGAATCAGTGAACTTGTCATGTGTCATTCTGGTCACATCACCAGCCCCATTCTTTCTCCTTCCAAAGAAAGGATTTAGAAGCCATACTTTCTGAACTGCATTTCATGAAAGGACCCCAGTTAAATTGGTTAACAATTGAATAGGACAACAGGTGGCTCACATAAATGGGGAATTAACTATCATCTCCTGTGCTACTAAGCAGATGGCACTGTCAGATCATCCATCCATGTGAGTAAGGATGAATTGTCAGCAACGGAAAAAAGTGAAATCATGGAGGGGAAAGTTTGGAGTTTGTTGGGCTTAGAGTTGTTTCTGAAAAAAACAAATGAAATGGGCTAGAGAGAGAGAGAGAGAAATGAACTTGGAATACTATAAAAACCTACTGTCACTTATAATTTATATTAGTTTTACAACAATTCACTGTCTCTATAAAGACACTAGGCTCTCATGCTCATTTTAAATGCTGATGAAGTATTTTACTATATATCTATGATCTTCAACTTAATTACTGCCCCACTGGATTGCAAAACTTAAACTTTGTTATGCACACATGCATCCACGTGTGTGTGTATATGAATAAATAGATGTATATGTGTGTGTGTGTATATATATAAAGATAGATAGATGTATAGACATAGATGTCTTTCTCACAAGCATAAGCTAAAGAGGGAAATGACCATGACAACATTTATGTGTTCATTACCAAATGAGTCAGACTTTTTGTCTTGACCATGGTCTCTTGTCAGTGTTGTCTGTTTTTCTTCTACCATTAGTCTAAAAGCTCTCTGAGGGTAAAGACTGCATTTCACTCAGGTTGATCTCCCCCTACCCTCAGCGCTTAACCTATTAATGGCACAAACCAGGCACTCAGTAAATGTTTCATGAATTAAACTAAATTGTCTTCTTTATCTTCCCCTTCAACAAGATGGAGGTAACAAACGGTAATATATTGAGGGGAGGGAGGTACAACCATCCGAAGTAGCAGAAGCAACAGAAGACAGTCATTCAAATATCTTCTAGAGCTAAGCAGGCAACCTGGTCGTGAAGGGAGACAGTGATTAGAGTGGAGAGTGTGTCCTCTCTAAAGGGGACCGTGGCCAGCTCCAATTGATTTCCTACAGAACCCAACACTGCCAAAGCTTCTAAGTTTTCCAAAGAAGCGAACCATTCCATTGTTTATGTATAAACTTCTGATTTTTAAATGTTGGCAAACGATTTGAAGTATTTTTTAAAACACTGCACCTGACAAACAAAAGAGTTCTGTGGCTTACCTGCCACCCTGGGGCTGACCGTTTCTGACCTCACTTAGGGAAATGAGAAAAGCTGACCGAGAGGGTCAAGATGGTCATTAGCCAGCACTGCTGGCCACAGGCAGGTGCTCATAGACTAGAATTCTTCACCTTGCTGTCACTTGGCTACAGGATGATGGTGTTTACGACATTTGAGCAAGGAAATAAATATGTCCATGAAGATTTGTCAGTCTGTGTGTATTCTCGTAATGGCCGAAAATCAGCTGTCTCTTATTTGTAGTTGTGGTTTGGTTGCAGAAACTCTGGGTTGGGGAGTATTTGTGGTTTAAGAGCTTGGAAACCTCAATGTAAGTGAACACAGGAATTGTTCAGGAAGGAGACTTATGGGTGAGGCAGGAAACCAGGATGCCACCTCTCGCGGCACCTATCTGGAATGCAAACAATGCTCCTCGTTACCTGCCCAATATTTCCTCTCAATTTCAATGATTTGATGAAGAAAAATAAATACTGTTTCCCTCAGCTCCAAGAGAAGGCAAAAATCCTCTTATGGCCATATTTAGAGGGGAAAAAAGAAAAAAAGAAAAGAAAGACAGCCAAAATAATCATTAAAGAGCTTGAGGCTAAAGTCAGTTTTACTTTATTCTTTCATCATTCACCCTAGAATGGTTTTATAGGATGTTTTGAAAGAATCTGAGATGAAGAGAAATCATATAGAATCTCCAACTGTTAGAAATTGTTTAACAGAATATTTCTAAGACATTCAGTGGCTGGCCCTTAGAGGTCATGATATAAGGATACTTTAAAAAGACATCTGGGGGACTTGCCTGGTGGTCCAGTGGTTAAGACTCTCTGCACTCTCAATGCAGGCAGCAGGGGTTTGATCCCTGGTTGGGGAACTAAGATCCCACATGCCACATAGCATGGCCAAATAAAAATAAAAATAAAATAAAATAAATCTGGGAAACTGGGCATAGGGGGATAGGAGGAAGTGAAGATGATGATCTTGAGTCTCCAGTCTGCTCCCTGCCAGCCTCCTGCTTCCCTCTCTCACCAATGTGTACCTAACCTCCAGCCGCCCCACATGTCTTACTTTTCCAGAAACATAACACACCCCTTTTGGACTCACAGACTTTGCATGCATGTGTCTAAGACTTTTCTCTACCTGGAAACTCCTTTCTTCATCTTTCAAAACCTGTATCCTAAAAGCATTGACAAGAGACAGAATGGGGTAGTGGTTTAGAGTTCAGACTCTGGAGCTATACTGCCTGGGTTTTTTCTCCATCTGCATCCCTTACTAGCTGTGTGACCTTGTCCCTCAGTTTCCTGTCCTTACAATAGAGGTGATGATAGTAGAACCCACCTTACAGGGTAAGTTTGAAGTTTAAATTAATTAGCTGACATAAAGTACTTGGAAGAGTTCTAGCCATGTAGTAAACACAGAGTTGTGCTAACTGTTGTTCTTCTCTCTCCCATCCCCTTCTCTGTGAAGCTGGCCGCCAGCCCTAGGCCAAAGGAGGTTCATAGCACTGTCAGGCACCTGCTTTCCAAAACAAACCTTTCACCTTATTATTTGACCTTTTACTCACAAATACTTAACATGATGTTTTATAATATCTACTTACACATCCTCCTAAGCTGTGGGCTACTCAGGCCACAAACAAGTTTATATTCCTTTGTTGTATATATTATCCAGAACTTATCCCAGTGCCTAACACATAACACACACTCAAAATAGATCAGCTTGATGAACGAATGAGTAAGTGTGTGCATAGGAGTTTGATTCTCACATTCTTTCATGCCTTGCGTTTAGATTAAATACGCACTGGAATGAGTGCTGTGTTTTTTGGTTTTGACTTGATATTTATCATAGAATGGGGTGCTCATATCTTTTCCAGAGTGATATCTCTACTGGGTAAAATATTAGTTTATGTTAACATTCCACACACTTCCATTAGTAAACTAACTCTCACAATTTTACATACACTATTATTACACACTTTGCTATAAGCTTATAATATTGATGCGATTGACACTAGTTTTCTAGAGTAGAAGAGTATCATTAGGACCTTATCTCCCAAACACAACCTTGCTCTGTCTCAGTTCAGACTGATGGAGGAAGCAGATAGCAACTTTACTTCCATGAGATCAGTAAATTTGACCACAATGTAGGTGAAATAAAAAATGAATAAAATCCTAGCAACTTCACTTACTTTACTTCTATGAGATCAGTAAATCTGACTACAATGTAGGTGAAATAAAAAATGAATAAAATCCTCACAGCAAAGGAAACCATAAACAAATGAAAAGACAACCCACAGAATGGGAGAAAATATTTGCAAACTAAGTGACCAACAAGGGATTAATCTCCAAAATATACAAACAGCTCATGCAGCTCAATATCAAAAAAACAAGCAACCCAATTAAAAAATAGGCAGAGGATCTAAATAGACATTTCTCCAA
Organism: Balaenoptera acutorostrata; assembly: GCF_949987535.1. Classification (NCBI taxonomy): domain Eukaryota; kingdom Metazoa; phylum Chordata; class Mammalia; order Artiodactyla; family Balaenopteridae; genus Balaenoptera; species Balaenoptera acutorostrata. The sequence goes on along the minus strand of NC_080077.1, from coordinate 38,229,086 downwards.
AGAAGACCTACAGATGGTCAAAAAGCACATGAAAAGATGCGCAACATTACTAATTATTAGAGAAATGCAAATCAAAACTACAATGAGTTATCACCTCACACCGGTCAGAATGGCCATCATCAAAAAATCTACAAACGATAAATGCTGGAGAGGGTGTTGAGAAAAGGGAACCCTCCTACACTGTTGGTGGGAATGTGAATTGGTGCAGCCACTATGGAAAACAGTATGGACATTCCTTAAAAAACTAAAAACAGAGCTACCATATGATTCAGCAACCCCACTCCTGGGCATATATCCAGAGAAAACCATAATTCGAAAAGATACATGCGCCCCAGTGTTCACTGCAGCACTATTTACAATAACCAGGACATGGAAGCATCATGTCCATCATGACCATAAATTTCCATCAATGGAGGAATGGCTAAAGATGATGTGGTACATATATACAATGGAATATTACTCAGCCGTAAAAAAGAATGAAATAATGCCATTTGCAGCAACATGGATGGACCTATAGAGATTGTCATATTGAGTGATGTAAGTCAGACAAAGACATATCATATGATATCATTTATATGTGGAATCTAAAAAATGGTACAAATGAACTTATTTACAAAACAGAGTCACAGATGTAGAAAACAAACTTATGGTTACCAAGGGGGAAAGGGAGATTGGGGTTAAAATATATACACTACTATATATAAAATAGATAACTAATAAGAACCTTCCGTATAGCACAGGAAACTCTACTCAATACTCTGTAATGACCTATGTGGGAAAAGAACCTAAAAAAGAGTGGATATATTTATAGGTATAACTGATTCACTTTGCTGTACAGTAGAAACTAACAGAACATTGTAAATCAGCTATACTCCAATAAAAATTAATTTTAAAAAAAGCCCACGGGGGGTGGGGGAAGGAATAAATAAAATCCTAAGTGGCACTTCTCCTGATGCATATTTTATGACTTTTTTTTCAAGGAAGGTGCTTGGCCATCAATAGAAAATTTTAATTCTGAAAAGATGACTCAGAACAGACTATATTATATTCCTGTACATCATTGGCCTATTTTAATAAGCATACACATAAAGGATAGACTTTTCTTACCATTATTGAATTCCTGACTTAAATCTAAAAAACTCTTACTTGCATTAAATCAAAAGGCACTTAGAAAAATTTAGAAAACACCGTTTTATGCCAGAAAAAGTTTGACCAAGCATCGTTAACTCTATTTTTAATTAGAAATAGCTCATTTAATATTATCCAGATTCTACTTCTTTTAAAATAATTCCTCATTAGTTTGTTGTTATTCACTTGGTCATCTTCTTTAGTGACATAAGGGTGTCAAGGTTAAGGAACTGGAAATTTAGTCTAAGAGATTAAAGGATTGTGAATCATTTACCTTGGAGAAGAGGTAAAGAAAACAAATAGTATTAAAAACAAGAGGTGAACATTGTTTTAAATTATATACAGAATAGATTGGACAGAGTGAAATAATCATGAGTGTAGATGTATATATTCAATATAACCAAAATTATACAGTTGACCCTCTCTCTCCACAGGTTTCACACCCACCGATTGAACCAAACATGGATTGAAATTTCACGGTTTTGCATTTGGTTGGTTGAATCCCTGGATGTGAGGCTCATGGATAGGGAGGCCCACTCTATTCATTGTGCCACACCATTTTATATAAGGGACTTGAGCATTCGCAGATTTTAGTATCCACGGAGTTCCTGGAAGCAATCCCCCATGGATACTAATGGACAACCAACTGTATATAGGTATATATACTAACAGAAATTTTGGTCTCCTTTCCCCTGGATGTTTATAATATAATGAGATTTGCTAAGACAGCTTAAGTGTGGCTCTCTCTCGAGGCATACATCTGGACCAAACTGGACCTGCCATTCTTTACTGAGATCCCCATAATGTGACTAGGACACAAGATTGGGGGAATTTTGAGTGCTTTACCATAAGTACAGTTTAGAAAATAAATTATTTCTTTATCAACTTAAATTTCTACAATATATGTTGGCTTCACTGAATTTCAGTATCACTTGCAGCTGCAGAAACAAGCAGTGGGTATTTCCACTACTATTTTTTACTTCTTCTTATTTCTTGGAACCACCATTCATTCTCAAAGTTTATATGAAGATTATTGTTTATATTTTAAAATAAAAATTCACCTCCTTCCCATAATTTATAGGTATTTTTGTTTGGTTATATAATTTGTGCTGAGTTTTCATTTGACTCAATCCATGTTATTGGAATAGATGAAGGTCTTCTTTACAGGAACACAATTTTTATGTGAAAACTGCTAGGAAGAAACAAATCCAGAATCAAGTACTAAAGGTTTCTTTGCATTAATTAAAATAGAAAAATTTCCCTTCCTTATTATTAGTAAAATAATAAAATGCAGCAGCAATTTATTTTAGATAAATTAAATCCACATAACTAACAGCAGTATTGCCTAACTTGAAATTTAGGTGTTCATCCTGTGGTAAAAATATTAAAAAAAACAAAATTATTCAAAAGATGGAGTTACCAGCCTGAAGATTACAAGGTAAATCTCTATGGAAATCTAATGCTTGAAGTCTAACGCCCATAAGGTAGCAGAGAATAGGAGAGGCTAAAAGTCAGTGGATCCTGACTTTCCACTATGTATAACTTACATATTGTATGGCTTAAAATTCTCTGAGCAGAACTTTTCTCACCTATAAAGAGAAGCTATTGAGGCAGATGATCACTAATGTCACTTTTAAACTTTATGAATATATGGATTAAAAGAAAAAAATTAAAAGTCTGGGGAAGATATAATCAAAATACCCAAAAGTAAGTAGAAATCTTAAAGAGCATTTGGCTTCAAACCATTTCCAACTATGTATGTCTGATGATGAGGACTGATGTTGTTATTATCTATTATTTGCATGAGAGGGTCTGGAGGAAAATCTCACTTTTGTGAGAACCCACTCCAAAAATGAGAGAAATAGGATAATCTTTGGGGAATTACACTGTCAAATCGACATGTTCAAGAGCTGAGAAATACAAAAGTCACCTAACAGAGAGTAGGTGGCTCTCATGTCAGCAGGACTGGCATGTAACTTTTTCAATGTTTCAATATATCCAAAGCATGAATGTGCAGTCGTGGAATTAATCAGCCTTGGAAGAATAGAAAAAAGAGAGTTAATGCACAAAAGGTGGCAGGGCCCCTGCAAGCATAATCCAGTGGGAAGTGAGAATGAGCTCTTTAAGTATTTCCATGTCAATAACAAGACCATTATGAGATGAATACATCAGGTTATCTTACCCTGATGCTATTAGACCTTCTATTCATCTGACTCCCCTTGTTCTGACTTCTGGCTCACCAAGCTACCTTCTGATTATAGGCTAGCATTTCATACATGTCTGCCTACTGGGAGAAAGTGCACTGAGTATTCATACTTTGAATATTTCCTGTGTCTACCACAGTGATTTCTTGTGGAAAACTAAAATGGGTTTCTGATTATTATTTGACTTCCCACGTGCTTGATCATAGGAAGATTATGCCAGTGTGACTATTCTAGTCTATAAAAGTGTATTTCTTATATAAATTAATAAATAAGTATTCCAATCTCATATGACATTAGTTACCATAAATTGACACTTGGGGCATGATAGGCCATAGATGTCAAGAAATGTCTGGTCATTCAAAGCAGAGGGCCAGATTTTAGGATGACACAGTTAATCAAGGCACTACCCAGTGAATTCCTACCCAGACCCAGCTGGCTTTTCTTTAGATGCTACTCCATCACCCTTTTTTTTTTTTTTTTAATACAGAGAGAAAACCCACCAAGAGAATCTAAATAATCTTGTTTTATTTAGGTCAGTACCCAGTAAATTTTGGAGTAAGAGGATGCCCAAATGTGACAGCACATTGAATATCTTTCAGGCTATATTTTGTTATCTTATTCTGAAGAGCGCTGACTTTTCATTTGTTTATTAGTTTTAATAGGCAATTGACTTGGTTGGATTCAAACTGCAAATCAAATTCTGTCCCTTGAGAAGTGGCTCAAATCTCCATTTGGTTCTTTTTTTTTTTAAATTACTTTTTATTGGAGTACAGTTAATTTACAATGCTGTGTTAGTTTCTGCTGTACAGCAAAGTGAATCAGTTATACATATACATATATCCACTCTTTTTTAGATTCTATTCCCATACTTTTATAGTTCTTTACAGTTTGGAGTCTGTCCTGTGCATGTGTGTTTCAGGGCACAGCCAGATATTTTGGCAGATTTATACACAGAATTTGGGAATTTTCCTCTCCGGTTATCTCCATTTTCGTATTCTCCCTTTATTTCCTAGCATCTGTGGTTGCCCTGCATTTTGTCATCTTGTTCTTTTGGCCAGAAACTCTGAGTTTTCATTAGAACTTTATATACTGCGTGCAATATGCCATTCCCTTCTTCTAAGTGTCAGCTCTTCTCCGTTTTTGACTACATTTTTTCCAGTGCCTTCAGGCTTTTTGTATTATGCCTTAAGTTTATAGTTGCTATGTGCAAAACTGTTGGTCTGGCAGAAGCTTATTGGCTATTTCAGAAACCAAAATGTATCTCTGTTCTTTTAATTGAAAGTATTCAATGCATAAGTTCTATTTTTTGTGAATTCTGATTACTTCTATAACCTATTCTCTGCTGCATCTTTCTGGGAAAGACTCTTCTTGCCTCATGCCTATATTTATGAACCTTGGTTTCCATCCTATGTACCACTGACAGATTATCCTCCTTGGTGCATAGCTATGGTCATGTTATTTCCTAAAGATTGTGTAAGAGAATGACTCTGCTCATGATATGCCCATCTTCAGAAGTGTTCAACATCTCTCCATTTCCTAAAGAATAAAGTCCAAGAGTGTGATGTGATGGATAGGACACAGCCTTTTGAGCCAAGTAAGTCTGCCTTTGAGTTCAAGATCTCTCACTGACCAGCTTTTTTGACCAAGCTTAGGCAAAATATTTATCTGAATATTAGTTTTATCATTTATTAAACAGGGAGAATAATATCTCAGAGAATCATTATGAGAATTGATTGATATGTTACAAATAAAATTTCTCTTAGTGCCTGGTACATAGTCAGTGCTTAGTGACTGGTAGCTACTTTAAAATAAGAGATATAAAAACAAAAATTCTTCCTCCTAGAATTAAGGTCTTTTTTCATCTCATTCCAAAGTAATTTCCTATCTATTCTCACAGTTAAAAAAAATTCATCTACACAATTCAAACCACACTGTTTTCTATAACCCAAACATGTCTCACACTTGCCCAACACAATAGCACTGTTCAAACCATTTTTTCCTTTTCTCAGTTCTACTTGATGAATTCCTAAATATCCTTCAAGGGCTAGCTTAAATATTATATCTACACCGAATTCTTCTATGATCTTCCTTCCTTGTAAATCTCTTCAGCTTATATTCCTTATTTACCTCTCAGGCTCTAGCTCATATTATAGTACTTCATAGGCATATGTTAGCTGCCTTATTTGCTGAATTATTAGCTCCTTCAGTGCAACGATTCGCTCATGTCCAGTATGTTTGTTAGACGAATGAACAAATAGGATATATGCTACTTATAAAAATCATGACTGGGATTATAAATTCTAAAACCTTAGTGTGGTTATACAAATAGTAATTATTATTTCTCTCTTGGTTTGAGTACCAGGTATTAGAAGAATTGTATTAAGGAGACATATTTATATGGGCTTAACAAAAGATTAAATTTTCTTCATATTTATAACTATCTATGGATGATTCAAATCACCAGCTGAACCTAAACATTCAAATGGGGAAGTCTAAGGGATACTTGGGCTTCAGGAACAGTCTAATTAAGACAGCTTTGGAGTGGGGACGGCAGAGAATGATTTGTTTCTTGCAGTTTGATGAATGAATCCAAAAGCAAATATTCTGTTCACAGTAATGAACGTAGGGAATAATAGGGCACAGTTTCTGCACAAGTTTATATTAGCAATAGCACCTGTTCACAAGTCTCTAATTCTTCAGTAGTTCTCATTGCATGACTCTGGTAGTAAGATATTAATATCTTATTTCAGATTGTTTGAATAAAGAACAAATTCTTCTGTTTTTTCTTTTTTGCATTTCCCTACAAATTACTTTTTTATGCCCGTGGTTAGATAGATAGATGTTCCTGCCAGTATATTTTGCTTTATAAGGTTGTTCTCCAAATAAGACAAGAGCCAATAAATCTAAAGTCCTCTTAAATGAATCTAAATTTTGAAAGGAACAAAGAGACTATAATTCCAAAGGATAACGATAGTTAGAAGCAGGGGAAACATGGTGGCTATGAGGAGCAATTCAAAGGTTATTTTAATGCCTTGATGAGTGGGGGGAAAAAAGCAGCTCATGAAAAGATGGTTTTGAGACTGTGGCAGGTCAAGATCATAGGCCCACTAAATGTGGAGTCAGAGATAAAAGTGGTTTATACATATATACATAAAGTATTTCTTCTGAATAGTTCATTGTGATGTTAATATACTAATCATCTTCTGGGCCAGGGTCTCTGTGTAAATAAGCATGCACCCCTATGTTCACAGCAGCACTACTGACAATAGCTAAGACATGGAAACAACCTAAGTGTCTGTCAACAGATGAATGGATAAAGAAGACGTGGTACATATATACAATGGAATATTACTCAGTCATAAAAAAGAATGAATAGGGGCTTCCCTGGTGGCGCAGTGGTTGAGAATCTGCCTGCTAATGCAGGGGACACGGGTTCGAGCCCTGGTCTGGGAAGATCCCACATGCCACGGAGCAGCTGGGCCCGTGAGCCACAATTGCTGAGCCTGCGCGTCTGGAGCCTGTGCCCCGCGACGGGAGGGGCCGCGATAGAGAAAGGCCCGCGCACCGCGATGAAGAGCGGTCCCCGCACCGCGATGAAGAGTGGCCCCCGCTTGCCGCAACTGGAGAAAGCCCTCGCACGAACCGAAGACCCAACACAGCCAAAAATAGATAAATAAATAAATAAATAAATAAAATCAAGTAAAACTTTAAAAAAAAAAAAAAAAAAAAAAGAATGAATAATGCCATTTACAGCAACATGGATGGACCTAGAGATTATCATACTAAGTGAATTAAGTCAGAAAGAGAAAGACAAATACCATATGATATCACTTATATGTGGAATCTAAAATACGACACAAATGAACATATCTACAAAACAGAAACAGACTCATAGATACAGAGAACAGACCTGTGGGCCAAAGGGGAGGGGTTTGGAGGAGGGAAGGATTGGGAGTTTGGGATTAGCAGATGCAAACTATTGCTATATATATATAGAATGGATAAACAAAGTCTTACTGTGTAGCACAGGGAACTATATTCAATATCCTGTGATAAACCATAATGGAAAAGAATATGAAAAAGAATTTATATATGTATAAGTGAATCACTTTGCTGTATGGCAGAAATTAACACAACATTGTAAATCAACTATACTTCAATAAAATTAAAAAAAAATAAAAATAAAATAAAATGCTGGTTTCCTCTTGATGAATTTAAAATTATAAGGCACTGTATCTAAAATTTCTACAACTTTTTTTAAATACAAAAAACTTTCTCTCCTCCCAAAAGTTCCTGGAAAGGTTTCCACATTAATCGTCACATTTAAAGAAGAGAATTACATTGCATATTTAGAACATGAAGATAAATTTATTTTCAATTTTTATTTATTACCTGAGGATCAAAGAGATATAACAAGTACCTGAGCTGGGGCTGGGAGGTGCATTTCCTCAGGTTTGCAAAGATTCTCAACCTGTGCCCTGTTAGCAATTATAATTCTATTCCTTTTAAAATGGAAGAAGAGGTTTTCTACCAAATAAATTGTTTTTCTATACTCCTTGGAAGCCAGTAGGACTTTTTGAAGATTGTGTGTAAAGAAATGGTTTTAACTAATTATGAGATATGTTTCTTCCATTTCTGCAAATTCCTAAGCCTCAAGTATCTTTGTTGTGAAACAGAATATTTCATTTTCACAGTATGGTCTCTAAAACAAATTTAATAGATACAAAAAGCATTCAGTTCTTTGACCTGGTAATTCCACTTCACTTGAGGAAAAGAATCCAAAATTCCTAAAAGAAGTATTTGTGCTTAGAGGGTAGAATGCATAGATTTTGCAAAGTCCTGTCCTGTTACAGAGGCTGATATCTCTGAAAAGCACTACTACTTTGGTGATGAGAGCATCAGTGAGATGCTAAGATGACAAACTAAAATCTGAGAAATGGTTTCGGTAGGGGAACAAGGAATCTGCACCAGCACATCCCCTGTAGGTATTGAATTGTACCTTCAAAACTTGCAGTATGAAAAATAATTGCTGGGGGAAAAAATGTATGATAATTGTCAGTGTTTCCTATCCCTTTTTAGATGAAAAACTGTCTTTGTGCTAGAACTGGGAATCAGGGTGACATCATTGCAAACAAATGGCTACAGAGTTAAGACCTGATTTTAAATCCTGATTCTGCTATTTAATTGTAATGTAGCCTTACATTTCTTAATATCCCTTGGGTTCCTAGACTACTTGTGAGGATTTATAAAAGTCAGTGCCTAGTACATATTAGGCACTCAAATAAATAATGTTAATAGGGCTTCCCTGGTGGTGCAGTGGTTGAGAATCCGCCTGCCAATGCAGGGGACACGGGTTCAAGCCCTGGTCCGGGAGGATCCCACATGCCGCGGAGCAACTGGGCCTGTGCGCCACAACTACTGAGCCCGCGTGCCACAACTACTGAACCCGCGTGCCACAACTAGAAGCCACCGCAGTGAGAAGCCCGCACACCACGCAGCAACAGAGACCCAATGCAACCAAAAATAAATAAATTAAAAAAAAAAAGTTAAAAAAAAATAATGATAATAAATGATGTTTTAAAACTGTCTGGCTCATTATAGATGCCTACCAATATCAGAGGCCTCTCCCTCTGATGTGAATGACAATGCACAGAAACAAATGACACAATACCATAGGCCCAGATGATTTCTGCAGGTTTCCACTCCTTCTCTGACCCACGAGACACAACTTTTTGGATAAGTATTGCCTTAGTATTTACTGAACCACCTCTATTCTTCTAACCATACAGGTACAACTCACATGCATGGTACCTCTATTTTTCAAAAATGCCTAACTTATATTTTATCCTTATTTTTGGTTTACAAACCTCATCCATAAAAATAACTAGTTTATTTATCCTGTAAGATTTATAGGTGAAATATTATTAACTTCATTTAAAACACGAGAAAAGCTGAAGCTCAAAATAGCAAACACAGCTATTCAGTGCTTGCTCTTGTGCCACATGGTAGCTTCAAATTCCCACTCTTCCAGAAGTGTCTAGGGTTATCATAAGGATCTTCAGTTTTATATGCTCCATAGGGGCTGGGACCTAAAAAATTCATAATTTGCACACAATTTAACATCAGCTATCAGTATAACACTAATATCTTTCATAAGCTAAGCTGAAGGGTTAAAGGTAACACAGACTGTTGGCCTGCCTCATATGGAAGACTAAGCTTTTTAGCAGTGTATATGGTCAAGTTAAATTTATTAGTCCCTAATAAAATAACGAGCTCAAAAGCTTGGAGGGGTTTTCACAGAATAAAAATAAATGAGCATGGCCTAGTAAGGCTAAAAAGATATTCTCTTAACTCCTGTTAAAGAAAACTAGCAACAATTTGCCAGAGGGAACAAAAACAAGCTTAGAAGCCATCTCCACAGAGGTAGTGAACTTGACACACAAAAAAATCTTGACACAATAAATAGGCAATACTTAGGGTTGCTATTTAAAGTAAAAGCCTTCTTTTAAATTTTTTTTCTTGACCTGCAAATCCTGTTTGTGAGTTAGCTATAAAACAGTGGTTCTCAGCTTTGGCTGCATATTTGAATCACCAGGGGAGCTTTAAGAACATAGTGAGACCTGAATCCTACTCTCAGAGACTCTGGTTTAATCCGTGAGGAATGCTATTGGGCATGGAGATGTTCTAAAAGCTGTTCAGGTGATTCTAATGTGTAGCCACGGTTGAAAAATCACCACTCTAAGGCACTTTCTGTGGAAATACATCGGTGGAATTCCAGGCTAATAGGCCACTAATATTTATAATGTATATATTACATTTTAGGGATCATATTATGTGACTTTACATAGTATAGTAACACTCTGTGGGTTAAGTGTCTTAGACAAAATGTGATTTACTGGCTTTTGTAACTAAAAAGTCTAGGGGGTACAGCAGAGCTGAATTCGAAATCTTGTAATCCATGTCTCACTTCTCTCCCAATCTTGGTTTCAATTTTTCTGGTTGGCTCCATTCTGAGATGAGGTGTCCTTTCAGAGCCAGAAGAGAAATCAGCAACTTTGGACCCTACATTCTCCTCACACTCTCATCTGTAAGAGAGTAAGGGTTTCTTTCTCAGACTCTGAGCAGAAGTCTCATTTGCTCTGAATGGATCAGAGACTATTCAAGATCCCAGAGCTGAGGCAGAACCCATCATTCACACCCAGACCTGTCTGATTATAGGGTTCATGCACTTTTTACTATACATCACTGCCTCAAGAAAAGATGATCAGTTTGATTGGGAGAAAATATTTCTCTCCAAATGAAGAATTTGAGAAATAAAGTGATCCCTAAATAAGGCTTTGCTTATATTTGAAAACCTCTCCCAACTCTGTGGCTGGAGACACTTCCGTCTCCTCACTGCTCTGCAAATCCTTGCCCTCCCTCTTCTTGCTCCAGAGCCAATTCTGTCCAAAAACCGGCCAGGACTGTGTCCTAGGCTGAGAACCTCAGGGACAAAAATAATAACCTGTACATTCATTGGTTCTAAAGTAATAATTTTCACATTTCTGTTTTATAATGCCTGTATTCATTTCCTGTGGCTGCCACTAAAAAATACGACAAACAACAGAAAATTATTCTCTTACAGTTCTGGAGGTCAGAAGTCTGAAATCAAGGTATGGGCAGGGCCATGCTCCCTCTGGGGACTCTAGGGAAGAATTCTTTCCTGCCTCTTTCCTCTCTGGTAGCTCCAGGTTTCCTTGGCTTGTAGAGGCATAACTCTAATCTCAGCCTTCATCTTCACATGGTCTTCTCTTCTGGCTCTTATAAGGACAACTGTCATTGGATTTACAGTGTACCCAAATAATCTAGGATGATCTCAGCTTGAGATAGCTAATTACATCTACATAGACCCTTTTTCCAAATAAGGTCACATTCACAGGTTCTGGAGGTTCAGACATCGATATATTTTGGGGGTCCACCATTCAACCCACCGCAATGCTCACTGCCCTTCAGCCTCTGAAAATTTTATCCTGGGAAGCAAAATATGTTTCAAGTTTTCACTTGAGAACTGTTCTTTGGCTCATCACATGCATGAGTGTGCTGCAAGGGAAGGAGTAGAATGGACCTCTCATCTGTAGAGAAAGGGAACAAACACTCAATTATGAGGAGAGGAAGATCCCTAAGCGTGTATGGCTTATCAGTAGAAGACTAAAACAAATTCCTCAGGGCTCAACATGTATCAATGAACTTAAAAATGTAAGTAGAAAAGGAAATACAAAAGAAGAGGCATCATTCCTTAGATCTTAGTGTTGTAGAGGATGACGACTATGTGTAATAATGATTAGTTAAAGAAAATTTGAGGATGCAAATAAATAAGAATGAAATTGTATTACAACTCTTTAAATTCAAGTGACAAGAACTCAGCCAAAGCTGGTTTAAGAGAAAAAGAGGGAAGGTAGGGATGGTATTGGCACATGAACTAGAAAATCTAAGGAGGTGGTGCTATCTTCAGGATGAGCAGAATCCAATGATACAAGTCATGTGAATTTATCAGAAATTTGTCTTGTCTTTTCTTTATTGTTACTCTCATTGGTTTTCTTCTGTGTTATGGCTTCACTCTTAGACGTGCTCCCTGCTATGGTAGGAGAGATGGCACTAGGCCTCTACAAGTTCTCAATCTTAGGTGTATTCAGTCTCAGAAAGAGAGACATTGTCTCTTCTGAGGTCCAGCTCAGTCCCCCAACTGAGGGGGGGGACTCTTGATTGTTTCTCCTTGAAATAGGGCCTTTCCCTTTTACAAATCTCCGTGTTTAGGAGGATGAAGTACTGTGACTGGTCAAGTTAATGTCATGTGGAAAGGCAGTTCCCAAAACAAAAGTGGTATCTTGTTATCAGAAGAAGGAAAAAAGGGTGTCAAACAGGTAAATATAAACAAATACTCAGTTACATGCTCTGAAGAAGAGAAAACCTCCCTGGACTCTCATGTTAAGTAAAGACATAAATCTGAGGGATTAATAGAAGTAATTAGTGAGCTTACTTACAAATAGCCAATTCCAGATGTTTAAGAAAAGAAGAGAAAAGGGCATTTTGCTTAAGTGATGATCCCCGTAAGGTCAATAGGGTAAGAGTGAATAATTTGTCCAATCTAGAAGAATAAAAGTGTAAAAAGGAACATTGGAATAACATTTAGGAGATTTGAGATTTCCATCTGGTTCTGTTACTTACCAGCAGGTAATATAATTTCTTTGTGGCTTTAAGACTCTAAGGGTTACACAAATCAGAGAAGATGGAAATAAAGTAAGCTCATTCTAATGCTTAAATACCAATTTTCTAATCTTATCATGAGATGGTGGTATGGTTTTAAGTGAAAGGAATAAGTTTAGCAAAATACCTTCTCATAGGTACACTTTCACTTTTTAAAAATCCCAATTATGGGGAAGCCTTACAAATTATGGCAAAAATATTATTTATTTTCTGCACGTTCCCAGAAGCAGGGAACAGAATTGCACTGTTTAAGGTAGGACTTTTATTTCTTGCAATAGGTTGTCCTCAAGAAGTTTGATCCTATTTGTGGTATGTGTTTGTCTTGAATCAGATTATCTACTTGTTAAAATTAGAGGTTTGAATTCTGAAAAGATCACCTGATCAAATGGTTATTATAATTTATTTAAATAAAAAATGAAATCCATCACTGTATCTTCTCATTAGTTCTTTTAAATAAAGTGGTGCATTTGTATTGCTTAGTTTCTTACAATTGTCCATTTTAACTTCTTGATTTCTAAAAGCCAGTTTTTTAATATTTATTTTGTCCTTAACTAAGAGAATTAAATCACTAAGATGCATCATTCACACATTTAAAATACTAAGTAGGAATAAAAGTCATTTCCCTGAGCATCCTCTGTAATATTGATCTGCGTTTTCCTCCTCCATCTTCCTGACACTAAAGTTTCCTTCATTCCACTTAGGCACGAAATAAAGTCGATGTACAATTGTATCAACAAAGTGTCTAAACATAAATCGCGAAGTCATAGTTGAGCATAATTTCTTTCTTTCCTTGGGACACATTCTCTCTTAAAAATCTAATTTTTAAACCACACAGGCTGCAGTTCAATGGGAGATTTGACACCATGTCAGTTTCTGAAGTCAAGTTTCCCTCACTGCCACAGCAGGGGGGCTGGGTGCCTGGAGCAGATTCTGCTCTTCACTAAGGCTGTGACTCTAGTGACCAGGGAAGGAAAATGCTAGATCTTATAATTCAGGAATATGAAATCATAGTCCTTTGTTTCATTTTTTTATCTGGAGAAAGGCAGTTGCTTAAAATGATAGCAAGCAGGAAATATCTGGTTCATTTCATAGTACCAAATAGTTGGATAGGAAACAGTGATACATCAAACGTTTTGCAGAATTCTTCAAAAGCTTATCTGACTTTGCTTTTTATTATACAATTTGAAGTTATTACGAAAGAAGAAAAATTATTTTCATTGAGCACCTACTTTGTGCTGCAGATGCTTTATATATTTTGGTCTCATAGAAAAACTTAAAAGTATTATCCACATTTGAAAGAGGAAGAAAGGTTCATCAACTTGGCTAAGGTTACACAGTTAGAAACCATCAAATGTCGGATTCCAAGTGTGTCTCATACCAAAGCCCCTACTCTTTTTACTGTAACACACTGTCTTCTTTAAAATGTATACATAACCAGATTTACTTTGTGTTACCACTTGAAAATAGAAAAAGGAATACTTCTTGCTTTTTGCATGAACATCTAAAGAGGAATTAATTGTCAGGATCTGAACTAAGTAGGAATATAGAAAATGGACTAAAAGCAGAGGTGAAGGGCCAGACTTCAAAAGTCCCATTCCAAAAGCTTTCAGAGTTTGTGGGAGCCTTGCGATCAGCTCTGAATTGATGAAATTCTGAAACTTCTGACAAAATATGCAGTAAATGAATCACTGAGTCATGATATAACCATATCAAGAGGCAGGTCCTAGGACACCTGAGCTGTTATCATCAACTGTATACAATGGAGATCCATTGACCAAAGAGACAGCATTTACATATCCAGGTGTGTAAATCCATATATTTAGAACACATTTAAAGATGACTTAAGGGACTTCCCTGGTGGCACAGTGGTTGAGAATCTGCCTGCCAATTCAGGGGACATGGGTTCGATCCCTGGTCCGGGAAGATCCCACATGCCGTGGAGCAACTAAGCCCGTGCACCACAACTACTGAAACCTGTGCGCCTAGAGCCCGTGCTCCGCAACAAGAGAAGCCACCGCAATGAGAACCACGCACCGCAACGAAGAGTAGCCCCCTGCTCACCGTAACTAGAGAAAGCCCGTGTGTGGCAACAAAGACCCAATGCAGCCAAAAATAAATAAATAAATTTAAAAAAAAAAAAAAAGATGAGTTAAACATCCAGGAAATACATTCTGTGAAATGATTCATACCTCATTAAATGCTTCCCATACTTAAATAGAGGTCTAAAAGAGGAATTCCCGGATATCAAGACAACTGGCAGGCCCCTTCTTATTTTGTGAAAGGCAGTATTTCCAAAAGTGCTGGATTATATGCAGGGTTTCCAAAGGTGCCTGGGTACATGGCCAGGCAGGTATTTTGGGTTTTGTTTTCAATTTAAGAGGTTTGTTCAGAGCCACTACATACAGCTGGGCAGGTTATGCCCTGCCCGAAGACACCTGCCTGAAGGGGTAAGTGGAGGCTGAAATACAGTCTTAATTTTGCTCACCAAGCCCTGTGTCTTTGATCAGAGTTAAGCCAGGCCAGAATCCCTGCGGCTGGGGGCGTAAGGTTTTACAAAGATACTTTATGTGCTAGCTAGAGGATACCATGTTATACAAGAACTTTCGTTTGTATTAGGAAAGTATAACCAGCACATCAAATAGTGATATGAATTTCCTTTTCAAAGTAAATTAAATTATGTATAAGTTAATTATAAGAAAATATTAAGAAACTAGTACAAGTAGTAATAAGGCAAACCAAGGAAGATATTGTACAAATAGCTAAAATTTGAAAATCACTTGTATTGGGGGGAAACCATGAGCTTTGGAGTAAGACAAATATGAGTTCAATCCAGGTCCTAGTTGTACTTTAGCAAGTCACTTAATCACTTAGGTTCCGTTTTCCCTCGTTCTATGTAAGAATGTTCTCTCCAAAGGACTGTAGTGATAATGAGATGAGATGACATCTATAAAGTTGTCAACAGATATCAGTTTCCATCCATCACTTTTCTTTATGCAATGCAAGTCTAAATACTCCATCATGCAAGCTGGCTTTCTAGATTGTGTAAACTCAAAATCCCAGGTACTTATGGGTATCATATTCAAAAGGATGCTCCAGTAGTCCTCTTATTTCTGCTTTAGTGTCCTATGATTCTCATCTTTCCTATAGCACATCCCACTCACAGCCTCATTACTCCCACAGTGACTGTCCCAGGGGGCATGTGCACACCCACACATATTTACACACTTGTGCCCACAATCACATACATACACATACAGAAGCAAACCACTGTAGCCCCATAGACCAACTCACCATTTCTTATTTCCTTTCTATTTTGTTCACTTTTTACCTTTGCCCATCATTCCCTTCTTACTTAAATATTCTCTGTTCTTCAAGGCCTAGTTAAAATATCAACTCCTCTATTAAGCCTTTCATGATAGCTCAACTGGATATGACCTTCCTTAACTTCAAAAGTGTTTTTGCTAATCTTTCCTAAGATTACAGCCATGTTCTACCTTATGATGTAATTTCTTGTGTTTGACTGACTGCGTATCAGGTTGTTCAGTCTTTGAAGGCTATAATCATGTCTTATTTATATTTTATCCTTCACAGTGATAGCCTTCATTATCTTGAAGAACTGTAATCTTAGTTAATTTTCATGAAACAGGCCCTTTCAGGTTCCCAGGAACTTGGGGATGGATATTTTAATGATATACAGCTAATTTTATCTGAATGTACTACATTCTACCTGGGCAAGAGACAGGATCTAACTAGTTTTGTTGATCCTTGTCTAGTATAAGATTTACATTTGTAATCCAACTAACCATAGGTTATGGATTTGGAGTCCTAAACTCAGCATTCCTCAAAAGTGGGCTATGGGCACTATAATACTAAAAGCCCACTCAAAAGTGGGCTTTTGAGTATTACAGACTCCTTTCCAATACTTTCATGGGGCTCCTGTATTCATGCCCCATTCTCCAGTGTAGGATCATTCAGCTTTCAGGCATAAATTCAGTTGACTTGCATATTTTTATAAAGGATAACAATATAAAAATGTTAATATTTTTATGAAATATCCATATGAATATTACTATGAAGAAGATATAGCATGGCCTCTGATTTCATCCTGTGGAGTTATAAAAATTGTGTGCATTCTGCAGATGGGCTGGCTCCAAATGAGAGGAGAGGTATGACCAAACTGAGCATGCTCAGTCCCTTTTCCAAACTTACCCATCAAATAAGTCACTCTTCATGGAGGTGGTGGGGCTCAGTGAGAGGAAAAAGAGACATGTGAGGTACATTTCTCCCATCCTTTCCACTGGGGAGGAATGAATGGAATTTTTTTTTCATCTCTGAAAACCTGTAGAGTGGGAGATGAGTACTTTTTCTTTCCTCCTAATTTATTGAGTCTAACAAGTAAGCCCCAGGGATATAAGAATTCTGAGAGGGGAGGGGATCAGAAGTCAATCAGAACAGTCCTCCCACTTTCAGGGGACTTTTGCCCCCAAAACTAACTTTTGAAAATTTAGGTATTTTCCTCAGACACTGATAGTTTATCTTTTGTGTCTAGAAGGCTCTGAAATGATTTCTCGGACTCCACTAGCCCCCAAATTCATACTCTATCCTGTTTCCCACCTCAAATTATGCCCCAAAAAACTAGTGTATCAAGATTTTTTTTCTTATTTATTTTGGCCCATGGGAAGGAATAATTTACCCATGTGCACAGGAGAAATACTGTTTTCTGTTTACGTTGAAGAAGAAAATAAGTACCTTGGAGCTTAAGAGAAGCTACACCTACTTAGGATCATTAATCTAGTTGAACACAAGTTTCTTATTCATTTCCTTTATCGGCTTTGTTTATGGTTTAAATCTGATAAACATCAAAACCTTTTTCAACATTAAGATATTGCCCAAAAATTATATACTATCCAGAAATCCATTTTAGCCAAAAGGAAAGGTTAAGCCAAGTTATAAAGAGACAGAGCTCACATCACCACATTCATTATAAGTACATGAAACATACTGACTCAATAAATGTCAATTCAGAAGCTATATTTCTTGGATACTTGCCATATCCAAGATACATCTATGCCAATTAGTTACTTAATATATTAAGACTCTAGGTTCTATGCTGATGTGCATTGCACATTGGGTCCTAGAAAGCAGTTGGGTACAGAAGGACCAGCAGACCCAGGATCTGAATCCAAACCATGCTGACGGGAAGATACAGGCAGGAATCCAGCTAGCATAGGAAAAGGTGTCATGCAGGGACCGTGATTCTATGTGCAGAGTTTGAGGTGTTAGCTTAGAGTGCAGAGAAGAAGGGTTAGAGCAGGGTGGGTAAGCCAATATTGTGTTCAGAAATATATACAGGCAAATGTAGGCTCCTTACACTTAGGCAGAGGTCAGGATTGGGTGTCGGAGGAGTCCCATGGACAAAGTGACAAAGTGGAATAGCCAGGGAACAGGTTCTGGGCGCTAATACTGTAAGAGCACGTCAAGACTGTCCTTTGCTGTAGAGGGAAGTATCTCAAAGTGATGGGAAAAGTTTCTCAGCTGTGTGCTAATCTCCAGTTACACGTAGGATTCTTCAGATGAAAATGGTTAATTATTACAAATGGTCAGAAATCTCATTATTTCAATATCCTACAGAGTTTTACCACTAAGACCAAATTCATCCTCATTCAAGGTAACGATTCCCACTATATTTCTCTGGTACTCAATTATCTGGAAACGGATCTTCATTATCTCCTCTGTATTAAAGAATGAGAAAGCAATATAGAGAATGATGCCCATGGCCATGAGCTCAATTTTCTTATTCACCATCTTTTAGTTTTCCCACCAGCCCTGACATCTTAGTTTCCACTGGTAAACAGAGCAGAGAAATTACATAGTTACCTGGATAATTTAGACCAGGAGAAAAAAAAGTGAGTTACATGAGCTCTTTCAAAATTTTCCTGAATGTGAAATAGTTTTACTCTTTACTTTTTTCTTATTCTCAGTGATGTCAGACAGACACATACATCTCTCTTTATGGAGAATGATTAACATGGACTCAACTAGGGAGAAATCAAACTATACAGTTAATAAAAACTAAAGCTTCAATCCATGCTAAGTGACAATGTAGCACCAGGAAAAATTAATTACTGCATTTTAGAGTGAAAGGAGTCAGATATGTCAGGTCTGAATTTAGCCTAAGGATCTACAATACATTTCAGTTCTTTTGTGACTGAATTTTTTAAAGTGCAAAGTTACTCAGAACCATGTAGGCTTCCAGACTGGGAAACCAGAATGCTTCTGCATGCCATTATGCAGGTCCCCAAACTCCACAAGGACAGAAGCTCCTTTCTTTGGGGTCTCGCCCTGTGTATCTCTTCATTTGGCTGTTGGAAAGCTGCCGTCAGGCAAGGAGTTTCCTCCATTCTGTCCTATTGTAACTGACCAAAAATCTATTTCATGCAAGCAGTCCAAAGAATTTGCTTTCTTAGAGTTCAATTCATGATTTCTGGGAGAACTATGGGGGAAAAAAAAAGAGAGAACCTTGGAATGCAGATACCTTAAACCATCCATTTTCTACTGACCCTGAAAACTAGAGAGACTAGAGTCGCTCATCACCGCCACTGCTGGTCCCAGTGCTTATGAGGACGCCTGAGACTACTGGAGCCCAAGCCGCCCTGGAACTGCACTGTCAGGCAGAGCCCAGAAGCCTAGGTCCTCCCGTCTGCTTCAGACCTTCTCAGAAGCATGACAAGAAACCTAAGGGAAAAAAGAATGTGGGGCCCGGAGGGACAAAACGGTGGGGTAGAAGGACCTTGAGCTCACCTGTTCCTACAAAAACACCAGAATCACAACTAGCTGTTAAACAGCCTTCAATGAAAAAGACTGGAACCTACCAAAAAAAGATATTCTATGTCCAAAGACACAAAGAAGAAACCACAAGACAGTAGGAGGGGGCACACTTGCTATTTAATCAAATCCCGTACCACCCAGGTGGGTGACCCACAAACTGGAGATTATATGGCAGAAGTTCTCCCACAGAGTGATAGTTCTGAGCCCCATGTCAGGCTCCCCAGCCTAGGGGTTTGGCATCAGGAGGAGGAGGCCCAGAGCATTTGGCTTGAAAGGCCAGCAGGGCAGGAGCTCCACTGGACTGGGGGAAGAAGAGACTCCACTATTGGTAGGCATACACAAGGTCTCACGTGCACCAGGACCCAGGGCAGAAGCAGTGACTTCATAGGAGCCTGGGCCACACCTACCTGCTGGTATTGGAGGGTCTCCTGAGGAGGTTGGGGGCAGCTATAGCTCACCCTGGGCACATGGACACCAGTGGCTGTGGCAGAGATACTGGAGAGTGCCATCTACATGAACTCTTATTGAAGGCAGACATCTTGCCTGGGTCATAAGCACCAACACCTGGCCCCACCCAACAGCCTGTAGGCTCTAGTGCTGGTAAGCCTCAGGCCAAAAAAACCAACAAGTCAGGAACACAGGGCCCCCCTCCCCCTGCCTAATCAGCCAACAGGCTGCCTAAAGACTTCCTGAGCCCACAGCCACCTCTAGACACGCCCCTTGACATAGGCCTGCCCACCAGAGGGCCAAGACCCAGCCCCACCCACCAAAGGGCAGGCATCGGCTCCTCCCACCAGGAAGCCTGCACAAGCCTCTTAGACCAACCTCATCCAGCAGGGGGCAGACACCAGAAGCAAGAAAACTACAATCCTGCAGCTGCAGGACTGAGTTTGTAAACTCAGGTCAGGGGCTACCCTTGGAACAGCTCTTCCCTGGCCCTTGAGTGACAGGAGGGGACTGTACTGCTGGGACACACAGAACATCCCTTACAGAGGGCCACTTCTCTATGGTTGAGAAATGTAACCTACCACAGACATAAAAATACAAATAGAAATTTAAAGAAAATGAGATGGCAAAGGAATATGCTCCAGACAAAGGAACAAGATAAAATCCTGGAAGAACATCTAAGTAAGGTGGAGATAGGCAATCTACCCAAGAAAGAGTTCAGAGTAATGATCATAAAGATAATCCAAGAACTCAGGAAAAGAATGGATGCACAGAGTGAGAAGTTATAAGAAGTATTTAACAGAGTTAGAAAATATAAAGAACACCAGAGTTGAAGAATACAACAACTGAAATGAAAAATACACTAGAAGGAATTAATAGGAGAACAAATGAGGCAGAAGAATGAATGTGCTGGAAGACAGATTGGTGGAAATCACTACCGCAGAACAGAACAAAGAAAAAAGAAATGAGGACAGTTTAAGAGACCTCTGGGACAACGTCAAACACACCAACATTCACATTATAGGGGTCCCAGAAGGAGAAGAGAGAGAGAAAGGGCCTGAGAAAATATGTGAAGAGATAAGAGCTGGAAACTTCCCTAATAAGGGAAACAGTC
The DNA here is from genome assembly GCF_949987535.1 of Balaenoptera acutorostrata. Classification (NCBI taxonomy): domain Eukaryota; kingdom Metazoa; phylum Chordata; class Mammalia; order Artiodactyla; family Balaenopteridae; genus Balaenoptera; species Balaenoptera acutorostrata. The sequence continues at coordinate 38,208,122 of NC_080077.1, read as the reverse complement.
ACCCAAGCCGAACTGAAAACTTCCCTAATATGGGAAACAGCCACCCAAGCCCAGGAAGCACAGAGAGTCCCATACAGGTTAACCCAAGGAGGAACACACCGAGACACATAGTAATCGAACTGACAAAAATTAAAGAGAAAATGTTAAAAGCAACAAGGGAAAAGCAACAGATAACATACAATGGAACTCCCATAAGGCCAACAGCAGATTTTTCAGCAGAAACTCTGCAGGGCAGAAGGGAGTGGCACAATATATTTAAAGTGATGAAAGGAAAAAACTTACAACCGAGAACACTCTACCCAGCAAGACTCTCGTTAGGATTTGATGGAGAATCAAAAGCTTTACAGACAAGCAAAAGCTAAAAGAATTCAGCACCACCAAACCAGCTTTACAACAAATGCTAACGGAACTTCTCTGGGCAGAAAAGAAAAGGCCACAACCAGCAACAAGAAAATTACGAAATGGGAAAGCTCATGGGTAAAGGCAAACCTACAGTAAAGGTAGGAAATCATCCACACACAAACTGGTAGGGAAGTTAAAAGACAAAAGTAATAAAATCATCTGTATCCACAATAAGCAGTTAAGGGACACACAGAACAATTAGATGTAAAATATCAAAATAATATCAAAACAAATAATCGTGAAAGGAGAAGAGTACAAATGAAGGATATTTAGAATGCATTTGAAATTAAGAGATCAGCAACTTAAAACAATCACATAAATATATAGACTGCTATACCAAAACCTCATGGTAACCACACACCAAAAATCTATAATTGATATACACACAAAAAAGAAAAAGGAATCCAAACACAACACTAAAGATAGTCATCAAATTACAAGAGACGAGAACAAAAGAGGAAAGGGAAAAAACAAGTCCTCCAATATACCCTGCTAAGCACTTGTGCTTTGAGCACGCATGCTGCCTTCTGCTCGGATCCTGAACTACACTAGCTACCCAACCTTCCAACCAATCCGGTCAGAATTCAAAGAACCTGGAGTAGCCCTCAGGTCCATAGGCTCACATAAGAATATGATTCCGGGCTTCCCTGGTGGCACAGTGGTTGAGAATCTGCCTGTCAATGCAGAGGACACGGGTTCGAGCCCTGGTCTGGGAAGATCCCACATGCCACGGAGCAACTGGGCCCGTGAGCCACAATTACTGAGCCTCCACGTCTGGAGCCTGTGCTCCGCAACAAGAGAGGCCGCGATAGTGAGAGACCCACGCACCGCGATGAAGAGTGGCCCCCACTTGCCACAACTAGAGAAAGTCCTTGCACAGAAACGAAGACCCAACACAGCCATAAATAAATAAATAAATAAATAAAAATTAAAAAAAAAAAGAATATGATTCCCCCTACAATAAACATAATAGTAACGACCATTGAACTAAGCATCTACTATCTGAGTCCTCTATTAGATCCTCGACATTTGCCTAAGAAGACCATCCAAGGTTAAAGTTACTCAAGGTCACACAAACCCAGCTTGGATTCTATTGATAGAACCCATGTTCTTTCTGTGGCACTGCTTATGAATAAGGGCCTGTCCACCTGGGTCTCCAGGTTAACATGACCATTTCTTCCTTTTGGGGTGTAGCCCTATCCTGAAGGTAGGCAGTCTCGACTGAGGCTCTGACACTCTGTATGTGTCTTATTAGCCCCCGCCCTGCAATGGTTGGACCTGATTTGTGAACTCAGTCACTGCCTGAAGCACGGCTCCTTTAGGGATGGGTCACTGTGCAGGCCAGTCCTGCCGGCCCCACCCACCACAGAAGCTCTGGGGTGGAGTTAGTTCACCTAGCCTGACCTACCGGTAACATCTTCTCCATAATAAATGCTGATGAGAGATGTTTGGATGGCCACCTACTGTGGGCCAGCATTACATTAAGCACCTAAAATTTATTGTTGAACTTGAGTGGTATTCATCCACCCTGGACCCTCAGGCTGCCTGTCATCTAAGCCCACATCGGATCATGGCCAAAAGCATGAAGAAATATTCCTTTGGTATGTTGACATAATAGAAAAGGCTTTGTGCAAGAGAAATCCCAAGAAACAACAAATGTGAGATGTACACAGAGAGACTCTGGGTTCCTGCAGAATCATGGGTTGTTGGTCATAATTCACACGTCAGTGGGAAACTCACCCAACACAGATTTGTAAAATTACATCAGTGGTGATAAGGAAGTTGGAAAAAGTAATGATCGGTAAGGTTGAGAGTCACATTTAGTCTCAGGTGGCAGCAGTTCCTCCTGTAGCCTCTATACCATACATCAGTTCTTTACAATGTGCATGAAAATCACCTGGGGCTCCTGTTACACACAGATTCTAACTCAGTACATCTGAGGTGGAGCCTGAGGCTCACCACTCCTAACAAGCACCCCGAAATGCTGAAAGCCACCGGTCTGCAGACTACACTTTGCATAACAAGCCCAGAGACCTCCTTGACACAGGTTTAAAAAGGAAAAAATATAGTTGACTTACTTGAGTTTAAGTCATGCATGTAGGTGACATTAGAACCTTCCAGCCAACCTGCATGATCTTACCAGAAAAGTAATTATTCATAGAGGAAAAAGACCAAGTCAGCACTGAGTCTCAGAGCATGAGGCAGATGGAGCTTGGGGTTGAGGGATCTGGAAACACATATAGAAATCAAGAGAGCAAAAGAATAGGCAGCAGTCACAGGAAGAGCAACAACGTTATTCAACTGAATAAATAATCGACGTTTGAAAAGCAGAGACGAAGGTAGCCTGGGGTATTTGAAGTCGGGCCACGGAATGCCAGACCTAGGACGCTAGACTCACCGGCACAGAAAAGGCAAACTTCAAAGTCTTAACAGCAAGCCACAGGAAGAAATCAGTGCAGGCAAAACAAAAATGCCAGAGTGAGCATAGGGTCACAAATGTCCAGAAGGCAACCAAGTAGATTCCCAGATGTGGGTAGTGAACTTAACTGCTCACCTTCAGCTTCCAGAAGGAACTGAGCACGGGAAATCCAAGTGTCCTAGTCTCAGAAGAAATAGTGTGTCCAGCAAGGAATCCAGGAAGGCTTGAAGGGTGGGAGCTGGAAAACTCAGCAAAGGCTCAGCTCTGCTACCCACGTCAAATCCGTGGTAAAGTTACGTTGTACTGAACCGATGAAAGGCCTGTATTCCTTCCTACATGGGCGGGGCAGAATCAAGATGTGTGAGTTAAGTGCCTCTAGCTGTGATAATTGGCAAATAGTATGAGGCATGCTGGTTGAGCCCTGAGTCTCAAAGTGAGGTCCTAGATCAGCAGTATCAGCATCATCTGGGAACCTGTTAGGAAATGTAAATTCTCAGCCATGCTCCAAACCTACCAATCAGAAACTGTGGGCGTAGCACCCTGCAGCCTGTTTCTAGAAGCCCTCCAGGTGATTCTGATGCACGCTTACTGCAGTAGAGTCTATTGAAACCATGGTGGAGAGACAAGGCCAGGTGTGGCAAAGGACAATCATTTTAAGTGGGCTTGATGATGGTGCTTTTAAAGAGCTAGTGAAGACTAAAGCCTGTTTACACAGAGAAGAAAACCCAGTAGAATAATGTAAAATAAAAATTAATAAAACATGCTCAGTGATCAACAAAGTTGGTCAATGATATTCCATGGTAGAGTTTTATCAATGTTGAGGAACCATCCAGCCATGGGTAGGACAATAATGTTCTGATGCTGATAATGAGAGACATCATGAGTACCCAGAGGGTCAACTCACAATATGTGCTTGAAAATTCTCTCTGATGTATTTTTAAGAGACTCACCAAAAAGAAATGCCATTGGTGCCCTTGCTTGTGAAGAGATCTTCTCATAGGGGAAAAACAAACTTGAGAAAAACAAACATGGTGGTCTAGTGGGATCTGTTTGACAAAAACATTGAGAAAAAATTTTGTTTTAAATATGAACACAGGTGTAAGACACAAAACCCCAAAAACATGTAGGATCTTTAATTACAGGCATACCTTGTTTTATTGTGCTTTGCTTTACGGTGCTTCACAAATACTGTGTTATTTACAAATTGAATGTTTGTGGCAACCCTGCATCAAGCAAGTCTATTGGCACTATTTTTGCTAACTTCGTGTCTCTGTGTCACATTTCGGTAATTCTCACAATATTTCAAGCTTCTTCATTATGATGATATTTATTGTGGTGATCCGTGGTCTGTGATGTTACTATTGCAAAATGATTGCAACTCGCTGAAGGCTCAGGTGTTGGTGAGCATTTTTCAGCAATAAAGGAATTTTTAATTCAAAAAACCCCAAAAAGCAAAAAACAAAAAACCAAAAAAAACCCATGTAGCTATATTCTATAATGGAAGTAACCTTTATGATATTCTAACTAGATTAAATTCTTAAATTGCTGGAGTTTTGTAGGAACCTTTTCAGATTCATTGTATAAATTCAAGTCATTCTCTTGGTTCTAACTGTGAACAATCACTGATTAGTGAAAAACTATTAAAATTGCTCCTTTTCACAAGAGTATTTAAGTGATTTTGATACTTCTAAAGAGATTCTCTAAGTGCCTGGTGCTGAGAATTTATATATAATCATTGTCAACTACAGCATAGTGCAGTATATTTAAGAGCTAACATGAGTAGCTGTCAATAGAGGCAGATTATTAACAGTTCAGCATAAACTAGTCATTGGTAGATTTAAAATTACAGCTTATTTTTTCTAAGTCATTTCATATGAACTAGACAGAGTGATATACTCAGAAGTTTACATTCCCCTATTTCAGTGGTACTGAATAAACCTAGGCAATGGATAGTCATGTCATATATGATCTTTAGTTTCTCTCTACTCATATAATCACAGAATCATTTTGAGGGAAGAGATTGTGTAAGTTTTGAGTGTAGCCTTCACTCTTGAAGGACCATCCAGCCTTTGCTTGGATACCACTAGCTACAGGAATTCATTACTCAGAACACCACCCATTCTTTCTGGGAGCATTTCTAATCTTTTGAGGATTGTCTGCCTTACCTCCCAGATAAATTCATCAGCTTGAATCTTTGGCTTCTCCCTGAAGTTAAATATAAATGAGTCTGATCCGTCTGATTATTTTATATTTTTTTAAATATTTGAAGGCAATTATAAGAATCTCTTTTAGTCTTTTCCAGACAATTCAACCTAAATTCTCTCAAAATTCCTCACAGGACATCATTTTTAGACCCTACAAGTACCTTGGACAAAGGATGCAGTTTTGTCAGTGTCTGTCTTCAGATGCAAACTCTAAAGCAGTCTGACCAGGAGACTGTAAAAGATCCCTCAAGTGAATGAGAAGATTAGATGTCACACAATTCTTATGTCCACTGCAGGAAAACAACTGGTTACTTTATTACTCCTTTATTGAAGTAGCTTAACAAAATCCACCTATAACTTAAGATTATATGACAATGGACATGCTAAGGTGTAAGATGTAAATTCAAATGGCCCCTTGGCTTATGGCTATGAACTTTTGGATGGGGAATTATTAAACTATTCGTTTTCGCAAGACTTCAATTCATTTTCGGTACTCTTAAGAAGAGAACTGTCAATAAATAGAAAAGAATATTTTGATAGAGAATGATGCCTTTCTGTAGGCAAGTGAAGGGGAAAAAAGAGTTGGAAGGAAGCACATCTTTTAAATAAGAAGGACTGAGTTGTGACTGATGCTGTTGCAACATCAGCACCATTTCTAGAATGAACTACTCTCCTGCCCACCACCCCACTTCATCCTCACCTTTTCACCACTGTAACAAAATTATTGAATTGTTTCTTCCCCATATTTGTGTTCCCAACGTCTACTTCTGTGTCCTCTTATACTTCGGGGAAGAATATCCCTTCTTTGTAAAGGAGACAGAGGAACTAAGTGTTCTTTCTATGTAAAAGTAATGATGAGTATTTTTCTGTATCTCAGTGTTTTCTTCTAGACAGTGACTTTTCCACCAGTAGCCTCTTGGACTTGTGCATTACAAAAGCTGCAAAGAGCTCTTTGTAAGCAATCCAAAGGAAATAGGTACATATACTTAAAGGTGTTTTATTTAGACTTAGAGGTTTATTTATATTTGTCTCCACAAATTCTAAGCAGTATTGATCTATGTACTTGCCAGGATAAAACAAGACAAGAGACAAATCTTACCACTTAAAAAATATCTCTCATGAGAATAAAGTACAACTAAAATATCTTTAAAAGCTCATTCATCTAAATGCATGGCTAATATACCTCTACTGTAAATTCAGGGTACAATGAATTTTGGATTAGCGTTAGCAAACCACCAAAGAGGACATGTCCAGGTCTTTTATAGTGCTGTGTAGGTTTCTGAACAGCATTTAGAAATTTTTAAAATAAATTGTATGAATTATGAGTCCACTGTATTTTATTCTATAACATCCTCCTAAAGAATACCAAATACGGTGTTTTGGCAATGATTGATTAGGTGGCCAAGAGAATTTCCTTAAGAGGCAGCAAGGTTTAGTGGGAAGGCATGCATTCAGACAAAAAATAGGTTTGAAACCTAGTTTCATCCTTAATAAAAATAACTTGATGCAGTTATATATGCAATCTCAGCCTCATTTTTTCTTCTGTTACATAAGGATAATAATCTCTCCTTCTAAGTGTCCTTGAGGCATAGTCTAGGTAATAAATACAAAAGTTTTATTTCCTTTCTTTTTGCAGTATATATATTTTCTCAAACTTAAGAGTAAGTTAAATAATTTATAATGAACTAACAGATACACTTATCTTCAAAATGAAAAGATTTAAGAGGTTTTACAGAGAAATTTTCTGTTAATTAGTATTTCATTGCATCTCTAGTTATGGTCCTTCTCAATAACTGAAAGATGGCTCTCTAAAGTCCAGCATCAATGACATTAACGCTTGGCTTATCTCCATCTTGCTACCATTTTGGGTCATATTCCCATGAATTATTCTCTCCCAGAGAATGAATGAAGAAAGGAAAGGACATAAAACTTTATTAGCATTTAATAAATTTAACTAAGAGACATTTTGAAGTATGGATCAAAATGTGATTGGGCTCCCAATTCAATTCAGTTGACAAGTTAAAATCTTTGGAGGCAAGTGAAGATACTATCCAAGTCAGCATTTCCAACTTTGGGAAAATGATAGCGTCAGGACCGGGGGTGGGCTGCACACATAGGTGGGATACTGACTGGCAGTAATGGTGGGGAACCATTGAGGAGAACGTTTCAGTGTTCCTGAAATGTCACCAAGCCTTCAGTATCATCAGCACCTCTGCCTCCATGCCAATTAAAAATCCACATAAATGTACTTTAGAAGCAAAGGAAATGGTGGGCTTCAGATGAGTGCCAAAATGGCAGTAACATCTTCTCTTGAAATAGCTAACCTGTTCTTTGTGTCCCTGTGTCCCTAGAGGGAATGCAGATCACTTTTCAAAGCTCTTAGACGGGAAAGGAACACTAACAAAATGGGAAAAGATACCTGCAGGGTGGGAACAAATGAGAAAGTGAGAAAACAGCAGGAAAAGCTGCCTGAAGAGGTTTCAGTACATAGAAAACTATAAAGTCAGTGAGAAGTTGATCTTTCATTATTGTAACCAGCTGAGAAAATTCTGCCTCTAGCATATGCTAGTAAGGGTGTGAAAGAGAGGAGAGAAGACTCATTTTGCCAAACTTAGATCCCACTCATGGCTGATGAGTCCTAACTTTGGAAGTAAAAAAATAATCAAGATTTCTGAGCCTGGAGGTTCAATTAACTTTAACAGCACGGCAGCTTCCTTACTGAATTCTTTCTTTCTTTTCCTTTCAATCTTTCCTTTCCTTTCCCTCCCTCCCTCCTCTTCCTTCCTTCCATACAGCTCTTTCAGAACATTACAAGGATCACCTTGAAACAAAATTCTTTGTATTCCCAGCGCAGACTTTCTTCTCTAGCTGAGAGTTAGTATGCATTTCTTAAGCAGGAACAGTGACGATATTGGGGCTTAACATATCCCTTTCCCACAAGAAGAAAACAACGGACCAAGATAATTTATATATATATATATATATATATATATATATATATATATATATATATATATATATATATATAATACACACGCGCGCGCGCGCACACACGCACACCAGTTATAACATTATGATCTCAAAAAAGGAATGGAATTAATCAGGAAAAGCTTAGAGGGGGTAGCCCAAAATATTAATTTAAATACAGAGATAAATGCAGGATGTTAATAAGAAGTATTGAGGAGGATTTCATTAAAATGTAATTTTTGCAACAATGCTCAGGGTGCAGACCAGTTGTAGAATAACATAAAACATTTATCTGGACTAAGGAGGCAATTAGGATAAGACTTAGAAAAGTGAAATAATGGCCTTTGTTGCAACATAGACATGAGAAACCTGTTTTCAGGCAAGAAACAATGAAAACATGTAATAGCAATGAACTTGAAACATTTTGTACTAAATCTTTAGTGAATCTTTCCACATAGTGGGAAGAAACACGTTTTGTTTTTAAAACTAGATTTTATAAATCCAAATATCAGATTTTCCTCATTGATTTTAGAGGAATGGTTGTAATGTTTTGCATGCTCACAGAAATATTTTCTTGATTTTTCCTTGAATAACTAAAGACATGAGCCAGGAACTGGAGTTAACACTACCTATGGTGTCATATTGAATTATGATCCATAATCAGCCAAATCCCAAAGTTACCCATAGTTGAGGATTCTAGAAGAAAGTAGGGGCACAAATATATTTTTGATGTTCCATCTACTTTTCTTAAGTTTATCATATAGTAGGATGAATTACATCTTTGGATTTTGGAGTTGGTAGATATGAACTTCCTTATGTTCTAGGCTGCATTCCTGTATATGCAACATTCATTCAACTTGTCAAATAAAGTGCATTTGTAATTTTGGTTATCTTCTCAAAACCGTATTTTCTTAGCTCCTTCTTCCTGGCATCTTGAACAATATGATTTGCTTTCACTAATTCTTGTGTTACCAGGATAAATTTGGCATTAGGGTTTTTATATGTGTGAGCAGGTTTGCATAGATTTAAGCATGTATTAACAGAAGAAAACAGCTATGTTTAAGGTTAGAATATTAAGTTCACCAGCTGGAAATAAGCTGTGAATGATTATAATTTTAAAGAACTTTTCAGAATTTCCTATGAATTAGTATCCACATATAGATATTGGCAATGAGATATAACACAATGTTTTCTGATGATCTTATAAAATTTAACTCAGTGTATATTTGGTTGTAAAAAAAAAAAAGAGTTCATTGAGAATAAGTGATTCTTGGTGTCAAATACAGCCTTCCTCACTACCCCAACTCCTGCATCCTCAGCTAATTAAGGATGCCATTCAATCACAGGGTTTTCTAACTACTTCTCTTAGTCCCAATGTCTAAATACATATGCTTTTATTAATATAAATATTTCGACCTTCCAGAGTATTTTTATTGTTGTTAAAGTTTGCTTCTTACCATTCAATGTGCTTGCTTGGCATTCCTCTAATATCAGCACCAGAAGTATGTTTTAATGTAATGTTGACTTGTTCCCATTCTTACTCTGAGAGTATTAAAATAATATAAAGTATTACTCTGAGGTGATCCTGGTCCCACCTCCCTGGACACTTAGGGAACTCAGCAGAATAGTCTAGGGTGATTAAGATGAAGTATTTGGATTTTATAGCATCTGTGTGATCACCTCCATCGTGACTATTTTTAACACAGCACCTGTACTGGTCTCACCACATGTTTCCTGCACTGTCCACCCCAATCCTACAGGAGACTTGATTATGTTTTCTGTAATATATCTCTGTTCATGTTTGATAGAGCCAATGTCCTGTCCCTGATCAAAAATCTTTCAATAAGCCAGGATGTTTGGTTTGGCATTTAAGTCACTCCCCAAACTGTCCTCAACTTATCTTTCTGAAGTGATTTTACACACTACTCCTTCTTAAAAACTCTCATCTCATAAAAATAAGGCTACTTACTTGTCCTTAAATACACAAGTATTCTTAGCTCTACAATTTTGATTATTTGGTCCACGCCAGTTAAAATGGTCTTTTTCCCCCAGGCTGTGGACCTATCTAACCTGGCTCTTATTTTAAACCCCAGCTAGAGTTCCCATCTCTAAGAGGCTGCCCCACCAGAGTCCACAGGCATCACACCCTCCGAGTTCCCAGACACAGATTGTCCACACCTCTCATTAGGTGCTTATCAAATGCTTCCTTTTATTGTTACATTTTATCTCTATACCTTGCCCTCCAAAAGAGACAATAAGTCCTGTAATGTTAGAGATTGCATCTTACATCTCTTCTCATCGTCATGGCCTGGTAGAGTGTTTTGCATATGGTATATGAATAATTAATATTTGTTAGTAACTATACTGATAACTATAACCTAATACCATTTACTAAGAAGCATAGTTTCTAGACTTTCAGATACTAAGCAATCCATAAAGGCGAGAGTATCAATTTTTTTTTAATTAATTAATTTATTTATTTATTTTTGACTGTGTTGGGTCTTCGTTTATTGCGAGGGCTTTCTCCAATTGCGGCGAGCGGGGGCCACTCTTCATCGCGGTGCGCGGGCCTCTTACTATCGCGGCCTCTCCCGTTGTGGAGCACAAGCTCCAGACACGCAGGCTCAGTAGTTGTGGCTCACGGGCCTAGTTGCTCCGTGGCATGTGGGATCTTCCCAGACCAGGGCTCGAACCCGTGTCCCCTGCATTGGCAGGCAGATTCTCAACCACTTCGCCACCAGGGAAGCCCAGTATCAATTTTTAATATTATTATTTCAAAAGAAGAACTAAGTAATAGAAAACTCCAGAAATTTAAGAAAATATTTCAGATTTTTTAAACTGCAACTGAAAGCTTCTCACTCTTACCTCCACCTTCTAATCTTTGCAATATCGAATTGATTGTTTACTATTAGAATAGATTATGCAGCAAATGCCATAAATTGTGAAAGTAAATTGTAGTTTTTTGTTGAAATTCTCAGACATTACTAGTATCATTTTCTCATTTACTTTTCAACCGTCTTTTTAAAATTATCAAATGCTTATTATTTGTTGAGCAATTAGGCTTCTTGTGTTGCCCTGAATACATACAACCCCATCAGAAACAACATTTTAATGCTAATAACAGCTTTCATGTAATATATCAGACCCTGCTATTTTGAAAAATGACATGACCAATAATGGGGTCCTTTAATCTGAACTTTATGAAGAGTTACTAAGAGAGATGAATAAATACATTGATACAAATTACACTATACTACTCTGAACATATAATTATTAAAGTCTTTTTAGATATAAAAGTTTTTTAATCTTACAATTCTGAGCCTATCTTGTATCCTTTTCAGTGTGACTTCATTGATAATATACAAGATTTGGTTTGTGGTTTTATGCCTTATTTTGTGCAATCAAGACTTATTCTTTGTCTCAAAAGTCCTTATAATTTTGAACTCAAAATTACAAAATATATGAGAATTAAATAACCTATTGATTATGCATGGAGCAGGTCATACTCAGGAATTTCTGTTGCACTTAAGGGGACTTAAGGAGACCTTTCTATTGTCTATTTTACAAGCAGGAATTTATATTTTGTGCTTAAAATAAGGCACCCATGCTTATGTGTGCCTTATTTTATGCTTACACAGAGACCTTTTGTTTAAATGTCCACAAGAAAATAAATAAGAATGTAAGATAATGCCAGAAACTTTCCAGTTAATGATCACTAGTTGAATATATGTACTTACTTACATTTCATCCTGAAACTCCACCAAGTGCTATTAAAGAATAAAAAAATGATAACACACAGTAAAAAGAGAACGGACAAGAAGTGTCAACAGTTTTTGGAAGACAGAAAGTAGACAGAGGATTAGCAAGTGACATAGCAAAATGGAAAAACCTAAAACTTATGATCATGCAGTGGGTTCCAATGTACAGATTTGACCCATAAAACCCTTGGAAAAGTCAGGATTTAGAAGTGGAAGGTGTATGTGAGGTACAGGATTGCAAATGCAAATGAACTGAATAATCTATTCAAGGGGCAGTTAGACTGCCCTGAGGCGCTTCCTTTAGTCTATGCAACGAGGCTTCTCCTCTGGACTGGTAAGACTCTTGAAGCACAGGCAGGCATGCCTTAAGTTTCTGAATACGTGAGCATTAAATTAAATACTGTATGCTGACAAAAAAAGCCTGCATATTATGTAGCAAGGGCATCAGCTCCTCCCCAGTTCAGCCCAAGGAGGCTGTGGTCTGATGTGTACCCCATAAGTAAAGTGGAAGACCCAGAACAAAGTCCTACCAATCCCTACAGACCTAGCATGTGGAAGGCCCTGCTCAGTCATCATATGTGAAGGATACCAGCTGATCAGCCCACTAATGCATGACAAACTGCCAATCAAGTTTTAGTTTCTCTTTGGTATGAAAGGACAACTTTTGTGAAAGACTTCTAAGGAACAGCTCCAACAAGAAAGTCAGAGGCAAAAGTAAACATAATAGAAACTATTCAGGCGTTCCCACTGGCTGTTCCCTCTGCTTGGAATGCTTTTCCCCGTATCTGCTCTCTTTACTCCTACACTTCATTCAGAACTCGTGCAAATACAAAATAATGAGACATCTTTTCTTGCTATTATATTTAATATTGTGTTACACTCCCCATCACCCAATTCTTGGTTATTCTATTTCTTTACTTGAGCTTATATTTCTGCATATATTAATCACTACACAGACATTCTGATATGTTCATGTATTTGTTGGCCATCTACACCACCCCAAAATGAACACTCATAAAGGTAGGAACATTGCCTATTGCACAGAGTAGATCCTTGATAATTACTGTTAATATTATCTACTTATCTGTTTACTTATGTAGTAAAAATAAGTAACTTGGATAAAGCAAAAACAACGTAGGAAACACAATTTTAAAAGAATAAGTATTCAGAGAATACTTATATATGCAGAGAATAAGAAAATTTATAGCCAAGAAACAATTCAAATTTATCAACTATACAAAAGCAACGATTAGAGAAGAATTAGCTCTTAAAAGTTCCAAATATTAAAAATTAAAGATATAGTTCAATATAAGTTTGGGAAGACTTGGTAAAGAAAATCTCCAAGAGAGTAAAGAGAAATATAAGAAATATAAGATATGAACAATATGAAAGAAAAAATAAGAATGTAAGAGATCAATCCTGAAAGACAAATGTCTGACTAATAGGAGTTTCCTGCAGTAATACAAAAGAGTAGAGGGGAGGGAACAATTAAGGATATAATGTAGGTTGTTTTCTAGAATGGAAGGAAAGCGCTCTTGGATAGAAAGTCCCTCCAGATGCTCTACAAACCAAGTGAAAAAGAAACTCATCAAGATACTGTTTTACTGAATTTCAGAACTTGAAGCTAAAAAGATTTTCTACATCAATAAACCTCAAAAATATAACATGGAACCAAAGTAAGTTACAGAGTATATATATATTTTAAAACCTAAAAAAACAGCATTTTATATTATTACTAACTATGCAAATATCCAGTAAAACTACAAAAAGCTTTCATGAGAATAATGACACCAAAATCATGATAGTAACTATCTGTGGAGAGAGAGGGGCAAGTCATATTTAGGAAGACTACAGAGGAAGCATCATTTATATGTATAAAATTTTATTTAAAAAATGACTTTAAGCAAATATAACATAAGATTTAATGAAACTGAGTGGTGGGTATAATGGTATTATAATATCCTCTATACTTTTTGATGTTTTTGAAATATTTCACTGTTTAAAATAAAAAGATGCAAGAAACCAAAAGAAAGAAAACAGGTTACATAAAAAATTACAGGGAACAAAATGATATCAGATTTCTTAACTGTAATAATGGAAATTAGAAGATAATGGAGAAACGGCCACCCAGTTCTGAGAGAAGATTTTCAACCAAGAAGCACATATCCATCCAAAATATCAGTCAAGTAATATAAAAGTAGGGTAAAAACACTTCAGACTTAAAATCATTCACCTATTCTTAAGAAAGTAGTGAATTATGTACTCTGTGAAATAAGAGAGCAAACCAGGTAAGAGAAAGACATGAGAGCTGTTAAGAAAAAAATTGCACTGGAAACTTGTTAAAAGTGGCAAGATAAATTTTATTTTAGCTGCTGTAGTAGAGAAGACAGACTTCAGTATAGAGCTGAACTCCATGCCCACAAATTTGATTACCTAGGTGAAATGGTCACATTTCTTTAAAGTCACAATCTGCCAAAACTCACACAAGAAGAAATTTGAATACACCTATATCTATTAAATAAATTGAATCAATCGATATATATATATATATATATATATATATCTCAATTAATAACTTTTCAAAACAAAAAGCACCAAGCCCAGATGGGTTCACTGGTGAATTCCACCAAGCATTTAAGAAAGAAATTATTCCAATTTTCTGCAATCTCTTCCAGAAGACAGAAGCAGACGGAAAACTTCCTGATTCTATGAGGTGGCATTAACCTAATGCCAAAACCAAAGACAATACAGGAAAAGAACACTATCTTTTACAAATATAGATGCAAGTATCCTAACAAAATGTTTTCAAACAAAATGAATTCAACAATGTACAAAAATAATTACACACCGCAACCAAGTGGGATTTATACTAGACTGGTTCACTATTCAAAAATCAACTAATGCAATAAAAAACAGACACTTTTGGCCACTTAGTAGGTAGCTCCAGCCACAGGCTTTATTTTGAGATTTATTCTGCCTGAGTCAGAAACCAGTTTGCTGTATCTCCCAGGTTCCAAGGGATACTTTGAAGCCTTTCTCAACAGGCTTGAAGAGAAGAGACCTTACCCACTCCCTTACCACCACTTTATGGAGATGACGAGACTCATAACATAGCTCTCTCCAAAGGAATGCTCTTTCCAGTCTCCAAATTCCCTGATCACTTATGCTCAGCCCTTTCATATGTTCAGTTTAAGTGACTATATCTTAATATTTCCTATGCAGGATCTGCCTGGTCAATCTGGTACCTCATTTTGGCGTGACAGTAGTTGGCATCTATTATCTTGAGGTTCTACCACTGAGACTGAAATAATTCCTTTTCCACCATTGATCCTCTCTGTTAGAATCTTCCCCCATGACTTGCTGAATACTAGGATGTGTTTGATGCATTCTCTTCCAGGAAAACAACATTCGTCACTGTGCTATTGACAGCTCCACATTTGTGTATGTGATTTCAAGGTCGCTAGTGCAGAAACTACCATCATTCCATTTGTAGCTGCACATCACCTAACATGCTGAACCTCATTTAAAGAGTTGTTGACTTAACTATTTTCACCCTGCAATAATTTGCTGATGATATTTTCTAAGAAGTATTGTGACCAATTTTATATTAGGAGTTGGCAAGATTGAAAAGGTCCTGATATTCTAAAATAATAATAAGTGGGGGGGGGGACAAGAAATAATGTGTTTTATTAAGTAAAGTTCTCACATATTTTAACCACTAACCACATTATTGTGTTAAATTTTTCCAAACTGATGTACAGTTTTAACATTTAAAATGTGCAAAAGGTAAATATTCTCAGGGAGAGGAAAATAGCAGACTGAAGATGAACTGCACTTGATAAAAATAGTTTAAAACACTCCCTTTGTAATATTTACAAGCCCTAAAAGCTAAGACTTCTCAGTGTAACAATGTAAGTCTGACAATTCTACTAATAAGTATTTTTATTTGTATCACTGCAGTCAGGCAAACCTTCATAAATGACATCGATAGACATAATTTTCAGGTGGAACTGACAGTCTGACTTTAGATGCTACCTTTCTGCCTATAAAATACAGCAAGGGGAGGGGAAAAAAACCCACATTTCAAAATGGGAAACTCAAAAGCAAGTCAGTCCGAATAAGCGAACTTAACATTTACGAAGTAATTCTCATCCTTATAAATTGCCTTCTTGCAGGAAACAGACCTTATCCTGACTTTTAATATTTCAATGCACCGATCTTGGTGGATGGAGAATGGACCGGGATGTACGGTGACATCAGTGACACCTGCCCCAGACTGGGCCCCAGAAGACCATCGCTACATCACGGTCTCAGGGTGTTTTCTGGAGTACCAGTACATAGAAGTGGCTCACAGTTCCCTCCAGATTGTCCTCGCAGTAAGTGTTGACAGCCAACCACTCCTTCTAGTGCTTCCGGAACCGTTTTATTTCTGTGCAAACTCAGTGCACACAGTTGCAACCCGTGGGTAAAATGTGGCTCTGTGCTTTTTCCTAATCAGTGCCACTTTTAACAGGGATTTGTCAGGTTAAACCCGGCTGTGCTGTGGACCGAGTGCTTCTTTCTGGCTGTGCTGCTAACTCTGGGAATTCCCCTCTCCCTTTGCCCTAGCTGCTTCTTAGATTTCCCCTAGGTACCATCCATCTCTTTTTATCACCCCCCCACCTTTTGCAAAACAATTCAGCTTTTCTATAAATTCCACTTCTAGACTATCATGCCCTTATTTTTCATAGTATTATGCCAATGAAGAACCCTCCCTCTATAAAAAGGCAGTTGGAGTTATAAATAACTCCTTTGTTGTTGAAGAACTTTCACTAAAGCTAAATGCATACTTTTGTGGGATTCATAAAGTTAAGGCAACTTTATTATACATGTCTCCATTTATTTATTACAGATTGTGTATGTGCAGATCTACGTATATTTTCTTATTTCTTTATTTTATTCTCAAATAAAATGTTCTGGGTAGAATGGCACCAATTGGTTCACATAAAATTCTTCTGGAATTTAAAAAGAAACTATGTGAGTGTGTGTATTAGGTTATGTAACTAATGGATAGTTATTAGTTTTTTTAAATGAGGAATATATGTATATAAACATATACATACACACACATATATAATCACAATGGGCTTTGTACGCTGTGCTAGTAAACACTTCCCAAGTCTCTGTGACTAAAAACCACAAAGGTTTATTCTCATGGGTCGGCAGGAAGTTTTACCAATCACTGTCACTAAGGAAACAAGGCTAGGGGCACAGCCACTATCTCAGTCATCACGGGTTGCCATGCCAGAGAGCAAGGATAGATCTGGAGTGTCTACATTGGCACAAAAATGCTCCTCCTTGGGAGGAGAAGCTCATCATTGCTCCTAGTTCATTGTCCAGAGCTAGACACACAGTCCTACACAATCACAAATCGGTCAGGAAGGAGGGAGAAATGTAAATATTTGAAGAATAGCATAAATTATTTCCACAATATTTGAATTATGTTCTTGGCTCAAGCACTGAGTGATCTCCCTTGAATATGTCCAAGCTGAAGCACTTCTTAATTAAAAAAAACAAAAAAAACCTTTCTCTAATAGTTTGAAACTCTAAAACTGTTCATTTTGATTATTTTTAAGTAAAGATAGATTTGATGGGATGGAAGTAGTCATTTCACTGTTTAAAATTCATTTAGGTGAAGTATTCATTCTCACATGGGAAAAGTAAAGTATTTCTGGTATTTGGCGACAGATTAAATGCCTTCATATATGTGTTAGAGAGGAGTTTTAGAGATAATATTCCTTCCTTGGAACTCCCTCTTTCTACTGTACCCAGAATTTTTGGAAAACTTCCACTTATGCATCAGGGATGATGTAAACATATAGTCTGTGTGCATGGATAGGTATATGTGACTATTTTAGAGAGTTATTTGAATTAATGTGTGTATGTATAAACTATATTCACAGATTTATTAAACCCCACATAAAATTTTGGCTTGCAGATAATTTGCTAAAGAAATACATTTGGACACGGAAGCATGTGTTGAGTCTGTCATACTGCCCAAAGAAAAAATATTTTTACATAAGGAAAAACCATCTGTAAAGGCAAAGTGGCTAGAGTGCAAAGAAGATGGATGAAGTGTCCCTAAGAGCAGATGTGACCAATATATCAAGCCACTGGCTCTCACTTCTCCTGTCTGCATTGCCCCCCGTTGAGTGGAGCAATCGTTTGAGCAGGCCATCACAGGATGGGGCATCCGTACCTCTCCCCTTTCCACCTGTTCTTCTTTCTGGGTTAGTTCTTTTACTATGCTGACTGGATCACCTGAGAGAGTAAGTCAGCAACAGATAACCCAAGCCAGTTTTTTGGAAAAGTTTCAACACACTTTCTGTCTTTGGGCTTGTTATTGTCTAGTTGGCCTTGGGGTGAAAGCATTTGCTATGCAGAAAACTTAGCACATCTTAACTAGAATTTTAGAATGCAAACCAAAATGGGGCTTATCTTGAACAATGTGCTCCGCCTAGTTATTGGAAGCCTTCCCACTAAATGTTCCTACAGTCATCCTGATCACTTCTGCTGGCATGTTTCAGGGGTGAAATTGTGGCTCCAATCTCTGCTTCTCCCCTTTTCGTGTTACCCAAATCATCTTCCTGGCAATCCAATGTTTAGTTCCGTCCAGTCCGGTGAACACTTCCTGGGTGCATGTCCCCTGCTGGCATCTAGAGAAACAAATGACAGCGTCTCTGACCTTGAGGCTGTCATAATCAGAAATGGGCGTGGTTCCTCAGGGTACAAACCTGGGGCAGACAGGCACACTTCGGGAATGTGGTACACAGAGAATACGTTTGTGCCGTTTATGGCATCACCTTGGCGTCTTAATTCCATCCTGCTTTTTGTGAAGTCAGCTAAACTCCCACACCTCTCTTTGTTTTCACCAGCCTTTGAAGCTGCCCTCTCTTCCAGAATATCTGGCTTAGATCTGCTTTCATAAACCGCTGCTGTCCCAGCTACTGCTCTTAACTCCAAATCTCTCTAGCTCTTTTTCTCCACCTTCACTCAGCCTGTCTTTCACAGATTCCTGACCCCCAGCACACCTGTCACCCAGTTGTTCGGTTTTCTGCCAATCAACTCCTAGCTGATTTTGAAATTAGCATTCACGAAGCCCCCATTTGCATCACACATTTATAAGGTATCTCCCATCTCCAGCCAAAGGAAGACGAGTATTATATCCATATAATTGGGAAGAGGGGTTATTAATCACACAGACTCCAGCCGAGAAGAAAGGACTGCCAGAGCACCATAATGATGAGCCAGGTGTGAGATTTCGAGATTTCTCCTTCTCCAGCAGCATTTTCTTCTGGTTAGGATCAGATATCACATTCAAAGGGAATACAGGTGTGGATAGTTTCAATAAAATCAAAAATAAAAAAAATCTTCACTTACAAAATAGATAAACTAAATATGTATGGAAAGAGCCAAGGAAGAGATTAACTACAGAGATGGTGCTGTTTACATTACAAAACAATTAATCTTATTTCTTCAAACAATGTGTGATTGCAACTGTACAGTTTACAAAATGAATTTAATCTTTCCACTTGTGTAACAGTCCTGTGAGGTCAGCAGAACAGATTAAAAGCCTTTCCCAAGGTTTCTTAGCTAGTAAATGGGGAAGGTGGACATGCTGTCCTAAGTTTTTCTCTGGTACCAAGGAAAGGAAATAGGCTTAAATCTGCATGCCGGCATCAGCTGATGGATAACAGATTCATGAAACCCCAAAATTCAGACTTCTCTTCAGTAGCAAAGAATGTCGTGATTAATTAGCTATGTCTCCCATGGGTAAGGGGAAGGGAGGTGTATATATCTCATGTTTGTTACGCACACACATTATACCTCACTTCCTATAACCAACACAATGAAGAGGGAGTATGTTTTACAAAGAAATGTAAATAAGTGAATCATTAAGGGAAACTTCTATTGTACTAACTGAAGTAGCTTTTTATTTTGAAACATATGTTAAAATTCCAAATAATTCATGGGAAAACAAAAGCAAATACTTAATCCCTTTCTTCTCCAGCTACCTCCAGAGGACCAGTATCTCCAAATTTTATAAGAACTTCTCCAACCAAAATTGCCGAGCTTTGTTTTTCTTTATTTCCTTTACTTCTGACACACTTCTAAGTTCATAGCAGGTTGACTATTAATTTTTTTAAGAGATCAGTAGAAGATGTTGGTAAAAATATAAATAAGTTTACTCTTTCCTACAGCCATTAAAAGTGGCTTAGAAACTGTATACAAATTAGCAGGGAAGAAAACTTTAGAAAAGTTTCTGGTGCCCTGTTCATAGCCAAAAAATAGGTTCACTGTCCAGTTTAAGCTTCAGTTATATCTATTCCCTATTCATAAAACTCTGTACTCTGTAGAGTGCAGGAAATGATAGAAACCATTGTTCAACATATCGTGGTACCAAAAACTTTTTTTTTTTTTAATAAATTTATTTATTTATTTATTTAATTTTGGCTGTGTTGGGTCTTCGTTTCTGTGCGAGGGCTTTCTCTAATTGCGGCAAGCTGGGGCCACTCCTCATCACGGTGCGCGGGCCTCTCACTATGGCGGCCTCTCGTTGCAGAGCACAGGCTCCAGACGCGCAGGCTCAGTAGTTGTGGCTCACGGGCCTAGTTGCTCCGCGGCATGTGGGATCTTCCTAGAACCAGGGCTCGAACCCGTGTCCCCTGCATTGGCAGGCAGACTCTCAACCACTGCACCACCAGGGAAGCCCCCAAAAACTTTAAAAAGTAAAATATATGCCTTTCAGATGGATAGAGTCACAGATGTTTCCAATTATTTCCAGTTAATGATATATAACACGTTGGCCATTTGGCTTGCTAAGACTTGCCTAGGAATACCACTGGTGAAGAAATTTGCAAACATTTTGACTGCTTTTATCCAAGTTGACTTGGGGTTGTGCTGGGAAAGGCACATGGTGTTTCTCTGGATGTTGCTGAAGTGTGTGGTGCATGCATATGATAGTAAAGGGCCTTATTGCTCACGCCGACTTTTTCTCCTATAATCTGGAAACACTTATCCACAGAGGTTGATTTTCAAAGATTTGGGTTCCGATTTTCACGTAGCCTAGGACGTTGCTATTAAAGCGGTAAATATTAAATCTAAGTTGTGAACTTGCACCATTTTAAAGGGACGAGTGGGAGAAATGGTGTGAGCTGATACCCAGCTACTGCTGCATTCAGAAGTGCAACGGTTGCAATGTGGATATTCTCTGTTACATTTATTTGAGTTGAAAAATTAAGACAGTTTTTTTAAGACAAAAAGTAAGTTTGATTTGGTTGATTTGTTTTACAGTGAAAAATGATTTAGCCATTTATGTTATTGGAGCCACCATTTTGCATAAACTAAATTAGCCAGACCTGCAGCTCCATAATATTTCCCACATATTTTACATACACCAGATTAATCTAGGTGCCTTTATGAGAAAGAGTTACAAGCATAATGGCTGTTTATTATATCTTGGTGGTGTTTTTTGTATACTTTCCAGAAATTGCTGTTGCAAACTGGGCAATTCTTTGCTTTCATTATAATTGAAGGAAAACCTCATAGATTTGCCAATTGGTAGATTACTTGAAATAATTCTTCTGATAGGTAAATATGTAAATGTGGCACCCAACTTAGGAGAAGCTGCACAAGTTGAGTGATGTCATTATAACAAAAGGCCTTTAATACTTCTCTATTTTTGAAAGAACAAGATTTTTCCATGCTTAAACCTAAAACAAAAGCAACTAGAATAGAATTCATGCTAAACTCTGCCTCATTCTAGTATTAATCAGAAATGCATTTCAAATGAAATTTTATTTTTTACGTAATTATTTTGATCAACATTTGTAATAGACTATGGTGTTTTGATCTACTGTGTAAAATAATAATTGTGGTGATGGCTCAAATGAGAATACATTTTTATGTTCTCACCACCCCCCCCTTAAAAAGAGGGAAATATGTGAGGTGATGAATATGTTAATTAACTAGATAGTGTGACTCCTTTCATAATGTATATGTATATCAATTCACCACAATGTACACTTTCAGTATCTTACAATTTTGTCAGTTATACCTCAGTAAAGCTAAAAAAAAAATTAAATGTCAAAAAAGGCCCATTTTTAACACTTAATGCCTTATGGACATGGGAAAGAAAGATCAATTTTAAATTTATACATATTCTATTTAACACATACAAATTTATATATATGTGTGTGTATATATATATATAACTATATATAGTTGTACAGAGAAATATGATAGAATGATCAATATAAAACTTCCAAGTAAATAAACATACCACATTAGGAAAAAATTCTGTGGGAACTGGAACTACATAAAACTTATGATTGTTATAGAAGAGTATGTACATGTGTTTTTACATGAAAGAAAGTGAACTTCACATCATAGTGGTATTCAAATTTCATTGGATATATTTATAAGAATAAATAATGTATCTTTAAAATATATTAATATTTATAATATGCCAAAATAAATAGCCCTTTTGAAGCCATTTAGACTAATGATGAAAATATCAAATGTGAATTTCAAATGTACCTAGTTTCAAGTGGATTTCTTTCAGGGTATGAGGGAAGAGAAATGTTTGGAAGCCACTATTCTAAAGCAGTGGTTATTTCTTTCTTTATTCCTTTCTTCCTTTTCTTCCTTTCTTTTTCTTCCTTCCTTCTTTCCTTCCTCCCTCCCTTCCTCCCTCCCTCCCTCCCTCCCACAGTCCATAGAGACAGCCACAGAGTGGGGAGCAGGCATTTAATTCTCGGGGAGGGCTGACAGGGATGTCCCCTGTCCCCTTGGGGCCCCTACCGATTCCCCTAAAGCAGTGTTGCTAACACTAGCTGAGACTAGGAATTACTTATCCAGTTGTTTAAAGGATTACCATAAACATAATATACTTCTGGAAGTTTTTTGTCCTTAGGCCTGAGGTAGGGCCAAGGTGGATATATTTTTCAAAATTTTCACCAGCAATATTAGTCCCTTCCCTTTTCTTTTACTACTGATTCCTCAAATGTCCTGAATTGCTCAGAAACACAAGGTGTTTGGTCAAGAAGATGATACTATATGCCAAGATGGTACCATAGCTCTGGTTGTTCCACCAACTCCTTTCTGGGCCTTAAGAGTCATTTCCCTTCCAGTACTGCAGGGTAAAGCACATAGTTATGTGACTAGTTAGTCAGTCACATAACTAACCTGTGGTCAAATACTGTATCTGTGTACTTATACTGTGCCTACCATATCTCCACACTGAAGAGTGAGTTGGCATAGAGCTAGGACTGCAAACTGAGTCATCTGATTCTAGTCCAATGTGCAAAACCGTACAATAGTTTTCTTCTTAGCACAAAACTGCTTGTTGTCTGCGATGGAAATGGACAGAATGACAAGCACTCGGTTTCTTTCCTAGCTCCCAGGATGGTTCAACAGCTTTGCTGCTTGGCTTCAAATATTATACACAGTGCTCCAACTCTAGTTCTCTTGGGTACTCAGATACACAGGCTTGCTTGTCAATAAAGGAAATAAATGTGATTTGTCTTTCTGCAACATCAGAATAGTTTATACAAATAGTCACAAATATATGAGAAGAAAAACCAAATCACAATTGTGAACAGGGGATTTTTCCAATGGACAAAGTTGCTTAATTAAGAGAATGAAGGCAGTAAATAGAATCGGGAAAGGACAGTTCTTGGTACAACTGAGTGCTCCAAAACACATAAACCATGTTCCACAAGCTAAGTTTAGAACCCCAACTGGATTTATGCCTGAATAGTAAGAAATACCAAGACCAATTGATACTTCTGAAATGGGCACATGTTTAAATTTCTAATCTATTCTCAATTCCTCTAGACGATAACAAATTCATTTGAACACTATCCCTTCAGAGCATAACACCTTAATGTCTTATCCACAGATGTCAATCAAGTTTTGGTAAAAATAAACCCTGAACAATCAGTTATCATGCCCTTTATTTTATTTTGCTTTATTCCTGAAAGGTGCCCTTGTAAATTGGTGAGCAGTTCTGCGAGTCTGGGAACAAGCAGAGTACAAGAACTTGAACAGCCTCTAAAGTCAAATTAAATCTAAGAATTTTTTGCCTTTAATATTCACTGGTATTCTCTACATGCAAATTCAGAAATATCAGGTAAAATATTCACAGTCTGGGAGTAACAATCCTTAAATCTTACACCCAGCTGCATAATAAACTATTTTGTAATTATGAACTAAATGAGATAATGTCTAAGAAATTGCCTTGAAAACAATAAAAGTGGTATTATTTATTTTCTCCTTAGCTCAGTTTTTTCCACTGTTCCGAAGAACACTGTTATTTAGTCAGGCTAACTCATAGTGATGTGCAAAAATGAACTAAAGTTTACTTACTCCCCGGATAGAGCTGTGATTCTTAAATCCAGTGTGATACTATTTAGTGTATCGACACACCAGCCTACATGGGGGCAAGTTTTATCCCATATCAACCATTATCATCAGATTGCAATATCTGCTTCTATATGTAATGTTTGAAGCACTTGCTTACCCCCAAAACATAATATCACTTGATCTACGAGAATGCTTGGAAACATCATGGAATAAAAATACCAATATATTTAAGATGGTAGTGAGGATTATAGCCTGCAACAAATCATTAATAATTGGGTTTTCTTGAATAATATTAGATTTAAGTTTTGCCAGTCCTACAAATTAGATTTAAATTACTTCCATAGAGTACTGTACAATGAATGATGTGCAATCCCATTTCTTATATTTAATTTTAGTCATAAATTATTTCAGAAAGAAATAAAGTATCAATATATAAAATATAGTAAAATGAAGTATTTTTTTGAAAAACATGACAAGCTGTTGAACAAAGGTTACCATCTTCCTTTGTCATATATAGTATCATTGCCTTTAAGACGTCTTTCCACTCATGATCAGTTACTATGATAAAAATTTTTTAAGAAATAAGTCTTTGATGGCAATTTCCTCTTCACAGGAACTTCTACACACAGTGGTAGAATAATAATAGTAGAATGCGTTAGTGTTTTCAAATAACAGCAAGCCATTCTCAAAAGAAGGATGTAAAGATGATTTATAATGATAGCTATAATACAAGGGATAATTTATTGTTTAGTGTGTTATACATGAGTGAAAAGGAATAAAACTATGGGCAAACACACTTAAGCTAAATATTGTTTACGCAGTAGAAAAAGAGCCATCTGTAATATTCCTTCTGTACATTTGCTTTTACCAGTCCTACAAATAGGATTTTAAACTCTACTGTTCTCAACCCACACATTCTTCCACAGAACTGGGTGTATGATTCCCAGTCCTCATTATTCTCTTGCTTGTTCCAGTCCTTGCAGCTCCATGGCTACATCTGTCCCGACTCCCACTCATTGTTAAATTCCTCTTAAGCAGTAACCCTCTGAGTCAAGACCACAACTTTTCATACACATATGTTTCTCACTTCTATTCTTCTCCTAACAATTCATAATATTATATTGTATTGTACTTAATGAGGGAGTTCTTTCTCACATGATTCTTTTGGTTAATGCTAACTGCAAATACGGCTCCATCCACGTTAATAATCCAATGCATTTCTATATCACTGAATTTTAGAGAAATATTTGATTGCTGTAAGTCAATCTTTCTCAAGCTTTTTCTAGAAAATCCCTTCCAGTGTTACATTTTACTTATTCATCTATTAGATTGTAAAATCTATTCATCACAATCCCATTGATGTTAAGATTTTTACAGTAAACAATGCCTTGCCAAAGTTTGATGGGCATGACGCATTATCATCAGTGTTCCCTCTATACAAATTAGTTCACATAAACCTTGAAATTTGGGGGGGTGTTTTTTAAAGTTCATTCAATGGGGAACATCTAGAATAGTATCAATGAAAATATGATTTTGTGTATCATTATTTTAACTATAGTGTGTAAAACATTTTCCCATATAAGTTATTGTGTTGTGTTCAACAACCGTAAACGGGATTAACTCTGAGTGCCCTGCCGGTGTGGCTGTGACAGTTATTTGATCATTTAAGTTATGAATGAAAAATCATTGAAAGCTCTGTTTAAATGAATCTACATGAACATTTACCTGAGATTAATCTTCAATTTTATTTTCCTTTTGTGATCCATTACAGTTTTTTTTTTTTTCCCCTTTAGACCCTATATGCTTACAGATGTTAATCTCCAGAGAAGCACAATGATTCTCCCAACAAAGGTGGTTTGTTGCTTGGCTTTGCTTTGCTGAAACCTGGTCAGAGGCTCTGATGACAGATAGTCTGCTTGTCAGCTTTGCTTCATGAATCCAAAGAAAATGGAACTTACCAGGAGCTGAGCCTCAAGCGCTACCTGCGCCCCTTATTTGGGCCCTTTCATGCTAGGTTGGCAGAGGTCTTCGTCTTTCATCATTCGGTTCACTGACAGAAAGAGCAGGGAGCTGTTACCCGTTTAGGTACCACTCTGCAGACTGCTATATTGCGAAATAAACAAACAATATATTTTTAGGGCACCACCTGCAGCAAGC
The DNA here is from genome assembly GCF_949987535.1 of Balaenoptera acutorostrata. Taxonomy (NCBI): domain Eukaryota; kingdom Metazoa; phylum Chordata; class Mammalia; order Artiodactyla; family Balaenopteridae; genus Balaenoptera; species Balaenoptera acutorostrata. Next base: position 38,181,810 of record NC_080077.1, on the reverse strand, counting down.
AGCTGTACCAAACAGAGCAGAACCACAAAGGATGTGATTTGTTCCATTTAACGTAAAGCCTTGAGGTTTGAGAAGAGAGGGAGGAGAAGGTTCTACGTATACAACCCACACAGCCACAGTTTAAACTGAAGCTGAGACTCCTTTCTAGATTGGAATTGAGGTATCATTATATCTTTCCTCCTTTCCCACCCCGCAACCTCTGGTTGAAAACAGTTCTATTATTGGGGTTATAACTGTTAACTGAGAAAATCATTCTCCTCTGCCAGTAAACTTCCTCTTCCATTCAAGGGCAGTTTTCTCTCAGGGCAACCTATGCTGAAATGCCAACATCTGCTGTATCTAAGCTGTATATAAATGGTGTCTGGCATTTACATGATGCCAATGACTTGATTAGAGAAACTCATACACTTGGCTTACATAAAATTTTCTTATCTGCAGCTTTCATCTATTTCAGTCTTTCTTCAGGATCTGTGTGCTTCTCTAAATGTGCCACACAAGTCCAAAATACTCTGAAAGCTGAACTTTAGCTCTTATTTTGATTGACGACCAGTTCTTGTATTAACTCCTATCTCTCCAGGCATTAAAGCTGTGTACTGCATCATGATAAAATTCTACCACGTGCGCCTTGTCTGAGTACCTAGAATTTTGAGGCTGATGCAAGGGATATTTTAAGTACTTGCTTTTCCCCTAGATTTAAAAATCTCCTCATTCTCTTAATGGCTATTGATTCTGACCTCACAAACCAAAGTCACCATGTCATTTTGAGTTCTTCCAGGTGAGCTGGGATAAATACAATTAAATTATAGATGATCCTGGAGGCAATCCAGCTAGTTACAAATTGAGGTCATTTTAAGTACAGAGAGGGACAATTACCTTTAGTATTAGAATGGACACCAAGAATTATACAATAATTTTGCTTTTGTCTTGACAATGAGCACATTTTACAGAGAGAAAAACTCCTCTAAATATTTAGGAGGTGAACTAGAACACCCTTCTTAACTCTTCTACCACTGACTAGTTTCTTATTCTAGGAGAAAAGTTCATTAACCATCGTTTTGTGCCTCATGAACACTCTTTGGTAAGACTAGTAGCTACTGCCCCAGGACTCAGAGAAGTGAGATGAAGGAATTACACATCTGCAGTGATGCATGCTTTTAGCTAATAGAGGAAATCAGATCTTGTGAGTCAGGAAACTTGTTTCCTTTGTTATCGTCACCTTCATCATTAAGATAATGACCTTTAAGACTACTGGGCACAAAATAAATTCCGACCAAAGTGTCTTCAAGAATGTTTAATGTAGGAACTGCTTCCATCTCTTTCACCTTTCTAACATATTAAAGGGAATTTTCTGGAAAAAGCTCCCAGACTGGGTTTTGTTAAATTATGTCGGCTTCTGAATCCTTTTCAGTCAACTTTCTACTTTATGATTATGGGACGGTGCTTTTAACGGTAAATCCTTGAAACTTTGGAAGAAGGAAGGGAAATATCTCTAGTTCCAAAGAACAAAAGAGGACCTTTAGTTGGAGCATATTTATGTTCTACAAAACTAACAGTCAGTTAGATTGATCTTTAATGAGTTGTTACAGTATACTGAATATTCTTCAGGGCTCTCTGGGGAATATTAAAAGAAGAGAGCGTAAGCCTTCATGACTACAGAGTCTTGTCTCTGTAGAGTCAGCAATTTTAAAATGACAGCCTTATCCAATAATAAATACAACTCTGCAAGTATGTCCAACTAACTGGTTTTTAATCTGCCAATCTTGGAAAGGCCTCTCTCCTCTGAGCCAGACAGTACTTTATTTAATTGAAAATATATGGACATTTCAAAACACCAAGAACAGAGACTGGCTGAAGTGTTCAACACAGTCAATGATCATTTTTACCCCCGTAACATCTCAGGCCAAAGTTAGGAACCTCCAGTTGGCTGAGGGATTTGCTCCCATATTCCAGAGATGGCACTGTTCACTCTGGCTGGAAAAAGAAAGAAGATCATATCCTCAAACCCCTGTCTCAGCAGGTTTGCCCAGGCTCCAATCCAGCAAAAGGGAAACCTACAATGACCCTTTATATCCTCTGTCTGGGGTAAGACTGCAGGCCCATGATGCAATTTGATTTCAAATTCCACCCATGATGTAATCACATTTCACTTTATTTTGCTTTATTTTGTAGTCAAAGAGCAAGTCTTTAAATAGATAAGAAACAAGAGTCAAAGGAGAATTAAAAAAAGTGACCTCCAACTAGATGAAGCTCTCTGTATTAGTCAATTATTTTCAGTATATAGGGATCGTGGGAAGAGTTTAGCAAGATTTGATTACCCTTATTAAAAACATTGGGCATTCTTCAGGTCCCTTCAGAGGGAAAAAAATCTTTACACATCTGGTGCCAGCTTTATATCAGGCCCAATTTGGAGATTTTCCTAAAAAATAGGCCAGCACTGGCATTCTTCTTTCCCAAGCTCCTGGCTCATCCCCTGCATCATCACTACCGTCTTCTTTTTTCATTTGTCCTTTCTTGTTACCTCCCACCTTGTAGTGCAGCTGGCTGATGCCTCTAAATGCCTATAGGTCAATTAGGAGATGATCAAAACCAAGACAAATCCTAATGTAGCTCTCCTCCTCTCAAGGACCTTAAAAGCTAAGAGAAGCTAGACTTTCAAATTTCTCAGTAATCTAGGGGTGGCATTGTCACCTTGTTTAAATCTGTATTTCCTTAATTACTCAGAAACATGAGGATCTTTCCATGTGCTTTGCAGAAATTCAGGTTTTACTTTCTGTGAACTCTTTAGTCATACCTTTCGTCTATTTTTCAAGTTTTGAAAAATATTTGTTAGTTTAAAATAATATTCTGAAAAGCCATTTTCTTGAGGTTATTATTATTCCAATCTTTCCCTTAGCTTTGTTGTGTCTTCCATCTTGATGTGGTCAAATTTATCAAATATATTCCTTTAAGACATGTGCTTTTTAAACCTGACTTAAGGAAGATTTTTACCCACCTAGATATCTCAAAAATACACTCCTATATTTGATCTAAAACAAATATTCTAAACATTTGCTTTTCACATTTACCTCTTTATTTTAGATTTACTTTTCTTTATTAGTGTGATGTTTGAACAATACTTAACTGATTTTTCCCATAATAACAGAAAGTTGTCCTAACATCATTTAGTGAACAATCCTTTATTTCCCCACTGGTTGCTAATTCTGTTATTTTCATTTACCTATATGCTTTGTTTCCAGGCTCTCTATGCTGTTCTACTGATCTTTTGACTATCCTTGTATTTATGCCTGACTTCTTTAATTATTATAGCTTTATTAATATGTTTTGATATCTGATAGGGGAAGTGCTCACTTCTTGTTTCTTCTTCAGAATCAAGTGGTTCTTCATAGGCTTTCATTCCTCCATATGAATTTTAAATTAGTGCATCAAGTTCTATGAAAAACACTATTGGAAGTTGCACTAACTTTAAAAATTGATTAAGGAATAAATAATATCTTACAGTGTTGAGCAGAGAGACATTATTTGTGTCATTATTGATTATTCCAACTATAAATGTCATAGCTGTATAATTTTCAAGTCTTCTTTTATATAACACAATAAATTTAATAATTATCTCCATTAAAGACTAGCACAGCTCTTATTGTACTCAGGAAACCTCTCTAGTTACCTGAGATATTATTAGAACTATGAACTTGATTTTTTTTTAAAATTCTATTACTTTTTCCAACTGTAAATATTGAGATTTAGGAATAATTTTGATTTTGTGTCCAGCAACCTTGATGAACTCTGTTGCTCTGAAGGCATGCCTGTAGATTTTCTTGGATTTTCAATGTAGGTGGACATATCATTTACAAATAATAATAATGTTTCCTTCCTCTCTTTTCTTTTGACCTTACATCTTTGTGTGGTCTTCTTGTATTTGCCAGCATGATAATGAACTATAGATCTATTAGCAGGAATCTGGCATGTTTGTCTTGTTCTGGCCTTTACTGTAAATGCTCTAAAATTTAGTATTAAGGATGATATTTGCTGGGTTTCTTTTGCTTTTTTTTTTTTTTTTGTATTATACTCTTTATCAAGTCAAGTTTACTTCTCTTCTTTCTTTGTTAAGAGTGTATGTGAAATTATTAAACATTTTTCCACTTATCTTGATGATCATATAATTTTTCTCCTTGAATCTTTAATGTGGTTAATTATGATAAATTTTCTAAATTGAACTCTCCTTGCATTTGAGTTTTGTCTGCCTCATTTGACCAAAATTATCTTTTTCTGCTTCTCCAGCTTCTATATGTTATTTTTAGTCTTCCGTGGATAGGAAAACTGAGATTATCAGAATTATTTAAAAAAACAATAATTCACTTTTGGGTCACAATGAGGGCCTCCCCTATGAACAAAGTGCATAGGATTGGTGAACTGTTCTAGATCCTGAAGGTGTTTTTGCACATTTCTTGACACGCGACTGTATTCTAGTTAATGACCTTGATTAAGAAGCAATTTAACAGTGAGTAAGGTGTCTGTGTATAGAAATAAGAACCCAATAATACAAATTTCCTTGTTCCATATCTATGAAAAACCTTCATTTTGCTGGCCCATCAATTAGTGGTTGAGACTAAGCTAGAACCCAGTCATATTCTACAGCCCTATATTCTTCCAAATCCTTATATTGTTTCAGTTATTCACCTACTGTTTTGTTAGCACTATAAGAAATCTGACCTAGAGCTCTATTTACATATTATTTATTTTCAAGGCCAACTATAAAGCAGTAGCAATTTGTTTTTACATCCTTTTTCCATCCTTCCTGCTTCCCACTAAGAATATCATCTTGTTTAATAGAGATCACACCAGTGGACTGCCTTCTACTTCCTTTTTGGGAAAATGTTATTTAGAAAGAAGAACATCTCTGAATGAATGTAGATTACATGTTTTTCAAATCTTCTAAGTTCACAGAATAAGGGTTTGATGCATCATGTTGGTATATTGTTAATCTAGTAATTTAATTGGTATTTTCAGATAAATGTCTTTGCAGCCTTTTACTGATGCTTGCTATAGAATGATGTCATTTTCAGAGGGGGTAATTATGTTGTTGATGTTGCTGCTTTCTGGTTACTTTGCTTATGGCCACGGTATATGCACAGTGTATGTGCTCTGCTGCATATGCATTCCCATAGATGGGAATGAAGAGAGGAGATTGAGACATATGGGGATAGAGAAAATGAATGCTTGGAAAATCTGTAATTGGATATAATTTAGAATCCCTCTGGTTTCCTTTCCATGTGAGAAAAGCTTCCATGTTTCTTGTAATTCTAGCCTTCTAAGCACCTCACTTATAAACAGGTGAGAAAGCTGAAATAGAAATAAAGGCTTGAGAGATCATTGAAATTCAGTCTTGATATCTTGAGCACCAGTGAAGCAGACAAACTTGCAGGAAAGAGAAACATAGTGAAAGAAAGGAGCAGAGGGAGGAGAACAATGACAGGAAAGGCAAGGGAAATGTCAGAGAAATGTAAAGAGGAGAGCAAACCCTGGCAAAGGATACCACATGCATATCCTTCAAGAAAGCTAAGATTTACTTCAATCCCCAAAGCATTTATATACATGTATTAATCCAAGTTTCCTTTTAGGAATAAAAATGATTGGTGACACACTTAAATAAAATGGTGAACAGATTCAGAGGACAAATTATCAAGAAATGGTTAATCATGAAATAGCCAGAATAGGGAGGGTGGGAGGGAGGGAGACGCAAGATGGAAGAGATATGGGGATATATGTATATGTATAACTGGTTCACTTTGTTATAAAGCAGAAACTAACACACCATTGTAAAGCAATTATACTCCAATAAAAATGTTAAGAAAAAAAAAAAGAAATAGAGAGCTATGATCAGAGAGATACCAAATTTTAATAACTAGTGTGCAGTGTAGAATGGAGAATGTTATAGTCATAAGTTAGAAAATTCCAAAAAGTCTAATTTAAAGAGATGCTGACACCATACACTTGAAAGTGGTCACAGTATTAATTTGTTTATGACTTATAAAAGAGTCACAACATTTGACTGGGGGCATAACATTAAAAATCTTTTATTAGCTGAACTATTAACTTTAAGCTTATGTGACATAAAGTTTTTAAAGTAGAGGCCAATATCTTTGTAGGAACTCACAACCATAGGACATTATTGTGTCAGCTCAGAATTAAGTCGTACAAAGAATTGTGTAAGCAAAGTAGTATTTAAAGTCACTTCAGTCCAGAGGGAAAAAGACTCCCAACACCTGTGATAAAATACAAACACAATGTGCTGACTTGAATGAAATTTCTCCTCTTGATCTATGTTTTAGGGTCAATATAAATCAATGTTCTCTAATATAAAGATTGATATATTCCAACTTGAAATTATGACCAGTTCTCATCAGAGAACTATAAACTGGATTAAATAAGCTTTTTAAAAAATTTTATGAGGTCAAATTAATAAAGCCTCCCCAATCACTCACACAAAGAAGGCCCAGCTGAATGTATTACCTCCACTTTACTCAGGTCCTGCCCTTGACATATCAAGCCGCATCTGCCGAGGAAGCGGCCCCCGCAGAGCTATCCTGTCGTGCTTCGGAAGTTGTGGGCGGTGATAAGTTTTGACTGTGCAGCCAGCATATGTCATTATAAATGTTCAGCTCTAAGTAGAGAATACACTCTGTTCTCTGATCAAGATCAGCCTGGATTTCCCACCCACCCTCTTCCTCAACACATTCTGGAACAAACATAAGTAAACACTTGACAGGTGAAACATCACCTGTGCCATTTACTGAATCAGAATGAACCGTAAGAAGAAAGTGTTAATTCACTACTGTAGTCACATCCCATTAGCAGAAAAAGGATCATATGTTCCTGTCCTGTTTAATGTGATCATGGAAAACAGAAACTTCTATTCCTGTGGGTGACAGGATAAGTCTCGGTATTTCGATGTGGACTTTTTAATGAGACTTCTTTACATTGCCTATATTTGTCTGAATTATCTCTTTATACAGATCTGAATCTCTCTGTCACTCCTGTGCTGCCACATGTCAATAGTTCCCCCATTCAGAGAAGCTATTTTCCTTTTTTTTTTTTCTTTCTTTTGCATAGAGTTCACTGGAAGAAGGGAGTTTGGTAATGGGTCTACCAAGCCGATTTCACATGAAAGGCGGGAACCCCATCTAGAGGGTAGTGTGTGAGAGCCCAGCAGCAGCCCAGCACACATTTTTTAACATCTTTATTGGAGTATAATTGGTTTACAATATTGTGTTAGTTTCTGCTGTATAACAAAGTGAATCAGCTACATGCCTACGTATATCCCCATATACCCTCCCTCTTGCGTCTCCCTCCCACCCTCCCTATCCCACCCCTCTAGGTGGTCACAAAGCACCGAGCTGATCTCCCTGTGCTATGCGGCTGCTTCCCACTAGCTATCTATTTTACATTTGGTAGTGTCTATACGTCAATGCCACTCTCTCACTTCGTCCCAGCTTACCCTTCCCCCTCCCCATGTCCTCAAATCCATTCTCTACATCTGTGTCTTTATTTCTGTCCTGCCCCTAGGTTATTCAGAACCTTTTTTTTTTTTTTTAGATTCCATATATATGTTATTCAGAACCATTTTTTTTTTTTAGATTCCATATATATGTGTTAGCATACGGTATTTGTTTTTCTCTTTCTGACTTACTTCGCTGTATGACAGACTCTAGGTCCATCTACCTCACTACAAATAATTCAATTTCGTTTCTTTTTAAGGCTGAGTAATATCTTCCTTATCCATTCATCTGTTGATGGACACTTAGGTTGCTTCTATGTCCTGGCTATTGTAAATCATCAAAATCATCAAAAAATCTACAAACAAAAAATGCTGGAGAGGATGTGGAGAAAAGGGAACCCTCTTGCACTGTTGGTGGGAATGTAAATTGATACAGCCACTATGGAGAACAGTATGGAGGTTCCTTAAAAAACTAAAAATAGAACTACCATATGACCCAGAAATCCCAATACAGGGCATATACCCTGAGAAAACCATGATTGAAAAAGAGTCATGTGCCACAGTGTCCATCACACATTTTAATTAGCCTTGTGGGTGGGTACTTGACCAGAGGGTATGTACCAGATTTGATCTCCCTCCTGCTTTAGCACATGAAGAGCCAACACCAGCCTCTGTTCAATCACTCAAGCATATGTACTGCCTTCAAAAGCAAAGACAAAAGGGGCAGCTGTTCTTATTCACAGCAAGTTGCGAAAAACAGTCTCTATGCAGAGAGATCTGGGACTTGGCAGTAAATGACGAAGCCCACAAGGTTCTGGCTCCTTCTGAGAGTTTTGTAGAAAGCTGGGGCTCCCTGTGATCTGGTAAGAATCACTTCATTTCTAAAGAAGAATGGGCTCTTTATAAGTGAGTCCCCACAGTAAGAAGCCATTAAGTTTCAAAACGATAAAAGTATTCAAACCAGCAAATTAGGGGTGAGCATTTATACCATAAAATATTTTTTTCTCTCTTGAGAATTCAACCAAAAGTTTGTTTCCTTAGTGATGTAAAATGGAATTCAACATGTGAATAGTTTCAGGAATGTACCAATTCCATAAAGCTGGTTACACTTGCAATCTGATATCTTCAAAGGCAATAAGATAATGACTATAGGTCTGCTTGAAATTTTATATTTGCATGAAGCTACTGAAAATATTTTATATTTAAAAAAATACAGAACTGCAGTTAACAGCCTAGTGACTTGTAGTGGATACTCCTTAGCACTGGGTGTCGGGTGTCTCAAAGTGTGGTCTTTGGACCAGGAGCGTCAGCAGCACGTGGAAACTTGTTAAAAATGCAGATTCTCAGACCCTCTCCCCAGACCACTAAGTCAGCAATGGTGTGACAGGCCCAGCAATCTGCTTTAACAGCTCCTCCAGGTGATTCTGCTGCACAGTAAAGTTGGACAACCACTGCCTTAGCAAAAGCAAAATGCTGAAAAACAGTTCCCATCGTATATTATTTTGAAGCATTTGGCGGGGGGGGGGGGGCAGTGAGTAGAAAGAAATTTCATAAAAATATAAAAAGCCCATCAAAGAGAAGCAAGAATGAAAATTTGATGAATTTAATCCTTGCAATGGGTTTCTTCTAGCCAAGAGGATGAAAATACAAGTTCCTTAGTCTGACACACAATGGTTTTCACAATATGCTCCCCATCTTTGTCTCCAGCCTTTTTCATTAGCCAGCCAGTCACTTAACCGTATTTCTTAGTTCCTGATACGTCTGGACATCTGTTTAGAGGTTTAAAGTCCACTAGGTTGGGGGCTTCTGAAGATGAGAGACTGGCAAATTAAGTAAATAACTAAGTACTTGGAATATTTCTCATGTCACAAGTGACTTGAAGTAAACATAGGGAAGGCTGCCACAGAGAGCTGAGCAACATAAAAGTTCTGCCTATTTCAGAACTTGTGGAGAGGTGAAGGATTCAACTTTAAGCTAAAAGGCAAAGTATAATTGTAATTAGTAGTAAAAGATACATTAAATATGAAATGTGATTGTTTAATGCAGTGATTTCTCAAAGTATGATCAATTTGTCGTTGTTCAAAACTGAACACTAAAGACTGGTAAACCATATTATATTTGAAGTTGTTTGCACGAAGTTATGCAAAGCAAATCAACTGAGTCATACAACACAGGACATAGAAACTGAAAAAGATTTTAGAGAATTTTCTGGTCAACCCACTGTGGAAGTGAAGTGATTTCAAGAAAGATGCTTTTCCATAAAAAAAGCCAAAATAGGGAGAATAAACCCTAAACTGAGGTGTTATGAAGAGTTACTACAGGGAGTTCCCTGGCTGTCCAGTGGTTAGGACTCTGTGCTCTCAGTGTCAAGGGCCTGGGTTCAATCCCTGGTTGGGCAACTGCGATCCCGCACGCTGTGTGGTGTGGCCCCCAACAAAAAAAAAAAAAAAAGAGTTACTAGAGCCTTGACCAAATAAACTAGAAACACGTATAAGAGATATGACATACATGATTTTAGTGTCCTCTAGGAATTTCAATATTTCACACTGATTATATGTAAAACTCATAGATCCTATTCCAAGGTGTACTTGGCCCTGGCTTCCTCAGGAATCCATAAAGGCAAAGTTTATTTCTAGCCTGAACGAACCCCCAATCATTACGTCTTCCCACAGAAGCTGTCAGTTAATAGCATGAACTTTGTAATCAGACAGATCTGGATGCAAGTCATAGCTCTGACACACAATAGCTCTGTGTACTTGTTAAATATGAATATCCTCTAACATCAGCATTCTCATCTTTTAGAATAGGGGTAATAAAAAAGAATTTGGGGAAATCAAAGTGAAAACGTATGGAAAGTGGCTATCATTGTGCCTAGCAAAAAGATACAAATGCACAATTTTTTAAAATTCCTATATGGACTATTATAAAAACTCCTTACCTTGAAAATTCTTCATTTAAATCAAATTCAAGCTGGAAAGGACAAGAGAGATTATCTAGTCCAACTCCCTCACTTTATGAATAAGACAAACCACAACTCAGAAAGGTAAAGTACCTTGACTACTAAAATACAATTCTGTTCTCACTAGGCCAGAAACTTCTTTATTATACCTTGGTGTCTGTAATACTCATCTATTACTGCTATATCACTTTCCCAGAAATTTAGCAGCTTAAAACAACACACATTTATTATCTAACAGTTTCTGTGGGAAAGAATTCTGGCATAGCTTGGCTGAGTCCTCCACTTCAGAGTTTCTCAAAAGGTAATCATCAAGGTTTTGGCCAGGGCTGTGGTCTCATCTGAGGATTGGCTGGGGAAGGATTCACTTACAAAGCTCTGTTGGCAGAATTCAGTTCTGTGTGGATATAGGACTGAGGGCTTCTGTTTCTTGCTGTTTGTCAGTCAATGCCCTCAGCCTCAGAGGCTGCCTGTTATACAGTAAACGTATCCCCTCAAAATTCATGTGTTGGAATCCTAACCCCAAACATGATGGAATTAGGATGTAGGGCCTTTGAGAGGTAGAGTCCTCCTGAATGGGTTTAGTGTCCTTATAAGAAGAGACATGAGGGCTTGCTCTAGCTCTCTGTGCTCTCAACCATGTGAGGATACAAGAAGTTGGCTGTCTGCAGCCCAGAAGAGGGCCTTCACCAGAACCCAACCAGGCTGGCACCTTGATCTGGGACTTCCAACCTCCAGAACTGTGAGAAATAAACTTATGTTGGTTATAAGCCTCCCAGTACTTTGTTATAGAAGCCCAAACTGATTAGGACACCGCCTTATATAGGCAGCCTACAACATGGCAGCTTGCTTCTTAAAGCCAGCAAGCAAGAGGGAGATTCCTGCATGACAGGCCCTACAATCTTACGTAGGTAATCATGAATATGTAATCACATACATCCCGTCACCTTCACTGTATTTTACTGGCTAGAAGCAGGTTGCAGGCCACACTCAAAAGCTATGCAAAGCCATCAATGTGAGGAGGGAAGAATCATGGGGACCCTCCTAGAGTCTGTCTGCTACAGTATCTTATAGAACTTCCTTTTATTCAAATCCTGCCCCTTTATCACTGATTAATTCTTCTTCTTTTCTTGTTTCTAGCAGTCAACTGACCATTACTCTTTTGGAAAACAATTTAATAACCAACTTTATTCATCACAGGTTAATTTTCCTCTACCCTGAGTGTGAGTATCCTCTGGATACAAAACATTTCTAATGTCCCCAATTTAATGATACCACTGATTTTCTGTTAATTTTTTTTCCTCCTGTTTTCCAAATGCTAACAGAAATAACAATATAGCCAAGTGTCATTCTTTTATCACGTTCAGTGCTTTACCTCAACAGATTTTACACTTATATCCTTTTACTCTGTTTTTGAGTTTGAATGTATCTTTTTGAGCCACACTTGTTTTTGTTCCTCAGGCCCTTTTAACCTTAAGAGAATTTTTTTTCCCAGTCCCTTTTTGCTCCAGTTGGGCTCCTCCTACCTCTTCTTCATCTACAATGCATCTCAGGTTGAGCCTTCCTCCCTGTTGCCACCCTTGCTGTCTCTTCCCCGTCTCACCTGGGTGGTTTTAACTGCTTTCTTTTCAAAGATACTGACACCACTCCCTCCTCTTCTGTTCTGTTATTCTATACATTGTAGTTGCACTTTTCCTCCTAAGAACTGTATTCATATTGTCACATAACTTCCTTTTGCCTGTCATTTCAGAATCAAATATTTAAGACCCCCCCCCATCTATTTACCTTATCCTACTCTCCCAACTTCTTGCAAAAGAAAAGGATGCAAAAAAAGGCTGCAGATTAACTTGTAACTTTTTATATTTCCCTTTAAACCTCCCCTTTCCAAATTGCACTATAGGAAACATTACTTTTATTCCAAGCATGGAATTAAGCTTGTCTTTACCTCCATATTTTTTATGCTTCATTCAGATTGTCCAAAAATCCCGGATCACTTCTACCAAAAGGTAGAAATAGCCCCTCCATCCCCATTGATGGTGATGATCACTCTCATCACTACACTCCTGAACTACTTCAACTTAATTTCTACTTAACCTCGCTGCTCTCAATCTATCTCCTTTCCAATCAGCACAAAATACTGCTGCCAAAACCAGCTTTCTTGCCTGCCAGTCCCCAAATTCTGTGTTTGCTCCCTGGCACTCCTGTATAAAATTTAAATTTTTCACAACATTTTTTTTGCCTTTCAGACTAGCGCCTCCCCTAGGAGTTCAGGCAAACTCAGGGCCATGGCCTCTTATGTTGTTTCCATCTTTGTTCCTCATTTTCAGGTTGTGTAGGCTCTGGTTTCTACATCAATTCACTAACTTTACATTTCTCTTTTTCCTTCTGCATTATGCAAGCTTCCTTTTCATGTCTACCCCTTCAGGAAGTCCACCCTGCCACATAAGGATGGGGAAAAATTATACACCCAGCATTATCCATTGAAAAATTTGACCTATTTGATTTTTCAACTCTGAGATATTCACCTCCCTTTGTAACACAGAAGAAGCACAATCAGGAAACACACAGTGGAAAAAAGCACACGATAAAAATTCAAGTGTATTATATAGTTTCTCTTTTGAATATAAATCTAAGGACTTGGATCACTGCTTTCTAACCTCTTTCCTATGTCTGGTGTACTATAATTGCCCTAGAGTCATCAGATGATCAAAATGCAGTTTGCTATATTTTGGAACTTAAAGGTACAGGATAAAAATCTGGCAAGTGTTATTTGGACAAAACTGAGTATTTAACTATCTGTTATTAAAGGGATCTAAAACCACCTCTATTATAAAATGTACTACATTTACTAATACATTTGCCTTTCTTTGAAATACTGGCTTAACTCCTAGTATAACTAGGAAATTATAATTTACTAATACATCAGTAAAGTAATATTCCATTCTAGCTTTACTTTTTAATATTTTCATAAGGTGTAAAAGTAGGGTGGAAGGAGTACGCAAAAATATCTTTTCTATTCTTCTCAGATTTTTATGCAAACGACTTCAAATTTGTAGATGACATAATAGTCATTGAGTTAAAGTACTCATATTCTCATAAAGGTGCTATTTGACCCTCCCTCATATCATAATCTAAAGTAAACATAAAGTTAAGTGAGTCAAGTGGGAATGAAATAAAGTAATTTTAAAAACTTAAGGTGGTTATTTTTCTCATAGAAACTAAGATTTTTAATGATTATGATGAAGGCCCTGAGGACCCTATATATTATAATCACTTACTATGAAAAAATCATTCATGTGGAGCAGACTCCAGTGTTAACCCAAGACAAACTATGCATTTGTTATGGGAACCATAATCGTTTAAATACCCAACCTATTAATTGGAGCAATTAGTGTAATTTGAACTCATTACAATGAGGAGGTCCACGTCACAATGCAGGTGTTAGGGAATCACGATCCACGATCTAGCCTGTACTTTACGCTGTACATCCCTCTCAAGTCACATTCATAGAAAAGCATCCATTTGTAAGTCTTCAAGGTCAGGACAGCATCATTTTGTATACAGATATACAATATACTGCCCTAAGGAGTATATTCCAGGTTGAAAGCAAATATTACAAAGTGATGTGATAAGTAGTATTATAGAAAAAAGCCCAGAAAATAGGGGAACTCAGATAAGGAACAGTTAGCCCACTTGAGATTAGGAAATCAGCAGTGAAGGTCCCCGTGACTCAGCCTTGAAGGTGAGAAGAGTTATCCAGGAGCAGCAGGTAAAGGGGGAAGAGACAGGCCAGCGTTTGTGTGACTGGAGCATAGGAAGTGCTCAGAGGGGGACATGCCAGGAGGAGCCAGAGGGGTCCAGAGACACTGGACACGGACACATGGGCACATCATTCCTTATAACCCCCATTATTTGTATACTTTCTGTCTAAGGACCGGTGGGACAAGGACCCTAAGAATCCAGGGGGAATTGGTGGGAGAAATAAAGTCCCCTGAGTTGCATCTGTTTCAGTCCTACCTACTTCCTGGTAAACTGTATAAATAAAGGTACATTTTTAAAACCATTTTCAAAACACATTAAAGAAACAAGGGGGAAACAGATACTATTGCCAGAAAGTCAGTAATCCAAAATAATTACCATAAATCTGCATCTCATACATACCATTCTATCAAGCGTTTTAGGCATTTGCTTAAAATCACTTCTAATTGCAGATATGAACACTTAATGTATGATGCGTAGTTAAAGTATGTGTGTGCGTGATTATATACATATCTTTATTGAGAATTATCTAGCAAAAAATTATGAAATGTTCTGCACCCTGGCATCCACAATTCTGCTGTCCTGGCACACACAGTGAGTAGAAATAGTAGTTGAAGCTCACTCATGCAATCGTTTTAATGAAACCATCACAATCAGGCGCTCCACAAAGCAGTATTCTATTCTTCTGTCCATTAAATACATCCCCCATCCCTTTCAACTCTGCATAAATTTCATAGGCAGTGTTATTTACCGATCGGAACTGGCAGTATTAAATTAGCACCGGCTGATTACTAGACTTTTGCCCAGTGAACTTTATGTCCGCCCATTGAATCCCTTTATTGTTGCTGTTCCTGCTTTGGAACATGACTTCCCTAGAAAGCATTTCTTCATTCAGCCTCTGTGCTGGAAACAGACAACAGCTTGAAGCCAGCAGCTGCTCTTGAACAAAGCAGGTAAGAGGCAAGAAAGGCTGCTGAATCCATAACAATAAGTACATCATGACATAATTACAGTAAATCTCCAGAGTGACCTGCACACATTCAACACCATATGGTTATTTTTGGTGCTGGAAACGGGTAGCCGGGAGCCATAGTTTAATCTAACCACTTTCCACAGTATTCTGCTAGCATGAAATTGATTTTTTATCCAGAAAATTAACATGAATATTTATTGACAGGAGTAAAGACTATATTTGCAGAGCCAGCTAAGAGTGCCAGTAGATTTAATAAAAACATTTGAATTTTGTTTTACCTGAAAAATATGAATAGGTGAATAGACGTTTCATCTTTTTTTTGAGTTAGGTTTGTTAGTTTTGTTTTACTCTAGTAGTACTTTGTAATATGCAATATATGCCTTTGAACCTCTCTGCCCCACCCCCCTTTTTAGGACAGTGTTTTTTCAGTGGTGCATGGAAGGACTGTGCTCTGTTTCTCTTAATGTCTTCATTTGACTTTGACCAGGTTAGTAAGATTTACCGCCACTACAGCCTGTCCAGAAAAAATAGATTGTCAATATGGACAATACCTTGTGATCTGTCAAGAATTAATAAACTGCCCTCTCTACTCCTGCTTCTCAAAATAATTTATTCTGCAGAAGATTGAGATACATGCATATGTCAGAGAGGTGGACCAGCCCAGAATCCCAGCTTCCTAAACTCACAGAGGAGTTTCTTGGGGCAAGTCTACTCTTACCTGCACAATGGAATGAATCTCAGATAAAATATAAACATTACATTACTCCCTTATAAATATTTTTAATGCAGTCCCGCCTATTGATTCGTGAGAGCTTCAGGAGGGTTAAATACTGTTCTGTGCATTTACAAAGTACAGTGTTCCCATCTTAATAACCAAATCCTAGACCATGTCCACCCTAAACCAAAAGTCCTGGAGGATTCTGGGCAACCTGCCTTGTGACTTGAGAGGGAATTTACTATCAGAATACTATGATGCATAAAAAATACCCCATTGTAGAATCACATTAAAAAAATGAAAATGGAGGGCAAATTTTGCTAACGGAGGAAGACTCAAAGAACATATAGGCTCATATAGGAAAGGGACCCAAAGACAAACTGGTTTTCTTCAGAGTTTTCTCCCTACCTTGTGTCCTAGACGAGCTACCTCCAGTGTCCTGAGGCCTATGGGATTGAAAATGTGCCCCCAGATTCGCTGTCTTCCAGAACAGATAATGGGGGTTCCCCTCTCCTGCCTGACATCAGGCCTTTCTTAGGCCATTATCATGGGAAACAAAACAAATCCCTTGCAACAGAAACACTTAACTGTCACCCCAACAAGTTAAATTGCTGAAACTACAACCATTTTTAGGTCCATTCTTAAGACTCAGAGAAACTGACGTTATCTCATGGGCTTGATTGTACATATATACACAAAAGTAAAAGGGTCTATTTTATGCAGGGAAAACAAACTAGCAGTAGCTGTATAGGTCAAGAAGATTGAAATTAAACAATTTAGGTAACTTGTTCAATAGCTGGCAGAACCAGGACTTATTTAGGCCATTGTTCTTTCTTTGTCACTTTTATGAATGTGGGTTCCAAACAGGCTCACTTGGGACTTAGTGTCTCAGTCAGCAAACAAGGCTTTAAAGAAAAAAAAAAAGCAATCTTTTCTATTGACTCATTGCATGACCTTCAGTGAGTTACTTTCACATCACCTCTGTCACCTCCATTATAAACTAGAACTCATAATATTAATCAGTTTTCTCCCAGGGCTTTCTTAAGTCTTGAAAAGCTTTTTAAAATTAAAGTGCAGTAAAATCACTAAAAGTCTAATAGTCAGAACACATAACCTGAGCTTTGACAGAATTCCTAGACTTTATGATGACCAAAGCCAATCAACTAGATTTCAGAATGCACACAAAGGTAACTGTTCAAAGGCAATAAATATGACAAAAATAGTGGCAGAATGTGTGGGAATCAGAAGAAAAATAAGGAAAAAAATGTTTTGTGTTGATAAATATAATTAAATTAGTTAGATAATGTCTCTGGCTTACTCCTTGGTTACTGAATAGATTTCTAATCTAATGGCTCATTAACCATCTAATACCTAACATAGATCCTGAGTTCTTAGCTCATAATTCTTCCATCATATGAAATATTTATTGTTTTTTATACTGCAGTTATAAGTACACTTACATGTCTCTGTTACACTAGAGCTCTCCTAAATGGTAAACATTATGACACTTTAATACTTACTTGCATAAACAACGCTTTTATGAACTCCAGAAGAAACTAATGCAGGATTTCAGGCCCACAAAATAAATGTAGGTTAACAGGCATTTGCTATTTAGAGTACTTAAGCTAACTTTTCTTACCTGTATTATTTCCACCCCAAGTTGCTAAATTTTATTGTTCCTCTAAAGTATACAGATAGTACTATTTCTATTGTGTACTAACAGAAATCAGAACAAGATTACTTCAGAAAATACTTCCTCTGGGAAGAACCCAGGCCCTCAGTTTGTCCTGCTCTTTAAATTTCTGTATCTCACACCCTGGCAGTACGTGGACTTGTAACCCATCTCTGCAGCTGGTCAATCTAAATGGGCCGGAAATGACATCTGTGTGTCCTGCCCTCAGAAGTCTTAGTTTGGTGGGGTTGTGCCACCTTTAACTTGATTAAAATTACACCTGTGACCAAACAGGTGACAAAACATGAGGCAAATACACAGAGACAGATGGATTAAGATTGTCGTAACTGTAAGTTTTACTCGATTATAATTTTCACAGGCTCCAGGTGATTTCTATTTTTTTATGGCTTCACTCATCTCAGGAAGTCCCAGTGGACCTTGAAACAGAAGAGAGATGCTTCCTGGTCTCTGTCTAGGCCAGTTTGCAGTGTGGGCACTTGAGAGAATTGTGCTATGAAAAAGCAATTAGATTCTTGAGTCTAGGGTACCATTTAGAATACCTAAGCTACTGTGCTTCATCATAAAATTGACCTTTTTAATTTTTTATGTCAGAAATTTCCACTAAAAGTGTTAGCATAAAAAAAGTACAGCTTCAGGGAAAATACGAAAGGCATGAGAAGGAGTCATGAATGGCTGTGCTACCCTGAAGAAAAGTCGAAATCGTCTCCACTTGGATATAATAACATGTCATGAGTACCCTGTGCTTAATTTTTAAATAATTGGTATCATTAAGTGACATAACAATGACACAGAAACACCAGATCCGTGTAAGAAGCAGGCGGGCAGTGTATCTTAGATTTACAGCCAACTTACAATCGTGCAGGATAATTGCTTTACTCTCTAGAAAAGAGGTCTTTTCTCATTACTTCTGACTGTCATTTCTATGCTGTAATCATCTTAATGTGATAGTAATTTATGTACTGTATTTTTCAAAGCTGTATCAGATTTGCCATTTTAATTTCCCTGTCCAACTCCAATGTTTCAGCAGAAAAAAAAAAAAAATCAAGTCACTGTCAATAGAAAAAAGGAAGGGATGTTATTTAGGAACAGAAGAATTGCCACAGAAGGCCGTCAGAGTCATCCGTGCAGTCCACAGCTCTGTCACTGCTGGTAACAACATGGAATATTTTCTAGAATGGTGTAGGGGGAGTATAGAGTAAAGGCTGAGAGTTGTTACCTATGTTCCAGTCCTAGAAACTCCACTTTTTAGCCATAGGACATTGGGTGAATTTTGTAATCTTTTGGTACTTCAGCTTCCCTGTCTGTAAAATGGGAGTGCGATCTAGGTGGTTGTTGTTATATATGGACCCCTAAGGTTAGTGGTTTCAAGCAACAATTTACTATCTTCTGAGGCTCGAGCAACACACAGGGTTCTGTGTGTTGCTCGAGCCTCAACCATGTGGTTCTGGCTTTGGGAGCTCCGTCAGATGATGGCTGGAGCTGCAGCTGGAGTCATCTGAACTGGGCATCCAAGATGGCTCATTCACATGGGTAGCAGTTGATGCCAGCTACCACTGGGGGCTCAGCCCGGGGTGAGTCAGAGTGCCTACACACCTACTCGTGACCTCTCCATGTACCTTGGACTTCTTCTAGCATGGAAGCTTAGTTTGGAGGGCAGGAGTACTCCAGGAGGGTCCCTTCTGAGAGACCCAAGAGGAAGCTGCAAGGCTTTTATGACCTAGGCTTGGAAATTCCAGATTCATGAGGTGAAGAATTCGACTCCCCATCCTGATGGAGGGAGTGGCAAATTACCTTGTAGAAGAGCATGTGGCCTGAGAGAGGTCACTGTAATCATATTTGGACAATAAGATCTGCCACAGCCTAACAATTATAGTATCTACCTCATAAGGTTTGAGGGAGGATTATATGAGTTAACAAAACTAGGCAAATATTTAGAACAGTGCCTGCCATATCTTGAGCCCTCAATAAATGCTGTATATTAATATTATCCTCCAGAACCTGGAATGTTTGGCATTGTGTCCTGATCTCTTTATCTTCCCTGCTATTTGTAACTATTATCTTTTTTTATTCAATATTTCAAAATTAACATTTTCAACCTGTACCTACTCTTGCAGACAGAAGAAAAGAAACATTTACTGATGTTTCAGGCCTGGGTGAATATGTAATTATTCACGCTGTATTCTTCATAGTTTATGGGTTGTGGAATATTTCCTCTTAAGGGGCAGCTTTCTATACTGCTGAGTCAATACATGCCTTCTGTGCCCTTTTACCCATACTCCGTTGCCTCTAGCTGTGAGGACTGCTGATGGCATGTGGAATCTCTGTTCTGTAATGGATCAATTCCAGCGGTGTATAAAATCTCACACAGTGATGAAAAGATGATTATATTTTAAAAAATTAAAACAGCTCTCAGGCCAAAGCATAGTATTTTTATCTTGAACTTCACATTGCTATTAAAAGAACTCAATTTAATATGCAAAATCTTAGTCTTATAGTCAAAAATACAGCAAAAAATATACACAATGTCGATAAAGTACAGCTTTATTGGTATTAGATCTAAAAACAAATAGAGGGAAAATTAGGTTTTCATTTCTTTTTCTTGCACCATGCTAATTAAGTAAGGTTTAGAATCTAGCAGAATTCTTTGCTCATAGCAAATACTAAAAGGAATATGTATTTATAAAGATGACTCATTGATATATTTTCAATTTCACATTTTGATGACTTCCTACACACCTCATTACTAATATTCAGAATAAGCTATTTTCACCCTTTAAGTGAGTGACTCTAATCATTGTTCTACAGATGAACATTATAGGAATTAGATGAAAAATCAAGCAAAATCATGGAAGTCACAAGGGAAAATAACCCATGCATTAAGTATTTTAATAGGATCTCACCAATATGTGGGAAAGAACATTTAAAAATATACTTCCCTCTGAATTGATTAGTATTACTTTTGTTCACTCAGAATCTCATTAATAAAAATCCAAGGTTTTTGAGTTACATCAGTAACTCTCTTCCAAAAGCAAGAGGTTCATCACAACTGAGAAATTAAATTATAGTCACAAGGTGGAGGACTTTCACAGTTCAGCCCCTATAATGTCAGATAACTGACTAGGGCCTCAGTTTGCAAATGGTTAACATGATATTCTTTTTTTTTTTTTACCAGACTTCTTCAAAGATGAACTAATAATTTAGGTAAATGATAGACGCCATCTCTGACCAAAGATGTGAAACTGTGCCCCCCAAAACCATTACAAGTCAGCTCAGTGACGTTTACCTAGAAGCTGGCTTACAGGAATTTAGAGTAAGTGAAACATTAGATACCTGACAGAAACTAAACTAAGAGAAAAAAAAATGCACCTAAAAATATCTGGGTGCCCTAACACAGAAGCTCACTTCCCAACCTCAGACAACATAATATTAGGGTGCTTTCCTTGGAGTCCAAGGAAAAGAAGTATACTAGATCAGGCTCTTCCTATAGAAATCATCTCTTTTCTGATATGTATCAATAAATACTGAAATTAGAATGCTTTTTTAATAATGTTTTAGAATTCTGAAACTGTGAAGACCAAGTCTTATAAAGCTTTCAAAACTAAGCTTATTGTAAATTATTTTATTTATTCATAGAGTACTGTAATTTAGAATTTTTAGCATAGAAAATAAAACCCTGGTTGATTAAACTAAGGATATATACATATACAAACCAGACCACATACTTATAAAAAAAATCTGGGCTACAAGTTTGGAATTTTATTTGTTTTATAGTGTTTTACCTCTGTTTTCTTTGTTCATTTCTGTTGCAATACTACAACTATAAGAAAGGAAATTAAATTTTGTGATCGTATAAATTCTTTCTTAGGGACAGTTCACTGACTATGACTTCCTTTGTTTGAGCTGCTTAACCGCAAACATCTGTCCATATGGGTTTTATAGATATTGTTGAAAAATACTCAGGTTAGTTATGTATGTATTTATTTATGATTTGTTCTCTGTCTACTAAAAATCTGAGAAAGCTTTATAAAAATCAAGTAACACAACATAATACCATCAAAAAATAAATGGAGGGCTTCCCTGGTGGCGCAGTGGTTGAGAATCTGCCTGCTAATGCAGGGGACACGGGTTCGAGCCCTGGTCTGGGAAGATCCCGCATGCCACGGAGCAGCTGGGCCCGTGAGCCACAATTGCTGAGCCTGCGCGTCTGGAGCCTGTGCCCCGCGACGGGAGGGGCCGCGATAGAGAAAGGCCCGCGCACCGCGATGAAGAGCGGTCCCCGCACCGCGATGAAGAGTGGCCCCCGCTTGCCGCAACTGGAGAAAGCCCTCGCACGAACCGAAGACCCAACACAGCCAAAAATAAATAAATAAATAAATAAATAAATAAATAAGAAAATCCTTTAAAAAAAAAAAAATGGAAAAGCAACTAATTAAAGGAAACAGAGAAGTAAGTGGATGTAATTTGTTAACTGGAATCTATTACCTAGAATATTAATTTAATAATAGTTTCTCAGGGGAAAAAGAAACATGACAATAAATGTAAACAAAATTTTCTTTTTCTAATCAATATTAACCTAGATTTACAAATGTTGATTTTCTCTGTGTCATTACCAAAGTTTGAATCTTTGTATTTTTCACATTAAGAATCTAGAAGCTTTTGCAATTGCTTTTGGCCATCACCAGTTCTGCCATGAGGACCATTTAGTTTTATATATTTATCAGGATTATTGCATTACCTAATAAGACATATCTAAATAAAGATGTCACACCATTTTAGGATGCTTTGGGAATGAGATTAGCTCTGTCCCTCCATCCCAAATTGGGGTAGGATTCATACTCATACTGACCTCTGGAGCTAAAGTGAGCCCACACAGGACAGCTCTGGAGATTCAAAGACCTTGGACATGGCTATACAGTTTGATCTGTTTGTATGTTTAAAACATTCCAACTCAGAGAATAGTTTAAAATTGGGTTACATTTAACTGACAGATACAAATACATGCAAGTACTGCTATATATACATATCTGCTTATATACCAAATATACATGATGAAAATGCCATGAAATATCAAATTCAGACACACAAAGCATTCTGAACTGCTTTAGCATCCTTTCTGAATATTTAATATTTATTTTCTGTATGGATAAACAAAAAATATGTTTTGAATTTCATGAAAATATTCACCTTGTAAATCATAGATATGGAAGTTCAAATTTTTAGAGTGTGACATATTTGCACTTAAATATATAAGGATGAACAACAAAAGGACCATTCCTGTTGACTTGAATGATTAGTAAGCATTGTGAATTGCCTTCATGAATCTCATATGTGGCTAACATGAAGAGCCAGCAAATTCCTGCCAACATTGTTTTCATTTTCTTTCACAGTGGGACTTCTTTAGACACATTACAGAATTTAAGTAAAGTGTCAGAAAAAGGCAGTTTGTAGCCAAGAAAATGTATAGAAGGAGGAGTAAAAAATAGACTCATGATCCTTTCTGACTTCCATCATCAAACTCCCAGTTCACCTGCCTTGATGCTAGCACTGTCCTTTTCCTGTTAAATCAGCAATGCTTATTAGCTTTCTGGGAGCAGCAAAATGTAAAATTTCAACAGCTAAACTGACACACAAATGCTCTGACATTGGTCAACATATCTCTGTACCCCAAAGACAATCAGAATCTCTTTAGTCATTAAAAATGCAAACATGGCATTGAAAATACAGTGAGATTATTTCAATGCCATGTGGGTAATTTTCAAAATCGAATATATTCCTTAAATGTATGGTTTCATAAAGTTAAATGTGGCTTACTGGTTTACTCACATGATAACATTTTTATTTAAAAATGAATTAAAAATAAGCTCTGTGGGTTAGAAGTTATCTCGAGCTCATGTGCTGAATAGGGTAAACGTTGCATGCAAGAAAAGGGCATTACTACTTGCTTCCATCATTCTACTGGGTGTACTTAAATTCAGATTCAGCCAGTGCTATGTCTGTCAGGAAAGTCATAAGCCTTTCACAAATGTATTGTCACGAAAAGACAAAAACTGCTTTCTGGAACAAACTAATGATCCTTCAAGACTGTGGGAACCTTCAAAGGTAGGTATAACTCTCCAAAGTGAGAACAACTGAAAAAAGGAAAAAGAAAGGAGAATTTCTGTATGGGAAAATTTCTTCCAGACTTCAAAGAATCAGCATAAGTTTTGAACCATGAGCCCTGATTACTCCTTATCCTCCTTTCCTTTCTTGGGCAACTTTGGAACTTGTTTGCCTATTATGGCTCTGGATAGCAGAAAATTCTATTTTGTTAAGTTATTTAATCCACACATTACTTTGATTTTCATGTGGTGATTCAATAACTACACTAATTCATGCATTCGACTGTACCTTAACCTGTGGTGCTATAAGCAAGAGAAAAATAAAAAAACACTGAAAGATTATACATTTCTAAAACCCTACACTAGCTCTGACATGTCTGTTAGGAGATAAGCTATCTTGCCAGAATACAAATGTGAGACATAACTGAGAACCTGCCAAGAAGTATAAAATTTACTAACAAATATTTACTTCTGATAGTTTGTGGGTAAGTCTGGAGTATGCCAAAACAGATCTGGATATATGTTTAGTAAATTCAGTGTCATATAGGAAAGAAAAAGACTTTGGAGCCCATAGTGCAATTTTTATGTCTACCATTTGAAAGTAGAATCTCTGGACAAAATAAAAAATAGATTTAAAAAAATGGGAGAGGAACAAAGAACTGGCATATATATATGTGTGTGTGTGTGTGTGTGTGTGTGTGTGTGTGTGTGTGTGTGTGTGTGTGTGTGTGTGTATATGGTGCTGGTGAGCAGTATATTTGTTTTTCTGGACCATGATTGCAGGTAGCAAAATGGGAGTTCCTGGAAAATATTTGTGTAGATTGTAAGGATGGCCCAAAGGAATATTGTGAAATGATGCTCACTAAAGCATTGAAGAGAATTTGAGAGAGAAAAATTCACCACCTCCCTAAAGTAAAACCAATAAGAAATATGTCAGAGATTGAAGCATAAAAATTAATATATTCATTCAAACATTTATTGAACTAATTCTATATAATGGACACTGTGTTAGCAACTTCCTAGAAAAACATTAGAAAAAAATGAGAGAAGAAAGAAGAAATAAAGAGCATTGGTCACAAATGTTGTGACTATAATATCTATATTCCAATTCACAGATTTTAAATAAACAATGTAAATTGAAATTTAAACACAGGATTACAAATATAATCCCATGTGTACCCACAACTGACCAGAATGGTTTATGGCTAGTGAATAGCAATGGAAAGCTAATTTGGTCCCCCAAAAAAGCAGAATGAAGAAGAAGAGTGTATATTACCAATATATAATTGTAAGGGGAGACCATAATCATCTTACTGTGGGAGAATAATGGATGCCATTCGATTGGGAACACAAGACGAGAGTGAGAACAAAAGAAAGACTGAGAAATAAGTGACCCCACAATCCTTCTGGTTAGATGGTTAGATTCTCCTAATACCAGTTATGAGACAAAATATCTTAATTCTGACAGACTTTCATTATTCGGACAGCTACTATGGCTTATATCCTGATAGAATCAGAGCATCTAAAAAATTCTTTATTATCTTCCTGATGATTTTGCCTCTCCGCAGAAAGAGGAAGCAATAGGGGGAGTGTTATCTGCACTTAATTCTGACCACCCAAGAAGAACCAATTAACAGCAAAATGGAAGCATGGCAACTCTCTGCGAATGTGATAATATTATCTTAATGTTTATAACAGCCATGGAAAGAAATGCTTGATTTAGTCACAAATACGTCCTTTACTCTTAAAAAATGTTTCTGCTAAAAGATAGAGAGGAGACAATGGCCAAAATCTCTCAAACGAATATTGCTCAGAAAGAAACTAGATGCACCCCAGAACAAAATCCTGATCATACAAAAACAAATTTGATAATAGTAGGAAGAGTTAACTTAGAAGATGAATGAATCTGGATGCAGAGCATTCTCTATGAGCTCTCACTGAAAGCAGTACATATACAAGATCGGAAGTACGTTATTATTAAGTACAGCAAGTGAAGACTTTTAAAAATGAATAGTAAAAATGATTTTTAGTATGTTTAGAATAAGATACAAATAAGAGAGGAATAATCTGCTGTTAAGATCATTGACCAAATGGTATCAGATGACATAGAAAATGCAGAAATTCCCAGCTGCATTCTTGTTCGTATCTTATTTGTCAAGGACTGATATGAGGAGAGAGGATGTTAGCAAGAGAGAATTGAACCCTACGTGGAGAACAGAATACCTAGAAACTCTACATGGATTCAAGTCTCTTGCTTAGTAAAAAATTTGCATCCCGGGGTATTGGAAAAGTTTGTGAATAAGATTGCTGAGATGCTATCAGTAACTCTGGGGGAACTACAAAGATGTAGGCACTGGACAACTAGAAACAGGTAAATTATGTACTGATTTTCAAAAGCTATATAAAGATTTCTCAAGGGAAAAAAAAGGACAAATAAGCTTTAGAGTCACAGTAAAGTCACAAGATGTACTCTTAAACCTAAAATTTTGAATACCTAATGGAGATCGCAATGACTAAGGCTCAAAATAGGAGGGCTGGAAAATAGTTGATGGAAATAATGTAACTAAGCAGGTATTATGTATAAGAAAAAAAAGAAAAAAGTCAAAAATAGCATTAAAAACTGTGAAGCAAAGGAGGAAAGCTCAGAAAGAATGCGGACTCACTAAATTAAGGTACCTGCAGATTCCTTCCACGTGTGCTGTTGATGGCCATTTGGTCTTTAGAGAGATTAAGGATGATGACAACAAAGGCAATGATGGCCACTACAACAATGATGCTGATGGTCATGATGGTGATAGGGCCACTGATCCATGAGCTCCTCCTGAGGGCAGGGACCTTTTTTGTTTTGTTCATTGCTGTGGTCCAGTACCTAGTACTTAGTGGGACATCAATACGTTTTAATTTAATTGAACGATAGCTAATAATAACTCAAGGATTGTCTAAACAGTGAAATAATGCTTTATTTCACTTCATCATCACAACAAGCCCTTAAGATCTAGGAAATACTATTACCGCTATTTTACAGATAAGAAAAAGACGCTTAGGCGTGTCCTTAACCAAGGTCACCCCTAATTAGTGGGGAAGTTCTAATTCTAATTCAAGGCTGTCTGATTAAAAGGCTTAAGCTCTTAACCACTGTTATTATATCTTATACGCTATTGAGCAATATTGCATCCTGACTGAAGCCTTATTCTAAGGCAGCTGAGATAGTTTTTTTTTTGCTCTATGAAAGTCCTGAGGAAAAGGGTAAATGGCAGGAAATCCAGGCAGAGGTATTGGAAGATATGGAAATTCTAGAGAACAAAATGAATAAACTGACAAGGTCAAAAAAATTCAGACTCCAGGAGCTGGATGCAGGAATAAGGGCTAGTGGAAGCAGGTAGAAAACTGTCAATATAAATGAGTGGCCAAAGAGCATCTAGGCACTCCATGTGGCTACCACACTGCATAGCACCAGATCTTCATCTGACTCTAGCATTTTACCTAGGACAGAATGAGTTCCCAACGGAAAAAAAATAAAGTTAAATTAAATTAATAAGGTGACTGAACTTATTACAGGGAGGTTTTTTTACACCTTGTGTTATTTTAAGAAGCTCTACTTGTTAAACAGAATAGCATTACATCTAACTTGAGAGATCAGGTTTCATTACGGTAGGTAGTAAAAAAGAGGCTTAGATCTTAAGTTATAGTGTTTTTTGTCTTAGTTATATTTTTAAAATATTTCTCTCTGCTTTATATAAAGAAATAGTAGAGACAGGAGAAAAAAACAATATGATACGTGACAGAGTGAATATTTAAAATAATAACGATAGTGCACATTTTATGGAGTGATTCCTATGTATCAAGCACTCCAAAGAAACACCTTATAAAGCTCATTTAATCCTCACAGCAATCCTCTGATATAGGTGTTATTGTGATTCCTATTATATAGATAAGGAAATTGAGCCTCAGCAAGATTTAATTCCTTATATCTGGTCATGGCTATTAAGTAGAGGAGCCAACTTTCAAATTCAGAAAACTCTTTCTCTTAATCACCATTATAAACTGGCATTAAGCTTTGTCCCCTCCTAAGAAAGCCTGTAAGGATTGCCTCAAATAGAGTACGGGATAGGATGTATATGGTTTAGCAGAAATCACTAGAAAATGCTTCACAGATTTTTAGTTGGCAACCAGCCCAACAGGAGTTAACAATGTGCTGAAGGTTCCAAATAAAGACAAAACAGACTTAAGTTGCATTAATTTCAGAATTTCAAACAATGGAGGTGGTTAGAACTCATACTTCCACATTTGGAGTATTGTGGTCATTTCTTTTTTTTTTTTTGCTTTTTTCGTGCCATGTATATGGATGGATGGATATTAAATATTCTTCATTGCTAGGCTTTACAACAACCCAAAGAGGTAAAGACTGTATATTTTACAGATGAGAAAACAGAGGTTTCAAAAGATTAAAGACTGTTTATCTGAACATCATGTGCTAGGTGAAAGTTTAGGAAATGGAAATGCATCTAAAAGATGGAGACACGGAAGAGATTTTAGAGCCATCATACATGAAAAAATCACATTCTTGAACCGAATAAACTCAAGAGGTTCGGATGGCTGTCTTCAAATATTAGAAAGGCTGTCACCTGGAAGAGGTGTAAGGTTTGCTCTGTGTAGTTCCAGGGGTAGGAGTCAAAATTTTACTCTGAATAAAAAATAATTCTGATAATCAAAACCATTCCAAAATATAATGCAAGTGAACCCTCCATCAATATAGAAATTCAAGGAAAAGTTGTCTGGTCACCTGTCAGAGATGCTATAAGGAGGATGAGTAAGTGACCTTGAGTAGTTTATATCTCCAAGAAGCCTTTTTGCTCAGTTAGCAACTTTAAAATTGGCTTGGACAAGGTCTAGCTGTTCCTGAGGCCCAGCTGCATTGTCCTCAAGACAGTCCCTTGAATAAGTCCTTTCTGTCAGTGTAATTTCTTCCCCTGAAGAATGTATACCTGACCCTGACATGTTGTTTCCAGCCCTTTCAAATGTCTGCTTTGTGAATCCCTCTTATTGCTGTGGTGGTTCTAACTTCAAGAGACTGAGGTGTAATCTATATAACTACTGAAACAGGGATCTAAATTAAGCGAAAGCCTTTTGGTTTCCTTTTAAAAACGAACCAGAGTTATGAATAGAGCCATAAGATAGTCATGAGTTATTCAACCAGAGGTAGCTATTTGATTGATAAATCAATTTGCAGGAATATATTAAATGATTAATGAATCTGTCATATCAACTAGGACATTTACTAATTGTTTTCAAGGTTCCAATAAACGTAATGGCAATTAATTGCACCTGCTATAATCCACTTCATGCCTGGAGCTGACGTGCAAGTTTAACGTTCATTTTTCACTGGTGAAAAGACTTTTGTCTATTCTGCAGCTTTCTCCACACCTGCCTGATATAGGAAAACAATATTTGTGTTAGGCAGACTCCTGCTTATTAATGGCTATAAATTTAAAGGCCTTGCAATTCTCCCTACGAGCAAAGGTGAGAAGAAGTTTTGCAAGCCACCCAAGAAAGAAAGTGGTGTACTTACAAATCTAATCTTCATCTGAGTATAGAATATTGTGGTTGCCTGAGGCAGGCCTTGATATCACAAAAGCCATTTCTGGCAGATTGGAAGGATTATTCCCTTCTGGGTTTCCAGCATCTGACAGGAGAGCAGAGTGAAGGTCCTCCTCTCAGGGGGCTGGCAGCTTCATGAAGCAGATGGGACCTGACAGGTTATTTCCAAGAAATGGAGGCTCCGAAGTAGGAAGCAGGTATGCCTGACTGAGTAATGGGAGGCTCCTCATTTAGGCAGGGAGAGCCAGAACCCAGCAGTGGCAGGAGACATTTATTCATGTCAGAGGAGCGTTGCCAGCCATCCATCCCAGGAGCCCTGACAGAACAGAACGGTTCAGAGTGCTGAGCGCCCAGGATGCAGAATTCGTTAGGCAGTTTAACCCTGTTAATGCCGTCCACTTCCTGCAAATGCCGTGAAAAAGCGGATTTCATTCCGGTACGCGCTGGGCTCTTCACCACTGGAGCCCTCTAGAGCACATTTTCCATTTTCTTTTCTCCTTACCAGGTCACACTTGCTACTTTCCGTAATTTGTAGCTTTTAAGAGTGAGAATCAGCTGTAGAGTCTCTCCACGCTCCAGAACAAGGTGCCACAGGCTTGGGGCAGGGTAGAGGGCTGGGGGGAGTCACCTGGCCCGCCGTCCCAAACATAGATGCCTGCCCACCTCTTTGAGGAAGGGGGTGGGGCAGGAGATGAAAGGTCAAAGGGCGGCTCCACCACCTCGTTGCCCACTCTCCCTCCGTCCTGCTGTCTTCACATCCCCTCCCCCTTCCCTTCCCTTCCCTGTGCTGCCAGAGCTGGAGGGTCCCTCTTGAGCCGTGATCAGCTTCTACTGCCATGACCCCTGCTTCCCCCACCACAATTACTCTGTAGGCAAATCTAGGAAGTATCCAAGAAGAGGCCTTAAATGTGCCCCTTCCTAAATCAGGCCATTTTGACACCATGGTGGCCATGGTCCCACCCAAGGCAGCCGGCGGTATGACCAGGTCAGAGCCATTGAGCAGCACCTGTTGAGAGAATCGAGTCACAACGCATATTCCTAGTGGCCTATACGGGCTACAGCCCGTCCCCATCAATCCCTGCTCCTTGTCACTGCTTCCAGCAAACTTCACAAAGCTGCCACCTGGCTTCCTTCCCTTTCTCTCTTCTGCATTCCACACCACTCCCCCACCAACATACATGAACCACAGGCAAAATATAACATCTAGATTCTGGCTAAATCTGTTGTCCCAGTGCTACATATTTGGCTAGGTTAAGGAAATACAGTTGTTCAAGGAGATGTGCCCTACAACAATTCCACTGTGGACTTTTTCCCCCAAATAAGAGCAATGTCTACAAGTAGGTCCCTTGTTTGAACTATTCCTTGGTATTTTCCTATCAGCTTGATAAAGTTTCTCTTTGTTCCCTCTTTTCATGGCAATAGGCTCTGAAACCAGGGATTTGAGGTCTATTGGCAAACAAAGGTTATGTTTTTAAAACACAAATATAGAGGTAACATTAAAATGCTAAAAGAATGTAGAGACCTGTATAATTAAGATTTCATCTTGCTTTGTGACCACAGTTCAAGGTCCAGGACATAGTATAAGTAACAGTCATTATTTTGACTTCTGATCATATCTGCTGTACCCACCATATATAGGAATGATAGGGTAGTTTCCACCTTAGGTTCCTATACAACCATTTTTATACTATTCCCTATAGTAGGGAAGCTGGGGGGAGCTTTCTGAATGGGCAAAGCAAGAGACACCTGGGTCCAAGCTGTGGCATGAGGAGCAATACAAATGCCGAGTCTGAGAATATCTGTTGTGAACTTAGACTAATGAGATGGATCCTTAGGAAACATGTCCTGCCCCACTTCAGTCTAAACACAACAGCATGGTGATCCTTTCAAAACAGGAGTTTTATCACATCGCTCCTCTCCTTGAAAGCCTGCAGTGGCTCCCCCAGGTCATTTAGCTACAGCCAGAGCCAAATTCAGTGTAGTGTCTACATTGCCTTCATCATCTGGTCTTGTTATCTCCTTGACCACTTCTCCATGAACACACCGAGAACATTCCAGTCTTCAGACTTAGCCTGGGCTCTTCCCAGAACTTCCTAGAGTTCTGCCTAGAACTTTCTCCCCCTGATTATCCCCCATGGCTTTCTCCCTCACCTCTTGCTTTCTTTTTCTCTATAGCACTTGTACCATCTAACATACTATATATTTTGCTCGTTTATCTTGACGGTCATCTTCTCTGCTACGTGATAAACTCCATGAAAGCAGGGAGTTTTGGTTGTTTTTATTCTCTGCTATATTCCCAGCACCTGGAACAGTGCCTGCCACATAGTAGGCCTTCAACAAATGTTTTTTGAGTGAATGAGTGAATGAATGAATGAATGAATGGGTGAATGCCATCATATATGTGTGAGCGTATCTAAACAAGTGTTGTCTTATAAAACTGCAGTGCAAGAAAACATCCTAATTAAAAAGAAAGGTCTAGAACTATTGTACACACATCTAGTTTTGAGCCCTGCTCTATCACTTTCTCATTATCGTTTAATTTCCTCACATTCAATTAAAATAGGATAAAAAAATTTGCAGCTTTCCTTAGAATTTTTGAGATAGATTATGAAAATCATTTTATAAATTGTAGTGCTAGTAAATTTTCATTAGTCTTTATTGATGTCACCTTATATAACAATACATTTTCCCAGTGTTTAAGGAAATTATTGAGATCCAATAAATACATGTAATATATCAAATGAATTGCACAGCAATTACTCAAAATAATTTGAAATTCTTCTTTTGGAGAAGCAAGATAGATATTGATTTTTGAACCCCAGTGGGATTACTCAATGCCCCATGTTATTACTGGTCATATTCACTTGCTTTGAATTCTAATAACTTTTGTCATATCTCAAAAATAAAATTCAGCCCCAAAGAATTAGTTATTGCCACTATTCAAGAGAAAGTATCAAAACCTTCTAAAACAACTCCAGAGTGACAATAACAATCATTGTAATAAAAATAAGCACTTAAGTCAATAAACATATTTAGAGCATGTAGAGAGCCATCCTCGGTAACTACTTTGAAAGGAATAATACTAATTCAGCCACATTATATTAAAAAGTATATCTCCCTCGCCAAGATGACTGGAATTCTACCATTAAAAGCCTATATTTATAAAAAAAAAAAATAAAAAAAAAATTAAAAAAATAAAAAATAAAAAAATAAAAAAAAATAAAAAAAAATAAAAAAAAATAAAAAGCCTATATTTATGAATTAATTGTGTGTTCTCGGATTCATAAGCATCCTTTAGCACACTCACTCCTATTCTGGCCGTTAGTGGAGCACTCTCTCTGCCTGCTCTCCTGGAGGAGGGTCAACCTGGCATTTTTTCTGTAAAATGAAAGAGTAAAGGGGAATGAGGAGGGATGCTGATTGTTCAGAATTCTAGGAGAGGTGTGATTTCCAGGCATATTCACAAATGATCTCGGAGTTACATGATTTTATCTCTGAGGACACACCCACCTAATATTGTAAAATGAGGAAAAAGCATGGGATCATTGTGACATTGAATAACCAAATTATTTTTAACAACTTAACAAGACATAATTCATATACCAGGAAATTCATCCATTTCAAGTGTACAGTTCAGCGACTTTTCGTATAATCACGGTTGTGCAACTGTAACAATAATCTAAGTTTAGAACATTGTTATCATTCCAAATAGAGGCCTGTGCCCAGTAGCAGTGCCCTTCCCAGCCTCCCCCAGTCCCTGGAAACCATAAATCTGCATTCTGTCTCTATAGATTTGCCTATTCTGGATATTTGACGTAAGTGTAATCATACAATATGTGGTCTTTTGTGACTGACTTATTCTTCTTAGCATAAAGTTTTCAAGGTTCATCCATGTTGTAGCATGCATCTTTACTTCATTTTTATTGTCAAATATGTTCCATTGTAGAATGTGCCACATTTCATTTGTTCATTCATCAGTTGATGGACATTTGGGCAGTCCTACTTTTTGACTACTATGAATAATGCAGCTATGAACTTTTGTGTGTACTTTTTGCTCACTGTCTTTTAATATATCAAGTACTTTGAGAAAATTCATAAGCTTTGTAACTATACTATCTAGCACTCAAACTCCAATTTGCTGTATGATTCTGCACATGTGTTTAATTTCTCTGAGCCTCTGTTTCCCCATCTGCAACTTGTCCTAGCAGAAAATAAGTGCTCAGAAGTGATGTTTACGCAAGAAACTCAAAAAAGTTCCAAACATTTTATCCTGCCAGTCTACACAACTGCCTTTACAAGGCGGCTCGTTGGGCAATGCTCTCTCTCTGAGTCAATTTAAATAACCTAAATTTTGCAGGTAAAATTTAAAGAATAAAAAATAATAAGCTGCAATCGATAATATTTGTTAATAGAGTAAAAATTCAATTGAACATGCCATTTTTGATGAACAAAACTGACTGACTTATAAAGAAGATTTAAATAATACTTATGAGTTTAAATGTAATTTTATTGTTCTGTGTATGTGCTAATTTATCAGTATAGAAGGAAAAAGGAGAAATAGTAGTATGCTTTATCATCCTTCATTAGTCAAATAGACTTTTTTTCAATAGCATTCTTAGGACAAATTGCTAATATCCATTTTGTGTCGAAATCAATTTTTATGTAACAGTCTTGGTTTCCACCTATTCCATAAAACGGGAATTTACTATATTCAAGTGCTGACAATGGTTCAAACTTTAATAGGAGAATATATGGAAAGTATTTCTCTTTTTTTTTCTGACTGTGGTACATTAAGTCTCCAGAGGGGGCAAATGTTTAGCAACACATTACTTATCACTATGTGACTGTATTAGAATCTAACTCGGAAGTGTCTTTTGCAATCAGCAATGACTTCTTCCTGAATTGCTCCTACCAGGCAGTCATTAGCAAATTCTGTACCTTTCAAGACAATCTGTAGACAAATAGTTTTCTTTATTTATGATCTGCTTTACTAAGATAATATCAGCCCAAGAGGACTTTTATTACTTTTCCAAGGACATCATCACTTTTTTTCTCTTTTGTACCCTAAAGAGCTTTCTCTTCTTAGAAAGTAAACACCACAGTTGACCTATAAACCAGATATTTCTGTTCATTAAACCTATCCAGCTAATCAAGAGAAACAGGGAAGTTTTTGTGCACTGGCATACTATTAATGTTGGGACTTATTCCTTCTCATTCACATTGTAATGGAATTTTTCCCCTATGGTTCATTCATCACTTTAAAAAATTAAGCCAATTTAGAAATATAATTTGAATGTATAATTGAATTTGTCAGTCGATCTTAGCCTTTACAAGTTAATCAAATAACAGGGACTTAAGGAAGTTTCCCAC
This sequence comes from Balaenoptera acutorostrata, assembly GCF_949987535.1. Taxonomy (NCBI): domain Eukaryota; kingdom Metazoa; phylum Chordata; class Mammalia; order Artiodactyla; family Balaenopteridae; genus Balaenoptera; species Balaenoptera acutorostrata. The sequence continues at coordinate 38,147,153 of NC_080077.1, read as the reverse complement.
ACACGCTCTCTCATTTATGGGCAGCCAATCATCTCCTAAATAGAATGTCATGTTCTTTCAGGACTTTTTGCTGATTAGATCTTCATTTTTATTTTAGAGGACTGAATTATTTTTTTCCTGGCAATCAAAATTCCTGCTATCAGTCAAACTGAAAGGAAGAAAATGGCATCATTTTAGCTAAAATATTAGAAATGACAAATAAGTGAAATAAGTTAACTGGAGTGGAAAAGAAATGTGTAATTAAGCAGCACAAGGACCACATGTCAGAGTCTTCTATAGTAATAGATGGGTGGAGAGTTTAGACTTTTTGCAAAGACCAATGTAGCTGTCAGGAAATTTTAGTCCTCTTGATGATTCACAGGACTTGTTGGGGATTTCTCACCTCAACCAACAACTGACAAGTTAGTTGTTGCTGTTGTTTTCCATTAAATATAGGAGGGTAGATCAGTTAACTGTAAGCTATGGCAAATTAAGTGGAACAAATTATAATGGGAAAAAGATACATGCATGGTTTAAATAATTTAAATATGTGCAAAAAGAGGCTTATTTGGAATCTTAAAATATCTAAATTGCTACCTTTCAAATACTACTCAGCCCTGTGTCAAGCATATTTTGAAGTTTTTAGTGGAAATATGTGCCACTCTGAAAATAGCATCTATTTCCCAGTGTTCCATTGGTGCTCTAGGCACAGAATACTCTTCAGATTTTCTCTAAACACCTGGGAGGCAGGCCATTCAGATTAAAAATGGATGTTTTAGTCCTGCTTTGTGTTGGCAGAGAAGCACCTCAGCACGAGGTGACCTCACCTCCCTAGAGCCCAGGGCAGCCCAGAGCTAGGCTGTTCCATTTGGAGAAAGGAATGGCAGGATCTGTAAGCTTCAGTACTAGACTATTTCTAAACTCTGGAAGAGACAGAATTAAATCTAGGTCCCAATATTAAAATTTGTATTCTTCTTTATCCTCAACAGTACAGTAGGATTGCCAAGATTAGCATGTTAAGAAGTATGAGTCGCCATGTTGTTCAAAGAATCAATATCAACTCATTTTCTGAATAGGAGTGTGCAGTGCAAGAACAATGAAGTGAACTTCCTTCTCCATTTGGCATTCTGAAACTGATGATAAAATATTCAGCATTTCGATGCTAGCACAGTCCCAGTCGGATAAGTAGGATTTTAACTACGATACCTACCCACTTTCCTTAGGTCTTGGAATTATGGAAAGTTAGAGTCCCTCAGACATTTTACCTCATTCACTCTCTGATGCAAAGTATACATGGAAAGATTAAGAATATTGCAAACCTACTAGGTGCCAAGTTTTATTTGTGAATTACAAATATACTTTACATATGTTAAATTATATTTAATTCCCTTGCATTATCAACATTTCTCCCTTCATTGAGTCCTTTCTTTCAGTTTAGTCTTCTTCAAGACGCTTCCATTCAAAAAAGGAATCTTTTTATCTTGGTTCTCCTTCAAACTGCTGTCCATCTCCACTTTCCCTTCACAGCCAACACAAGAGAAAATGTACCATCTTAACCGCTTTTAAGTGTATGGTTTAGTAGTGCCAAGTACATTTACATCATTGTGCAACCAATCTCCAGAACTCTTTTAATCTGTAAAACTGAAACTGAATACCCAATAAACAACAACTCCCCATTCCTCTCCCAACCAGATCCTGGCAACCACCATTCTACTTTCTGTCTCTATGAATTTGACTACTTTAGGTTGCTCAAATCAGTGGGATCATATAGTATTTTTCCATTTGTGTGGCTTGTTTTACTTAGCATAATGTCCTCAAGGCTCATCTAAGTTGTAGCATGTGTCAGAATTCCCTTTCTTTTTAAGACTGAATAATATTTCATTGTACGTATATACCACGGTTTGTGTATCCATTCATCCATTTCACGGTCAATACATACTGGAGTTGCTTCCACCTTTCGGCTACTGTGAATAATGCTACTATGAACCCAGGTGTACAGATATCTCTTTAAGACTCTACTTTCAATTCTTTTGAATATATACCCAAAAGAGGAATTGCCGGATCATATGGTTAATTCTATTTTTAATTTTTTAGGTAACCGCCATACTGTTTCCCAAACCATTTTACATTCCCATCAACAGTGCACCAGGGTTCCAATTTCTCCACATCCTCATCAACACTTGTTATTTTCTTTCTTTCATTTTTTTATAGTAGCCATCCTAATAGGTGTGAAGCAGCATTTTTAAACCTGAAATTTTAGACAGTCTTTCAAAATGTGGTTTGCAAATGACATACATTAGAATCACTTCATCAACATATTGGAAACATTCAGATTCCTGAATCAAATATCTGGACACTGGGCTTGAGCAATAGTTTAACAAGTTCCTCAGATGATTCTTTTGAGGACTTTTGACATACGACACACTATATTGGATGGATGTGATGTGAAAGCACCTCAAAGTAAGAAAGAAAACACCTAGCCAATCCTATAGATACTGTGTAGAATAGAATACTTGCTATAAAAACTCTCACTCTTAATCTGGATAAGTTAAGATTACGTAGAAACAACTAATAATTTTGCAAATACAACCAAGTCCTTGAGTCACATGGTGCTGAATGTTACTGTTATCATCACTGAATTGATGGAAAACTATAAGCACTCTCATTACGTTCGTTTGATGTGTGTGCGGTACGGTGTGTGTGTGTGTATATGTGTGTGACATATATAATGATCTCTGACTTGCTGCACTGGCAAAGATTTTTATTTTTATCCATTTCCCTTCTTTTGAGCAGTAAAAGTCAGGGTTGAAATTTCAGTTCTTTTACGATTATTTGAGTTGTTCACACTGACTACTGTGCTAGGCACTGTTTATTTTCTACAAACAGAGTAGACAGTGCCTTAGACCTTAGCTATTTGGGAAGGTATTTGTTTATTATGAGAGAAGACTTTAGGGACTGCAATGAAATTGTGTCCAAAATGACAGCAGGTAGGAACATGGGCTGAGCAGGAATAAAATCAGTTTTCACTGTAAGTGAAAAATAAGTTAAAAGCTGCTTGATGTCGAGATTTGAATTAAGAAGCTTTAGTTTATGCCAAAGAATTTTTAAAAATTAAACTACTTGTACTGATTTTGCATCAGCAAAATTACACTTGTAAAATCATATATAAGCAGACCCTTCACTTCCAAAACACTGGGCATCTTTCCAGACCTTGTCTTCAGATTTATTTTGTTTCTATAGTTCTATGCCGGTACTTTTGTGCTTCTGAAACCCTGTCTGCTTTCAGCAATTAATAAAAATGTTATGGGTTTTGATTTGCATCACTGCAGCATATGAACTAAATTACTTTTCATCTGCAGGTTTAAAGCAGAATAAAACTCTTCGTGATAAAGTTTCATACTGTTCAGATATGAGTCACTGAACCATGGAATCCAATGAGCCAACACCAAGGCAGCCAGGAAGAGTGGCTGCCTTTTGTTCCAGTTTATACCATTCCAGCTAAACAGTCTGCTGTTCTAGGAGGCTTTAAATGCTAAGCCCCTATGTGGCTTTTAGAAATTGATGAATAATTTTCTGATCAAAGCAACCACTGAGCTAAACCAGAGCACAGCACAGGAAGGCACCACAACTTGTGCGTCATGGCTTAACAATGCAGTTGCCAATTCAGTGCGGAAAACTTTGCTCTCAGAAGTATTTAAAGAACAAATATTAGAAATGATGATATCTTTACTAAAATGTAATTCACATTCTCCATTCAGTGCCTTCACCCAACGGTAAAATCAAAGTTATTTCTCCTTCTACCGGGTGTCCTTGCTTTTCTTCAATGCTTCTTCCCTTTGCTCTAGTTCAGTTTTATTTAGATAACAATTGCAACAGCATTACAAAGATAGGAAGTAGCTCATTAATAATGTAAGAAATAAGCATAGGGATTATGTTTTACTTATATGCATACCTCTCGGTGTTTAACACAGTTTGTTGCACATAATAAAGAATAAAACTCTAAATGCATGAATTAATTAAGCTGAGTTTGTTGGGTTAGTTTTGCCTAGGTTTAAATAGTCCCCTTTGGTCCATAAATCCCTCCAAACACCTTGGCCTTAGCTTTCTTGTTCTTCTGGATAATCTACCCTAAATTCCTCCCATCCCAGGTTGAGTTTCTCCCTTTTAATAACTATTTTATTCTCTTAGGGTAAGGGGTCTCTTATAAAACTGAAATGATTTTTGGTGCAACTCTCTCACAAACTCTGCTACAATCTGCCTGAAGTCTACTAGGAATTCTGTCTTCTCCCTTTCTTCTCTCTATAGCTTTTGACTTAGACCCACTTTCTGGTACATGTATTTTTCCAAATGAGCCAGTAGCTACCTTGAATTACCCAGAGTGCCCTCCCATCACCGCTACCACAAAGAGCCGATTGTTAGGTCACATATCCAGTATCAGTTTGGATACTGGCAAACTGACTTGGGCCTTTGGCATTAAGCTATGTTTGAGGGCTTTCCCTTACTTGGGCTTCATCATCCTAGAATATTTCTGTTCCCTCTTCTAGTTCTAGTTTCCTTTTAAAGAAAGGACTTCTCGTTTTTCCCATATTTCCCTGGATATCATATGCCAAGTTGATTTTCCTTTATCATCCAAACCTACCTATGACAGTTCCTTTAAAGCAAGAGTATTCCAAGGGGTATGAGGGGGTTGTGTTTTGAAAGTTTAAGCAGTTGTTTACACCCCAGAACACTATTTCAAATAAAAACTGAGATGGAAGCTTCCTGAGGGCAGGGACTTCTTTTACTCACTTTATTACAACTATTGCTAATCATCTGCCTGCCTTTCTTCTAAGAAGCTGCCTTGAATCACTGTTTACTCTGTATCTATACAACAATATCAATATAACACTAGATAATGTCTATATAACTATGAGCAGTATATACATAACAGTGTCTATAAAGTCCATATACAATGAACACACAGGAAGTACTGAATTAACATTTGTTGTTACAATGAATATAATAAATGGATCTCAAGCAGCACTTTAAAAGCCTACTCTACTTAGCCCACATGCATTATCATTCTAATAGTACAGTATCATATGCTCTAACCTCCATTTACCAACATATTTCTCATGAAACATCTATAGAACTTCAAAATAGGGATGAAAGATACACATCTTCCTCTGCTACGACTGTAGCACAATGAGGGTTCACCTTCTCCAGCTCTCCCTTTACTTTTTGAGTGTGAATAGCCTCCCTCAATTCTAGTTCATCTGGGGGTCCCAGACAGGAAGGGACCATTGGAACATATTGGGTACCACAAAAAAGAGTAAGGAGTGGAGATTTAGGCTTCTGCAGGGAGGTAAGGAATAGGACAGAGTTTGGTGAAATAAAAAATAGGAGGGAGTTAAGCACAGGGCTAGGAGGGGAATAAGGACAGAGGGTTGGATCATGATGATGATGGATGGAAGAGGGGATATTTTAATGGTCACTATGTGCCTAAACTGTGGTAAGCATGCTACGTGATTAGCTCAGTTAATCCCTACAAGAGCCTAGCAAAGTTTACATTATTATTCCCTATTTTATAGAGGAGGAGACTGAGACTCAAAAATTTCATTTTTCTGTAGTTCTCCATTAAAAAAAAATAATGGTACAAATGAGTACAAGTAGAACTGGTGAAATATGAATAGGATCAGTATATTGTATCAATGTCAATATCCTGGTTGTGATATTTTACTATAGTTTTGCAAGATGTTACCTCTGGGGTAAACCATGTAAAAAGTACACCCTCTCTATTTACAATAGCCAGGACACGGAAGCATCCTAAGTGTCCATTGACAGATGAATGGATAAAGAAGATGTGGCACATATATACAATGGAATATTACTCAGCCATAAAAAGAAACAAAATTGAGTTATTTGTAGCGAGGTGGATGGACCTAGAGACTGTCATACAGCGTGAAGTAAGTCAGAAAGAGAGAAACAAATACCGTATGCTAACACATATATATGGAATCTAAAAACAAAATGGTTCTGAAGAACCTAGGGGCAGGACAGGAATAAATATGCAGACGTAGAGAATGGACTTGAGGACATGGGGAGGGGGAAGGGTAAGCTGGGACGAAGTGAGAGAGTGGCATGGACATATATACATTACCAAATGTACAATAGACAGCTAGTGAGAAGCAGCTGCATAGCACAGGGAGATCAGCTCAGTGCTTTATGACCACCTAGAGGGGTGGGACAGGGAGGGTGGGAGGGAGACACAAGAGGGAAGAGATATGGGGATATATGTGTATGTATAGCTGATTCACTTTGTTATAAAGCAGAAACTAAAACACCATTGTAAAGCAATTATACTCCAATAAAGATGTGAAAAAAAAAAGTACACCCTCTATTTTTAGGAATTCTTTATGATATAAATATTACCCCTTTCTCTGTCATGTGTGTTGTGAACGTTTTCACCCAGTTTTTCATATGTCTTTTCTCTCTATTTATGGTGTTCTTCGTGATGGAAAAAAATTTCATTTTGTGTAGTCAAAGTTATTAGTAGTTTTTTATTATCACTTCTGGAATTTTGAGTCATAGAAACCCTTTCCTTACACCCATGTTAAAGAGCAATTTACCCATGTTTTCTTTCAGTACATATGTGGTTTCATTTCTTACATTTAGACACCTACATCCATTCTCAGGATATAGTGCAAGTTCGGTCTGTTAAGAAAACCGCTGAGCAGTTTCAAGATGACATTTTTTACTCATTAGTCATGAAAGGTTTTCTTAGCACATTGACCTATGCACATTTTTTCCCTGCCTGATAAGTACTAGGTAACTAATGGCATTTGATTATTGCTCCTACAGTCCTTCCACAGAAAGAATGCAATCAGGAACAAAGTTTCAAGGACCAGTAAAAGTATCATTAGTTCCCTAGACTTATGGGATCTTGTCAGGACTGTCTGTGTTAGAATGTGGTTTTAAATTCATGTGAATTTCTAATGCAGACAAAGAGTTTATCAACTGGCTGCTGTTAAAAAATGCTGAGGAGTTTCTAAACTGGAAGAATGGATTATATATACTATTTGTGGTTGTTTTCAGTGTTTGGCTTGGGAATATGGGGAAGACAATAGGCATGGCAAAGTAGACCATAATGTCAAGAGCCTTGTGGGCACCCAGTAAACATTTGGCTCACCTTGGATGACAAGTTAGCATTTTGCTAGCTGCTTCTCACTCTAATTAATGCTTTCTGCTCTATGTATATTACCACTTTATATACAGCATTTATTCAAAAAATACATTTCATATTATTTGCCACCACTTCTGGATGTTGTAGAACAACACTTAGTAGTTAGGGCAAGAGGTGCAGGCAACCCACACATCATCAGCAAATCACTATTATTTAAATCATACCTTTCTCATAAAGAACAGCAATATAATGAAGTAGGGATAAGGGACTGAGCTGAAGCAGAAACAATACACCATAAATAACAGCATAAGATAAGTTAAAATCAATTTTCAATTTCTAATGGATCATCTGGGGCTCTCCAACTTTAATGTCTAATTTTCTTTTCCAAATGAGTAGAGCTAAATACAGGGAAATATTTAGATTATTTTCCTATTCTTTTCAAGTTTACATTGTATAACAATGAAAATTGTTACATCAGGAACAATTTTATTTTCATAAAAATTAACAAATACATAGATATAAAATATTCAAAAGAATCTTAAATTTCTACTATCCTAAATTTTAAGACCATAGAAATAATTATAATGAATTATTGAGGTCAAAACATCATCAACTTGGATTAAAACAGTATATTGTAGAATTATTTGTATCATAAACAGAGGTAGCTCTTACAAGTCACCAGTATGTTTGCACAATAAGAATTTAAGTTCTTCAGCATCTAGTTCAGTTTTAACTTTTCATTAGTGTATTTCCATAAGAAATCCAATGTAGTCAACTCTTACCTCTTGCATATTGTAATATCTTTGGAGCTATTTAATCCAAGGTAGTTCCTAGAACCATCACTCCATCTCCTACTGTTAGCTGATGTGTAGAAAGAACGTAAAAAAAAACTATGGTAATTTTGCCTAAACTTGAAGCTACACAATGTCAAATCAGAAAGTTAAAGATAAATGTAGAAAATTAATTACTCATGCAAACTGATTAGTATAGATTAAGAAACTCATAATAAAAATTGAACCTCTTCCCACTATCTGTTTTGGCAATATAAAGCTATGATGACTCTTAAAGATAACATAATTATGATGGTAAATTTGCCATTACAAAATAGATCATAAAATGCATTCAAAAGACTAACACAATTCATATTTAGATGATCCGCCTTTGGATTATTTATACTACTCACCCCTCCGACATAAGTGTATTTAATTAATCTTTGAGTATAATTTAAAGTTCTGTAAAATTAAATGTATCGATGATGACTTTCAACTCAGAAAATAACCCAACATCTGATTAACGGGAATGCAAGGATTTGCCAGCCTTTAAAATGTGTATTCTGTTTCTATTTAGTATAACTATTACTTTAAAAGTTAAATAACTGCTAAATACTGATGAGAATGGCTCATTTTTTTTTTAATGGGCAATGCCAAATTGTGACATGGATCTGAAGAAATGGGAAATATTATTTGCTTGTGGGAATGCAAACTGGTACAGCCACTTTGGAAGACAGTTGGCAGTTTCTCACAAAGCTAAACAATCTTGCCATGTCATCCAATAATCATTCTACTAAGTATTTACCTACATGATTTGAAAACTTATATCCACACAAAACCTGCTCACTAATGTTTATAGATGCCTTATTCAAAACTGCCAAAAATTGGAAACAACCAATATGTCATTCAATAGAGAATGTATAAATAAACTGTGGTACATCCAAAAAATTGAATATTGTTCAGCATTAAAAGAAAATGAACCACAAAAGACATGGATGGATCTTAAATGCATATACTAAATGAAAGAGTCATTTAGAAAGGCTATGTACTGTATGATTCCAATTACATGGCATTTTGGAAAAGGCACAACTATAATACAGTGAAAAATATCAGTAATTGCCAGGGGCAGGGGCATAGGTGGTAAGATTGAATAGATAAATTATAGGGGATGCTTTAGGGTGGTGAAACTATTGTTTTTGATATATTAATGATGGATACATGAAATTATGCATTTGTTAAAACCCATACCACATTAGAACATAAAGAGTAAACCTTAATGTATGAAAAAATATTTTGGAGTTTCCGTGACCCCAGAAAGGAATGCAATCTGTGAGGAGAGACTCGAACTCCATTACAAATGTATGAAACAACTTCACTGAAGGGGATGTGTGGGAAGGTGCTGACCTAAGTAACTTTGGAAATGAGTAACTTTGAAAATGAGTCTGTAAGACTGAAAGAAAAAGAAACTGCACATAAACATTGTACTCTAGTTGATAAAGTTGCTTCCCATGGGAGCACAGGTTCATAGTTCCAATAGTGCTACACATGTATACTGGGATTGAACAATTAAGTGAAAGGCTGTAGATGGTGGAAGCCAGATTTCTCACTGCTGTAGTGGGAGACTGCAGATAAACGAGGAAAGAAGGCTGAATGATCTAATAGATTAGAGTTGTAGACATCAGTATGAACTCATGTTTAGCTTAATATAAATAAATATAGTTACATATATAAATATATATACAGTTACACATATATACACACATGGATACATATACACAGTTACTATATACACATATTTCCTTGCTGTCAGCTAAGAGGACCTGAAGCAATGACACCCCCATAGAAATGAGTACATCTAATGCCCAGATACTGGTTTCTAATCCATTGTCCAATAAGAAGAACCAGGGCTCCTTAAAACAATAGTTCATGAGTCTGGAATATCTTGTAATACCAGAAAGTAGGGAAATATATACATATATTTAAAACCAACAACGTTGGGGGTATGTCAAAAAACATGAGAGCCAATCATTAATGGCCAAAGTTGGAACAATTTGTGCAATAAAATAAAGGAGTTGTATTAGTCTGTTCTGGCTGCCATAATAAAATCATAGAATGGGTGGCTTAAACAACAAATGCTTATTTTCTCACAGTGCTGGAGGCTGGAAATCTGCGATCAGGGTGGCAGCATGGTTGGGTTCTGGTGACAGCTCTTTTCCTGGCTTGCAGATAACTGCCTTCTAGCTGTGTGCTCCCATGGCCTTTACTCAGTGCATGCACACAATAGAGAGAGCAAGCTCTCTGGTGTCTCTTCTTACAAAGGCACTAGTCCCATCAAACCTGGTTCCCACCCTCAGGACTTCATCTAACCGTAATTACCTCCCCAAAGCACTGGAGGTTAGAACTTCAAAATATAAATTCAGGGGGCAGGGGACACAAACATTCAGTCCCTAACAGTAGTGTTGGATTATAACCCTCATTTCCCATATCCAATAAGTATGTTGGTTCCACTCTAAACATATATATATCTCTCTTGGATCTTGACCTTATTTGCTATTATCTCTGCTGGGTTTTATTATCTCCCCCTGAACTACTATCATAGCCTCAGAAATGGACCCTCTGCCTTCAGCCTTGACTACAGTTCATTGTATTTTACAAAGTGACCCAGAGTCACCTCTTTTAGTATAGCTGTCACTATGCTTCTCCTCTGCTTAAAATCCTTAAATGGCTCCTCACTACCCAGATTCCTCAGTGTGGCCCTTTATAAACTGACCCCAGACTACTTTCCACCATCTCTCCCTGACAGAAACCAGACATCCTATAAACCAGGACAAACACAGCTTACATCCAAAGAGAAATTACAGAAGAGACCTTCTAAAAGACCTTGACTGACACTCCAAGGGCAGGAAAGAAATGAGGAAAGTTGATGGAATGTCAAGAAAATTAGTAGCAAGCAAATGACAGACACCACCTAGTTCAAGGCACAGATTTAAATGGGTAATGTTTCATAAATATTTATTGAAAAGAACTGAAATCAATTCAAAAATGGTAGATAATAGATATAAGAGCATTTCTGCTTATGTCACATTCATGGAAAAAGATAATAATAAATGTACTGCTTTACACATAGTATGCACTTTAAACACTTTGCATGGAAATTCTCTTTTGGACTTTTGAAAATACTTCACATGACGTATTTAATATCTGTGAAGTTTCCTCCATCCTCATTCCTCTTGCCGTCTCCACTGTTCTTAAAAAGCTGGTTGGCACAAGCAATATAGTACAGAATTTAATCTGATGGCATATACTCATAGTTTTTTGGCCACCACGATGTTTAAGTAATAAAAATTTGAGCAACATTTTAAAAAATGTAGAATTCACATTTAAATCTGGATTTCTGGCTTCCCTTGAAAAATGTTAAGTTCTGTGATTCAGAGCTTTTATTGCTGCACAGCAACATTCTGTGAGAACAGAGTGGCACTTGCAGCTGGCCAAGTCCAGTCAAGTAATTACCTCTCTCACTTCTGTAGGCATTTGAGTTTGAGTCAGACAGACGTTCATGAGTCTTGATTCTGTCAATAACCAACAGGGAGGACCTACGCGTATTACATAAGCTCTCTGTAGCCCACTATCTTCAGCTATAAATTTGGGATAATAATAATCTGTCAACAATAGTGTCATTGTGACGAATGAGTGAAATAATTTATGTAAAGCATTTTAGCACATAGTAATCACTCTAGAAATTTTAGTTATTTAAAAACTATTTGAAAACAATGTCATCGTTCATTTGTTTTGTTACTACTAACAAAGGTATAGAGTTGAAAATAAAAGTAATAGAATGTTGGGAGAAACAAATAGTAGATTAGTTTTTCTAGGAAGCATAGTTCTGTTGTTAATATTCAATATAAATTTGCAATAAAGGAGAGAAAGGCTAAATCATCCTCTTAAAATTCTTTATGATTTTCTTCATGATAATTCACTATCCTGGTCCTAATGCCTGTCTAGCCACTTTGTTACCTCATTTGACAGTACCATTTACTCCATATGTGCCCTAAATATGAATATACCACAGCAGTGGTATGCTGAAAACAACTCATTCCAGCTCATAAGGAGTCAACTGTTAAATTTTTGTGAATCTTGCAACCCAGTAACATCAGCCATGATGGGAGTATTTACACAGTGGAAGGAGCAAATGCTGGATATTAGGACTATTTTCTTCTTGGAGAGTCTCTGCACACCACTGACCCCCAAGCCTATGAGGTTCTATGTCAGCTTTCTCCCTTAAGAAACTCATTCATCCTCATGGTTTCAACTCTCACTTAAACTCAGACTTCACCCACATCTCAAACTAAGAAGATTCTGCAAAACAAAGGAAACAACCAACAAAATGAAAAGGCAACCTACAGAATGGAAGAAATATTTGCAAACCATATATCTGATAAGAATTAATTTTCAAAATATATAAGGAACTCATACAACTCAATAGCAAATGATGATGATGACGATGATCCAATTTTTAAAAATGCTCAAAGGACCTGAATTAACATTTCTCCAGAGAAGACATACAAATGGCCAACAAGTCTATTGAAAGGTGCTCAATGTCACCAGTCATCAGAAAAATGCAAATCAAAACCACAATGAGGTATCACCTCACACCTGAGAGCATGGCTATTATTTTAGAAAGAAAAAAAGATAAACTTTGCCAAGGATGTGGAGAAAAGGGAGCCTTTGTACACTGCTGGTGTGGAAATGTAAACTGGTACAGCCATTATGGACAACATTATAGAGGTTTCTTAAAAAATTAAAAATAGAACTACCATATGATCCAGTAATCCCACTTCTGCATATATATGAAGGAACTGAAATCAGGATCTCAAAGAGAAACCTGCATCATTTTTATCCATTGCAGAATTATTGACAATAGCTACATTATGAAACAACCTAAATGTCCATTGAAAGATGAATGGATAAAGAAAATGTGATACACACACAAACACAATGGGGTATTATTCAGCCTTTAAAAAGCAGGAAATTCTTCTCTTTGTGATAACACGGATGGAATGGAGGGCGTTATGCTAAGTGAAGTAAGCCACACACAGAAGACAAATACTCCACAATCTCACTTGTATGTGGAATCTAAAATAGTCAAATTCAGGGAAGCAGGAGGTAGAATGATGATTAGCAGAGGCTGGGAGAAGGGGGAAATTGGGAAGTGATGGTCACAGTGTACAAAGCTTCAGTTATGCAAGATAAATAAATTCTGGAGATTTACTATATAGTATAGTACCAATAGCTTACAATGCTATATTGTATACTTAAAATGTTCTAAGACGGTTAATCTTATGTTGTGTTCTTACCACATACACATACTAATACTAATTAATAATAGTAATAATGGGGTGGGAGGAAATTTTGAGAGGTGGTAAATATAACTATGACCTCGTTGGTGGTGAAGGTTTCACAGGTGTATATTTATCCCCAAACTCATTGAGTTGTATATATTAAATATGTACAGCTTTTTAAATGTCAATCATACCCCAATGAAGTGGCTTAAAAAATATCTAGCTTTAAACCCCCTTCTTAACTTCATTACTGTCTTTAATAACCTGGTAAGTATTTCCAAACAGCATCCTGTTCAGGCCCAGCATTACTGTTGATATTTCTTAGGGCTGCCATAACGAAGTGTCACAAACTGGATGGCTTAAAATAACACAAAAAAAACGTATTCTCCCATAGTTCTAGAGGCTAAAATCTGAAATGAAGGTGTCAGCAGGGTCATGGTCCCTCTGAAACCTAAGGGGAGAATCCTTCCTTGCTTCTTTCTTCCTGCCTTCTGGCCGTAGCCCTCAATTCTTTGTATTCCTTGGCTCGCAGCTGCTTCACTCCAATCTCTGCTTCTTTGTTACATGGGCTTCTCATCTCTGTGTCCAAATTTCCTTCTTCTTTTAAGGACACCAATCATATTGGATTAGGACTCACCCTACTGATCGCACCTTAACTTGATTATATATAAGAAACCTTATTTCCTAATAAGGGCACATTCACAGGTGTTGGGGGTTAGGATTTTAACATATCTTTTGAGAGGATGTAATTCAGCCTGTAACAATTATTAAAACCAAACATTGAATCAAAGAATCTCCTCTTCTAGATTTACTCAGTTCTTTCCGTTTATACACCTTGGTGACATTTCTGAAATCTTCATATTCCTGGGTCTCCATTGTCAATACCCATTCATCAGATTCTGTGTAGTGTGTATTTTATGCCACTGCTTTAGCTATTGCAATAATTCCCTACAGGTCTTTGCAACTACTGTCATCTATCTTTCCTTCCAAGGCAAACTGCATTATATTTTTACCACGCACCCTGTCCAAAAATTTTTAGTGTCCTCCCATTGCCCATATAAAATGTAAAGGCCACAGCCTGTTTTGAAAAGCTCTCTACACCAGAGTCTTGGTTTAGGTTTACTTAGTCATGTTTTTTCAGATTCACTCAAGGCATCCCAATCCTCAATAGAAAGTGTTGGATTTCTTCCACAAATCTTCACCAACACCTGCAAACCTCTTACTCTGAATATGCGCGGTACTTGTTTTCTTGGCTCATGTAACATAGAGCAATTTGATTATTCTTTACTGTTTATTCCCCCTTTCCTCACACAAAACTGTAGGAACTTTAGGGCAAGGACTTTGTTCCTCTACCCTGGCATATTTCCTTGTTCTTGGTAGACATTCATAGATGCTATTTGATTCTGATATTAAGATTGTTGTCAGTGAGGATGTTAGTGGGAGATTAAATGGGTGACATTAGGGTCAAAATGTTAAATGACCTTACAGGATATCACAACTGCTTCAAAGTGACAAGTTTGAGAATTGCTATAATGCCATAATGTAGTAATTTGTTAAAGATTAAATTAAGTAGTTAATCATTCATTATTCACTCACTAAACATTTATTTTTCCTACTATGGGCCTGGTACTATATTAAACAACAGGAATATGGCATGCATTCTTCCCTCAGTTATCTCTCTATTCATAGAAAAGCTCAGAATGTACATATGCATACACAAAATATGTATAACTATGTGTATCTATACATGTGTGTTTCTATATGTGTGTACATATGTGTGTGTATACATACACACACAGAGGGAGTTAGAGAGAGATTTTGTTATTAACTTTTCAAGGACGGAGGAATAGATACACTTTTCTCCCTTATATAATCGATGCCGTAGCTATATAGCACTCTGAAATATATGCAAATGAAATTTTACAAAGAGTCAAATCAGATAGAAGCTGCACTGTTCAGTAATATTGCAGTTTATAAGAGAGCAGACTCTGGAGATTCATATTCTATTTGTTCCCCCCTCTAGGAAAAATACACAAACATTTTATTGTTCTTCAGAGAAAAATATCCCATTCAAGATGAAGATAGCTTAAATTCACAAGCAAAATGAAAGTAAAGCATGAGATTTCTTTGTAATAGGCCAAGAAAAACTCCTAAAGCACAATAGGAGCATATTTTAGAGGGCATAATTCAGGACAGAACTGCAGAGAGGTTATTAAAAGTGAACAAAAAGATTATAAACATGCAAATGTACTGTACAGAAAGTATTCACAGAGCATAAAATATGCACTGCTATATGGTGTAAATGTGGAGGTTATGTAGGACATTATATTAAAGGAAGATGATAGGACAACAAAGTCGAAACAGAAAAGACATCTACAATATACAACCTTTCAACAACCATGGGCTCTGTACATAAATTCAGGGAGAGAGCTGACCAGCATGAGGAACATGAGATCAGGAGCCAAGTGCATATTCTCTTATCACTAGCTAAAAGTTAGGGAGGTTGGCCTTAAGCTGATAGCTTTCTGTACACCCTGTAGTGAAATTCTTATTTTTAACAATACCCACATTTTGAAAGAGACTAGATTCCTATTTTCTTCTCTTCCTCAGAGAAAAAAACCAAAACTTTACATATATAAAGAACCTGACAGATCTAATTTAATTTTCTCATAATATAGAGGAGGAAACGAAAGGCTAGGAAAGTTAAGTGACTTGCCTGAAATCATAGAGCTCTTAGCAAGAGTGATCTGATGACTGAATCCACTCTGTGAAATGAGAGAGAGAGAACCAGTTCCCTTTACTTTACATGTATATGTAGATATATACATATACTGAACAAATAGGTATATGAGAAAGTAAATGTAAATAACAAAGTAGAGCTAATATATAATTATACAATTATATAATGTGGCTTACATGCTTTACTCATTAGAAAAACATGATGATCTATACTGGTTTGTCTAAATCCTCATCTTTTTTTACTATTGTAGTTCTTTCTCTCTCACTTATTCTTTTGTGTGCTATCATTGTACATACATATCATCTGCATTAAAATAATTAACTTTCTTGAAACTTGGATTTTATTTTAATTGCCTGGCATTTTCTGTCCTGCCTTCTGCAATGGCTCAGAGTTGGAGGCATGAAGTACAGGTTCTTCCCCAACTATGTTTCAGTATTTCTGTGTCCTTCCCACTAACTACTGTCAAGATGCTTGTGCAGATGCTTGACCGTGCAGAGTATACCCTGCAAAATGCCTGGCACCTGCTATAGTCTATACTGCCTTCCGAAGCTGATCTGTGTCTGCTCTCTTTGTTCTCTCATCCCTGTTCAGTCTCACTCTGACCTACAAGGGAGACCAGCTACCTAATTTGTGAGGCCTCATGAAAAATGGAAGTGCAAAGCTCCTTGTTTAAAAGTTATTAAGAATTTCAAGACGGGGACAGCAGGACATTAAGCCAAGTACTGGGCCCTTCTAAGCATGAGGCCCTGTGTGACTGCACAGATCTCATGCCTGTGAAGCCAGCCCGGCCTGCAAGGGTGAATGGAAGGATTGGAGTACTGTTATAGCTTTTGGCAGGAATAGACTTGCTTCCAAGCTAAATTCAGCCTACTGTGCAGAAGCCATTGACTGAATGATGCTTCCCATCTCACTCTATTGCACATCCCCGCTGGCTGCCCTGCCATCTGGGGTATTGTTTCCTGTGCATTTTCACACGGGAATCTCCAGGACTAGAACTGAGGTTGCCTGAATAATTCCATGTGCTTTTCAACTCTATTACCATTCTTCTGATTTTTGTTGATCTTGAGATAGTATCTGTGAACGTCTCTACCACAGTCCTTGGCATAGAAGAGATACTCAGTATGACATTTTTATTAAAATACTCACAGATTCATAGACAGAACTGAAAGGGACCTAATCAAACCTCCTCATTTTCCAGAGGAACAGATCCTCTGGAATCTGTATCTGAATCGCTGAATCTCAGATAAAGATGCTTAAGATCACAAAGCGTTCCTGACACACCTACCTCCATTTCTCTTTCCTTTGGCCCAATGCTCGCCTTCAGGGAACTCTGTCCCTGCTTGATGCTATGCTGGAAGTTTTCTTATCCAAATTATAAACCCATTCTGTTTGGAAGTATGAGATGCTTATTTTCTTTTCCATTATTACCTATCTTAAACATAAGAAGAAGCAAACACTGTAATTTCATTTACTCAACAAGTGGTAACTGAGCAATTACTAAGCATTATGTTAAGGGCTGGTGTAAGTACATGAAAAATATTAAAAGGGTTCATGATCTTCAGAAGCATAATCCAGCCATGAAGCAGCTAAGTAACCCTGGAAGGCAGGAGAAAATTGCATGCCAAATGCTTGTTAGAGAAAATTACAGGGGTCCACTGATGTGGGAGATCAGATGAGGTGAGATTGGCTGGGGAGGACCTTATGGGCTCCCAAAGAACAGGAAGTATACATCAAGATCGTGGAGGAGGGGGCAGTTAACATGAACAGGGGCCCGGAGACCAGAGTTAGCATGATTTTTCCATTGACAGTGGAGCTGCTTAGTATTTTTCTCCCATTATGCTTAAATGTACTTTGCAAACAAGTATAGTGAAGCATTGAAATAAATCAAAATCTTCTGAAGAAAGCAGAATTATAAAACAGTCAACAATAAAAGACGGCAGAGCAGGAGGCCCTCACTGGTGAATGTAAAAAGACAGAAAAGAAGAATGAGGCTCTGAAAGAGAAGGCAGATTCCTTGGCCAAGGAGATCCAGTATCTGAAAGATCTGATAGAAGTGGTCCTCAAGGCAAGGGGGAAGAAGAGGATCCCCTAGTTAGGGTAGTCAGGGGTGTGTGTGCTTGTACATAGGAGGCTAGTGCTGAAGCTGTGTGTTTTAATAAATTATTTTGTAGTGAAAGTAAAAATAATAATAACTTATTATATGTTATATTATTATATTATATATTATATTAATATATATTATGTTAATATATATTATATTAATGTATATAGTATATGTTAATAATAATAACATTGCTTCTAATTTCTGAGTCCTAAGAAATTGCTACCCTACAATCTTGGTGGAAGTTAACCAAACACATCATTAACCTTGGTAAGAAGCAGCCAAAACTATATACCAACACATTCACAGCTATCTTTGCTCAAAAATTCAAAAACTGTTAGAACGGTGTGAAAATGTCTAAGGAAGAGCACGTAAGAGGAGCCCTCCTGAGAAAAGAATTCTTATTTTCACCTATAACCCACATTTATAACAGCAGCAAACCAATTGTTGGAGCTTAACAGCATGATGCATTCTCAGTTACAGTTATCCACACACATCAGCCAGTGATAGTTCTTCTGTCATATAGTATCTTCCCATCTGGGTTAGCTAGGAAGCGATTATAATATGTCATCTTATCATGGTTAAAAATAAACCCTTGGAATTTAGAACTTCATACAGTTTGTCAGATATATTTAATTGAGTTAAAGAAGCCATTCCACAGATCAAATCCCACCGGCATTATAACATAAGTAACAGTATGCACAAACATAGAGGAAGTGCAGGGTAATGGAAATATATGAGGGCATAAATACTTCAAGGGAAAGAGTAACAGTAAAATAAAATTTGATTTAAGGTTCGAATGCTCTATAAGGTCTCATGAATGTTAAACAAATGTGTCTAGCCCTGAGTTTAGATCCTCTAGAATAATAATCCTGGTTCCATGTTTATCTCCATCCATATCCTATTTGATATTGGCATTAGATCAATTAGCATCAAACCCTCAATATTATAAAAGTGGTAATAATATTGGCTATGATAAACAGCAAGCTCAACCATTTTTTTTAATGTTTTTGCTATGCTTGGCAAAATGCCTGCCATTTTAAAAGTTGTTACATAAGCAATCTAATTAAATAAGTCAAGATAGTATGAATGTAGTTCTTACCCTTGGATAATAAAATATAACCAAGAAAAAAATGAAAATAAATTTTAGAATAAAATAACTTTAAATGTCCAAGGAGTGGTTCAATAATGTATAGTTTTTAAAAAATGCATTCCCTATCTTTATTCCACAGGGCAAAATTATAATATTACCTTGTAAAGGCAATATTTGGGGGTCTAAAAATGGGAAAACAACGGAAATTATTGCTATACCATTTAGCAATTTTGTTGCTGTTCTTTATCATCAATCATGAATTTTTTATTATGCATGCAACTTTTCTTCGCCTAGACTGTGCATCTATGAAGAGCAGTTACCAGAAGACCTTGATTCGCATTCTGATTCTAAGAGTCATTTTGGGAAAATCACTTAATCTCTTTCAATCTCATCTTCTTCATAATAAAATAGAGCTCAACATCTCTCTTATAGCATTTTTATAAGAGCTAAGAGATAAAGTGTATGAGAAAATGATTTGCAACTTGCAATGTATTACACACATTACTTCTTTATTTTAATGGAGTTTTTTCACAGTGATTCCCAATGAGTGTTAACTCAAAGCTATGTTCATTAACTCCAGTTCGTCTATCAGTTTATCTAATACTTCTCTTAAATTTTTATTTTTACATAATGCCTATGACTACCCAAAACAGTTATTGAAAAATTTATAAAGAATTCTCATCACCTGTTCAGATTTTGATTCTTGAGCTAATGGCAGCCAAGGTCAGCATAGGCAAAATTTGATCTTAAGCAGTTTAGAGATTCTGTTTTCTTCCCTGTGTGTGTGTCTGTGTGTATCCTTCACAAATAACTGTGAAGTGACTTACAGTGGTGGCTTACAGAGCACTGCGGACAAAGGCCCTTCTATACTGTTATCATTGAGAGACATTACTGGTAATGTTTGGGGACAGCTCAGGGATACACAATCCATTGTCATCATAGCATATCTCTGGGGATGCCAGGGGGAAGTGGAAGTCATGAAGGCTTGACCAACTATGTTGAGAACATGAAAAGAAATGAACAAGCACCGTACACATCTTGAAGATGGATTGAGCTTATGATCTTTTCAACCGGGTGGCAAACGGGCTCAGAGTTAGCATTACAAGCAACCTGATGCCTAGGCCAGCAGAAAAACAAAACACTTCACGATTCAAAAAGAGCCTGTGTGTTCATGCTGCCTGTATATGAGACGGTTAGTTCTCCTAAAGAGGCCTCATGATGTCTGAGTAGCTCCCTCACAAGTAGTGTGTTATGGCAGAAGACAGGTTGACAGGAGATAGACTGCTCCAGGCGGCAAGCAAAGCATGGGGAAGGTAAAAGTGCTCTGTGCTCTTGGGGGAGCTTCTTCTCCAGCTTTGTTTCGTCTGAGACAAAGGGGCCTAGAGAGGAACCTACTTAATGGCTGGTGCTTCCATTTGTGCCCAGAAGTCAACTGCATTTCCTCTAGTCTTCTCTCAAAGATTCTCATCCAAAATAACCAAAGGTTGGTTATCTCTCTTTTTCCCTTTCCATCTCATCATTATGACATTTATATGTGCATTTAAAGCATTACAATAACTAGGGAAGGAAGAGTAATGGAAGGGAGGCAGTAGGGAGGGGACGGTTAATTCATAGCCCACATAATCTACACCCAGAGAATCTATGTACGCAAGTATTTATTTCAACAAATATTTGCTGAATACCTATTAAGTACAATCACTGAGGCCCAAAGAATACAGAACAAGACAGACAAAGACCCTACCCTCTAGAGCTCACGTTCCAATGAAGGAGACAGAAAATAAACATATACGTCATATAATGTCAGGCAGTGACAGGGGCTATGAAAAAAAATAGAGCAAGGTACAAAAACGGAGGGGAAATGGTAGGAGGGATTAGTTCTGGAAGGGCAGAGAAGGCACCTCTGATGACATTTGAGTAAGGACCTGAATGAAGTGGACATGAACCATGTTAATATCTATGGAAGGAAAATTCCAAGGTAAGAGGATAGCAAGCGTAAAGTCCAAAGATGGCAATGAGCTTGCCATTCTCAAGAAAGTGCAAGATAGCCAGTGTCTTTGTGAAGAGTTATAAGTGAGAAGGAAGACCATAGAAGAGAAATTTGGAGAAGCCAGATCAAGTGAGATGGTGAAGGCTGTGATAAAGACTTTGGATTTGATCTAATTATATTTTTAAAGATCTAATTATATTTTTAAAGATTTTTAAAGATTTTGAACCACAGTGCAAAGAATTCATTATGGGAAGAGTGAAATTCCATAGAGACCAGTTTGGATGCAGTCAAAGTAAGTCAGGTGAGCAAAGATGGTGTCTTAGACCAGAGTGGCAGAGCAGAGGAGGTGGCAAAAAATTTTCAGATTCTGGTTATATTTGGGGATCTGCCCAAAATGTGTAATGAGAAGAAGAAAAATCACGGATAACTCCTAAATGGACAACATTTGAATAGTGATGTTATTTATTCAGATGGGGAAGATGTGAAGGAGTAGAATCAGAGTAAGAAAATCATGATTCTGGACTGAACATATCAAGTTAGATATCTACTATACAATCAAGCCGAGGTGCTGACCAGGCAGGTGGAGATATCAACCTGAGCTCAGTGGAGAGGTCAGTGCTGGAAATAGAAAATTGGGATTCATCAGTATTTAGTTAGTCTTTAGATCCAAAAGATCAAATATTAAAAGATGATAACTCATTTTTTCCATTAAAATTCATTTAAAATGAAAGTAGAAATCTAATAGAAATTATTCCCTGATTTTACAGGAACTACAACCCAGGATTTTTAAGTATTGGAGATGAATGCTGAAAATAACACCAGTGTGAATCACAAATACTACACTACACAGGCTCTGACTAATCCGCTATGGAAATGTAAGGCCCCTCAGACAGAAACGCAGTGTGTGCTTATCTCTGACTAGAAACACTAAGTCAGGTGAGAATAGAAAATGAGGAACTGAACTTGCACTGAACCTTGGGGCAAAAGCAGCTGAAGACACTTATCATCATTTATTGTGATTATGATTCTGTATTGTACCCTCATCTTGCAATTTGTGAAGGCAAACTGCTTTATAATTGATTTTACTAATCCCTCACAGCCTACTTGATTTATGTGCCTTTTGGTCTCTTTTATTGTCCTAATTCACATGCATTTTAACATGTAAGCCACTTTGATCCTCCTTAGAATACAAATCATAAAAACAAATGTTTTATAATAAACAAGTTGAGTCAGTCAGTAGGTAAACGGTACAAGTTTAACTTTATCAGTGAAGACTAGAGGCCTAGGGAAATTCACTGACTTTTGTCATTAGCAAGCCAACAACAAGAGTAGAGCACTCATATTCCAACAGGGTCAATGTCAAGGCTGGGATGTTGCCCTCATCAACTCCTCACGTTTCATGTCCCGGAGCATAGCTACGCTGTAAGATGCGGCAAACAATACCTCCTCTGGATCCCATGCGCCTCTCACTCTGATTTTATCATTTAGGCACATTGCCTTTACCTGACTTCTTCTGTCACAAACAAACTGTGTCCTCCCCTCCCCAGCAACCTCCACGGCAGATGCCCAGGGAGCGCCTTTTCACCCTCTCCATCACACCCTCACCCAGAACAGAACTCCAGCCCTGGGCTTGTGTGTGCCTGGGGTTCTGCTTCCTGGAAGTTGGTCAGATTTTAAACTCATGGGTCTATTACTTTGAAAAAAAGATAATGCAGATAACATGATCAAAACATTAAAATTATAATTCAAAAATTAATTTCTTCAAAATTCAGAAGTGTTAGCCTAAGCCTTTAAGAGTAGAGACCTTGTGAGTCTTGCTCACTGCTTCCTGCTCAGCTTCTGGCATTATGCCCGGCACACTGTAGGCCATCAATAAACAGACACTGTGGCATCACAGAGACAGGGCATCGAAGAGGTTGAAAGTACAGACTCCGGTGTCAGATCCACTGGGACAAACCATAGTTCTGCTCCTTACTAGCCGTGTGACCTTGGCAAATTACCTAATCTCTCTATACCTCAACATCCTGGTCTGTGAAAGCAAATAGCACCTGCCCCAGAAGATTTTTGTGAGATTCAATAAACCACTACACATATAAAACTCAGAATGTCGTAAGCCCTCAATGTGTTTCAGATAAAGATTAGATTGAAGATGAATTATTTAAGAATTGAGAATGTTATGTGTATGATGAGTTAAAATCCCCGTTTCCCCATTTATTCCATCATTTAAAATGGTGCATATGCGCAAAGATTTACGCAGCTGCTTCTGCTCTCTTTCCTGTTTCTCCTGCGAATTCCATGACCCTCAGAGGCAGCACTGAAATTAGAGATGTTAGAGGTGTTGTTGGTAAGCTCACTGCTCCACAACCCACAGACGGGGATATTATCTGTTCCTGTCATAGTCTGCTATTTAGCTCAGGGTTCAAGGTTCCCAGACATTCAAGCTTGCCAGAGGAAATCAGGGTCAGGAGACTCACTAAATTCACTGACATAAACCACAGCCAGAAGAATTTGCTGTAGAGCCAATGGTAATTTATTAATTTATAAAAATGTTGATAAATGACCAAGTTATTAACTTTTAATGAAAAAGCTGCCCAGCAGACAAGATAACTGTGATCAGTTGGTTTTATTAGAAAAATTATTAGAAATATCTACATTAAGAAGCAAGTTATAGTAAGAAAAATTTGTTTCTGTGTTTCTTTTTTTACTGTTCTTTTTTTATTTATTTATTTTTTATGTTTTTGAGAATGAGCTTGGAACCAGAGCACAGTGATTATTTTGATTAATGGCTCATGGAATTGAAACAGGGTAGCCTGATACATCCCTTGCTACTGTAGGGATAAACCAGAATAATATTTTTGGTTCCACTGCACACACATTTTCCTGGCTTATGTACTTAAATGCCGGGGGAACACAGACAAATCCTTCCTCTCTGGCCTTTTATTTGTATTAACTTGGTCGGGAGAGGGGTGGATCTGGGTTACAAGAAGACCATTTGAGTCACTTAGGACAGTGATTATGTATCATTTCTCTGGTTACTCCATCATACTTTATTCAAATGACTTTGATTGACCTTGTGAATTTCCAAATTTCCTCTGCTACTAGGTTTTAAAAAATTAGTAGGTCCTCATCTATTTATTTTTTCTGTTTTCTCTCAAATTTGGGGAGTAGGGAGATGCCTTACTTTATGCCCATGTAGTGACCATCAGACATTCCCAGAAAGCTTATAATCTAAAAATTAATTCCCAACTATTTAGAAACCAAGTAACATAACATCTACTCCATTTTATCCATTTGGAGTCACGTAGGGGCCCCATCAATTGATTAAATGATGATGCATATCCTTTCTACTAAATCAACAATGGTCATGATTGGGGAATACACAGATTTTAGCAGAGCTGTTTTCCAACATATCTTTCTATCAGCACTTTCCTATCACCACTAAAGAGACAGATGCTGTTCATTTAGAAGCATAAAACTAAAACGTTTTCCAAGAAGTGTCCTTAAGATGGTAAAGTTCAAACAGGGGAGATGTCATCCTTGGCTACATGTTAACTCCATTTTCCAGTAAAGAGCAAATGTCTCTCACGATTAACAAAGATTCTATCAACCCATAAAATGCCTGGCTTGAATGCCAGCCGCTTTGAAATTGCTGGGAGATCTTTGGGTTCTCATCTGGTTTTTTTCCCAATTAGTTTTCTTCAGACACCTATTACTATAGTGGAGAAGATAAGTTAGTCTAATGCAGGATACTGTAAAATGTTCAATTACTGCAAAAGATGTGGCCAGTTCCCAAAGGAAGGAATTTAATCGAAACTAGATCGAAATGGGAAAGTGAATGACAGAATATGTAAATATTCTCACATACTTAAAGCTAAAGATTTTACAAAAAGGCTTAAAATATGACTATATCAAAGTAGAAGTACAAACACTTAGAGGCATTCAATTTGTCCATCACCTGATGGGATTTTAACATTTAATGTGACAAAATTTCTGAGACTTAAATTTAAAGGTGAATCTAATATTTAGGATATTTCCCATTAGTGGAAATTTTATAGGTATCAGAATTTTCCTAAAATCTCCTTTTTTTTGAACTATGAAACTGCAATACTTTTCAACTTGTCTTTACTTTCCAAATCAAAAATTATTATGGAATAAAACATATGATAACATTATAAATTTTCAAGCTATTTTACATGTTCTTTCTTTTAAATATTATTTTAAAAACTGTTTACTGAGATCTGTGACTAAATATCAAATTTAGAACAATCATAGCTACTAAGAGAAACGTTCATGTCTCCAGAAAGGATACGAATGTTTCTACTATTTCTCAATTGTATTTCTGTATATTCTTTACCTAGACATTGCTGTATTCCAAAGATCAGACAAATCACTAGTCCACAAATCCATATAAATATTCTCTTTCCATAAGATTGCCTAGTTATCAAAATAATAATAAAAAATAGGTTATGAAGTTGTTCATTAATCTTGAGACATCCTATGGCATAAATGGAGAAGAAAAGTTAAGAGTCATTAGCTGAACAACAATCTTAAGGTTGAACAGTATGGGGATGTTTTCAGTTCCAGGTATCAAAGAGAATCAAAATGAAAAGTAAAAGACATGGGATATTGATTTGTTAGTTACTTCTTGTCAGAGTACTTTACCAGTTGTAAATCTCTGATTAACTGTATAGCAATTTGGGTATAAGCCCTACTCTTTAGGTCTCAGCTATACAGAAAAGCAGTGTGGTGCATTAGGAAAGAGCTAGGTTTTTGTATGACATGTTTGCTTTTTTTTTTTATTGGAGTATAGTTGATTTACAATGTTGTGTTAGTTTCTGCTGTAGAGCAAAGTGAATCAGTGGCCTGTCTCTTACAGCTGTGTGATCTTGGCAAGTTACTTAACCCATAATATAGCCCATGGTAAGAGATGAAATTCAAAATGATAACCCTGAATCATAATAAAAATTAAAATGTTCTAGTACTCTATTTATGAAGGTAGGAGAAAAGAGAATTAGTGTCCTGAATAGGTAAAGAACATTTATAAATCACTGATGAATAATGATAGGATCAAAAATGTGAAAAAATGGACAAAGGAAAGAAACAAGACTAGTTTAAAAAGAAGTACAAGATGCTAACAGTCTTCCCATTCACCAATGACCAAAGAGAGTTATACTAGTTGGATCATGCTGACAACGAATATCATTCAGTTATTAAACACATAGCCTAGAGAATGTTGTAATGACAGTGAAAAAAAGTTTTTGACATATAAATGTTGAATAAAAGAGGAGGATACCAAGCTATGCAGTTAAATCCCAATTTCAGAGGAAAAAATTTATATCTATATACAGTAAGAAAGTATTAAGAACACATATCTCTGAATTGTAGAATTACACAGGATTTTAATTTGTTTTTACACCTTCTGTATGTCCCAAGTTTTCTACAATGAGTATTTATTACTTTTATAATTATACAAAGAAAATTTTCAGGCCAAGAAATAGGAAAACTTCTAGACTTGCTCTACCATTAATAAGCTAAGTGACCTAAGGGAAGTCACTTAATCTCATTGAGTCTCAACTTTCTTACCCATAAAATGAGAAAACTGAACTAGATCATCTCCTAAGGACACTTTCACGTCTATAATTCTGTGAATCTATAATGTATTACTAACTGTGTGATATCCAAAGAAAACAAAGACTGATTGAAGTATTAGTAGCAACAAGTTATCTCACATGCATTAAGCCTAATAGGCATTTTTAGCAAACCAGAATTCAATGGCTATTTCTATGAATAATACCTTTTACCTTTTTATAATAATAGCAAATTTCCAAAGCAATTTCAAAGACAACATTCAGTATTTTTAAATAATTGTTCGTAAGATTTGTAGAACAAAGGCATCCAAGGTGGAGAGATGTTGCATAAGATCAGAATTGGGGGAACACCTGATCGTGACCTCCATCAGGACTCTCTCACTTCTTAGAATCCCATCAGGTTGTGTGTTGTGCTTTCACTGTGCCAATTTCATGACCAGTGAATCAGAAAACACTGTTTTTCTATGATTTGAGGGATTCTTCCAGTAATGACTTTGCAGCCATAATTAAGAAATATGTTAAGCCTTCTGTCAATTAACTGGTGTGAAAACCTGACTGGTCCAGAGAGCAATGGATTTTCCAAGCTGCACCTTATCAGAGAACAGCTTAGTGTGAAGGAGAGAAGTTATGCTGAAGCCAGAGCTGTGAAAATGCCAAGAAAATTAGCACAAGCTCCTAGTACAGAGGGTGAAGAGGAAAACGTGCTCAGCTACTCTGTGGTTGTTACTTAAACAGGATCTATTTCAAAATCTTTAATTGATGGGATGAACAGTTGCATACATTTTTGCTATGTGAAAGTTTCTTCAAAGAACTGGGCTAACAGGAGAGATGGTGGAGGGGGACCTACATGCAAACAGAGGAGGGACATTGGCTTCTGCAAAGATATGCCTTATATTTTCCATAATGCAGCTTCTTGAAAATATAAAAAACTCAGGCCAAAAAAACAGCTGAGACAGGACACCCTCGACTTCCCTTCCTTCCCTCTATTTCCACCGGGTCTAGTCTTGCTACCTCTTTTAAATGCTAAACCAGTGCTTCTCAAACTCGCTGTTTTTTTTATTTTCCCAATCCATCACAATGGATATTTTCATAAAGTACAGAAAAAATAAGTTACTACAAAAAATAAATTTTAAAAAACATTAAAACAAGCTCGTTTTTATTATTAGATTCAACAGCCATAAAATCACATTCTCGATTTGCTACAAAGTTTCTGAACATTTAACTCTGCACATTATCATCACCAACTGATAAGCAACATTCGAATAGTGCTGTCATCAACAATTATCCTCTAAAAAACTTATCTCAGCTTTTTCCACACTGCAGCTGTTTATAGATTGACATACCCCCATTAGACTGGGAGGTGCTAGGCAAGTATTTATTGAATGAATGGGTGAATGAATGGTGCACAAAGGAACATAAGCATTTCTGCTAACACCTATGACACAATTCTAACACCTAGAGTAGCTCCCATGCTCTCCTCACTTCCTTTAGAAGATTCCAGAATAAAGCACACACTTGGCCTCTTAGTTCTTGCTGTTCCAAGATCATAAAAATGCTGGAGTCCTGTACTTTTATTTTTGGGTTTCTCTATTTTCCCCACTTGATTTATTGCACCTCTGTGAAAATATTTATTAAAGCTTTTCTTGGCACCATTTGATGCTTCCCTCAGCTCTGACATTAAGTTTGCAAGTGTGTTAGTTTTCTATTACTGCTATCACAAATTACCATAAACTTAATGGTTTAAAACAACAAAAATTTATTATCTCACAGCATCTGTAGGTCAGAAGTCCAACACGGTCTCACTGAGTTGAAATCATAGTGTCAGCAGGGCTGCACTCTTTTCTAGAGGCTCTAGGGGAGAATTTGTGTCTTTTCTTATTCAGGGGTTGTTGGAAGAATTCCGTTCTTGGAGTTTACATGAGTGAAGTCCCCATTTCCTTGCTGTCAGCTGAGGGCTATTCCCAGCTTCTAAAGGCAGCCAATTCCCTTGGCTTGTAGCCTCCTCCCACCATCTTCAAATCCAGCAATGGCAGGTGGAGTCCTTCCGTGCTGCATCTTTCTGACCCTCACTTTAAAAGGTTCTCTGCTTTTAAGCAATTGTGTAATTAAACGGGGCTCACCTGGATAATACAAGATACTTTCCCCATCTCCAGATCTATAACCTAATCGTATCTACAGAGATCCTTTAGTCACATAACACGTTCACAGGTTCCAGGAAGTAGGAGGTGGCATATTTAGGATCCTTACTGTTACTGCCACAACAGGAAATCCATGAATTCATGCTAGATTAAAATAAAAGAAAATTAAAAATATACATCAGTAACTTTACATCCTTGGATAAGGTCCTAATTATACAAAGATTCCCAATAAGTTTCAAAGAGCCTTTATGGTGGGTGGGGGGGTCTATGCTGTGTTCATCTTTGTACATCAGGTCTTTTGAACTGTTCTCCAAATACTCTCCCAGTTCCAATGCAACCTCTAGATGGCTACCATAGTTGACTCACACCCTAGTCCTCTGTCTAAAATTCTGTATTTTAGATCCAAATTCCACACTGTAAAATTCAATTTAATTTATCTGGCAAATCTGATTCTTCATAATTTGGGCCCACCCCACTCTTCAGACCCATTTCTCACAGTTTCCTACTCATGGCCTACGAGACGCCGAAATACCTGCAAAATTCTGTGCCATACTTCTCTTTGCCCACGTTCTTCTTTCCGCCTGGATGGAACTTTCTCTGCCCGTCTTTTTGGGGACATGTGGTGTAACTGAAATAGAATAAACTTGGAAACCACTTTGCTTTGAACTTGAACTACTCACTCCGCTACTTACTAGGCCTGAAGCTGCCAGATGCCTCCTTGGCCTGAGAAGTAAAATGTGATTAAAACCTACTTTGCAGGGATGTTTTGAGGCTTTGAAATAATATACACAAAAATCATATAACACAAGGTCATACAATAGCCCTTAACTAAATGTTAGTTATGCATTTGCCCTAGAGAACCTCATTTTGCCTTCAGACCTTCAGCTCACCACGTCTTCTGGCAAGTTGTCCCTGACCCCTCAGGTCAACCTTCATCCTTGGCTGTTCCATAACCATGTGCATTTAGTACTATGACATTTTAGGGGTAATGTCTACACCTATCTGTGCCCTCTTGTACATTATGAGCTTCTTGAGTGCAAAAATGTCTTATCATTTTATCTATGGCACTTAACAAAAAGTACAAATTAGTCATTCATAAGAGGTTTGGATGGATGGAAGGATGGATGGACAGATGGAAGGATGGATGGATGGAGGAATTAACGTAGAACCTAGCAGGGTAAATAAAACATAGTGCATACTTAATATATACTGAATTTAAATTAAATATATCTGTCTTATAAGTATACCATTCTGTGTCTTCTTTTAACTCTTTATCTTTTCAGCTGTCTTGCTTACTAAATGGCAGTGCCTGTGTGTTTATATTTTTATCCTTGTAATGACAGTAAATTCCTAAAAGGCTGTCTTTCTTTTCTTTGTTACCTTCATTCAAGCAAGCTTCTGTATTCTATATATAGTGAGTGTTCAGAGTGGTTAGAAAAGATACTATGATTTTTTTTAAAAAAAACTAATATTTAGGCTTTCTAGGTGGACAGGAGCTGATTCTTAGAAAGCCAATGGTATACTTACAAGGGCTGAGCTAAATATGATGAGAAATATTTGGAGATCTGGTAATATAAAGCCACCTGTGTTTGTTAATCGGCATTAGCCAGAGGAAAAGTAAACTTTGTAGTATCTTCAGACAGGAGATAGTTTTACAACTTGGGGGAAGGTGCCCTATGAAGTTAAGCTCCTATCCTCCCACAGAAACTAGATGATAGGGATGCTATCTTCCTTGATGATTACTTTTCAAAGGGTGGCTCTCATGACCTTGAGAAAGACATTCCTGGGTTATAAATTTGTCAAGAAGCTTTTAAAAAGATTTACATCCCAAAGGGACAGAGAAAGAATTTACAAATACAAGCTCTCTAAAGGAAGTGCTCTAAGAAAAAGGAGGCGTGGGGTGGCGGTGGGCCGTGGGGATAGAGTCTGGAAGAAGTGTGTCTCAAGTTTAGTCAAGCCCAGGGAAATGTTAAGTCCCTCTTGGTCAGTGGGAACCTAAATGTGTATTTCAGGCAGGATGAGTTAGAAATATTCCTTGAAAAACAGGCTAGGCATGGGTGAGTGAATTCCTTAATGGGATCTATCCAACATGGTTCACATCAGCAGGTCTATTGTGTTTTTTTTTTTTTTTTACATCTTTATTGGAGTATAATTGAGCAGGTCTATTGACATGCAAATTGAACCTAGCAAGCCCTTGGCTGAGGTAGAGTAGGTATGTGCCCAAATCTTTAGGTGGAAAGGAATACTTGGGTTAAAAAATAGATTTTAAAATCTGGCTTCGTATGGACATATATGCAAAAGTGTCTATATTTCAGAAAATATTATATAGCTTTATTTTTCAACTCCCATTTTTCAGTTAAAAGAAAGTGGAGGTCACCACCCCACTACATGGTCCATATCCTCACTTCATTCCTATCTTTCTAATAACAGAAGGAGATGATATAGAAGGGGAAGCTCAGATATTGCTCTTGGGGGAGCATTGTGATCAACCTCAGGCATCTTGCAGAAGAGTTTCTAAATCCTAATATTTTAGGCATTTTCTCCTTTACTCTTCACGTTTACTCAAAGCTCTTGATAATGCAATTCCCTAAAACATACTCTAGGCATTAAATAAAAAGTAGGAAGTAATGGGGGAAAAAGTTATTTGCTTCTCTTCTTCCCAGTTTATCTTCTTTTAATTTCTTCAGGTTTTCTTTTATTTTTCTCCTCATTCTTACTCCCATCCACTTCTTATTATTTCCTCCATTCTGAACATGATCAAGCTTTGTGGTTATCAAAATGGTATATTGATTAATACATATTGTGTGTGCATGCCTGTATGTTTGGAGAATGTTATGGTTTACACTAACCAACCAATTTTACAGGGAAGCAATTCCACAGTTATCTACTACTTCATGACTGCTTGGCAGAGCTTGGCCAGAGTTCCAGTTAGTCAGCAGAACTCATAGACGCATCCCTATGCTCAGTGACAGGTTAAACAAAGACTATATATATATATATATATATACGCACATATTCTATAAAGGTAAAAATGAAGTCTGTTGATGAAATGAATGAATTCTGTTTACAAAAAAAAATCTGTTTATGAAATTATACTTATGAGATGAATTCTGACATACATGCTAAAAATATTTCAACTATCTCATGGACTACACATTAACAGAATGAACAAGAAAATATCCAAATTACTCTTCCCTCTTTCTCTTGTCCTCTTGGCTCTTAATGCCCATGTATAGGCATAATTTTAAACACTGTTTTTTAGCCAGTTTTCACTAAAGTGGTCAGGTGAGGTTAGGGTCTTTATAGTAAGTCACACTCTATCAGTGTGAAATTCTGTCATACCCGTTATTTCTCAGTTAATTAAGCTGGATGTCTCCTTAGAGATCTTTCTTATATGAAATTGGAAACTGGCTTCATGTTAGTAATTATACCAAAATGGACTTTAAAATGTAAAAGTCTCTAATCCTCTTTTAGAAGGGCAAGTGTTTCATGTCACCTTGTCTGTAGAACAAAATCTCTTTCTGAATGAAGGATGCAGCTTTGCTAAACCACACACTCTGATTATAAATCAACCAGCACAATAACAGTACTGTAGACACAACCTCCTAAAATAATCTCTTTAGCACAAAATTGTATTCAGCAAGATGAAAATCCGAACAAGAATGTGATTTCTGTCAGTTTAGCTTTTCATACATGCCCTTTACACTAAGATTTTTTTTCACACTCCTATTACCAGTTCAACCTGAAGAAAAATGGCTTATTATATGATCAGGGTTCATATGCACGGACCACAATGGGTATAGAGCATATAAGGATTTATATGAAGAGTTAAAATTCCTTGAGATTAGAAGGCGTTCAAAAAAAAAAAGGAAATAAAAGTGATTAGAAGGCCTCGATTGGCCCTTGAATACAAAGTAAAGGAACTGAGGTGCACAGCCAGACTCTATCATGCCGGGAAAGAATGCGGAATCTCTAAAAAGCGCAACTTCAGAAAAGAAGCTGAAATTGTTTATTGTTGCCCCAGGGAGGTGTAATTGGGGTTAATGGGATGAAATTAAGCAAAGGAAAATTCAGGATGTGTATCAGAAAATATTTCTTAACATGAGGTCTTTTATAATATTGTCCCAATGGAAATATTAGAAGCCCTTTTGTTTGAGTCATTCAAACTTCAAGTAGAAAAATATATGGGAAAATTGGCTGTAAAAGACAATCGCATACCAGTCCTCAAGGGATGAATTACCTAGCACAATCAGATCTTTCTCAGCTCTAATTTCCATGACTCTTTTAGTAAGTTCCTCAAAGGCTTAATTTTCAAATCGCTTGTTCAATTGCTTCTACTATGCACCTGCATCAGTAGCAGGTTCCAATTAACTGAGCTTGCAAATTGTTCACTGCAGCTATTGAGAGGTTTGGCAGAGAACTTTGGAAACCTGAAGTCATTTGGGATGACCTCAGTCAGTATTTACGGTTGTAAATGTAGTTAATATAAAACTCAGCATAATAAACAAAGTTCTGAAGAATGCCACCAGCAACTGAACTAATTGCCACACTGAATTCCTTGTCTCATTTGATTTCTCACCACATCCTTTAATTCATTAAACTGCAATTTATTCAGAATCTCCTATCTGCTGGGCACTGAGTAAATGCTGGGGATAAAAACTAAAAATATTAAATAAGGTTTTCTTTATTTGATTTTCCATCCTCTTTGAAATGCTTTCTGGCTACAGACTGTGTCTTTTCTGCCATTTCATGCCCTGATACCTAAGCTAATGTCTGGCACATGTATATTTATTGAATTAATTAAATAAATAATTAATATCCACACTTGAGACTAACACATTTGGGAGATTACCTTAGTTTGCATAACTAAACTCGTTTTGTGTCGCTTTTTCAATGTACTCGTTACAAAAGACATACATTTGGCCCTTCAACAACATGGGTTTGAACTTTGAGGGTCCACATACAGGTGGATAATTTTCAATAGTAGATCTATGATACTACACGATCGCGGTTGGTTGAATCCAGATGCTGAACGTGGATACAGAGGAACCACAAATACAGAGGGCCGATTATAAATTATATGCAGATTTTCAGCTGGGGGGTAGGAGGGTGGGGTCGGCATCTCTAACTTCCAGCCATTGTTCAAGGGTCAACTGTATTTTTTTTTTTTTAAAGGATTTTCTTATTTATTTATTTATTTATTTATTTATTTTTGGCTGTGTTGGGTCTTCGGTTCGTGCGAGGGCTTTCTCCAGTTGCGGCAAGCGGGGGCCACTCTTCATCGCGGTGCGGGGACCGCTCTTCATCGCGGTGCGCGGGCCTTTCTCTATCGCGGCCCCTCCCGTCGCGGGGCACAGGCTCCAGACGCGCAGGCTCAGCAATTGTGGCTCACGGGCCCAGCTGCTCCGTGGCATGTGGGATCTTCCCAGACCAGGGCTCGAACCCGTGTCCCCTGCATTAGCAGGCAGATTCTCAACCACTGCGCCACCAGGGAAGCCCTGTATTTTTAAACTAAATAAATAAATAAATAAGCAAGCAAGCAAAAGAAGTGATGGTTTAGGTGTGTTACTCAAGATCTTCCACCTTATTTTATTCCAAAATTTCTGGATAGAAGGCCCAAAATAACTAAAAGCCAGGGCTGGTTGCCTGAGGCCCCTTCCTCATTGTTCTGTGTGACAGTGAGATAGTAGTGTCAGGAAAAGTTCCTACCTCTGCTTTCAATACTGGGCATTTTAAAGTCACTGTGGTAAACCCACTTGTGTTTTCTGTTTTTTTTTTTTTTTGTTTTTGGAAAAGCCAGGAAAGATTACAATTTAGGACTTAACCTACTCTGCCACTATGACCAGCTCTGCAAATTCCGGAACTCAAGAATGCTAGCCCTCTGTGCTAGTGGATACTATGCTAATGGATACTAAAAGAATATTTAAATGAGGGAAAAGCAACTTACAGTAAAGAAAATCCAGAAGTAGAATGACAGAAATTATAGTAGATTAAAGAGGTGGCATTGATTCAACCATGAGTGCTCTGGTGATTTTCAGACTATTGAAAGCCTTTCCTTTTTTTTCTTTATTTTTGGTTCCTTTCATGTCATTGGTCTTCCTTCATAGTGTATATTATAGAAGTGTCTTGTTTATTTTTGTTTCTTTGATCTGTGGTTGCAAAATATGGTTAAATGTTTTAAAGCGTTTGCTTTGTTTTTAAAATTTAATATGGTTCTCCTACAGTTTTCAACCTTTTTCTACAGATGTTCAAAACTAATTTTCTTCATTTTTGTTTTTCCTACTTTGCATCTGTATTTTTCATGAAATCAGTATGAAGAAAAACTTAGTGACATTCTTAGAACTCTACATATTCATTTGTAATTTTTAAAAATTTCTTCTGCTATTCTTTTTATTGGCAAAGAGCAACTCTGCTGCTAATAATTGGAATTTTATGTTAGAGGTCTTTTTTACTCCTTACTAGCTTTAAAATATGTATTTGAAACATCATTTATTTATCTGGCCTCTGATGAAATCTTCCTCTCATTTTCCACCTTTGTTTTTCCTGCATTTCCTTGTGTTCAAAAAAGTATAGATTTGTTGGGGCATTTGGAGACCTCATTTGCTTTGCCATTATATTACTCTGCACACCTCAACATTCCCATCACTATCGTATATTGATTCGTGTTGTTAGCTACTGGGATATCTGTCTTTATTTTTTCCCAAATTACCAAGATGCATGTACCTTGTGAAGGATTCACAAGATACCATTTATACTTTATTCAACTAAACATGATGAGAAATCAAACGAGATATATCCACGTATAAAATTGAAGCTCATCTATGACTAGAGTAAGTAATTGTTAGGATGTTTCATCTAAGTTTAGACTAACCTATGTATCGATGCATGGCTGTAGAATTATAACAGGCTTCTCTAGGACACATGTTACGTTTTCGAAAGCAATAAGGCATGACAGGGTGTAGTCATTAAAAGGTAATCATTCCCATAGAAGGAGAGCATGCTGGGGAACACAAGTGTGTGCAGGATGATCCTGAAATGAGCTAACCTAATGAGGAGTGACTTGTTATCTTGGAACTATAAAATATGCCAGCATACTACATTAAATAGACCCAAATAGGTATAAACAGCATGGGTTCAAATTTAAATGTTATATGAAAGTCAATGTTTTTGAGATTAAGCATAAAATAACCCACAGTCCAGTAGGAGCATCAATATCTTATTTACTGAGTTTTTAACAAATAAGGTATTGTGGCTTTTTAAGATTCTCTTTATTAAGGGAAGACAGAAAAATATGAAAGAGAACAAAGTGTGAATACCTACAGTCTCTGAATTCTTTATTGTTGTAGGCATTCCAGATCAGTAAGTTAAACTGGTCAAGGAAAGTTAGGGTAATATCCCAAAATTTCATTTGTTATATTAGCAGTGTATTATATAAGGCTTGATTATTTTTTTTAATGTTTGAAAGAAGACAGCTTCAAACTCCAGTTCTAACAGCTAAGTATCCAAATGGCTGTCCAGCTCGACCCAACACATGCCCCCTTTCCACCACTGCACACTGGCCTCCCCTCTGACTTTCTTGTGACTGACAAAGGCATTCCAAAAGCTACCCCTCAGACCCCAGTACCTGCCTCATCCCCATGGCAGAGGCTCACCGATTAATCTCTCTGTTCCTTGAGCCAGCCACCCTGCCAGAGAATTATGCTTAAATTACAGCTCAGATTGGATTATTTTTCTCTCCTTTCAAAAATGTTCAATGGCTCCCCTTTTCTGTTGAATTAACTACAAATGCCTCAGACCAGAATTCAAAACCTTATACAGTATGGCTCCAATCTATCTCCTTGGCTTATCACTATCTACTCTCTGACTCAAGCTCTATGTTCCAGGAAAATTGAACATCTTGTATTTCCTCCCATTTTCTAGTATTTTCTGTCCTCCGGGGTATTGTTGCTATTTTCCTCTGTCAGGAGCCTATGCTTCAATGTAATTTTAAATGTCACCTCCTGTAAAAACAACTTTTCTAATTTTTTAAAATCACATATTATATCCCACTGAAAATATCGCTCATTTTTTCCTTTTGCATGGTACCTTTGATCATGGTTGTTTTTTATTTGCCAGTTCCCTGGTGTTAGCCCTTCTGCTCTGGGAGAGCAACAAACTCCTAGGGCACATCTCCCACAGCAACCGGAACAGTACCAGGCAAATGATGGCTGATCATCTATTTATTCATGTATCCAACAAAGACTTACCAAGTAGTCAATATGGGCCAAGCACAATGCCACTGACATTACAATAGAATGCCACAAGTAAGATCAAAAAAATTCTTCAATCTTATATTATAACATGCTTTGGACAAAACTTTTTACACCACCAATTCCTAGCAGGGGTTCAGAAAATTGTTTTAATTTAATAAATATTAACTGAAGAATCTAGTCCATAAACAATCATATAAAATATTAATGGAACATTTAGTATTTCAAATGATCTATGCCTGGAATGCTTATCCTTCTCCCAGAAATTCCTTTGGTTCTCTCTTCACTTCCTTCAGGTCTTTGCCCAAATGGCACTTTCTCAATGAGGGCTGCCCTGGGCACCTCATCTAATATTGCAACACACACACACGCACACTCACACGTCTTATATCCCTTTCTTGCTCTATTTTTCTCCTTAGAACTTATCACTATCTAACAAATAAATATTTTACTTATGTTTTATTGTCTATTTCCCACACTAGAATATAAATTCCATGAGAGCAGTTCATTCAAAGAGTACATGACTATTTACATAAACAGTGCACATTTACTATTTAATTTAATAGTAAATTAAAATAGTGCTTACTGAAGAGGAGATTTAGAAGCTAAGAAGTGACAGAACACACTTGACCCCATACACCCTCCTTAGCCCACAGAGAGGCAAGCTTAGATGACCCTAGACTGGATACACAGAGTAAAAATGGTCCTTGAGCCATTTTATGTAATTCCAGGAATGACAGAGGGAACAGGGAACACCCACTTGATTCCATTAACAGTATGAGTTTCCTGCGCAGAGAATGACCTTGTTAGAAATGGGCAGCTTCTGTTGAGCCAGATTCCTACTATTCTACTAAAAGGAAGAGCCTTCAGGACCATCCAAATCAGACTTTTCTCAGGCCACACTCAGGTGTGTGGGAGCTCAGTGTATGTAAGTCTATTAATCACTTGTGACTGACACTAAATTGTTCATTGTTTAAATTTGGGTATTAGTAAGTGTCCCCTGCAGCAAAGTCAGGTAAAAAATGATATATCCAGGGCTTCCCTGGTGGCGCAGTGGTTGAGAATCTGTCTGCCAATGCAGGGGACACGGGTTCAAGCCCTGGTCTGGGAAGATCCCACATGCCACGGAGCAACTGGGCCCGTGAGCCACAATTACTGAGCCTGCGCGTCTGGAGCCTGTGCTCCGCAACAAGAGAGGCCGCGATGGTGAGAGGCCCGCGCACCGCGATGAAGAGTGGTCCCCACTTGCCACAACTAGAGAAAGCCCTCGCACAGAAACGAAGACCCAACACAGTCATAAATAAATAAATAAATAAATAAATAAAAGAACGTGAATTTCTAAAAAAAAAAAAAAAAATGATATATCCAATATTACAATGAGTTCCTATTAAGAGCCACTGCTTGGGACAATCTTAGAAAGGTGTCTGAGGCTTCATGTCCACATCTACAATAGAAATGAGTTGTTCAAATCACCTCTGCCACCTTAAAATCTTCATTCACTTCCCAAGCTTGTATGAGTTTATGTCCAATCAAATAAGGGCTATCAACATTTCTTGAGAATGAGTGGAGAATTTTTCTCTGCTTTCTTCACTGTTGTATCCAAATACTTAGAATGGTTCCTGGCACATAGCAGTCACTCAGTAAATTTTTGTTGCATGAATGAATGAATGAAACATTGCCAATCAATGAAGTTTCTTTTTTTTTTCCTAGAAGAAACCAGAAGTTTCTAGGAGGTTGAAATGAGTTTTGTTTTTTTTTTTCTTTTTAAATTTATTTATTTATTTATTTTTGGCTGCGTTGGGTCTTCGTTACTGTGCGTGGGCTTTTCATTGTGGTGGCTTCTCTTGTTGCAGAGCATGGCTCTAGGGTGTGAAGGCTTCAGTAGTTGTGGCTCGCGGGCTCTAGAGCGCAGGCTCAGTAGTTGTGGCGCCCGGGTTTAGTTGCTCCGCGGCATGTGGGGTCTTCCCAGACCAGGGCTCGAACCCGTGTCCCCTACATTGGCAGGCGGATTCTTAACTGCTGCGCCACCAGGGAAGCCCCAATGAAGTTTCTTGTCCTCAGTTGTTTCTCTCATGTCTTTATCATCAGTAAAGGTACAAGAATTGTGTAGTTCAATACAAGAGCTTATTGCCAACTTAACCATTTATATTTCCTCTAGTGAGAATGAGCGGATAATAATAGCAAAGTTTCTTATAATAACCAACTTTCAAAATCCTTTTTTATTCATTACAATATGAAATATATTATCCTGCTAAACAGGTGGACTAGCTAGATACTTGTCTTTTTCTTCAATACCACTCGGCCCTACCTGATCTTATATAACCCATTTATACTCAGATGATGTCATTACTCCATACTGAGGTTTTTCTTAATTTCTCGTTACCTCTAAGGCACTCTGCCAGTATGAGAAAGATGCCACTCATCTGTTTTCTAATAACCTCTTTCTAACCCTCATCAACAGGCTTTCACTCATCAGCTCTCTTGGCCATTTTTTCCTCTTACTGCATAATATTATGTATTTCTACACCACATAGCTTGTATCTTTCCTCCCTTCTTACACCAATTAGTCCCTTAATTCTTCTATATATTACCTTCTGAGAATATTTTTTCAAATATTTTAATACTTCCTTACTTCATTTTCCTTAATTGACATTCTCTGACATAACCTCCTCTTTTCATTGTAGCATTTCCATTTACAAATGCAATATAGATTACCAAACTAGCATGTTGCAACAACCATTTTTGTTATGATAATCATGTCTATTAGCAATCTGAGTGGGAAAAAATAATCAACATCTTAAATTAATAATTAATTCTGCATTTTTCATTATCAATCACTTTGACCAAGGTATAATGAATTCTGGAGAAACAGAAATGAGAAAGGGGGAATGTCTCCAAAATGAGCAGAGACACACCTTCTTATCTCCACTTCATGGTCCTTCATATCTCTCTCTCTCTCTCTCTCTCTCTCTCTCCCCTCTATTTTTAAATTTACAAAGAATCCGTAGATATTGAGTGCACAAGCATTCATAACTTGTATTAGTTTACTAGGGCTGCTATAACAAAATACTACAGACTGGGTAGCTTAAACAACAGATTTTTATTTTCTCTCACTTCTGGAGTCTACAAGTCCAAGATCAAGGAGTAACGAAGTTTGGTTTCTCCTGGGGCCTCTCTCCTTGGCTTACAGATCATGGCAGTCTCACATGACCTTTCCTCTGTACACACACATTCCTGGTGTCTCTTTGTGTGCCCAAGTTTCTTTTTCTTATGACACCAGTAGATTGGATTAGGGCCCACCCTAAGAGCCTCATGTTAACTTAACCACCTCTTTAAAGGCCCTGTCTCCAAATACAATTATCAATACATTCTGAGGTACTGGGGAGTTAGGGCTTCAACACAGAAATTTTGGGAGGACACAATTCAGCTTATAACAAAGCTCACGGTAGAGAAAAATACAATCATAAATGTATATAATTAAAAGTAAGTTATTATAAATATGGTGAATTCTAAAGGAAGGTTATGATAAATATAACGAATAATATAATAAATATCATGTTTTGGCTTGGTTGTTAAATGTTTGATTATTGCTTTGTATTTGAAAAAAAGTAAGATATGAGCTAAAGTACAAGAGGACACAATTTGGCTTCAAAGGATAGGACTTGTGCAGTAGAATTGGAGAATAGGTGAAACAAATAAATTGTATACATCCTCAATGGCAGGAAAATATAGGCTCAAGAATAGAGGATTGATCTGTCTGGAACACTGAGCATTGGAGAGTGGTGATTTGCAATAGCAGGAGTAGGGGTGCCCCTTAGATAGGAAGAAAGTACATGGATACAAGCTTGGAAAAGCTAGATAGGATTTTACCACCATGCTGAGGAATTTGGATTTCACTCTGTCAGGCAAAGGAAAGTATTAAGGTCAAAGCACTCTTGATGGTTCTACTATTTACATATGTCATTCAGTTTTTTAAATTCTATATTAACAAAAATCTAAATTATAAAGCATTTAGTTTCCCTCAAATGTCTGAACACTTCTTATTTTATAATAAGTGTTATATTACTTATTTTATAATAAGTGTTATATTACTTCTTATAATAGTACCCCAAACTCAGTTGAAATTTTCATATACTAATCCTTAAGAGTCCAAACCAATAATTTACTTTGGTCACATGATCACC
This sequence comes from Balaenoptera acutorostrata, assembly GCF_949987535.1. Lineage (NCBI taxonomy): Eukaryota > Metazoa > Chordata > Mammalia > Artiodactyla > Balaenopteridae > Balaenoptera > Balaenoptera acutorostrata. The sequence goes on along the minus strand of NC_080077.1, from coordinate 38,105,823 downwards.
CTTCATAAATTCTAACATTGGATTCCTTATATCAGTGTGTCTCAGACTATGGTCTTTGGCTCCCTAGGCGTTCATAGATTTATTTTCAGGAGTTGAAGAAAATTATTTTTCTTTAACTTATAAGTTCTTAACACAGGGTTCTTGAAGACTGAGGATAAATTAATGACATTTTATTTTCACTAACTTCTTACTGAAATATAACATTTCTTTCTACAATAAATATTGGTGACAAAAAGATATTTTTATAGGGCATTACAATTACTGTGAAAGTCGAATATTTTTTATGCTCATCACTAATTCAAAACTACAGAAGTTATCAATCCTGATGTTAGATCTTATTTAGTATGTTAGTAAAGATGCACCTATATTAACTATTAACGATTTTTTTAATATTTTGATTATTGTAATTCTGTATAATTGGTTTTCTCTGTAAGCCTCTGAATTTAATTTTTATGCACTTAAGAACATTAGTCTGAGAAGAGGTCCATAAGCTACACCAGATTGCCAAAGGAGTCTATGGGATAAAAATGGTTAATGCATACTTTAGAAGGAGTCTATGGAAACATGGAAAAACCCAAACGAAATTTTTGGCCAACCCAATATTTCTCAAGTATGGGGGGGCGGGGCGGAGAGAACTGCCTTGAATTATTGCTTCTCCTTGCTGTAAGAAACCTGTATTTAGGCTTTTGCTTTGACTACTAAACCATCTATTTCTGTATTTATCAGACTTCTTTGAGTCAATACCTCTGAGCTTCCCTAGACAGCTTCTCATCACTTGAAAGCTGACTGTAAATGGATTCTTTTATTTAGTTTACCCTGGAGTCAGAACAGGCAGGAAGAAATCAGGCTGAGAGGAGTAAAGCACACTAAGGAAAATTCTATCAATTAAATGTTAATGCAAAAAACCCCTGTATTTATCCGCTTGCTTTTTATTACTTTCAGGTGAAATTCAGCGTATTGAACAAACTTATCACAAAGTTGCCTAAATGCTCACAACTTTTTGGCACATCCTTTAACCAAGTTTCACTACGGATAAAATGCAAATGTATAGTTTCCACTTAACCAACCTCCAGATAATATTTTTAAAGGTAGTGAAATAATGTCTGAGCGCCTCAGATGGAAGCTGCTATATAAGTACAAACTACAATCATTATCATTTTCATAAATATTTGGATATTCGGACTCACTGTAACATTTAACATTCTTTTCAAATGACCTGAGCGTAGGAAAATGCAATCAAAGCATGTTGCAGTGGAAATACCCGCTCCCCTTCCTTTGAGAAGTAATAGAGAGTCTCAGTGAATAGCTTGCCGAAATCCCAATGGCTTTATCCAATGAGAGCCCGACCAGTTTGTTCAACAACATTTAAAGCCTCCCTTAGTGATTTCACTGCATTTACAGAGAGGCCTCAACAATCAAGAAGGAAATGTGTGTTTTGCTGTTTCTTGGCTCACTTTAGTGCCTGGTTTTATCAAGCTGCTGCACAGCACTTCTGTCCTGAAAGACGCCTGTGTGACTTGGATACCATTTCACAGAGTCACACTGGATCCTCTTATGTCTCACCAATTAAATTATCTTCTCCAGCCTTTATTCCTGCCAAAGAGGTTCAGGCTGAGATTAGGTCACACTTCTCTTAAGTTGTTCTCTGAAATAGTATGGAAGGCCTCCTAGAGAAGGAGCATGCACAAGCATTAATACCTGGTCTTCCCAGCCTCCATGGTCAGTAACTGAATTTCTTTGCAGAAGTTCCTCCTGTTGTGTACCACCACCTGGATCTCTAACAACTGAAGAGTTCTCTTTAATGTTATTAAATTAAATTATAGTTCTACCAAAACATGTGGTAAATGTGGGATTTGACAATCACTGTGCCAATTGAATTACAGATCAGGCATTATAGGAGCTGAATGGGAGTTCTTAAATTGGTCCTCTTAAGATAGAATCAATTATTCGTCCCCGAAGTCCCTTATGTTTTTATAAAACTGTATCCTGCTACACATCTAAAACAAAATTAAATTTTTGTGAGCTATCCAGATATTTGCTCTTTTGTGTTCTGCATCCTGCCCTTTGCCTCAACTTTTTCTTTCCCCAACAGAATGTTTCATAAGACACAACTAAGATAACGGGCATTTATTTTAAAGAAAACATGAGGGTACAACAGTTGAGCTTTTAGTTGATTTCATATTATTACCAAGGTATTAGCTTTCCATAAAGAGCCAGCTGCAGCCTTAAGCTCTAGACATGCAGGAAACTGAGTCTTCTCTGAAACACTTGTTTTCAAGTGCCTCCCAAGACAATGGAGGTTGTCAAGATGAATTTTACTTTTGTTGCCCAAAATGAGAGGAAGAGGACCCAAGGTTGCCTTGTAAGAGTGGACACAAGGACAAGATGTCCTGGGGGTGTGGTGCTCAGTTCTACTCACAAACATATCAACTTCTGAAACCTAATCATTCTCAGGCACTTGTCCCTCCTGCACATCCCCTCCTCTGCCTACTAATCAAATCACAGTCGTGTATTATTAGAAGTGCCTATGTTACTTTCCGTTTCTGCTGAAACATTCTATTGGATCCTCAATGCTCCCTACCCCTACCCCTGCCGGTGACTTCACACGTCGAGAACACATTGCCCGTACTGCAGAGAGTGTAAGCGCATAGGCAAGCCCTTGTTTAAAAGTTTGCTTACACAGTTTCTGGCAAGGTATTGATAGAATATTATCACAAGGAAAAGATAGGCTCTAGATTATATGTTTTTCCAGAATTGTCTCTATTAAGTGCTCTCAATCCAAAGAATCATTTTAACAGATTTAATACAATAAAGGGTTTAAAATTTTTAGGTAAAGGAACTAAAAACAGATGATTGGGAAGCCTTCCTCATCTTTGAATATTTTCCTCTGAAGCGTCTTTTTTTTTTTTTTTTTTTGAAACATGGGACACACTTTGTGCTTCACATGTCTCAAATTGTGCTTCGTGCCAACTTCCTGTGTTACTTTGGGTGTTAATGAGGGAGAAGGAGAAGGAAAAGGAGAAAACTGTTCACTTTCCTGTTTTTTGGCACTGCTGTTCCAAAATAGTTCTCGGTGTAAAATAGATTTTTGCTTTGCGATTCCATAAGGTAATATCCACCAAAGAGATACTCCGGGCGAGAAGGCAACACGATGTGCTTTTGCTTTCATTGTTAAGGACACTGTCATATTCAAATTCCACATGAATGTTTTGTTTCTTTTACTTTTAGATATTGGAGAAGGGGTAAATGAGATGTCAAATGCTCAAATATGCTTCCTTTTCCCTTTGCCAGTCCCTCCCACCCCCCCACACACCACTTGTAAAAGATTTCTGCAATGCTTTTCTTGCCACCCAGTTCTTCTCAAGTCCCGTCTTTCTGCCATGTGCTCCCTTTCCTTGCTTCCTCCATCTTTTCTCTATATTCTGCTATTCTAGCCAACGAGGCAACTTTACAAAACGCCTCCTTATGTAAGTTCTAAGAGTTTATTTGCTAGTGTTAGTTATACTAGGTAAAAATAAATTAAGTGAAACCTTAGCTATGTTCAGATATATGTAAGAAATAGATTGCCAATGACTAATAGAACTAAGTACTGGTGTTATTCTACAGATTTAAAATTCATATTTTTATAGAAGCCTTACATGTTTTCATTTGTTTCAAATCCCTAACTGGTCCCTGCCTCCCCTATAACCTCAGCTCCCACCACACACAGGCTCAAGAAGTTCTAACCCCACTGATTCTCTGGTGACCAAATAAATGATGCCAGGCTTTTTCCTGCCTTGGGGCCTTTGCACATGTGGAGTCCTATACCTAGAAAGCACTGTCACCAGATTTTCACACGGCCGGTTCCTTGTTGCCAGTTAGGTCTCAGTTCAGATGCTACCTTCTCAGGAATGTCTTTAACAACACCTAACCTTCTCACTCTTATAGTCAACCTATATCAGACTGCCCCTTGAATTTTCTCATAATATTTCACTATCTGAAATATCATGTCTACTTATATTTTTTAATTGAGGTATAATTTATATAAAATAAAATGGACATATCTTGTGCACTCTTTTCAGTCAGTTTTTGTTAGCCCATCACCAGAGGCAACTGCTGCTCTTATCTGCTTCAGTACACCTTAGTCTGCCAATGATACCACCTTAATATAAATGCAATCATGGAGTATGTGTTCTTTCATATTTGCCTTCTTTCACTCAGTATAATGTTCTGTTAGTACTGGTAAACTGTTTTTCAAGGACTTTTGTCCTTTTATCTAAGTTGTCAAATTTATCAGCACAGTAATCTTTTATTAGTCTTTCAATAAATGCAGGAACTATACTGATGCTTCCTCTATCATTTGTAATAAAGGCAAGATTTTTCTTTTATTTTCCTTTCTTGGTTCATTTTTCCAGGGGTTTATCTATTTCATAAATAATTTTATTAATCTTTCCAGCCAATATTTGGCTTTGATTTTCTCTATTTTTTGACGTTTTCTATTTCATTGATTATCATTCTTATCTATATTATTTCCTTTCTTCTGTTTTCTTTGGGCTTATTGTTCTTTTTGAAGAAAAAATTGTAGTGAAAACCTAATCTATTGATTGTAAGCCTCTCCTTTGAAAGCTATAAAATTTCCTTTAATTATAGCTTCAGCTGCATCTCATAAATTTTAGCATTCTGTGATTTCATCAACATTAAGTTTAAAATATTTTCTAGTTTACCTTGTGATTTCTTCTCTGACTTATGGGCTATTTGGAAGTGTGGTGCTTAATTTCTAAAGATTTATTAATTCTCTGGATATCTTATTTTTAATCCATAATTTAATTATACTGTGGTCAGAGAACATACTCCAGATGATTTCAATTCTTGAGAATTTGACACTTTTATATCTTCGTTTTCCATTCTGTATCTTATATTATCTTTTTAGCTATACCATTTTGTATTATTCAAAGATTACCATAAAGATTACAGTATGTATTTTTAACTTACCACATTCTAACATGAATTAATATCATAACATTTCACATATAATTTCACATATAAAAATCTATAATCTCATTTAAATCATCCCATTCTTTATGTTGTTGACATACACTAATCTGCAACATGTTATTAACTCCACAATATATTTTATTATATAGTGAATTTGACAATCATATTTTTATTGAAATATATTTGACAGATAACATTGTGTACATTTAAGGTATACAACATGTTAATTTGATACATTTATATTTTGTAATATGACTGCCATTGTAGGGATAATTAGCATCTCTATCACATTACATAATTATCTTTTCTTTCCAGTAGTTGGAATAATTAAGTTCTGGTATCTAAGCAGATTTGATGATTATAATACAGTAGCGTTGTCTATATTCACCGTACTGTCCATTATATCTCTAGGGTTTACTTACTACTACTAAGTTTATACCCTGACACAACAGCTGTCCTGTCTCCTCAACCCCCATCCCCTGGTAACCACCATTTTATTCTTTGTTTTTACAAGTTTGGCTTTTATAAATTCCACATGTAAGTGATATCATACAGTGTTTGTCTTTCTCTGTTAGATTTATCTCACTTAGTATAATGTGCTCAAAGTCTATACATGTTGTCACAAATGGCAGGATGTCCTCCTTTCTCGTGACTGAATAATATTTCATTGTATATATGTACCACATTGTCTTTATCCATTCATTTACAGATGGACACATGTTGTTTTCATATGTTGGCTATTGTAAATAATGCTGCAATGAACATGGGGTTTCATATATCTTTTCAAGTTAGTGTTTTCATTTTCTTTGGATAAATACCCAGCAGTGGTATTGCTGGATCATATGGTAGCTTTATTTTTAATATTTTGAGGAACCTCCATACTGTTTTCCACAGTGGCTGTACTGATTTATATTCCCACCAACCAGGGCACACAAGGGTTCCCTTTTCTCTACATCTTCACCAGCACTTGTTAACTCTTGTCTTCTTGACACTAGCCATTCTAACAGGTTTGAGGTGATATCTCTTTGTAGTTTTAATTTGCATTTTCCTAATGATTGTGATGTTGAGCATCTTTTCTTGTACCTGTTGGCCATTTGGATGTCTTTGAGAAAATGTCCATTTAGTTTTCCTGCCCATTTTTAAATTGGATTGTTTGCTTTTTGTTATTGACTTGTATGAGTTCTTTATATATTTTGGATATTAACCCCTTATATTATATATGCTTTGCAAATATTTTCCCATTATGTAGGTTGCCTTTTCATTTTTTTTTTAGTTGTTTCTGTTGCTGTGCAGAAGTCTTTAAGTTTGATATAGTTCCATTTCTTAATTTTTACTTTTGTTGTTTGTGCTTTTGGTGTCATATCCAAAAATTACTGCCAAAACCAATGTCAAGGAGCTTCCTCCCTACACTTTTTTCTAGGAGTTTTATAGTATCAGGTCTTATGTTTTAAGTCTTTGATCCATTTCTAGTTAATTTTTGTGGGTGGTGTAAGATAGGTGTTCAATTTAATTGCTCTGAATGTGTCAATTAATTGTCTTTTAAAGAATGAAAGAAAAAAAGAAAAATAACATTTTATATTTATCTACATTTTTAACATTTCCAGTGCTCTTTAACGTATGTATATCTTACTATAATTTATCTTCAACCAGAACTCCCATTAATATTTTTAATAGTGAAGGTCCGTTGCAACAATTTTACTCAGAATTTATTGCCTTCTTTACTGGAAAAAAAATTTTTCCCTGGATATAGAATTCTAGGTTGACAAATTGTGGATTTTTTTTTTTTTTATTCTTTCAGTACTTTAAAAATGACATTCTATTGTCTTCTAGCCTCCATTGTTTCTGATGAAAAGCCATGAATTTTTCTTATCATTTTCCCCCTGACTGCTTTTAAGATTTCCTCTTTATCTTTAGTTTTCAGCAGTTTGACTATGATGTGTCTAGATTTCATTTTCATTGCATTTTTAGTATTTGATATTCATTGAAATTATTTGATTTGTGCAATTTTTTAAAATCAAATTTATAAATACTTTAATCAATGTTTCTTTAAATTTTCTGTTTCATTCCTCACGTTTTCTCTTTCTCAGACTCCAATAATATCCAATAATGATACCTTTATACTCTCCCAAGCATTGTTGAATCTCTCTTTGTTTTCCATTTTATTCTCTCTGTGCTTCAACTTGGATGGCATATATAATGTACTATCTATTACAAGTTTAATGATCCTTTCTTCTGTTGTTATACAAAGTATGTTTGATCCCATCCAATAAATATTTGATTTCAGATACTGTATTTTGTGGTTCTAAGGTTTCTATTTGGTTCTTTTTAGAAATCTCTCCTAAAGTTCTCCCATCTCTTCATCTAATAGTCTTTCTCTATAGATCTTTAACATATTACTAATAGTTTTAAGTTTTTAAATTTTTTTTACTAATAGTTTTATTTTTTCATTTTTATTCCAAAATCTGGGTCATATACTATTCTGCTTCTATTTTCTTCTTTCTCACATTTTCTTGTTTCTTCATGTGCCTAATAATTCCTGATGTATGCTAGACATTGTAAATAATATGTTGTAGATTCTTAGGATTTTGTTAATTTCCCCCTGAAGACTATTGAGTTCTTTTCTACCAGAGAGTTAAATGATTGGCAGATTATTTTAAATTTGTAGAGGTTTGATTTTGTGAGTGGGACTATGTTGATTTGTCTCTTAATCCAAGGAAATCACTTAGTCCTAGACATAATCTTTATTTTATAATCTTTACTTTATGTGGAAAGTAAGTATTTACCAAGCTCTTTTAGCTTGGCTGGACTTGAACTCCAAATTTTCTTACTTTTGTATTTGAAATTTCATCTCAGTTCATTTAGCCTTCCAACTATTGTTTTCTCCCTGGGCAGCTTGGAACATCATATGCAGCACATATGAAGAAAAGGGGTGAGTCATGGATTTGAAAGAATTTTATAGGTAGATTTCCGCATCTTTCACTGTTCTCTCCTTTCCAATACTCCGGAGATCCTGAACCCATCTTCTGATCCCTGAGGCAAATAAGGCTGTGGTTTTCTGCTTCAGTTTTAGCTGATCCACATTGCTCTTCCCCATTAACTTATTGGACCATTTATATTTTACTTGTATTTTTGTCCAGCTTCTCCCACTAAAATCTAATCTCTGGAAGAACATATTCCCTATCTGGCACCATTGTATTTCAGCACATGATGCTATGCATAGCACCTAGTAGATGTCAAGAAATAATTATCTAACTATTAATATTTTACATTATACCATATGACAAAGGCTTTATATTAGTTAAAATCATAATCGCATTAATCTTTGCAATACCATTAAAAGTAAAATAAACAGGACGTTTGTGTCCCCATTCCACAGATAACAAAAAGTCTAAAACATTTAAAATAAAATGCTAATCATTTAGGTTCAAGAGGATGTCTTAAAAAACTAAGTATGTACATTTATATTATTTTTAGATGGTGTATCACTATAATGTGTGAAAGTATTGAATATAAGAGACCAGGACAGAATTAATTAACTCTTTATTAAGATTCTGTATCCAATCTTATTGCAAAGGAAAGCATGTAAAAACTCTACATTTTTGTCAGTGTGGAGAAATAATAAATTTTCCCTCCGAGAATGCTGAACAGCCATCTCAGCTAAGTTCTTTCCTCTCCATCAAGACATCAATCTAACCTGTCATCTTAGCAGCACTCACTGGCCATTCTGTGAAACATCCTTCCATCTTAGCCATTTGGGAGCCCAGACACCTAACCTTCACTATCAGAAAAATAACAAATCAGACTATGCTGATCATACAGGGCTTCTTAAGTTAAAAAAGCAATATCAAAACCTTCATATACAACAGTTTTGAGGTAACTACAAACAGATTTCAATCACATGCATCTTCTCAGTCCTTTCCCAGATCTAGGAATTGTCTAATTACGCATACTTCAAATTTTTCCTACCTAGGGTTAAAAAAACCTTCCTGTTTGAGTTTCTCTGCCTTATTTGCATTATTTTAATAATTGGCATGGTATATGAATTATAAATGTATATCTTGTCCTTTACTGGTTTGTGCTTTCAGAGATAGAAATATTGATGCAAATGCCATTTAAATACCCATTTTATAGCGTCACATTTACAAAGATGTTTTGGGTCACCAAAATCATTGGAATTCACTCAGCCCTCAGGAAATATTTCATTCTGCTCATATCATCACATTTTTCTTCTCGTGCAAAACGAACAATCCATAGTCGTATGTTGTTTCTTTAAGCCACAGTTTCTAAATTGAGTGTCTAGCATTTATAATCAACTGCTTCATTTAATTCAGGTCGATTTTAAATGCTAGGCATTCATTTGGTGGGCTGTGAGCAGCCTGCGGTTTTGTTAGATCTACAGCATAAAGAAACAATTTTTCTTATCCTGATCCTATAGCTGTCTGGGAAAGGTGACACATGGTGAAACATAATGATAAGAAAGGCTACAGCTACCCTAGGCAGTCAGATACGAAAGCCAGATGATTAAACCATTCTGTAGCATCCCCCAAAGACAAAGCAAAAAAAAAAAAAAAAATCTTTAGAATGCTTAGTGCTAAAAAAACTCTCCAGAACAGAACTCACACATGCTGTGCGTGTTTCTGCCCCTCCAACCGCCACCCTCTGCCTCTACAGTTCCTATTACATTAATAAAGAATTCAGAAAGGGAGGGATGAACATTTTTTAAATGTCTGTTTCCTGGGAATTCTTTTCTTCATTTGTTGTGTAGAAATATCAACTAGATTAACTTTGAAATATTACAAAAGGGCTTAGAATTTTCCACGTCTCCCCATGAGGAAGATTGTTTTCCCTCTTTCAAGCCACATGCCTAAAAGACACACTCATTTATTTTATTGATTTTTCTTATTTATTTTTCTAATTCAGGCACATTAAATAGGAAAGGAACTGAAATTATATTCAAGACTGTTGAGATTCTAGATTAATTACAAGTGATTGATGGGTTCACCTGGCAACTTCAGGACCCATTTGCTTATTTAAAAAGCAAACCCTTAATCCTAAACCTAACATGAAGATTCATAATTTGGGGAGACCATTTTAGGTCCCTAGAGCACACTATAAATGACACTCGTGTTTTACATTGAGGAGTGGGGAAGAGGGAGGAATGGTGTATATCCGCACCTTCTTCTGGAAATTCAGGAGTTAACTCCTTTCCTTTATTATCTTCAACCTGGTTGAAGGCAGGCTGCAGTCCTCTCTAGAGATGGATTCTGTCAGCACTTCAATAGCTCTCTCAAATGAGAGCAGTCACATTCAATAGAGGTTAGAGAAAACAAAGTACACATTTGCTTTAACAGGAGAAGAGGAAAACATTAACATACTAAACATGCTCCTTTAAACATATGAAAGCACCAAGTTTTAAAGTTTAAAATGCCTACCTCCATCCTGCAATATGATATTGGTATTGCCTGTGCCTAGGGCAACCTCAGCCCTCCTCCCCCTGGGCTCTCTCAGCTTCTCTCATGCCAGACATTCTTCCTCTGGGGAATTTCCTGCTTCCTGCTTGTTGGTCTCCATTCACACTCTCAAACTCATTTTAGTCTTTCTGAGAAAAGAGCTGATAAAACTTCACTAATCTCTTAGCAAAATTCTAGCTGTATATCTATGAACGGTGTGCTGATAAACACCTTAAAATCCCATCCCATTTCCCTACAGAATTGGACCTCCTGGAATGAGGTATTAGGGGTTTGGCTTCCATTTTTCAAGATGACAATATCTTTTATTTTAACTGCCTCTGCATGTCATCCATTTCAAGATTTCACTGTGTAATTTACACATTTTAATTTCCTTTCTTCTCTTCCTTTTATTTTTTTTCCCCTTTTCTTTTTACTGCCTAAAATCTGCCTTCACTTCTTAACCACTCTGATTCATTATTTCTTCTCTTCTCACCTTGATCTCAGGTGGCCTCACCCTGCAGAGGCTTGAAGCAGGGTTTCCGTTCCCGGCCAGTGATTGAGGTCGGGTCACGGTGGTGAGAGCACCGAATCCTAGCCACTAGACCAGGGGTCAGTGACAAGGCCCTGGCCCTATGGCTTTGCAGAAAAAGAATTCCCACAAAGACGGAAAGTAGTGAAACAAGTAAAGTATTTATTAGGAGAAAAGAATACCGTACATGTGGATAGACACATGGGCAGGCTCAGAGAGAGAGTCACGCCCTCGTGGCAGTTTGAATCACTTATATGGGGCATTTCTTCCAGGTTTCCTTTGGCCAATCATTTTGGTTTGCCTGGTTCAAAGTCCATATTTGGTGTATCTCAGGATTTTCCCATGTGTGTGCGTGCACATCTCTTAGCCAAGATGGATTCTACTGAAAAGGCCTGTGGGTAGTGAGCATCAGTTGGCATCAGTTAGCATCACTCCCCTTTTGACCTCCAAGGAGCCTTTCTGCGCATGTGTAGTCGGGGAGGTCTCCTGACTTCAAGAATGAGAAATATGTGGTCTCTTATGTTCTATATGGGCAGGGCCCAGCCTCCTCTCTCAATTGTCCTGTTATTCCCGTCTTGGAGTATCAGTCCACAGGGAACAAACTCTGTTTGCCCTGGAGGCCCATCTATCTCCTGCCTCAACCTGACTGTTTTAAGTCCACCAGAGGCTACTTAAAAGACTATTAAACCTCCAGAGGACTGATACTGATTGGTACTCTCTCATTAGCCCAATGATTCTCACTTGTTTTCTATCTGATGCCCTCAGTGGGGCTTTCTTTCCACCACTCATACACTGTGTCATCCCTATGACTAAAATAATGCAAAAAAAAAAAACAAAAACAAAAAAAAACTTATCCACAGTTCTTCTTCCTTTTGCCACATCAGGAGAATCACTAAGTTTTGAAGAAAACAGAACAAAAGGAAATCTAGGAATGGCTCTCCTCACCGTGAGTTAGTTAACAGCTGCTGGTTATTCCACGTTTCAGACTTTATAACTTTGTGGAAATCGCCCATGGCTTCCCTGAAGATCCTGGCTCCATGAGCATGTTGGCCAGTCCAACAGCCCTCGCTTCTAATTTCATCCCGAAATAACAGAAAAATAGTGTTGTGCAAGGCAGCTTCCTCACTATAAGGCATGTTAAAGAACCTGTACCTTTAAAGTAGCTCAAAAAGTGGTATGATATGCTTTATCTAGTTTAGACTATGTTTAAAATACAGTTCGAAGCTACAAGGGGCTCTGAACCAAGATGGTGGAGTAGAAGGATGTGCTCTCACTCCCTCTTGCAAGAACACCAGATTCACAACTAGCTGCTGGACAATCATCGACAGGAGGACACTGGAACTCACCAAAAAAGATACCTCATGTCCAAGGACAAAGGAGAAGCCACAGTGAGACGGCAGGAGGGGTGCAATCACAGTAAAATCAAATCCCATAACTGCTGTGTGGGTGACTCACAGACTGGACAACACTTATACCACAGAAGTTCACCCACTGGAGTGAAGGTTCTGAGCCCACATCAGGTTTCCCAACCTGGGGGTCTGGCAACTGGAGGAGGAATTCCTAGAGAATCAGACTTTGAAGGCTACTGGGATTTGACTGCAGGACTTCGACAGGACTGGGGGAAAAAGAGACTCCACTCTTGGAGGGCACACACAAAGTAGTGTGCGCACCAGGACCCAAAGGAAGGAGCAGTGACCCCAGGGAAGACTGAACCAGACCTACCTGCTAGTGTTGAAGGGTCTCCTGCAGAGGCGGGGGGTGGCTGTGGCACACCATAGGGACAAGGACTCTGGCAGCAGAAGTTCTGGGAACTACTCCTTGGCGTGAGCCCTCCTAGAGTCCACCATTAACTCCACCAAAGAGCCCAGGTATTCTCCAGTGTTGGGTTGCCTCAGGCCAAACAACCAACAGGGAGGGAACCCAGCCCCACCTATCAGCAGTCAAGCAGATTAAAGTTTTACTGAGCTCTGCCCACAAGAGCAACAGGCATATGTACCCACCACCAGTCCCTCCCATCACGAAACTTGCACAAGCCTCTAAGATAGCCTCATCCACCAGAGGGCAGACAGGAGAACCAAGAACTACAATCCCGCAGCCTGTGGAACAAAAACCACATTCACAGAAAGATAGACAAGATGAAAAGGCAGAGGGCTATGTACCACATGAAGGAACAAGATAAAACCCAGGGAAAACAACTAAATGAAGTGGAAATAGGCAACCTTCCAGAAAAAGAATTCAGAATAATGATAGTGAAGATGATCCAGGACCTCGGAAAAAGAATGGAGGCAAACATCGAGAAAATGCAAGAAATGTTTAACAAAGACCTAGAAGAATTAAAGAACAAACAAACAGAGATGAACAATACAATAACTGGAATGAAAACAACACTAGAGGTATTCAATAGCAGAATAACTGAGGCAGAAGAACAGATAAGTGACCTGGAAGACAGAATGGTGGAATTCACTGCTGAGGAACAGAATAAAGAAAAAAAAATGAAAAGAAATGAAGACAGCCTAAGAGACCTCTGGGACAACATTAAACACAACAACATTCACATTATAGGGGTCCCAGAAGGAGAAGAGAGAGAGAAAGGAACCAGAAAAATATTTGAAGAGCTTATAGTCGAAAACTTCCCTAACATGGGAAAGGAAATAGCCACCCAAGTCCAGGAAGCACAGCGAGTCCCATACAGGATAAATCCAAGGAGAAACACGCCGAGACACATAGTAATCAAACTGGCAAAAATTAAAGACAAAGAAAAATTATTGAAAGCAGCAAGGTAAAAATGACAAATAACGTACAAGGGAACTCCCATAAGGTTAAGAGCTGATTACTCAGCAGAAACTCTACAAGCCAGGAGGGAGTGGCATGACATATTTAAAGTGATGGAAGGGAAGAACCTACAACCAAGATTACTCTACCCAGCAAGGATCTCATTTCAGATTCGATGGAGAAATCAAAAGCTTTACAGACAAGCAAAAGCTTAGAGAATTCAGCACCACCAAACCAGTTCTACAAAAAATGCTAAAGGAACTTCTCTAAGTGGGAGACACAAGAGAAGAAAAGGACCTACCAAAACAAACCTAAAACAATTAAGAAAATGGTCGTAGGAACATACATATCGATAATTACCTTAAATGTGACTGGATTAAATGCTCCAACCAAAAGACACAGCCTTGCTGAATGGATACAAACACAAGACCCACCTATATGCTGTCTATGAGAGACCCATTTCAGACCTAGAGACACATACATACTGAAAGTGAGCGGATGGAAAAAGATATTCCATACAAATGGAAATCAAAAGGAAGTTGGAATAGTAATACTCATATCAGATAAAATAGACTTTAAAATAAAGAATGTTACAAGAGACAAGGAAGGACACTACATAATGATCAAGGGATCAATCCAAGAAGAAGATATAACAATTATAAATGTATATGCACCCAACACAGGAGCACCTCAATACATAAGGCAACTGCTAACAGCTATAAAAGAGGAAATCGACAGTAACACAATAATAGTGGGGGACCTTAACACCTCACTTACACCAATGGACAGATCATCCAAAATGAAAATAAATAAGGAACCAGAAGCTTTAAATGACACAATAGACGAGATAGATTTAATTGATAGTTATAGGACATTCCATCCAAAAACAGCAGATTACACGTTCTTCTCAAGTGCGCACGGAACATTCTCCAGGATAGATCACATCTTGGGTCACAAATCAAGCCTCAGTAAATTTAAGAAAATTGAAATCATATCAAGCATCTTTTCTGACCACAATGCTATGAGATTAGAAATGAATTACAGGGAAAAAAACGTAAAAAACACAAACACGTGGAGGCTAAACAATACGTTACTAAATAACCAAGAGATCACTGAAGAAATCAAAGAGGAAATCAAAAAATACCTAGAGACAAATGACAATGAAAACATGATGATCCAAAACCTATGGGATGCAGCAAAAGCAGTTCTAAGAGGGAAGTTTATAGCTATACAGGCCTACCTCAAGAAACAAGAAAAACCTCAAATAAACAATCTAACCTTACACCTGAAGGAACTAGAGAAAGAAGAACAAACAAAACCCAAAGTTAGCAGAAGGAAAGAAATCATAAAGATCAGAGCAGAAATAAATGAAACAGAAACAAAGAAAACAATAGCAAAGATCAATAATACTAAAAGCTGTTTTTTTGAGAAGATGAACAAAATTGATAAACCGGTAGCCAGACTCATAAAGAAAAAGAGCGAAAGGACGCAAATCAATAAAACTAGAAATGAAAAAGGAGAAGTTACAACAGACACCACAGAAATACAAAGCATCCTAAGAGACTACCACAAGCAACTCTATGCCAATAAAATCAACAACCTGGAAGAAATGGACAAATTCTTAGAAAGGTATAACCTTCCAAGACGGAACCAGGAAGAAATAAAAAACAGGAACAGACCAATCACAAGCAATGAAATTGAAACTGTGATTAAAAATCTTCCAACAAACAAAAGTCCAAGACCACATGGCTTCACAGGTGAATTCTATCAAACATTTAGAGAAGAGCTAACACCCATCCTTCTCAAACTCTTCCAAAAAATTGCAGAGGAAGGAACACTCCCAAACTCATTCTATGAGGCCACCATCACCCTGATACCAAAACCAGACAAAGATACTACAAAAAAGAAAATTACAGGCCAATATCACTGATGAATATAGATGCAAAAATCCTCAACAAAATACTAGCAAACAGAATCCAACAACACGTTAAAAGGATCATACACCACGATCAAGTGGGATTTATCCCAGGGATGCAAGGATTCTTCAATATACGCAAATCAATCAATGTGATACACCATATTAACAAATTGAAGAATAAAAACCATATGATCATCTCAATAGATGCAGAAAAAGCTTTTGACAAAATTCAACACCCATATATGACAAAAACTCTCCAGAAAGTGGGCATAGAGGGAACCTACCTCAACATAATAAAGGCCATATACGACAAACCCACAGCAAACATCATTCTCAACGATGAGAAACTGAAAGCATTTCCTCTAAGATCAGGAAGGAGACAAGGATGTCCACTCTCACCACTATTATTCAACATAGTTTTGGAAGTCCTAGCCACGGCAATCAGAGAAGAAAAAGAAATAAAAGGAATACAAATTGGAAAAGAAGAAGTAAAACTGTCACTGTTTGCAGATGACATGATACTATACATAGAGAATCCTAAAACTGCCACCAGAAAACTACTAGAGCTAATCAATGAATTTGGTAAAGTTGCAGGATACAAAATTAATGTACAAAAATCTCTTGCATTCCTATACACTAATGATGAAAAATCTGAAAGAGAAATTAAGGAAACACTCCCATTTACCACTGCAACAAAAAGAATAAAATACCTAGGAATAAACCTACCTAGGGAGACAAAAGACTTCTATGCAGAAAACTATAAGACACTGATGAAAGAAATTAAAGATGATACCAACAGATGGAAAGATATACCATGTTCTTGGATTGGAAGAATCAATATTGTGAAAATGACTATACTACCCAAAGCAATCTACAGATTCAATGCAATCCCTATCAAATTACCAATGGCATTTTTTACAGAACTAGAACAAAAAATCTTAAAATTTGTATGGAGACACAAAAGACCCCGAATAGCCAAAGCAGTCTTGAGGGAAAAAAACGGAGCTGGAGGAATCAGAATCCCTGATTTCAGACTATACTACAAAGCTACAGTAATCAAGACAGTATGGTACTGGCACAAAAACAGAAACATAGATCAATGGAACAAGACAGAAAGACCAGAGATAAACCCACGCACCTATGGTCAACTAATCTATGAAAAAGGAGGCAAGGATATACAATGGAGAAAAGACAGTCCCTTCAATAAGTGGTGCTGGGAAAACTGGACAGCGACATGTAAAAGAATGAAATTAGAACACTCCCTAACACCATACACATAAATAGACTCAAAATGGATTAGAGACCTAAATGTAAGACCGGACACTATAAAACTCTTAGAGGAAAACATAGGAAGAACACTCTTTGATATAAATCACAGCAAGATCTTTTTTGATCCACCTCCTAGAGTAATGGAGATAAAAACAAAAATAAACAAATGGGACCTAATGAAACTTCAAAGCTTTTGCACAGCAAAGGAAACCATAAACACGACGAAAAGACAACCCTCAGAATGGGAGAAAATATTTGCAAACGAATCAACGGACAAAGGATTAATCTCCAAAATATATAAACAGCTCATGCAGCTCAATATTAAAAAAACAAACAACCCAATCCAAAAATGGGCAGAAGACCTAAACAGACATTTCTCCAAAGAAGAAATACAGATTGCCAAGAAGCACATGAAAAGCTGCTCAACATCACTAATTATTAGAGAAATGCAAATCAAAACTACAATGAGGTACCACCTCACATCAGTTAGAATGGGCATCATCAGAAAATCTACAAACAAGAAATGCTGGGGAGGGTGTGGAGAAAAGGGAACCCTCTTGCACTGTTGGTGGGAATGTAAATTGATACAGCCACTATGGAGAACAGTATGGCGGTTCCTTATAAAATTAAAAAATAAAATTACCATGTGATCCAGCAATCCCACTACTGGGCATATACCCAGAGAAAACCATCATTCAAAAAAACACATGCACCCCAATGTTCATTGCAGCACTATTTACAATAGTCAGGTCATGGAAGCAACCTAAATGCCCACTGACGGACGGATGGAGAAAGAAGTTGTGGTACATATATACAATGGAATATTAATCAGCCATAAAAAGGAACAAAATTGGGTCATTTGCTGAGACATGGATGGATCTACAGACTGTCATACAGAGTAAAGTCAGTCAGAAAAACAAATATCATATATTAACGTGTATATGTGGAACCTAGAAAAATGGTACAGGTGAACCGGTTTGCAGGGCAGAAATTGAGACACAGATGTAGAGAACGAACGTATGGACACCAAGGGGGGAAAGCGGTGGGGGAGTGGGGGTGGTGGTGTGATGAATTGGGTGATTGGGATTGACATGTATACACTGATGTGTATAAAATGGATGACTAATAAGAACCTGCTGTATAAAAACATAAATAAAATAAAATTTAAAAAAAGATTTAAAAAATAAAATAAGCTACAAGGATATGTTGCACAACACAGGGAATATAGGCTATATTTTATAAGAACTATAAATGGAGCATAATCTTTAAAAATTGTGAATCATTATATTGCATACCGGTAACTTATATGATATTGCACACCAAAAATAAATAAATAAATAAAATAAAATACAGTTCGAAACTGTTTATAGATGGGTTAAGTGAAGATTTGCAAAAGGTGTGAAATTTATCAAAGAATCCATGCCAGCAATTCCATTCTGAATATGTCCTAAAGAAATAATTCGATAACTTAACCAACCTGTATGTTTTAATAGATGTCTCTAATAGAAAAAAATGAAAACTACCTGAAAATGATAGGGGATTGAGTGAATTATACTGATCTATGTAATGGAATAAATATAACCATTATCAAAAAACGGTCAATAGTTCTATTTATTGTCATTGAAAGACTTTCATGACATTTTTCTTAGAGGCAAGAGTGGGCCTCGAGCAGCATGTATAATATGATGGTATTTAACATTTTTCAAAACTGTGGGTTTATATGTATATTATAGATACATTTTATTAGATGGATAGATAGATAGAAGGTGGGTAGATAGATAGGATAGGATAGACAAGAGTCTGTTGAAATTACAAGTAATTTCTATTTTTCTTTCTCTAGTTTTATTTAGTGAGCAGAGCTTAATTTTGAACTTAATGAAATTTAAATCCAAATTTTGAAAAGAAGGGATCATCTCATAAAGTAAGGACCCCCAAACAAAGACTGAGGGGATGACTTCTAAGCTGACTTTTGAAGAAACACCAATAGGAAGAGTTCTCAAGGTGAATACAACAGTTCCCTGTCAGGTAGAAGGAAAAGCAGGGCCAGGGGCTGTTACATGTTGGGGGAGCTGTGAGAGAAAGTGGCGTTTATGAACAACTGCAAGAAGTTCGGTGTGGCTACAACATACAGTGCAAAGGAAATCAAGCTGGTGTTGACAGGCAGAAGGCAAATCTTGAAATACCACATACGCCAGGTGAAAGAGTTTGAATTTTGTCCTGAAGGAACATGAAAGGCTTTTTAAAAGAAGACTCACACGTTAGGACTGCATTTGTAGAAAGATCACTCTGGCAGCAGTGTGGAAAATGAATTGGCAACCTATTACAGTAAACTCTGCAAGAAATGGCAAGCACTCAGGCTAAAGCAGTGGCAATGTGCTTGGAAAAAAGAGAACCGAGTTTACAGATCCTTAGCAAGTTGAAACTCGGGACTTAGTAGAGTGGAGGTAAGGGTGCAGGTGTCAGTGATAAAGTCTGAAATTCAGGCTAATGCAATGGAATAGATGACAGTGCTATTTGCTGAGACAGGGAGCAAGAGAGGAGGGCCAGAGTTAAAGGCAAAGAGGACTCAGTGCTGACTGAGATGCATTTGAGTTGCTCCTAGCTCATCCCAGTGTTGATGCCCATGGGCTGCTGCACATTAGAGTCTGAAGTACTGCAGGGAGGCTGAGCAGCAGATGTGAATTTGGAATCTTCTTCCTATTTGCAGCCACTTATCTGAAGGATTATTCTATACTTGTTTCTTCACATGACTTTCCACAACCCAGAGCAATCAGGCTTTCACCTTCTCTATGTATAACACTGTTCTCATTAAAATTATATCCAAAGTCCACAGACAGTACATATTGTGAGCGTGAATACAGAAGTGTGTGAAGTGAGAAGCAAAGAAGGCCCAGAAGACGACTTTGGAATCATATTTACCTAATGTTCTCTTGAAAGAAAAAGAACCCAGAAAGGAGACAGAAGTTTATCAATAGATGGGAGAAAAACGGGAAGAGACTATTGTCACTAAGGTGAAAGGATGTGAGATTTTCAAGACACTGGCGTTTTTCAGTGGTATTGGAACTGAAGCCAAGTTGAGTAATCATAATTTATCCATGACAAATATTAAATATTGTCCATGGACTTAGGATCCTGAAAAGTCATTGGATATCATCTTAGTGAGAAGAGTCTTACTGTAGAGGAGAAGATGGAAGCCTGATTTCTCTGGGTTGTGGGATGAAAGACATGAAGAGCAAGTATAGAATAATCCTTCAAAACCTGTGCACATGGGAAGGAGAGATAGACAGAAAGACATAGTTCAATGGAAGGCTTTTTATAATTTCAGTGGCTTTTTCCTGAGAGGAAAAAAAACAGTAGAGTGGGAACATTTAAGGGTAGAGGTGGAGGTAAAGTAGGCGATGAAGGAAGGAAGCAGGAGGATGCAGCATCTAAACCATAGTGAAGGGATCAACTATGGCCCAGAGGATGAAGACTCCACCCTTAGAAATGGGGTCGTAGGCTTTCAGGATGGATAGGGATGGAGGTAAACTTGAATATGGAAGAAATTTTGTGGAATTTTCTCAAAGTAGGATACCAGGACCAAATTACAACTTACATTCAGTTTCACCAAGAGGAACCAGATCCAGCAATTTCTACCTAGATCATTAGTGACAAAATAACCCAGGTCAACCACACAGCTAACTTTAGAAATGGAATAAAAAGGACTTGTCCATGTATCAGATGAAATTACTCTGGAAAAAATAGAGCAGGGTTAGAGGTATTTAGTGCCAAGGAAGGTGCAATTTAAAATAGACAGTCAAGATCAAAATGTAACATTGAGAAGGTGATATTTGAACAAAACTTGAAAGAGGTACAGAGAGAATCTCCAATGCCTAAAGGCTACAATTGGCCTGTTTACTCAAGTAATAGCAAGAAAGTTCATGGTGGCAAGAGAACAGTGAGCAAGGGGAGGAAGAGTAAAGGATCAGATCAGAGAGGTAATGCGGAAAGGATTATGTCACATTTGGGCCCTACTGTAATGACTTTGGCCTTTACTCTGAGCAAACTGGAGAGCCAGGGAGGGTTTTGGTCCAAGAAGGGACATGATCTGACTTACATTCTTTTTTTTTTTTTTAAACATCTTTATTGGAGTATAATTGCTTTACAATGGTGTGTTAGTTTCTGCTTTGTAACAAAGTGAATCAGTTATACATATACATATGTTCCCATATCTCTTCCCTCTTGCATCTCCCTCCCTCCCACCCTCCCTATCCCACCCCTCTAGGTGGTCACAAAGCACCGAGCTGATCTCCCTGTGCTATGCGGCTGCTTCCCACTAGCTATCTATTTTACATTTGGTAGTGTATATATGTCCATGCCACTCTCTCTCCCTGTCACATCTTACCCCTCCCCCTCCCCATATCCTCAAGTCCATTCTCTAGTAGGTCTGTGTCTTTATTCCCGTCTTGCCACTAGGTTCTTTAAGACCTTTTTTTTCCCCTTAGATTCCATATATATGTGTTAGCATACTGTATTTGTTTTTCTCTTTCTGAGTTACTTCACTCTATATGATAGACTCTAACTCCATCCACCTCACTACAAATACCTCCATTTCATTTCTTTTTATGGCTGAGTAATATTCCATTGTATATATGTGCCACATCTTCTTTATCCATTCATCCGATGATGGACACTTAGGTTGCTTCCATGTCCTGGCTATTGTAAATAGAGCTGCAATGAACATTTTGGTACATGACTCTTTTTGAATTATGGTTTTCTCAGGGTATATGCCCAGTAGTGGGATTGCTGGGTCGTATGGTAGTTCTATTTTTAGTTTTTTAAGGAACCTCCATACTGTTCTCCATAGTGGCTGTATCAATTTACATTCCCACCAACAGTGCAAGAGTGTTCCCTTTTCTCCACACCCTCTCCAGCATTTATTGTTTCTAGATTTTTTGATGATGGCCATTCTGACCGGTGTGAGATGATATCCCATTGTAGTTTTGATTTGCATTTCTCTAATGATTAATGATGTTGAGCATTCTTTCATGTGTCTGTTGGCAATCTGTATATCTTCTTTGGAGAAATGTCTATTTAGGTCTTCTGCCCATTTTTGGATTGGGTTGTTTGTTTTTTTGTTATTGAGCTGCATGAGCTGCTTGTAAATCTTGGAGATTAATCCTTTGTCAGTTGCTTCATTTGCAAATATTTTCTCCCATTCTGAGGGTTGTCTTTTGGTCTTGTTTATGGTTTCCTTTGCTGTGCAAAAGCTTTTAAGTTTCATTAGGTCCCATTTGTTTATTTGTGTTTTTATTTCCATTTCTCTAGGAGCTGGGTCAAAAAGGATCTTGCTGTGATTTATGTCATAGAGTGTTCTGCCTATGTTTTCCTCTAAGAGTTTGATAGTGTCTGGCCTTACACTTAGGTCTCTAATCCATTTTGAGTTTATTTTTGTGTATGGTGTCAGGGAGTGTTCTAATTTCATACTTTTACATGTACCTGTCCAATTTTCCCAGCACCACTTATTGAAGTGGCTGTCTTTTCTCCACTGTATATGCTTGCCTCCTTTATCAAAGATAAGGTGACCATATGTGTGTGGGTTTATCTCTGGGCTTTCTATCCTGTTCCATTGATCTATATTTCTGTTTTTGTGCCAGTACCAAACTGTCTTGATTACTGTAGCTTTGTAATATAGTCTGAAGTCAGGGAGCCTGATTCCTCCAGCTCCATTTTTCGTTCTCAAGATTGCTTTGGCTATTCGGGGTCTTTTATGTTTCCATACAAATTGTGAAATGTTTTGTTCTAGTTCTGTGAAAAATGCCAGTGGTAGTTTCATAGGGATTGCATTGAATCTGTAGATTGCTTTGGGTAGTAGAGTCATTTTCACAATGTTGATTCTTCCAATCCAAGAACATGGTATATCTCGCCATCTATTTGTATCATCTTTAATTTCTTTCATCAGTGTCTTATAATTTTCTGCATACAGGTCTTTTGTCTCCTTGGGTAGGTTTATTCCTAGATATTTTATTCTTTTTGTTGCAATGGTAAATGGGAGTGTTTTCTTAATTTCATTTTCAGATTTTTCATCATTAGTATATAGGAATGCAAGAGATTTCTGTGCATTAATTTTGTATCCTGCTACTTTACCAAATTCATTGATTAGCTCTAGTAGTTTTCTGGTAGCATCTTTAGGATTCTCTATGTATAGGATCATGTCATCTGCAAACAGTGACATCTTTACTTCTTCTTTTCCGATTTGGATTCCTTTTATTTCTTTTTCTTCTCTGATTGCTGTGGCTAACACTTCCAAAACTATGTTGAATAATAGTGGTGAGAGTGGGCAACCTTGTCTTGTTCCGGATCTTGGTGGAAATGGTTTCAGTTTTTCACCATTGAGGACAATGTTGGCTGTGGGTTTGTCATATATGGCCTTTATTATGTTGAGGAAAGTTCCCTCTATGCCTACTTTCTGCAGGGCTTTTATCATAAATGGGTGTTGAATTTTGTCGAAAGTTTTCTCTGCATCTATTGAGATGATCATATGGTTTTTCTCCTTCAATTTGTTAATATGATGTATCACGTTGATTGATTTGTGTATATTGAAGAATCCTTGCATTCCTGGAATAAACCCCACTTGATCATGGTGCATGATCCTTTTAATGTGCTGTTGGATTCTGTTTGCTAGTATTTTGTTGAGGATTTTTGCATCTATGTTCATCAGTGATATTGGCCTGTAGTTTTCTTTCTTTGTGACATCTTTGTCTGGTTTTGGTATCAGGGTGATGGTGGCCTCGTAGAATGAGTTTGGGAGTGTTCCTCCCTCTGCAGTATTTTGGAAGAGTTTGAGAAGGATAGGTGTTAGCTCTTCTCTAAATGTTTGATAGAATTCGCCTGTGAAGCCATCTGGTCCTGGGCTTTTGTTTGTTGGAAGATTTTTAATCACAGTTTCAATTTCAGTGCTTGTGATTGGTCTGTTCATAGTTTCTATTTCTTCCTGGTTCAGTCTCGGCAGGTTGTGCATTTCTAAGAATCTGTCCATTTCTTCCAGGTTGTCCATTTTATTGGCATAGAGTTGCTTGTAGTAATGTCTCATGATCACTTGTATTTCTGCAGTGTCAGTGGTTACTTCTCCTTTTTCATTTCTAATTCTATTGATTTGAGTCTTCTCCCTTTTTCTCTTGATGAGTCTGGCTAATGGTTTATCAATTTTGTTTATCTTCTCAAAGAACCAGCTTTTAGTTTTATTGATCTTTGCTATTGTCTCCTTCATTTCTTTTTCATTTATTTCTGATCTGATCTTTATTATTTCTTTCCTTCTGCTAGCTTTGGGGGTTTTTTGTTCTTCTTTCTCTAATTGCTTTAGGTGCAAGGTTAGGTTGTTTATTCGAGATGTTTCCTGTTTCTTGAGGTTGACTTACATTCTTAAGTGGTCACACTGGCTGCCATGTTGCAAGTAAATTATGAGTAGAAGTGGGGAGATGAATTAGGAGACTATTACAGCAATCCAGGTGAGAGAAATGGCAACTTGGAGCTGGGAGACAACAGAGGTTAAAAGTAATCAGACTCTAGATATTCTTTAGAGGCAAATCCTACAGTATTTCCTAACAGATTTGTTCTATTGTGTGACAGAAGAGTCCAGGAGGTCTCCACTGGCTTTCGGATTTAACGTGTAAAAGGATGGCATTGTCATCTCCCGAAACAGAAAGGCTGTGGGTAAACTCAGGTATTAGAGAGAGGAGCAGGAATTTAGTTTGAGGCATGGAAAGTTTACAGGGTCTACTAGGACACCCAAGGGGAGATGCCTGGGGTGCAGTTGGAAAGAAAAGTACGGAGCTCCAGAAATTCTGTCAAGGAATTTGATGATTATTTTAAAAAGTAAATTTCCCAACTCTTGATGGAACAGAAGAGAAAATTTTCATTTCCTGATCTCTCATTCTTAATACTCCCACCACACTTGGGCATAGCATGTGGAAAGGACTCAGTCTATATTTTATAAGCAAGTGATTTGAGCACTTTTTACTTCCATGAAGAGAAAATGCTTCATCTCTTTTAACTACAGGATTTGTTAATATTAAGTATTCAATGGATTGAGCCATAAAGGCGAGAGCAAGTATTTGACAGTGTTTGAGACAGGCAAGAATGGAACTCAGAAGTGAGTTCTGCATCTGCCAATTTTCCAGGAGACTAATTGGGCCAAGTCATCCTGAACCTTCTTTTGCAGCTTTCTTGGTATGAAGCCAGCCTTTCATCTCCTCAAAGGAACTTCTATTTTTCACCCATTGGATTAATGGCTTAAATAAGAAATTGATGCAGATTTTTTTATTTAAAAACCTACATTATAAATTGAGGTCATCTCCAAACAATATATTCAAGTTCTAAAGTATTTAGGAAACTTTGACCGCCCAGGAAACAATACATTAATTTTGTTTGTTTAATCCCATTTTGTCCCCCCGCCCCCCAAAAAACTCTTTGAATAGGATATAGTTGTTTACATGTAGAACTTCGCAATTTATCATGAAAAAGGTATTATCATTCCATGTGAATATAAACAGACATTATCTCTGAAGTGGGAAAGTGCTCATAGCTTCAATCATTCATTCATCTTGAGCAGTGACTACCATCTTAGCTAAGATAAACTGTGAGGAACCAAGCTGTATCAGTCAAGGTTATTGCAATGGGCAGCTTCAGAACACTCTTGACACTGGTTTAATTGAAATAAAGATTTTTTTCCCTTTTACTATCCTGAACATTTCTGTCCTCTTAGAAAGGTCAAGCTGCTGAAATACTCAGAGTATCCAAAGAGTCAAGGCCAAGAGGACCGAAAAAGAAATCTGAAGTGGTCCAGCCTGGGACGATTCAGTAACCAACGTGAAAGTGCCCCACTTGCTGTGCCAGCTTCAATACTCTGCTCCTTTTGACTAAAGCTGGCATCTCTGGCAGGAAAGAAAATCAAATCTCATCCTCCTGAGTCCATTTGCAGTTTGGTTTGGGGAAATTTTTGTTCTGAGACAATGCAGAGAGATCTCTGTTCACAATCAGACCACCCTGTAAGAAATGATTAAACCTAACTTTTCCTTCGTTGTTCATTAAGCCTCCACAGATATATTTGCAAAACTATGGACTTTATATTTCTACCCAATAGTATAGCATTGGATTTCTTCTAAGAATGCCAGTGTCCTGGGGTTTACTACACACTATACTCAATTTTTACCAGACACACCATACTTGAGACATTATTGAGTTTGAAACAGAGCTGCAATTCTAGGCTAGAAGAACTGAGAACAGGAAGTAGACTGTTTTACCTCTCTTCTTCATCCACCCTCCAATCACTAAATACACCCCCTTAGAGTGGGAAAAGAAGTCATAGCCACAGAAAGGCAGTAGAAAAGTACACCATCCCTCCAGTCCTTTTTTCTACCTTTCAAGTAGTGTGTGATGTGTGTGTGTGTGTCTGTATGTGTGTGTCTGTTTCCCTTGCCTTCCAAACAGTATAAGCTCCTGGGGGTGTGGCTGTGCATTTTGTTCCTACCATAGCCTCGTATTCCTTTGCACTTCTGCTTTAATAAAGCCTGAACTGTGTTATTATACAATGTATTTTTTTTAAAACATCTTTCTATTATACCATATTTTCTAATAGATAAAACTGTGTTTTTAAAAAGAATTTCTCCAATAATAGAGTACCAAACTTCAAACCACAGGAACTCTATATTGACAATTATTCATGTATGTTTGTGCCCAGTATTTTTTTCTCAGTTACTTTACCTTTAGGAAATTTAAGTTCCCTTTTTTCTACTGCTGGGTGTCTATATTTCATCTTCATCATAGTTTATTTCATCTTACATGTAGATATGAAACTTAGATTAGAGGCTTAGGTGTTTGGCCTATTAATTGTGACTAAGAAATAGAAATAGTTGATTTGAGCCTGAAATTTTTACCTCTTCAAAATAAGATGTAATCAAGGAAATATATTACCGTGTGGTCAGATTTTTTAATTGCCTAAGGATTTAAATAAGAAAATGTATTCCCTTTAATTCAAGTTTTTAATAAATAAATAATGTTAAAGGCCAGAAAGAAAGTTATGCTTTTTGATACTTACTTGTGCTTACTTTCCTAACCAGCTGCATTTCAAGGGACAAATTTTAGTTCATGAAATGGCTATTCTAAAAAGGCATAGTGCCAAGGAGAATGCAGTCTTTAGTGTCCTAGGTTGGAATGGCAGCATAGAATAGTGGTTAAAAGCATGTATTCTGGAGGTAGCCAGCTTGGATGAGAATCCCAGCTCTATGGCTTGATAGCAGGTGACTTCAAAGAAGTCATTTAACTTCTCTATAACCCAAATTCTTCACCTACAAAGGGAGTGTAATAATTATACCTACCTCATAAGAAGATTGTGAGGAGTAAAAGAGTTTGTGTATGAACATAATAAAATGCTAATTTTATTATTTACTAATACTCTCAGATTGACTATGTTCATCAGAGACGAGGAACAGCAAAGTCTACCTGCTTTTCTGGAAGCTGTAAAGACTGAGTATGGTATACCACTGGGATAGCGAAGGTGCAAATAGTTGGAAATCAGCTATCTGAACAAAGGTATTTAGAAGGAATTACACTTAGTCACAAACAAATTCTAGGTGGGGACGTAAGAATTGGAGGGGGGAAATTAGGTGTAGAAAAACATCTCTATTAAACTGTCTGAATTTTAGAAAATTGATCTGCAGAAGCAGATGGAGACTAATTTCAGAACTCAGTCAACCTTCATAAAAGACCATGAAAATCAACAGAATGCCATCGCTTACCATTTCTTGCTCTCCTCAGACCCACATTCATATACACACGCGCACGGGCACTCATACACACGTGCACAGCAGTAACATTCAGTAATGAGGTTTCAACAATTTTGAAGTCATTAAGGTAAAATGAGAAGGTAGTCATCAAGCCTCACTTGTCTGGGAGAACACTGATAATGACAGCATCTTTAAAGATAAGAAGAAAGCAGACTGCTCTTTCCCTCTCTGAGCTGACGCTGTGGCTCTGAAGAGCATGCTCCTTTGTGTGTGTTCTAATATAATAAATAATATAATGGAATGAAAAATGTATTTTCCCAGATTAGGGGCAAAAAACTACAAGTCAGTTTAAATACGAATATGCTGAATTAAAGAAACAAAAACATGGTTCTTACAGCATCTGGATCGTAATTTCTAAATAATGAATTTTTTAAAAATCCCTGCATGGGGGCCATTCTCAGCAGTTTTTTTTTTTTTCCTCGTATCTTTACAAACTTATCAAATCCTCTTTTTTCCCCTCTTTTGTTTTCTCTTCCCTCTTGTTTCTTTAATGGAGTTATCAATGTTGTACTCTCTCTGATAATTTTTGACAAGTGTATAATGAGAAAACTTTAATGATATAATAAATAGAGGGAGAAAATAAGAACTCGTAATCCAGATAGAATTAGTTTAATATAAATATAGGAAGATTTAGAGCTCAGAAATATGAATGATACTTACTAATAAAGAATAAGTAAATACCTTTTAAAGGACTTTTAAAATTTGGGGAGATAAGAGAAACAATTCTAATCCATATGTCTAAACTTCAATTTTAAAAGGTGTTTCCATAAAAGTCTCTAAATTAGATGACAGTTCTCAACTTCTACATCCTTACAGTTCGAAAAGGTGGGGAGCAGAAACAGAAACCACTTGAGACCATCAATACATCTGGGAACAAAAAAGAAATAAAAAGACCTCCTTCCTTCTCGAGGAGGATGGTTGAATAGAATCTGAGTCTGATGAACAATTAGAGATGATGTGAATGGTTAAATCATAGGGTATT
Organism: Balaenoptera acutorostrata; assembly: GCF_949987535.1. Lineage (NCBI taxonomy): Eukaryota > Metazoa > Chordata > Mammalia > Artiodactyla > Balaenopteridae > Balaenoptera > Balaenoptera acutorostrata. Next base: position 38,077,106 of record NC_080077.1, on the reverse strand, counting down.
TCTCCTAAGAGCTCAAAGTACATTCATAGTTGTGACTTCATTTATCTTCACATTGACCTGTAAACTATATGAAACATAACTTCCTGTCACTATTTAATCAGGAAATCCTAAAGTATAATTATTCAAATTAGTCCAAGATACAAGATTGGAACTAGATGGAAATAGAAACTAGTTAATCTTTGAGAGCTTACTAAGTGCTAGGCATTATGCTTATTCATTTGCCAGTGAAAGCCTTCCATCTACTGGGATCAACCTGTTCTTTGGGATTAAAAAATAGTCCAAATTCCCATCCCACACACAATGTATTCTGCAGTATCACTGGGAGAATCTTAGGGCCTTTCTTGACACCCCAACTCCACTCTTTTAACTGGATTCTCAGTTGTCCCCTTACATCTCATCTTTGTACATTGTTATCCTGATTCCTTTAGTTCCCCAAAGGACTGCTAATGTAAGAATGCATAGCGAAACTTTACTGAAGTTTAGGGTATAATGAGATACTGGGAAGATGATCACATTGTACAAACATACCAAAAAAAAAATAAAGATAAAAGTTGGATACTAGCAATCTATATTCTTGAAGAAACCACTGTTTATTCTCCCTGCTAATTGTTTCCAGAGGCCCAGACCACTTCCATTCAGCCAGGTTCCTAACCTGCAATGACCCAGCAATTCCACTAGTAGGTATTTCTTTAAGATAAAGGAAAATATATGTTCACAAAAAGATCTGTAGAAAACGTTTAGGGCAGCTTTAATCATAGTGCCCCAAACATGGAGGCAACCCTAATTTCCTTCAACAGGTTAACTGATAAGTAAATTGTGGTATCATGGGAGATTTTTGCTATAATGGTAACCCATTCATTTTGACACTGGGATGATATCAAAAATAATACAGAGACTTGAAAAGTTCAGCCTACTATTACTGCTCTGGGAATCTGCCACATCAGTTTGAACAAGCCAGATTTCCCTGATAGATGATTAAATATGTGAGACTACAAATATGTGGTACATTTATCCTTATCACCTCAACTAACAATCAGCCAACACCAAGGAAAAGAGCTACCTAGATGATTAACAATCAACCAAGTCTAGCAAAAGAACTGCCCATCTGAACTCAACCCAAATTGCCAAACCACAGGACAATGAGCAAAAAATGAATGGTTTTTTCAAACCCTAAATTTTGGGGTGGTTTGTTATGTAGCAAAAGTTAACCGATATATGAATATTCATACAATGGAATGCCGGTTGAAAATAAAACAGATTAAATTACTGATACATGCAATACCTTGGATTAATCCCAAAAATAGTATGCTCAGTGGAAGAAGCCACACACAAAGCAATATGATTCTATTCGTATGAAGTCAAGACCCAGCAAAATTATTATATGGTTACTGAATTCCAAACACTGGTTGCCTGGTGGGTGGGGTGGGAATGGAAGGAATGGTGACAAGACAGGGGCAAGAGGGATCTTTCTGGGATCATAGAAATATTCATGGGGAGTCTTGAGAATCCTCATAGCTGAGTTTAAGAGTTAATAGGCAAAAAAAGAATTCCAATAATATTAATTAAGTTGTATAATATAGGTATTTAACAGGGTGCTATATGAGTACAGAGCAGAGAGTACCTATGTGCCTTTTGACATTTGGGAAATACTTCCCTGAAAAGTAGTCTTGAAGTAGCCCATGCTGCATGTAGGCACTCACTATATGGTGTTAAATTTTATTTGTTGGATAGGAAAATGCCATATTCAAAAGCATGAAGGTATCAAACAGTATGTCATATATATGGGGGTAACTACCTGGAGATTTAATATGGAAGAGTAAAGGGGAGCCACAAGAGTTGGGGCTGGAAGGATAACCTTGGGCCAAATCACACATGTTCTTGAATGCTTTGGTATTAATTCTTTATCATATGAGCAAGGAGAGCCATTGATTAGATTTTCAGGCTCTTAGAACCATACCGCCCCTATGACCATCCACCTAATGTGAGGCTTGCCTTGCTCACCAACAGTAAACTGATGGTAATTAGTGGCTCACCAATATATTCTAATATAAGAAGCCCACTCTGGTGTGTAGAAGCATATATAAACAATTCAGAGGAGGACTACAAAATCATGATGCGTTGGAATCACTGAAAGAGAACTGAAATGGTAATTAAATGGGTGGGAGGAACATTCCAGTTCTTCTACACACCCCAGGCTCCCCACAAGTGGCATTAAACTCCTCCATGGTTTGTCTGATAGCTGAGCCAGTTTTTTTCTTGCTGATTTCCAACCTCTGCTAATCCAAAGCTCAATACTATCCTCTATATTCAAATTTCAACTTGGAAAAGTCGATGAACTTAATTTTAGGATTTTTCTTTCTGAATATGAATTCACTCAGAGTTTTAGAATCTTATGTTCCCTCATGCGACAGTAGTCAGTTTTGCCAGTTGGATAAGTTAACAATACCATGTAAGAGTGAAAAACATAGTATTTCAGGTTTGTAGACCCGGATTCAAGTTCTTACTATCTCTTAATCTTGGAGCATCACTTAATTCCCTCAAGCCTCAGCTTTCTCTTTTGTAAATCATGGGTAATATGGAAAATCTCTCCTTGGTTCTGGAAAGAATAGATAGAACAATAGCCATAAAGATGTGAACATATGCCCAGAATATAGTGAACACTTCAACAATGCTAGCTATTACCTTGAACAGTAATCACTAGTCTTTCCTTTTCTACCTCCCAGGATGTGAGGGGTTCGTTAGATGATTGGTTGTTTGAAGTTTAAACATTGAAAAATGAAAAAGTAAAACACACAAATACAGTTGCAGTTTTTCCTAGTTTATATATTCCCAAGTGGTAACAATTGTTACCATTAATTAATGAAATCCTTTTATTCTGAAGTCCTTGACCCTCATATTGGCTGTGTGTTTCACCCTCATATTGGCTGTGTGTTATGTAGAAAGAAGATAATCTAGGATTTAGGTTGAAAAGAAAGTAACTCAGATAGAAAGGAAGAGAGGAACAGTGAAGAACACCAATCATGGCCAAGTTCTGACTCCAAAGTTATTCAATCCAACTAGATCACCCTGCTGCACATGGATAGAGCTGACGGGTCTTTTACATGACACTTTAATTCAGTTTTGTGCTTTTTAAAATTGCTTTGGGAAGAAACTGGTCTTCAAATTTGTGTCTTCCACAATCCACATCTTATTCCCCTTGGGGGTTCTTTTTCTGTTAGTACCTTCATTCCCATTCATCTTCCTCTGCCACATGTTACAGAAAGTACTTTGCTTCAGAAGCAAGCTTCATTGAATGCTACATAAAATACCTTTTCATAGAGCGTAAAGCTTATTCCCACAGATGTCATGGTAAAGGGACTGATTACTCTAAGCTTCCTATTTAACTATATTTTCAAAACCTTAATAGTAAGGTTTACTGTAACATTTTGAAGCAACTCTTCTCTCTAGCTGGTATGCCGATGTTTCCTTTTTAGTTTTTGGTTTTTTTATCTTTTCTACTACAGTGAGAGCACATTCTTGTTGACATCATTTTTATGTAAAGTTAATCAATAATTTTTTATAATGATGAGCTTGTCATTTAACACTTTTTCTGATACTCATTATCTGCCAAAAGAAGAAACACCTCATGAAGGTTCATCCAAGTTGAATAACATTAACTCTCTTACACCTCCCACCACGTAACCAGTCAGTCTGGACTAAAATTCTGCGCTGTGAGAGGACAGCATATGCCTCCAAGCCATGGGGACATTCCAGAGTTTGATGTCAGACTTGTAGTTTGCCCAGTGAGATTTATGAGTCCCGGCTGTATTTCTTGACTCAGCTCCTGTTTCTGTAAAGAAACACTTAAATGGAAATCAACTTCTAGTCTGGAAGATGATAACTGGTCAATTCCAGAAAGGTCTCTAGTGGAGTCTAATCTACTTAGTATCCTATTGAAAGGAATGACTTCTGCCTAAACAGAGGCCTTGTGCCCACACACGTGCAGCAGTATTATTCTAAGGATCCTAGATTCCCCTAGAAATGTGGACCAGACAGAATCTTAGAGACCGAAGACAATGTCTTTTTCACCATCGCCCAAATATTAAATGGCCTGCTATATTTCATCACAGTTACTTTCACATGGAAAAACAGAATATTTACTAAACTAACATGGGTAGATGTGTTCACTTTGCTCTTTGCTAAATGTTAACTATACAGAAATTATACAGAAATGTTATTTATACAGAAAACATATGAATGGACTATTTCCAACTTTTATTTCTAAACAATGATAATTTACTCATTACTTATTTTTTAAATCTCTGAAGGGAAGTGATCACAGAGGTCATGGGGTTTTCAGTGATGTCCCCAGGAAGCAGTCAACCATCAATCTGCATGGGAAATTCTCTATCATCATCATCACCATCCTCACCGTGTTTGTAAAGAACTTTCTATGAGCTGGGAAGTTCACTCACCCTATCTCATTCCTCTGTCTCCCTTCACAGTGTGCTTACAATTCTGCTGAGTATCTCTCGTCAGCTGTGGTACCAGCATTGAACACTGTCAGTATTCTGACTGATGAGACGAGAAGGAAGTGGGGCTATTCACCTCCCTTGTTCTACACACAGTAATTCTCTTCAGCTAGCCAAGGACCACACTGCTAGTTTAGGCATCCTCCATATAATTACAGAATTTGATCATCAGATCATTGTTGTTCTTGCTCAAGAATTTTAAAACGACATGCAGAATAGGACTTAGGGTGAGACACCTGAAGCATGCTTATTGAAACTGCCCTCCAGTTCTAAACTGATCTCTTCACTGCGGCTCTTTTCAGAGTCTAAGTCTTTAACCAGATACAGATCCAGTGCATAGTCTCCATGCACATACTATACATTTACATATACATATTCTTACAATGTCATCTTATTCATGATTTCTTGAACTATCATGGTGTGATATGTGCTGAAGCACCAAGTATGTTATATATTCCAAATTTTCCTTATCTTCTGATCTAGCACCTCTGAAAAAGAGAGAAATGTTAATATAGTTTTAGCACCTTTTTTAAAAACACAGGTCATTTTTGCAACTAGTATTGCAGTACAATTCTCCTAGTCTCTTCAGAAGAATCTAGCCTTGTACTCCCACTGCCATCTCTAGAACAGCACACTCCCTCCAATGAAACACACTGAACTCTTTTAACCCTGTCTGTTGATGTCGACATACCTAAGATGGGCTAATTTATTTTTGCATGTCTTACTTGTAAAACTACTTTTGCTTTAGGGTCCCTATTATCTCTGAGCAAAAATTATGCTATTTGTACCATTTGCTCACAAAAGAATCATGTACTTACTTTGTTCAAAGTTGCTACTGGACAGTATTGATTGTTTACATTTTACAGAACATTGTAGCATTTCTCTTTCTCAAGTGCTTTACTATAAATAAATCAGGGGCCCTATTACCTGTGACATGTATACAATCTTAGTTTTATTATTAAACTTAGTTTTATTACCAAAATAGTAGCGTGTTGTTGACAGGTTGCTTTTTGCATTTCCCAATCATTTTCTTTTTTTTTTTTTTTAATTTATTTATTTATTTATTTTTGGCTGTGTTGGGTCTTCATTTCTGTGCGAAGGCTTTCTCTAGTTGCGGCGAGCGGGGGCCACTCTTCATCGCAGTGCGTGGGCCTCTCACTGTCGCGGCCTCTCTTGTTGCGGAGCACAGGCTCCAGACGTGCAGGCTCAGTAGTTGTGGCTCACGGGCCCAGTTGCTCTGCGGCATGTGGGATGTGAGATCTTCCCAGACCAGGGCACGAACCCATGTCCCCTGCATTGGCAGGCAGATTCTCCACCACTGCGCCACCAGGGAAGCCCCATTTTCTTTTTTTTAATTGAGATATAATTGACATATAACATTGTATTCGTTTTAGGTGTATAACATAATGCCAGTTATTTTCAATGAACAATTTTGGTTACAAACTCCCATTATGGGTCCTGTCTCAAAAATTAAAGGTATCTTGTGGCAGTTCTATTGCACTAGATCAGCCATTTATTTGGTCACCTCCCAAACGGCAGATGTACAGAATGGTTGAACTACTGCTCTCAGTACAGTTTTTAAAATTAATGGGATGTTTAAACTCTGAATGAGGCATTAACCATGATGACATTTGAATTTTGTTAGTCGTCTTTTACCCTGCCTGCTCTTCCAGCTTTACTAATACGTTAGACTCATTTGAACCCAGGTAACTCTTTGGTAAGGTTGGCCTGAAGAAATCTACCAGTCTCCAGAGGCCAATTTAGAATGGGAATTATTGGTTAAGCCAGCGTTGGCATGCAGTTCAGTCCATTTCCCAGCCTTAAGAAGATAAGGCAAGTTTGCACATACGTCTGTCTACCTTTATTTAATCTTTTAAAAAGTGTTTAATACGGTCATGCTTGGTGATGCGACACAATACCTAAAGGCTGGTATTAAGATATGTTTCTGATCCTCTGAAAAGCTTTTCTGACTCAGTAGGCTGTGAAAGTTCACAACAGCCCTAAAGGCAATCCTCCATGAGTTACTGTAGATTGATAACTGCACCTGGATTATTCATAGCAAAGAAAATTTGCAACATGCTCCTTAATAGCCCAGCCATTGGAATAGTTTAGGATAAGAATCATCTGGTGGACAACTGAAATGATACACCAGTCTACATAAAAAGTATTTCATATAAAAGACCTTCATTAATAACACTGATATAATCATATTAGAATATTTTGCTAAAGCAATCTTGAAATACGTAAATGGAGTAAGATGCAAAAGAGCAAGTAAAATCATCTGCAACTTAAAAGTATATTTTGTAAGCGTATAATATCCTTCTGTTCAAATCCATATTACAAAAAGCATGGGCTTATAACATCTGAATTATGAATTCAGAACAAAAATAGATGATTTAAATGAAACACAGCACAAATCTATTTGAGAATGAGACATTTGCAGATTAAAAAATAGTGTTTGCTACCCCCATCTCCACTCCCAGTCAAAAAAGGAGTGTTGAATAATAATTCTATATTGTATCAGCATAAAAAACTATTGTGAACTTCTATGTTGATCTAAGGGCTCAGAATTAAAATGTGTCTTTGTACTTAAGAAAACAAGTACATCTACCTTGTTTAAATATATTTGCAAATTTAGAAATTATAATAACAATACAAAAGGTCTTTTAACATAAATGACAGTTGCCTAGAATGTACTATTTTTAAATTCATCTTTTTATTGTGAAGTAATTGTAGAAATACATAGAAAATAATTGTGAAATACATAATGCAATTGTATGAAATAATACAGAGAGATCTTGTGTACCCTTTATCCAGTTTTGCCCAATGGTAACATCTTGCAAAACTATCGTACAATATCACCATTAGGACGCTGACAGTGGTGCAGTCAAGAATCCCTTGTGTTGCCACATCCACTTCCCTGTGACACCCCACCTTCCCTAGTCCTGGCCACCACTAATCTGTTCTCCATTTCTCTAGTTTTGTCAGGTCAAGAATGTTATGTAAATGGAATCATACAGTATACAACCTTCGGGAACTGGCTTTTTTCACTCAGCATAATTCTATGGAAATTTATACAAGTCGTTGCATGTATCACTAGTCCCTTCTTGTACTGCTGAGTAGTATTCCATAATACAGATATGCCAGTTTGTTGAACAGTTCACTCAATGAAGGACATCTGGATTGCATCCCGTTTGGGGCTATTATGGATAAAGCTGCTATATGCTTTAGTGTACAGGTTTTTGTGTGAACACATCTTCCTTTCTCTGGCATAGATGGCCAGGAGTGTGTTGTTGGGTTATATTGCAGTTGTGTGTTTAGTTTTTTTAAGAAAACTTCAAACTGTTTTCCAGAATGGCTATACATAAATATTTCTGTCTTTTTCCTTCCAAGATTTTTGTAGTTGGTCTTCTAAATTTTGACCATCGTGAATCTTAGTATGAATTTCTTTGGGTTTTTCCTGTTTGGGCTTCAATCAGCCTCTTGAATACGTAAGTCAAATTTGGAAAATTTGCAGTCACTATTTCTTCGAGTACTTTTTCAGTACTGCTCGTTTTTTCCTTTCCTTTCAGGACTCCAATGACACAAATGTTAGATGTTGTATTATAGTCCTATGGCTGTATGAGGCTCTGTTCATTTTTTTTTTTTTTTAGTCTACTTTTTTCCTCATGTATATTGGGTAATTTCTATTGTTCTATCTTCAAGTTCACTGATTCAGTCCTGTCTCCTCCATTCTGCAATTGAGTTTTTTTAATTTTGCTTATTGAATTTTTTTTCTCAGTTCTAAATTTTCAGTCTGGTTCTTCTTTATATCTTCTATTTCTTTGCTGACACTTTTTTTTTTCATTCATTTCAAGTGTGTTCATAACTTCTTGCTGAAGCATTTTTTTTTACTCTAAAATGTTTGCCAGATAATTCTAACATCTGCATCCAGCTCTGTGTTAGCTTCCACTGGTTGTCTGTTTTCATTCATGTTGAAAACTTTATCCTTATTGATACAGTGAGGAATTTTAAACTGAAACATGGACACTTTGGGTACTATATTATGAGACTCTATATCTTTCTTAAATCTTCTGTTTAGCTGGCTTTCTCTGGTGCTCCTTTGGCAGGGGAAGGAGAGACACTGACTCATTACTTCCGAGCAGGGGTTACAAGTCCAGATTCCCCACTCAGACTCTACTGATACTCAAGAGAGGAAGGGCTTCTCATTAAGGCTTGGAGACAGTGGAAGTTGCTGCTCTCTACTCAGCCTTCACTGGTACCTCCATGGCTAGAAGGGGTAGGAGTGCCTTGTTACTGCTCCCAGTTGGCTTCATCTGACACCACAGGGGCAGGGGATTGACCTCATTACTGCTGGCATTGGTGAAAGTCCTGATTCTCCACTAAGCCTCCTCTGACACCACCCCAGTTGGGAAGGGAGGGGGTGCCTTCTTACTACAGAGTGAGGCCAGAAGTCTAGACTCCCTTTGGGGGGTCTCTACAGACACTACGGAGGGGGACTTCCTCCTTCCTGGCAGGAATGAAAGTCCAGGCTCCCTGCCTCACTTCTCAGACACCACGGCCTGGCCAGGAGGGAAGACTTGACTCCCTATTCTTTGCTGCTGTGGCTGGGGAGTGGGGTTCCAGTTTTTTCTGTGGCATTGGCTAAAGAGGGCTATTACTGTCTTAAATTTTTTTTCTGTCTTGTTAGGCTGTCCCTTTCCTGGTCCTTTGGTTAGAGAGAGCAAGCTTTTGTTGGGGCTCTTTTATCTGTGCCTATTGGCCTTTCTGTGTCGTGGGCTTCTTCAGCCCCAAGTATGGTATATATGAGACAAAAGAAAAATAGGAAACTCACTCCCATGTCCTTCTTTGGGTCCCAAGATTCCTAGCCAGTCTACCTTCTTTCCATCTTTCAGAGTCTTCCTATGTGTGTTTTATATATATAATGTCCAGGGTTTTCAGCAATATTTAGTGGGAGGGTTAGGGAAAAGTATGTCTACTCCAACTTCCTGAAAAAAAGTCCAAAAGATAGTATTTTAAACACTAAGGCTGTTACATTTTCAATTATTACAATTAAATCTTTTTTTTTTTTTTTTAATTTTTTTTTTTATAGCTACTTTATTTATTTATTTATTTATTTATTTTTGTCTGTGTTGGGTCTTCGGTTCGTGCGAGGGCTTCCTCCAGTTGCGGCAAGTGGGGGCCACTCTTCATCGCGGTGCGGGGACCACTCTTCATCGCGGTGCGCGGGCCTCTCACCATCGCAGCCCCTCCCGCTGCGGGGCACAGGCTCCAGACGCGCAGGCTCAGCAGCCGTGGCCCACGGGCCCAGCCGCTCCGCGGCATGTGGGATCTTCCCAGACCAGGGCTCGAACCCGTGTCCCCTGCATTAGCAGGCAGATTCTCAACCACTGCGCCACCAGGGAAGCCCCAATTAAATCTTTTTAAAAACTTATCAAAAGGCTTCAGTTTCCTCTTATCTATTAGCTTCTAAGTGAATTTCTGGGATATACAGTCATAATTTGGTTTGTAGATACAAAAAAGAATTTTAATCTGATTTAGTTATAGAGAGAAAATATCATTTCCTTTCAGCCAGTAATGATATCAAGATGATATATAATTCCCTATCAAGTGAATTAGAAATGAACAAATCATATTAGATGTATCAAGGTGAAAAGATGAATAAAAATAAAAAGATTTAGGCTTAGTTCTGCTTTGAATGCCAAAGACTAAGACAACTGTAATATTTTGGTTTTTTACAAGTGGATAATTATATGTTTGTCGAGTATAATACCACTGGTATCTTTCATTGTTACTCTAAGCCATCTTTAAATAAGGAACAGAATAAAATAATTTTATTTTAATTCCAGGTATTCACATCCACTATGACAATGTGGGTCACTGTTTCCTACCTTGGGAACCATTACACCCCTTCACATTGCCCAAACTCCTCTGAAATGGGGCCTCTTGCTCCTCTCTGAACATAATCCACATCTTCCCATAGGTTGTCTGAGCTCTACTTGGAAGATGTTCTCACCTTTCCCCTGTTATTCCCTCTCAAAGCCTTCCACCCCCATCTCTTGAGGTCAATCTCCAAAATGCCAACCTACAACCTACCCTGGGAATGGACTGCCAGTTCTTTGGGAAGGCAACACTTTAACTCAGTCTTAAAGGTTGAGTTAGAACTACTCAAAGGTGGAGAGCTGAGCAAGGAAGGAAGGGAGGAGATGTAGGGCATTCGCATGCTTTGTTGGCAGAAGGGGTTAAAGAGTTAAAGAACAGAGGGCAACCACCTGATATATGTCTGCAAACTACCAACAGCTTAATACTGGCATCAATTCTGAGACAAGGAGTGGTGGGAAATGAGGCTAGACAGGGACTATATATCACATTAGGAAGGATTTGTATTTTGTGAAAAATTTTATACTTCTTCAGTAGAAGATGGGGTGCTCCTTAAGTGTACTATATAGAAAATTACATAGTTAGAATTGCAATTTGATACATACTCAAAGCCCTCTGATTATAGCCCTAATCTGTCTTCACAGCTTTTATTTCTGTTGCTCTAATATGAGGTCCACAAACTCTCAACAGATGGAAGGACTGGCTCTTCCTTGAACACAGTCTATAACTTCCCTGCTTGATGAACTCGCTCAGGAAAAGCAAGGCCCATTTTACCTCTCCTCTGCAAAAATACATATAATGTTCTTCCAAAGGTAGTTGTGAGGATTAATGAGCTAACGCGTGAAAGCACCCAGTTTACTGTTTGTCAGTTAGGAGACAATCAATTTTCTTCCTTCCTCCTGGCACTTATCTTAATCTACTTTAAAGTACAATTATATGTGTACCCCTGCTACAAGACTGCAAAATCCTTTAGACTGTGTCTAAAACAGTGACTCTAAACAAGAGGCAGTTTTGCCTTTGAAGGGATGTATGGCAATGTCTGGAGACATTTTGGATTATCTCAATTATCAACTGTCTTGATCATAGTAGTTATACATCCTATAATGCATAACACAGCCCACAAAAAAGAGTTACTCAACCCAAAATGTCAGTGGTGCTGAGGTTGGGAAACCCTGGCTTGGTTCATCTTTGTGGCCCAGACAGCAGTTAACAGAGTTGCATGTTATAGGAAGTATTCAGAGCTGTAAGAAATTCTTTGAAACTGCTTTTCTGTAGGTAAATTTATAAATTGCTGTGAGGGAGTAAAAATTAAATTAGAAATTTATTTGGTGTAGGAAAATTGAAAGGTAACAGAGGTTTATGAATCTTGATTAATTTGGGAGAAACCAATTTCCATTTGTATTTAGAGGTGACCAATTTAAAAGCTGAAGTTCTCTTAATCAGCAAGCTTTTGTAATGAAATGCAGCAGGATTTACTTTTATATCAAAGTCACTCCCCTGACAGTTAAATAATGCAACCGAATACAATTAAAAGATCACTGGTAAGCAAAATACAGTGCCTTGGCTGCATTCTGGGAGAGGAGTACAGTTAATAACCTAGATTCTAGTGACACTTTAATGAGAAGTTTGAACTCACTGGCCCTGAATCTCAGAATTTATCAATGTTCTTTACCTAGATTTTCATTTCAAAGTAATTAAGTGATGAGCGAAAATCAAGAGAAAAGTTTGTGATTAGGAAAAAAGTTGCTTTGTAGATAATTCAAGTAGTAAGTATTTTAAACTGAAAAGAAGAGATAAACTACTGATAAATCTATGGCATTTAGCCACAATGGTAAGGCCTTCCTGTGGAGGAAGAAGGGGAGATATAGGCAGTACCCAGGGGATTTAACCAAACCCATAGCCTCTTTACCTCGCCACAGTCGGATCCAGCACCCATGACAGAGTACGCATGGGACTAGGTCACTCAGTGACCTAGTGATACAGGCATTTTCATGGGCCTTGGTGGATAAAAGATTAAGAAGTGTTAATCTGTTTCTCCATTATCTGTGAAAATGCTCAAATCACCGTGTGATTTTGTTTGGTCAAATCAATATCTTTGCTAAAGCCAAATAGGATACACTGGTTTTTAATAGTACCCTGTATTCTAAAAATAAGTCCCATAAAAACAGTAACCTGATGATTCCATTATATAAGGAGATTGTTCTTACTATCACAATTTTATTGCCAATAGCAACAGATACTTCAAAGAGAAAAATGCTTATTTGATGACTTTTCTAACATTTTTTAAAACCTAAGTGCTAACGTAGCATCAGTGGTATGTTATCTAGCTCTCTGTTACTATGTGTAGTAGTTCAGATACTACACTTGGGGGTGGGAGGGCAGCGGGTCCATTGTCCCTCTCATCCAGGATCTGAAAACAAAAGCTTGTGAAGAATATTTTGCGTAAGTCTGCTTTCTCATTCATTGCTCTCTCTTAAGCAGGGTCACTGTTTCTGTGCCAGGAAAACCACTGTTTTATCTCATGCCAGATCTCTTTGGAAAAGAACTAGAATCTGCCAGAACGTGCTTTCTTTCTCAAACTAAAGATTTTCTAAAGTTCCTTTTAACCGGACCTCTGTCTCCAAACAGTTCTTCTCATTAAATACCTATCAGTGTACCCTCTGACTTTAAATGTTCCACTCACATCTTCCAGAAATATTGCAATCTGTCAGCTAATGGAAAACAAGTTCATTAGGTTTATCACAGCAGCAACTTTTTGCCCTGTACCTTAGCTTCCTGATTGAAGACTGCAGCCTTTTTCCCAAGGTTCCCTTCCCCAATGCCAAATACTCAGTAGGATCAATGCCGGTCTGAAATGTCATCGTGAAAAATTTTCATCACTGTCCTGAGGACATGCCTTTAAGGATTCCTCCACACTGGATTATTTTGGAAAAAATATTTTCCACATATCAGGAAATTCGTTTGCTTCCTTATACCAGTGCTCATTATTTGACTAAATAGTTATACTTATATGAAGGAATACAAAACTACACCATCTGAGGGGACACATATCAAAGGGCTTTACTGTGCTCCTTCACAGATACTATTTCAGCGAGCAAAGACTTCCCTGACCACAGGGACCTCTGCTGCATGTTTCAGAAAGGATGCTCTGATGTGTGCAATCCCAGTCAAATGCACTGTGATATTCCTTACAGTTATCCACCCCGCTGCTCCTCTGTATCATGTCATCTTAACTATACTCGGTATGTCCTGGTTCCTGTTACTGGTCTAAATAAGAGTTTTTCTTACTTACAAAGTGTTGAGGCAACATTTCATGGAATCTCCTTAATATTTTTCTCTCAAAACATTTTTCTGATAGTCAGCAGGAGTCCAATTTTAGAATCTTAGGCTCTGGGCTAATGAAAAGTGAATTAGAAGTTGATTGGCACAAATGCAAATGCTAATCCATTGATGAATGGCCATAATTCTTTATTTTTCCTCTAGACCTAAAATAACTTGTTGTAGATTGCCTGGCAATTAACAAATCTTACACATAAATGCAGAACAAAGGAAAACAGAGTAATATATTCATTTATAAGGCACATTATACGAATCAAGAATCCACACTGGAGTCCAGATCCAGTCTGATGAACTATTTTGGAACACTGAATCTAGTCAAAACCACATGCCTTTGAAAAGTCGCTCCCCCAGTGAGATCCAGTACTGTTGCCTTTGCCACATGTCTAAAGCATCTTTGTTTTGTTTCAGCTGGCAGGGTTCATCTACGCCTGTTATGTTGTGAAATGTATAACTGAAGAAGAGGACAGCTGTAAGTATTAAAGCTCTATTCTGTTTCTTTCAAGTTCAGAGCATCTTCTTTACTGCCTCTTACCTGCTTTCCTACTTCTCAGATAATATCCCTTAACACATCATTAGAATAGGGACTAAGCCCTTTGTACCCATTAGGCTAAAATGTGTTTCATAAAAGTATCCAGCATATAGATAACTAATCAGTTTCACCCAGGACTACAAATCCCAACAATCAACAATTTGCAATAGTTCCAAAAATTCTCACAAGAACTGACTTCAGATTAATTCAAGAAATTTGTCTTCATGAAACCAAATGTTCATATTTCCTATTTTTTCCTACAATTTGATAGAAATAGCTAGAACTTTATGTCAGAGTCTCAGCATTCAGCACTACTGCTTGATCCAGAGTTTAGATGGAGGTACCCTCTCACAAGCCTCTAAGTGGCTCCACTGTCCTCTGCTCTTCTAAAAATCGGCAGGTAGAAGGTTTCACTCCTTCCTTGCCCCCTAAGGATCTGAAATAGGAGGACTGGAAAAAGTACTTCAGTGCTCTCTGGGTACTTGCCCATACAGCTATATTTATTCTAAGGAAAAATCAGAGCTGGGAATCATTTTTCTTGGTTTCTAAAAATATTCATAATGATTGGGGTTGTTGAGACAGTGGAGGAAAAGATGAGGATCCACTGCTCTGTTATAGGATGATTTGAGGAAAATACTCAAAGAGAAATATGTGTTTCTTCTTCACTTTCCAGTCATACTAGAAAGAAGGAGGCTGTATCATGTGATTCATTTAGAGGAGGCACATTCTCAATCATATTCACACATGATGTAAAATTAGGAATATACAGTGCATAGGTTATATTGTTTGCAAAAGGAAATGATAGTCCTTTACAAATAAGCATTTGTAAAACACTCCTCAATGCATCAAGTGCTATGTCAGTTTTGGGATATTTTAAGATGAGTAGGGACTTCCCTGCTGGTGCAGTGGTTAAGAATCCGCCTTCCAAGGCAGGGGACACGGGTTCGATCCCTGGTCCGGGAAGATCCCACATGCCGCGTAGCAACTAAGCCCGTGTGCCACAACTACTGAGCCTGCGCTCTAGAGCCCGCAAGCCACAACTACTGAGCCCGCGTGCCAAGAGCCTGTGCTCCACAACAAGTCACTGCAATGAGAAGCCCGCGCACCACAACAGAGTAGCCGCCGTTCGCCACAACTAGAGAAATCCTGCGCGCAGCAACAAAGACCCAATGCAGCAAAAATAAATAAATAAATAACTTTATAAAAAAAATAGATGAGTAATATGCAGTCTTTTACTTCTAGGAATTAAGCATTTTGTAGGGGAAGGAAACATGTGAACAAATAAGTATAATAAAACTCTGTAGAGTGTATGGTGTGGGGAGATAGGAAAGGAATCAGGAAAGGTTCCATAGAGAAGGACACTCTTGAGCTTGGTCTTGCAAAATAAATAGATATTTGGATAGCAGATACGGGAGTAAGGTGATCCCAGGCAAAAGGTGGAAAAGAACCTAGACATATCACAGCCTTCCATGTTGGGGGCAGAGCAGTCAGGTTAATATGACTGAATTATATCCTGTGCTAGAGGTGGGTACCCAGAGACGACTGGAAAAGATGAGATAGTAGAAAAACGGTTATGACAAAGTAAGGAGTCTGGACTTTATTTTGTATAGCATGATGGCCAATCAATTGGCAGTTAATAGAAAGAGAGTAACAATCAGAAATGCACTTCAGAAAAAACATAATGGTATCAGTATGAAGGAGAGACTTGAATGGGAGGGTCGAGATTAAGGAAAGACAGACAGATTAGGACACCGTGAAAATGACTGAGATATGAGATGATGAGGGTCTGGACTAAGACCAGTGTTGGAGAGGGAGAGGATAGATATGTTATCAAACATAAAAATAATACTGACTAATGGGCCATGGATGGGTACTATGTAAGGCGTAAGGAAGAGACTGATAGATTTCTGAATTTCTGATATGAGTGAATGGCTAGATGGAAATGTCACTTGAGGAAAGTAGAATGGGGATGCAGCAATTGGTTCAGTTTGGAAAGGTTGAGTTTGAGGTGCTTAACGAAGATGCAGGAGAAGATATCTAGTAAGCACTTGTCCTATGCCCAAAAGATTTATTCTTTTGGAAGGGTAAATATTAGGAAAGGTAAAAGATATATGGATTTTAAAATGTATGGACTCCACAAACTATTTAAGTTCATTCAGCTATTACCATTCAGTGTCTTTGTGCCAAATCCTTGATGAGTCTATAGGTTAAATTCCATATGGGAATTGAGCTTTCTCTAAACTATAATGTTTGATTTTATTTCACAATGATGTCTGCATTTTTATCTTCAGAAAAATACTGACACACCAAGTCTCCTAGACAGATAATCGGTATCTCTCCAGAATAGTACCTCCCAAGTGGGATCCCAGAAACGCTAGTCCATAAGCTATACTGCTCAAAAAAGATTCCAAAGCCAAGTTAAGTTTGACACTGAAAATTTAGAATGCACATTTATGTATTAACATCTCTGAGAGTATTGCAGTATAGAAGTATGTCCAATTTGTCCTAATCCACAGTTTTGTTTTAACCATATTGTGTTGGATAAGATACAGTGAGGCCAGAAGCAGATCAAAGAGAGAAACCAAAAAGGGTTTTACTACATTCACGGTTCCCTAGGGAGAACACAGCATGCCACACAGGGCCACTCAGGGAAAGCACCATCGTGGGTCATGAGGCAGAGAGAGAGAGAGAGAGAGGGAGAAGAGAGAGAGAGAGAGAGAGAGGGAGGGAGGAGAGAGAAGCGCGCACACACACACACACGCAGAACTGTAAGCAAGTGTTTTTATTGTGGTTTCCAGGGAAAGGACCAGACAAGGCAGGGTAAAAGGGTTTAGGATTGGCTAAGTTTGAAAGAGGTCCCCATGAAATTCATGTTCACTGTGACTGTCAGAGAATAAGGTTTGGGGCTATCTAAGGTCTCCAGATGTTTTGGGTGGGCCAGGCTTAACTTGGGAACAGCCTGTAGTCATTCTGTAGATGTTAAGGCATTTTACAGAAACTAAAACTATAGTTAATATCCCAAACATTTGAACACGGAACCTTTTTTCATAAGAAATCTTAATATTCCAGGGAATTACAATTCCAGGCAACTCATTTTAGGGAATTCTGCCCTAAGTCAAGTTTTGGTCAAAGCCATGTAAATCCAAGGGGATGTGAAGTTACAAATATCTTCTGGAAGATAAGGCTTATCTTTCAAGCATCTAATAAACTGTTTTCCATAATGCTTATGTCTTTTTATGTATTTTGACCACAACTCCTTAAGTGCCTTTATTAATCTAAAAAACAAGCAGACTTACCATAGATAATTTTTCTAATTTTAGTCTTTTTGCTCAGTGAGTAAGATATGAACTACTTTCCTTTTTTTTATATCCAAGTAGACTCATGCTTATCATGAACATTCATGGGACTACTAAACAACCTGGAGGAGATGCTCATTTGGGCCAGTTCTCTGTCCAGTTAGGTCTGTTTACTTGTGGTCATTCACACACAGACAATTATGAATATTTGTTGAGTAAGATGCTTTAGATTGATATTTCCCATGCATTATCATTATCTTGATCACCTGTCTATATGTTTACCTCCAGGCACTGCCTAGAACACATGACTTCCAATGCTCAAGTGTAAAAAAGGGTGCAATTTCTATCTAGTTTTCAGTAATTATATTATAAAGAAAATTATTTTGATCCTTTAAAAATCTTTTGGCTTGATGAATGTACAATAAAACACACACACACACACACACACACACGCACACGCACACGCACACAAATGCTCTCAGAAAGTAAGTCCTGAAAGATGGGGAAAGTTTAATGTATATATAAACAGGGAAAGGACCTCTGTGTAACTATTCTTACCTGCTGTGGATTTGCAATGAAGCAACCTGATGGGAGTGTAGTACAGGAGGAGATGCCAGCTCCCTACCTGCCAAATTAGTTAAGTTTCCATTCCTAAGAGCGTCACAAGGAACACAGGACAGTTTGGGTTCTGTAGCTGTGCTGAGAATGGGCTGTGGAGATAAGGGCCTAATTACGGCAGCTGGAAGACTGAAGTATTCTTGACGTCAATAGGAAGCGGACCGGCTCTGTGCTCAGTTTTGATATCTGAGGCTCAGCAGCAAGTGTAGCCAGAGAGCCTCAGAGGCTCCACCCTCTAGGGAGCTAAGGCGAGGGTTCAGGCTCCATGCGCGAAGAGTCAAACTTAGACTCCACGAAATAGCAATAAATCATCATTGAACTAGAGGGAGTTCCTGCAGGCACATCAAACGCCTAAGATTTTTTTCTTTATTTCTCCTTTTAAACAGTATCTCATCTACTTTTCCAGAGGCCAGTTTTATAAATACTTATATAGACACTTTAATGCAAAGTTGTTGTTAATTTCCTCAATGAAAACCCTGGGCCTTGAAGTTTACATCTCTGACCCTCTGGTTACCTAAGCCAGAGCCCCAGCCTGACAGGCCAACTGGCTGTGCAGACTCACAGGACAACACTGCCATCTGCTGTGCCCATCAGGAGATGACAACCACCCTTGGAGCAAAGATTTCAAATAGGAAGATGTGGGCAGTTCCGCCCCCATAGATCAGTCACCTAGGGGTGCAATAACAAAATATAACAGACTGGGTGGCTTAAACAATGCATATTTATTTTCTCACAGTTCTGGAGGCCAGAAGTCCAAGATCAAGGTGCTGGCAGGTTTGGTTTCTCCTAAAGCCTCTCTCCTTGGCTTGTAGAAGGCTGAATTCTCACTTTGCCCCCTTTTCTCTGTCTGTGCATGCCCCCACGTCTCTTCCTCTTCTTATAAGGACACCAGTTTTATTGAATTAGGGCCACGCACTCATGGCCTCTTTAGCCTTAATTACCTCTTTAAAGGCCCCATCTCCAAATACAATCACATAGCAGGTTGGGCCTTTAATAGATAAATTTGGAAGGGGATACCATTCAGACCATAACATTCCATATCTAAAGATACACACACACACACGCACACACACACACACGCGCGCACGCACACACCATGTGGCTGTTGGCTATTTGAAAATACCTATGGGGAACAGAGTGGGGCGAGCGTCTGCTCACCGGCGCGCCAGGAACAGAGTGGGGCGAGCGTCTGCTCACCGGCGCGCCAGGAACAGAGCGGGGCGAGCGTCTGCTCACCGGCGCGCCAGGAACAGAGCGGGGCGAGCGTCTGCTCACCGGCGCGCCAGGAACAGAGCGGGGCGAGCGTCTGCTCACCGGCGCGCCAGGAACAGAGCGGGGCGAGCGTCTGCTCACCGGCGCGCCAGGAACAGAGCGGGGCGAGCGTCTGCTCACCGGCGCGCCAGGAACAGAGCGGGGCGAGCGTCTGCTCACCGGCGCGCCAGGAACAGAGCGGGGCGAGCGTCTGCTCACCGGCGCGCCAGGAACAGAGCGGGGCGAGCGTCTGCTCACCGGCGCGCCAGGAACAGAGCGGGGCGAGCGTCTGCTCACCGGCGCGCCAGGAACAGAGCGGGGCGAGCGTCTGCTCACCGGCGCGCCAGGAACAGAGCGGGGCGAGCGTCTGCTCACCGGCGCGCCAGGAACAGAGCGGGGCGAGCGTCTGCTCACCGGCGCGCCAGGAACAGAGCGGGGCGAGCGTCTGCTCACCGGCGCGCCAGGAACAGAGCGGGGCGAGCGTCTGCTCACCGGCGCGCCAAACGCCTGTGGGTAAGAGGCTCCAGGTGGTAATGGGAGCCTCCCTGCTCCTGGCTCACTGCCAGTAGGCAGGAGTTCCGGTCCGCATCGCCTGCTGTGGGGTGGGGTGATCTGCCTTCAGATGAGAAGCTCCTCTCCAGAAAAACGCTGGGACCTGCTCCAGAGGGTGTGCCTTGACACTTGAACCTTATTTGAGTGGGGCAACCATCACAACATACTTTTATATATTTGTTCATGAAAAGGCAGCGATATGTCTTAGGAGAAAAGGCTTTCTCCAGGAGAGCGTGCATCCCTCGCTGAGCTGTCTTTGTGGCTGGGCTCTTCACTGTATCATCTGTTGCCAACCATGCTGAGTTTTCCTTATGACCTCCAGTGTTTTCTATTCCCCTCTACTTGTTCTCTTTGACAGTATTCTGTGAAAGAAAGAAAATGTTCTGAGATTTCTGGTCTGGTGCCTTTTATTATACTTGGAGCTCTTCTCTCCCTTAATCCTCAGCTCTTCTGCACCAGAGTCCGATGTCCACTTACAGTGACAGAACTAAGAACTTATCAGCTTCATTAGAGTTGTTGGATGTGACAATTAAAAGGAAAACATGCAGCTGTGGAAAAATAATAACTAATGCATAATAGAAAAAATAGGCAACATGATTTCTCAATTTTTATTATGTTTTCTTATAAACCTTTGCCTTAATAGTTAAACTAAAAATAAAAATAAACATCAGTCCTCTGGAAAATGGATCCATTTTTCTAAGTAGTCACTATCTTTTCTAAAAGACAGTCAATGTGTTTGCAAATGTTCTTAAATATTCAAATCATCCGGGAAAATATGCAGAATGTCATTTTAAAAATATCCTAAGGGGGCTTATTTTGAAAAAAATATTGGAAAATTAATTCTAGATGTTTAAACACACGTTTAGATACACACATGCACAAACCTACCAACCAAGCACAGATGCATAAAGGCCTGTCCTGAATTCTCCAAAATAAACTGGCCTTGGGATAAAAGTCATAATCGATTTATAGACTCTTTCATTTGAAAAGCAAACCACGGAAATTATTCACTTCTCTGAGGCTAATAATTTTCTGTTATTTTTGTTTGATTTTTCTTCTAAAGCCTGCTGGCCTACACTTCTGTGTACTGAACTCTGTTCTGTATGTTTTGATCGCTTTTCCAGTTTGACAGGATCATTGAGTTTGGATGGGATTCTCTGAGCACAAGGACACACTCTCCCCGCCTGTGGGGGAGGGTAGAGGTGGCAAGGGAGGAGTACTCGTCCATTAAAAAATATTTGGTTCTTTCTGTTTATAAAGGAATGTAAGTTTACTGCAGAATGTAGAGAAAATACAGATAAACAAACCAAAAAGAAAATTAGAATGATTTCACAATTTTGAATTCTGGTTCTCAGGTAACATTTGGGTATATGTCTGCTTTCTTCCTTTCTTCCTTTCTTTTTCTTTCTCTCTATCTGGTTGTTAGGGCCATATTATACATTCTGTTTGGTAACCTGAGCTTTCTTTCTTATTATTTATAAATCACTCTCCAAACATAACCTAAGGGGTAGGCAATTAGCAGTTCAAAAAAGGTGCCAAGTTCCTGGGTGCCAGGTTGACAGGTAGAGTTATGAGAATGGTGTGTCTATTTTTACTGTTCAAATATCATACTCAAGCAATCAAATGAAATAGTATATTATTGTTTTCTTTATAGCATTTGTTTTGTAATTCTGAAGGTGACTGAGTGAAACAACCTTGTCCATATCTGCCAGGCTCCCACAAAATCAAAATGTGCCGTTCCTTTCCCCGTCTCTGAACAGAATCACATGTGATTAGCGTCTGGAGCCCCAGACTTCAGGTGCTACTAACCTCGAGCGAGTGCCCTGCAGAATCATGGTGGGGCCAAGGCAGAAGGTGTCACCTTGCTCCTCTCCCAACTTCCCAGAGCACAGGAGCTCTGCATTTATTTAATTTTACAGCTCTTGATTCCGCTTAAGATTTCTTGTGAACTAAGAACACTGCAGAGTTTGAAATGATAGGAAACTACTGCCTACTGCTCTATTTCAACACTTTAATTTTATAGGCCCATATAGATTAAATGACTTGCCCCAGGTCACTGAGCTTATCGGTGAAGTTCTGACATAATATAGCACATGTTGACTCCCCCAGGGTAAGAGTGTTAGGGGATGCTAGTGGGGACCACAGCTATCTTGACCACCGCTACATCCTCAGCATCTAGCCTACCCCCAACCTGAAGCAGGACTCAGTAAGTATACGGGAAATAAACGAATCAAGCAGCTCTCCACTAACATTTCCTGGACTATATGGAAACTCCTAAGGAAATGTGACATTGTTTTAGACCCCAATTGATTTTAAGTAAATGAATAATGAATTAGAATGAAGCAGCTTTCATCGTTCTCTAGACAAATGGAAGAAAGTGGAAAAAAAAGATAAGCTGCCATATGTAAAAATAAAAGACAGCCTAGATGATCAGCACCTGAAACGAATGCTTACATATACATGTGCCTCCTGTCAATCACATGCGAGCTCCTATTAGTGACAACAGCCTTCCCTAACAGTGATACAATTTTTACATTGTCTCCCAAAATTAGTGCTGGTCTTTTTTTCAGCCTGCTGTTAAGTTGCTCCCTCTTGTGGTCAGGGAAGAGAAAACATATGCACTTTATTTTTAAATTTGGATATTCAGGTCCAGGTTGAGTCTTCTTTAACAATCACTTCTCATTTTCTCCCTTTTCTCTTAACGTCTCCTCCATTATACTCTACTGCTTATTATACACACACATACACACACATACATGCACACTATAATCATCTTTAAATAAATCTAATGTTCCCAAATCAAAAATAGCGGGGAAAGAAATTGATTCATTCCCTATCCTTTGCTGATTCGAAACAATCAGGATCTTGTTTCTAAAGAGTCAATGTTGAGGTAACTATATTCCTACTAGCAAAGGAGGACCTTTAACTGGGGTGTAATAAAGGAGGTATGTGGTGCAGAAAACTGACATGATCCAGTAGATGAATAATATCCAAGTTGTTTTAATCTGCCTCAATGGAAAAGAAAGCAACAGCATGTGAAAGGAAGGAGAAGTGGTGACATTTACAGAAATGATTAAAAGAAACATCTCCCATTTTGCTTATTCTGCCTCTTCCAATTCTCTAATACCTAGTCCACCTGTACTGGGTGTCCTGTACTTGTTTCCTCACCATCTCTCTCTATACCCACATGGATAATGACATGAGAAGGAAAGCAGCTAAGTGGCAGAAAAATAGGATGCTTTTAGCACCAATATACATGCTCACAAAATAAAATTGCTGGGATCCCTTAGTCCTACCTTGAAAGGACAAATGAGAACAAGACAAAGAGCTGGCCCAGGAAACAGAAGTCTAAAAGCTCTCCAAAGCTGAGACGTGCTAAGAAAGAAGACTGTACATTCAAAGTTAGTCTTTTGAGGGGCTTCCCCGGTGGCGCAGTGGTTGAGAATCTGCCTGCCAATGCGGGGGACGCGGGTTCGAGCCCTGGTCTGGGAGGATCCCGCGTGCCGCGGAGCGACTGGGCCCGTGAGCCACAGCTGCTGAGCCTGTGCGTCTGGAGCCTGTGCTCCGCAGCAAGAGAGGCCGCGATGGTGAGAGGCCCACGCACCGCGATGAAGAGTGGCCCCCACTTGCCGCAACTACAGAAAGCCCTCGCACAGAAACGAAGACCCAACACAGCCATAAATAAATAAATAAAAATTGTATAACTTTATTAAAAAAAAAAAGTTAGTCTTTTGATAAATGATGCTGGCTGTTGCCAATTTCATTACGACCAGTTTTACTTTAGTGGTGGAAATGGCATCTGATAGGAACAGAAGGCCAGGCTTAGCTATCTCCTTCTTAACAGCAGGAGGACTAAAAACACTGCATCTCTAAGGATGGCCACCAGGTACGCAGAATGAAAACATCTGAGTGGAGCAGCCTTAACACAGAGCGCTGCAGGAGTGCCGTGTAAATAAGCAGCACAGGGCGAACCCGCAATCCTGTGACATTTAAATGAGGCTGCGCCAGCAGCAGAGTCAGGAAGGCCTCCAGAGGACGGGTTGGCATTGTGTGGCAGGGAGTGAAGGAGAAACAAACTTAAAGCTCACAGGAGGCGAGGTTTATTTAAATAATAGAAAGTAATTAGGCTGAAGACAAAAATCAGTGATGGCATTTTAAAATTACAATTAATTTAAAGGTTAATTTCCTTTGGTGTTAAAATCTTATTTAAAACATTTACCAGGAAAGGAAATGAGGATGTTACTATCAAGAGGTGTAGAGTGCTTCTGGGAATCCACGCCTATTATCACTGGAAAATTAGGTTAGGCCCAAAGTGAGAATTTCAATTCATTTCTGTGTATAATAGATGGCAGTCTGGTCTCAGTGTCAGCAGGGTTGGCTGGGGCAGTGCAGGATTTGCATTTTTTGTTTGTTTGTTTATGGGATTAATTGCAAATGTTTCCAACAAAGAAGGCTAGTTTATACATGAACAATCCTGACACACAAAAAAAATTGGATATGGATTGCTGCCTCTGTAACTAATGAAGCTGATGTTAAAGGAATTCCCAAGAGCACAGAGGCAAAGGGACGCACATAGTCACTCATCCATATACCTTCATCCCGGAAGTAAATTAAAAGGAGGCCACAGTATTTCTGTGGGCTCCAAACCTGTCAATCCGCTGCTTCTCTCCCAGGTCCCACCATTTTCATCACTCTGTTTTCCAACTGGGAATTGTCATGTCTTATGTCTCAGGTTCCAATATACCCTATTCAGCAGTTCATCTCCCTGGAAACTTGCTTAGTAAAATCAATGCATGATAGTAGTAACAGCCAGAGGGGAAACAACTCCTTTGCACTAAATTTCCCCATTCATTATGCCTTTGCAGATTTGTTCATTTTAAATGTTTTATTGCTATTATCAGTATGTAAACCAATCCCACAAATATGGAATTGTGCAGATCATAGCGCTATGAACAATATTAGCAATACCTGCTTTAATCCCCTAATTTTACAGCTGAGGAAAGGAACACTGAAATTGATTTGCTCTGAGTCAATCATTTAGAGGCAGTGCTGGGAGCAGAACTTGTCTCCCGATTCTAGGTATACTTTACACATCACTTCACTGTGAGACTCGACGTAGATTCTTCCAAAACATGTTTGCCGAGTAGCCACTGCACGTGGTAGGCTGCGTGTTAGTCACTAGGCACGAGGCAGACACTGTCTTTGCCCTCCTGATGCTTACAGCCCAGCACACAGTTCACAGGAGGAACTACACCAAAGCGTGATGAGCGTTCAGACAAGGAGAGTGGGGGTACGGGGACATACCCCAGGGGTGCCTCATCCAGTTAAGAAAACTAGGAAATTCTTCCCTGAGGAAATGACATTTCCACCGAAACCTAAAGGACAAATCAGGGGGATATGCAGAATTTAACAAAAATAGGTGTCTTTTTTAAAAAGGGTAACTTTTTCCACCCGTATTGACCAAATGGACACCATAATTCACACAGGAATCATCTTAAGTGTTTTTAATGAACCCCATACAGCAAATCTAGTTTCACCTTTCCCACATAGCTGGAAAAATATTAGAGTAACCACTGGACATCCTCGTACCTGAAACTGCTATTGTTGTTCTATAAAGATGAGTAATTTAGGTTTAGTCCTCCTTTCTGGAGGCTGCAAAATAATGCGAAGATTGTGTTAGCAAACATTACAAGGGGAGGAATAGTTCTCTACTGGGGGATTTTAGCATGCATGCTTTATTTTTCACTTTCCTAAATAAGTTTGCATTGATGTGCCCACACCCTAATTAAAGCCACTGCGTTTAAATGGGCTGTGCCTTCTAATATATGTAAATATATCCTGGATGTCAGCTGAGAAGACATACCCAATCATGTCTAACTAGCCTGCCTATAGCCTGTAATAACTGCTCTTTCCAATTTCGACGGAAAGGCATGTCACATAATTGAAAGCCATTCTAATCGGGGAGAACAAAACAGAGACTGGTAAATCTAACCCACCCAAACGCCATGGCACAAAGTGAGGCCAGACACCTTTAAGATCAAGTTTGCTTAGCCATTTCATCATATTCTGCACACGATTCCACAGTTATTGAAAGTAATAAAGATAGCTGAATACATAATTTTCTGACTCTAGCTTTACAATTTCTTGATCTTCTCAGCTCTTACCATCTTTGTCACCACTCACTTCACCTACCTCCTTAGTTCCCGTCACCAAGGAGGCTAATTTTTATCACCTTCATTATGGAGGAAGAAGGCTTCTCTAAAAATCACCAGTTCTAAAATTCTCTGCCTGACTATAAACTCCTATCTTTACTCCCTCCTTGTTCTCCTGCTTCCCTCCTGGAGGAATTTTTCTTCATCTTTATGTAGGAGCTTCCCTCCACTGGAATCTTTGTTTATCTTTCTGCTCATCATCTGTCTCCTGAATCCACAAGAGCGGTGATGCTCTTACAGGCACACTTAGTTTCCTTCCTTGCTTTCTCTTCCACCATCCTTGGATTTTCCATAACCCTGTCTGATGAGGCTCAGGTGCAGTTTCTCCACTCCTAATCCTGGGTTGCTGCACATGGCTGGAGAGAGTCCCTAAACCCAGCTGGATGTTCTCTCCTGCTCAACAAGGCTCTCACTCCTCTCCCATGGACAGTGCACCACAGTCACCACAGGACGTGCTCCAAACCTTTCCAAGTTCCTTAAGTCTAGTTCCCAAACCTGAGAAAATCAAAGCTACCAAACTCCTTCCATTTTTCCCTCAGAACCTCAACAATTCTATACCAGCAATTATCTTTCTGCCTTTTAGAAACCCTCTCCAAATCTGAGAGGAACCATTAAGCTTTTCCTCTCCAAAGCAATCCTTCCACCAAGCCTTGGCTTCATCCCCTCTGCCTGGTTCAGGAGATGAGCTCTTGGTGCCTTCATTCTCGCCCACTCCACTGTAAAGTTCCTCTTCCCTACATATGGGTCAAAGTCTCATAGACTACAAACCAGGCCGGGCCTAGTCTCTCCCCATCCTTTTGGATAATATATAAGGTGACTTCCAAAACTATTTGAAATATGGAAACTCAGTTCTACATAGTTTTTTTTTTTAATATATCTTCCCTTTTTTTCCACAATATGTCACAGATGTCACCTTCCTACTACTTGCCAGACCACAATCAACCAACCAAGTGGACATTAAGGGTTTCCATAAACCTACCTCAGCTTCCGCTGATGATTTCCACACTCATGTCATTCCATACAAAATTCCAGTAAATTCTAACACAAAGTTCTCTTCTTTGACCCTTATCTCCATCTACTTCCCTGGCCTGAAAAATTCTCATCCTTTCAGTAAAGAACCTAAATATATATTTTAAAGCATAATTTGAATCATTCTTTTGGTATAAATCCCTTGTTAAAAGAGATGAGATCCCAAATCTACCTGTAGTGCATCCATAAAATACATGCATCTAAGTATTAAACACATATAACCCTGTGAAGTTGGAATTGTTTTATTATCTCTACTTCACAGAGGAAGAAAGTCAGGCTCAGAGCAATTGTGACCTGCTTGTGGATATGATGCTGGTCAGAAGGGAAGGCACACCTGAGCCCAGGTCTTCCAACTACCAAGCCCTCAATCATTATATTACTTCATACTTTCCCTGTGATGTAGCCAGTGATGGCATTAGATTATTAGAATAAGATTCAATAGCAAGATCCTGGTCTCAGCAGAAAACCAGCATGTGTTTCTTCAAATCTCACCTAAGGTACTGGCCACACTGAGAATTAGCAAAAATAGGCAAGAGTGAAAAGACAAAACAGTTTATCAAGTGGAAACTTATATTTCATTTTTATTTTTTAGAACCAACAGTTTAAAGTGGTTACTCAAATGATCTCTAACTAAAGAAATATTTCGTTTTTATACCATTGTAGTGATTGCATTCCACTTCCAGTTTTTAGTATATGTAAATGTGTTACCAAGTTTAAAATATTGAAGATCTGGTTCTGATACAACTAAGAGAGAAACATGGAAAATAGAATCCTAAGACCCTGAGAAAATGTTATTTTCTGAACAAGCTTAGGAAGTGAAGCATCTGCCATGATTTAACTAATAAGTCTCATGTCATTCAATGCATGTTTCGCCTGCCAGAAGCTCTCTGTAGCATCACACTTCAGTGACCTTTCAGGCAATAACAGACTAAAGTACCCCTACAAAGGGTTGTGTTTTCCTAATCAGAAAAAAAAAATAGCTCTGAGTCCACTCAGAGATACAAGTCCAGACTGAGCTCATCAAGCTCACACAGGAAGCTGAACTGCTGCCACCAAGTAAGTCTGTGTGGGAGGAAGGTGGGGCTTTTGAATTTGGGCTACAGTAGGTTATGCTCTGAATTCCTTTTGTGCAACTGGAGATAAGTACCCTTGAAATAGGGACCTGCAGAGACAATGGATTTACACTCTGTTTTCATAGGCCCACACAAATTTTTTAATGTCTTTCAATGAGTTCTTCCAAATATTTAGGCTTAGCTTTCTGTGAACTGCCTGTTAAAATTTCCCCCCATAGCCTTTTCCAGCTCTGTCTCCAAAAGAGAGTGTGTTGCCTAGTGGCTTTGTCATTAATAACCAAGGTACAATATTATATTACAATACCTCCCTGCCAACATGTATTTTAAAAAGCAGTTTTAAGTTTGCTGAACTCAGAGTTCATGATTAAAAGATTTAAATAAAAGGGAAGCTCACAACAGGAAACATATTTGAGTGAGGAATATTTATTCAAAAAGCACTTTTCTCTTACTTGGTAATTTCGAAATCCCACTATTATTAAGTTTTACTAAATCATAGTTATTAAACTGATATGGCACTTTACTAATTTAAAATCATTGGGCATCTCTGTGCCTCTGTTGGTAAGTAGACAAAAACACACCCATATTGCAGATGGGAACACTAAGCCGAAGAGACAACGCTGTAACATTTGCAAAGAAAATAACATTCCTGAGTTGTTTTCAGAGGACCAAAAGCAAATCACTCCAATGAGGCAAAGATTAAACAAGTACAGATTTTATTTTATTTTGTCACCTTCTACCCAGTCATGTACCTCTGTTTAGGATGCTATGAACTGGCCAGAAAGAAAGCAATGTTTTCCCTAGCAATTATCAACATTTGCAACATAGCATTCGTCAATGGATTACCCTCTAAGCCCAGTCATCTTGATGCTAAAGCATGTCCTAGCCTCTTTCCTTCTACTCCCCTAGATCAAAGAGACTAGAGTGGTGCCTTCTTCCCATTGGTATCCAAAAGATTTCTTTTATCTCACAGGACCTAAGCAATCATTGACATTCTAGACCTTCTATAAAAGGTCTTCTCTTTATTATCATTCAAGACCTTATGAAGGAAAGGGTAAATGCACTCAGTCAAATTTCACTTAGAAATTTTACCAGCATCTTCCATGCTTAAATCAATTGTCTTTAAAAAAACAAAAAAACAAAACAAAACAAAAAAAACAGCCTAAAGAGTTTATTCAGTAAATATGGTTTCCATGAGCCAGACACTGTTCTGGGTTCTGGGGCTACTGTAGTAAATAGTAAATCTCATGCAGCTTAAATTATAGTGATGGGATCAACAACAAAAAAGTAGATTCACAATATGTCAGGTGGACATAGTTTTCAATAAAGCACAATAAAGCTGAATGAGGGAAAAGAAATTAATCTCTAAAATCCCAGCAGGTCCCTAATCTGCCTTGCACCAATTACGATTACATTTCCCTTTTCCCAAGTGTTTCCTGGTCCTTGCTGCTTGTACGTGCCACATATACTACATTTCCTAATGAAGCCAAACACCAACTCCCTCCTCTCATTCTTTTTGTTCCATTAAAGGCTGCAACATCCTCCTAGACAACAAATTTGAGCTATGAGCCAAACATCTAGATGCCATCACAATTACTTGGAGAAGTACCTGTTAGCTGTTTCATGACTCCTATTGCTTAGGAAAGTTTTACAATATTCAGTAGCCTCTTTAGAGCCTAAATAAATGTAATTATATAAAAGAAACAGAAAACAGACCAAAGTGGTATTAAGGGTATTCTAAAAATGTAAGCTAACCCCAGTAATTCAATTTTAAGAGAGAAAAACATAATTTCTTCTACTATGCTCTCCACCCACTTGGCACCCCAAAGAGTTCCAAATTATGGGTGAAACACCATTCTGTAAAAGATGCAGAGAACCATGTCTACCTACACTGACCACCACACTCTTAACTCTAGTGTGGTCAGTTGGATCCAGCTTATTCATATTCCTCTCCTTCAGGTCTTTAGGAAGACATCCAAACAATTACTGAGAATGAGTACATGTGGAAACTGACCTTACATAAATTCCTTGGCTGTGAACACAGGCAGGTATATAAAATACATTACAGAAAATATATCCTTTGATTCTGATTTAAATTTGAATGCCTCCTCACAAGTGAGATGGTAAAAATGCATCCTGGTTACACTCAGATCCTCTTCTTTTCTCCTCTTGGTTCTGAGTCATATGCTGTTGCATCCTTTTCCACGGCCCCAGATGATCTGAACGACCAGAATGACCAGAACAATCACAATCCTTCTGTCAAAGCTTTAGCGCTATCCTCCCCAGCTGGGTAGTTGTAAATCGGCTCTACCAACCCACACACCAGATAGATGGCTAATAAGAGCAAGACGCAGACAACTCAACCTCCATGCGCAACAGTACTCAGACACATCTCATTTCCCTTCTGGCCTTTTCTCATGTCTCCAGAAGGTCTACACTGCTCCTGACTCAAGCTTTGTTTCCCAGTTTTGGTCCCAATTCTATCCTTTGGACTTGAAGATTCATCTTGGTTTTTTCTGGTTATCCCTTGGTTCACTGCACAGTCTCTGACTTATAAATTACCATCTGTTTTTTTCTGCCATCCATCTCACACCTCTGGAATCAAGCTAAGGAAATATTTCAAAACAACAATGACAACACTAATAAGCCTGAGGTTGACTTGGATCTCGGTTTCAGTGGAGGAGACCTTACTGTTTACATCTTCCCACTCTCTTCTCCAGCACCAGGGTGGGGACCATCTTACTAACAGGGAACCTCAGAACAAGGAAACTTTAATGCCTGAATGCCTCTCAGAAAACTAGTCCTTAAGTCTTAATGTTGGTAAGAGTGAACCCCAATGAACAGGAATTTAGGCACTATCTGCAATGAATCCCCAATCGTGGAAAATAATTTCTCAAAATACAAACTTTAAATATAGTTGCCATTCAATTATTTTACAGCTCTTCTGGTACCATTTATATTAGCTAATGTGCAAACGTGGGCTATTCAGAAAACAAAAGAGGTTCCCTCTCTTTTAATTCATCTTCTATAAAATATTTGATATAGTTCTATAGTTGTTCCAAATTAAAACACTTTCTACCTTTCTCCTAAACTGCATGGTTTAGAAGAATTATAAAGAAAATCCTGAATTTTTAAGGGTTTTTAATTTTCTTCTTCCATACTGCATGTCTCAGCCAGGGCTCTACGTTCCTTATTTTATCCTCACACTAATAGTATTAAGTATTATAATTCTTGTGTTAAGAGAAGTTAAGTGATTTGTCTAAGGTCACACAGCTGGCAAGTGGTCAAAGCAGTATTTGAACCCTGATCCTTCTAACATCAGGATCTCTGTCCTTTTCATTACACTGTAGTCCTCCGTATCTGTAGTTTCACTTTCCATGGTTTCGATTGCCTGCTGTCAACTGCAGTCTGAAAAGATTAAACGGAATAAACAATTCATAAGTTTTAAATCATGAGCCATTCTGAGTAGTGTGATGAAATCTCACACCATCCTGCTCTGTCCCTCCAGTAACATAAATCATCCCTTTGTCCAGCATATTCATGCTGTGTATGCTACCCATCCGTTAGTATAGGGAAAAAAAAATAGTATTGTGTATATATAGGGTTCAGTACTATTCATGGTTCAAGCATCCACTAAGGGTCTTGGACTGTATCCCCGCAGATAAGGGGGGACTGCTGTACTATTCCACTTCTGACCAGAAGAGAAATTCTGCCTCAATAAAAGGGTTTTCATGATAAAAAGAGATATTAAATCAAAAGAATACACGGAGGCACCTTGAAAGCATATTAATAAGTGAAAAA
The DNA here is from genome assembly GCF_949987535.1 of Balaenoptera acutorostrata. Taxonomy (NCBI): domain Eukaryota; kingdom Metazoa; phylum Chordata; class Mammalia; order Artiodactyla; family Balaenopteridae; genus Balaenoptera; species Balaenoptera acutorostrata. The sequence goes on along the minus strand of NC_080077.1, from coordinate 38,045,018 downwards.
AGCCAATCAGAAAAGGCTAGATACTATAGGAGTCCAACTCTATGACATTCTGGAAAAGGCAAAATTATGGAGACAGTAAAAAGATCAGTGGTTGCTAGAGATTAGGGGAGAGGGAGGGATAAAAAGGCAGAACACAGGACGTTTAGGGCAGTGAAACTATTCTGTATGATACTAACATTGTGGATACATGTCATTACATATTTGTCAAAACCTACAGAATTTAAAACACCAGAAGTGAACCGTAATACAAACTCTGGACTTTAGGTGGTAACAATATGTCAGTATAGGTTTATCAGCCATAACAAATGCACCACTCTGGTTGGGATGTTGACAGTAGGGGAGGTTGTGCACATGTTGGGCGGGGTGGGGGGCAGGAGGGGATATATAGCAACTCTTGGTATTTTCTTCTCAATTTTGCTGTGAACCTAAAACTGTTCTAAAAAATAAAATCTATTTTAAAAAAATAAAAAGATTTCCCCACTAAACAGACATCATGGACTTTATGTTACTTGCTCCAATTTCTACCTGTAACACTTAGGATATTAAAAAGAACAAAAACTAGTCAAAGCTAAGCCAACAGAAAGAGATATTAGAAAAAGTAAAGACATCCTCTAGCATCCTAATTCAGTTTCTAGTTTCCTCTCTTTCTTCTTCCTGTCATCTATCTTGTCAGCTTTTTGTTGTTTTGCCTCTTTTTGCCCCGCCACATGACCTCCACATCCAGGAATGGGAAAGAAAAAAACAAAACCAAAACATTTTCACAGCACTCTTAGTATTTACTGTCCCAGTTACTACCCCTTCCAAAATGTAGTGGTATAAAACAAGCATTATTATGATCATGGATCTGTGGGTTAAGAATCCAGACAGGGCACAGTGAGGATAGCTTGTTTCTGATCCCGGATGTCAGGACCCTCAGCTGGGAGACTCCAAGATTGGGCTGACTCAACAGCTTGGGGCTGGAATCATTTGGAGGCAATTTTTGTCACATGTCTGGGTGTTGATGGTGACTATCAGCTGGGACCTTAGCTAGCCTGTCAGCCAAAATCATATCCGAGGGTCCTCCATTGATCTCTCCACGTGGGCTAGTTTGGGATTCCTAGTTCGGGCATGATGGCTGTGTTCCAAAAGAGAGCATCCCTAAAGAGCAAAGTGCATGACATTTTTTTGATCTAGCCTTGGAAGTCACAAAGTGTCACTTCTACCATACTCTACTGGTCAAAGTGGCCACAAAGTTCTACCCAGGTTCAAGAGGAAGGGACAAAGACCCAAACCTCAGGATGGGGTGAGTGTCAAGGTCACACTGCAGGCAGATATGGAATAGGAGATATTGTTGCAGCCATTTTGGATAATATAATCTACCACAGTAACTCTTGTTACATCTCATTGTACCTTAAATACCTAGGTATGTACTGCATTTGAATGTTTGGTTAGAGTTTGCTGCACATCTTTATTTCTGATTGTCTATTTGAGATTATGAACCACATAATGGCAGGGGACAGCCATTTTGAGCTAATTTACATGACCACCACCATAGCACCTTGTACTTGACAATCATAGGATGTAACACTATTACTAGTGCCGCAATTGCTGATAGGTACATGCACTTGAGCGATCATTATTTTTTACATTTGTAATGTGTTGCAGAAAATCTCCATGCTAACCAAAAAGACATATAGCATCTTAATTGTGCAAGTGAATTTTATTGCTCCAATTAGGTCTTGGTTGCTTCAAAGGAGTATATAAATTTCTTCTCCCAAGTGAATAGATTCTTGTAAAGCAATAATTGAATCTCACAGTTGAGGGGGGAAAAAAATCACTGCCTTGAAGGAACTATCTTTTTTCCTCCACAATTAGCTAGTTCTGGTTTAATAGATTATTAAAAGGTTTATATTAGTAATCTGTGTGAGACCTTGATCATGAACGTTTATCTCTTCTGAAAAGTTAACTAATTAAGGCAATTGTCCCTTTCAGTTGATTTCATAGGTGGCTTTGACTCTTATGGCTATCAGGGGCCTCAGAAGACATCTCATTTACAGCTACAGCCTATGTACATGTAAGTACTTTACTTTGGAGGTATTCTTCTGGGATACTAAAAGATGATTAAGAAAATGTTATTGTGGCACAAAATAGATGGCATGCAGCTTTCCTTCAGTCATTTACTTTCAGTATTTTCTCTTCTATTAATATTGTTCTGACTGAGATAATTCTAATAAATTTCTTTAAAATTATGAATAATATTTAACTTATCAGGAAAGCCATCTCTAAAGTTACTTTTAAAAGTAGTCTTACATAAGTATCAACTACATGGCTAAAAATCCAATATAATATACAACTTCTTTGAATTATCCAAAATTTGTATATTTTGAAAATGATATAACATTGTAGGTAGTTATATGTAACTATATATAAGCCATATATCCTGGTTTTCCCAGTACAGTCTTAGTTTACATGGGTTGTCCTGATATAATTATTACCAGCACACCCTATTAGTCTTAAAAGTGTTCTCATTTGGATGATAAATGATAGGTTATCACCTTAATTATGTGTAGTGTTAAAAAATAGTAATACTCTTTCATTTTTCTGGTGTGAAAAGTGAAAATGAAACCAGAATATTAACACTGAAACTTATCAGACCCTTAACTCTAGCACTCAAGAGAGCAGACATACAATCAGAGCCTGATTTTTATATCTGTGTTTAGGCAAATTCCCTTGGATAACAACTGATAACAAATTCTATATATCAGCATCAAGTGATATGCTGAATTGCAAGCGAAGATCAAAATAGAAAGTAAGATTCCAATTCATTTCGAAATGTGAGCTTCTCTCTTTGAAGATATGTGTTTGTCGTCGTTGTCCTCCACCATTGAATCATTTTACCTTTTAATATTGTTAGTGTGTAGGATAATAAACACATTTTTTGGATTACTTCTCCTCCAGAGAGATTAAAGTAATCCTTATACATCCCCTTTTAAGCTTTTCTTTACAAAGGGAATGATCTATGCATCATGCCTGCATTTTGTGTGTGTCTCTTGTAGTTTCCCAAAAGCATTTGGTAACACCACTCATAAAAAAGAGTTCAGAAATCAGCCAATACTGTATGTCATTCAAAGCATCCCTTTTGTAAACAGGACATCACACATCCCCTCTTTTACATTCCCAAAACCACTGCCCTAATTCAGGCAATCATTAACTGAAGTTTTCCAGTCTCTTTCTTATTTTAGAACTCCTATCCCACCTTCCATGTGACTGCCAAATTAATCTTCTTAAAGTACCACTCTGATTATGTTAGGCCCCTGTCCAAAACCTATCAATGACTCCTTATTGCCTACTGAACAAAGTCAAAACTCCTTATCAGACTTTGCAAATCTACTCTGATCTGGCCCCAGTGTTCTACTGAAATATTATCTCTCCTCTTCAACCTTTAATAGTCTCAACCATATGCAGACAATGCTGGGAGACCCCAGGAAAATGTAATGATAAATAAGAACTGGTCTCTGCTTCCTGAAGCTTATCATCTATTGAGGGCACACATAGTCTGATATCTCCCCTTATCCTTTTTTTTTTTTTTTTTTTTTACAGCCAAACTAAAACTCTTACCATCTGCAAATATGACATGTATTTTTCCAATTGTCCATGCTGTTCTCTTGACACCAAATGCTGGGTTTTTTTCCCCAAATTCCACTCTTTCAAATCCCACTCTCCTTCAAATTGTATCTTAAAATATACTTCCTTTAGGAAACATTTCTTAACCTTTTTCCTCTGATATTTCTTTTTGTTTTGCCCCATACTATAGTTGTATTTCTATTTATACCATAACATTCCTATCCTCCCAGATTTGATAGCTTAAGCAAAAAATAAAATGATAAATCCTTTACATTCTTTACCATTCTTCTCAATATTGTAACATAGCCTTGTGTAAAGTGTTCTATTAAAAAATAAAGTCAAAGCAGTAAGGAGTAGTGGTAAGGAGTAGGGGTTAAGATGAGCTACTGAAGGCAGACTGCATGAGATAAAATTCTTTATGACCCTGGACCTATAACTTTATTTGAATAACTTTATTCTCACCAAGCCTAAGTTTCCTCACCTGCAAAATAGAGACAATAGCATATGCACTTCATATAGTTGTTCTGAATTTACATAAAACAATGCTTGTAGAGCATGTACGACATAGGACATGTCACATACTACATGTTTAATAAACATAATTTCTTAGATGTAGTAACAATGCTTATGTTAACCAATATTACTCATGAAAAGATTTTATCAACTCAGAAATCACCATACACTGTATTTCATTCCCAAAAGGTTTCCTCTGTAAACAATATATCACATATATCAGCCCAAGTAACATGTAACAATATGTTTGTGCTCAAGAGTAGACCAGAACATCTACAAGCCCTGCAATTTCTTGCTTCTGACAATATCACACAACATTCTTATCATATAATATTACATTGTGTTGGTCAATATGAATGATCAATAAATATGATCAAAATATAATAAATTAGATGCAACCACTCTGTAAGGATCAGCTCTGATAATAACATGAGAATGCTGATTATATATAATCAAGACTATAGTTTCAAACCAGGCATTTATAATTCCAATGTTGTCTTTAAATAGAGGACTCTTCAAATTTAATGTCCAGAATGAAATTCCTTGAAGACAAAACTTCTCGTGATTTTATAAGTACTTTAAATGCTGAACCAAAAGTAATAAAAATATTATTTTCCTCCTTACTGCCTGAGAATAGTAAAATTATATAAGAGTTTTCAAGTCTCACTGCTCATGAAATAAGTTAAATGTTTAATAAGTCACCAGTCAAAATACTACTACCATGCCTTCTACAAAGAATCCTCTAGCAGACCTCAAGTACTAGAACACTAAGATTTTATTTTACAGGTGAGGAAACGAGATGAAAGAAAAGAAAAACAAAGGTCACACAACTCGTTACTTACACAGCCCCAATTATCAACCGGTTTTCCTGACCGCTTAGTTTTTTCCAAATTCTTATGTGGACTGCTGAGTTTGCTCTGACATTTCATTCCCTGATTTTATATTTACTTATCTTTACTTCCTCACACTAACTTAGCTGCCATAGTTCCATACATGCCTGCACCCTCCCCTTTTCCTGCGTTCCCTTTATTCCCTTTTGATTTCACATTATATGTGGTGTTGAATGAAGCGCTTTTTCAACTGTGTAGCCCTCAAATACAATCACTGGAGAGTCACTGCCTATTAAAATCCCATGAAAAACCAAAACGGATTCAAGCATAAACTTCATCCCCTGCTGAGAGGCAGAGACCTGAGCATCTCCTGTATCTTTGTCCTGTGGGGTGGACCTTCTCCTGTCAACCTGCCATAAATAAGTCTCATAAAATAAGAGTAATTTAACATCATGGGCCAGTTCAAGCACCCCAATGATATTATATAGCAACTGGAAATAAAAGCCATTCCTTAGAAGGAAAACAGATGCTTAAAAGCAATGCGCAGTTTTAGCTGTGGGGTTTCCATTATACCCAGCAAATCTTCTGTGGCTCAGAGCCTGGACAAGGCTTTGAAAACACTGTCCTAACTGACCTCCATTCACAGCTGTGTTTCAGTTCCTGTAGTCAATGAATAGACAGTCCTCTTTTTTTAAAGTTAAGTTGGGTGAATGTTCTTGGCCTGTAATTCTTCAGATTATCTATAATCCATCTAAAAGGGAAGAGTTTTCATTAATTTTTCTCTTACAGTTTGGAGAACTCTTTGAAACAAATAATGGCTATGAAGTTGCTGCGGAAAAACATTCCCACACCCGCAGGTTGATTTTCTAACAAAGTAGCTGCTTTGACTACCACTGACCTATGTGCCGAAGCAGGTCGAGATCTGTTTGGGCTCCCTGCAGTATAAATGTGAGAATACTCCATGCTATATCAGACCACATTTGAAAACACTGCATTCTTTTTGACAGCCTAATTGTACAGCAATACATATTCATTTGCCCCCAGAAAATGGATTTTAAATTACCATAAATGGCCTCTATCCAAAAGGTTGCACCGAGGAAAAAGTTGAGGAGAGGAAAATTGTCTATTTAAAGCACAATTTGGGCTTTGGATCTCTTTTTTTTTTTTTTTTTTTTTTGGTTTACTCTTGTGCTTGGAGAGGTGAGAAAAGGTGCTGAGCTCTCACCCTTGATTAAAAACATCTTTTTTCTCTCTCTCTCAGGTCGAAATAATACAAATGGCTTCAGTATATCAGCTCCTGGACCGTTCAAAGAACTTGTTTCGCAGTGGCCTCCTGCATTTTTTGAAGAGCAAGAAGCAACTAAGTTTAAATATATATACATACTAACAAAACATAAAGCCTCCATGTACACTGGGACCACACACACACACACACACAGACACACACACACAGGCACACACACACACATGCGGGCACACAACCAATTGTACTTGGCCTCCTCTTCCTAACTGAAACAGACAGATATGCAGGATATGCCCATCATGGATTTCCTGGAAGCAGGCTGCTTTCTCCCAGGCCTCTGGAAAGTTCATAAGGAGACGTGCTGGTGCCCTCTGCTGGCCGTCACTAACTGCTCTGCAGCCCAGCCAGTCGGCCTCTGCCAGCTGCGAAGTCATCCAGGGCACATTAGCTTGAGAGCCCTGTCTTCTGCACTCCATATGTCTTGATAGCACCACGGCTATGTAGGCAACGTAATTGCAAAAAACAAACAAACGAAACATGCCATGACGATCCTGTAACTGAAGTCTGAAATGGCAGGTTGTTTGCCCTAAAGGCTGTACCGTACATACTTGCCTTAACCCACCTAAGTTGTGCGCCTGAGAATCTCAGTGCAGACACCCCCAAGTCACTTCCTTTAGGCTAACACACTGCTATTAATTCCAAATGAGTTCAAGTCTGTGTGTGTCATGTCAAGAAACAAGACTGCATAGCTCAGCAACTGCAGTGTGTCTGTGTACAAAAACTGCCAGCTGTCAGCAAAGTGCTTTTACCATTGAGCCTCCATGGTGGCCAAAAAAAGACAAGTAATAATAACAAAGTAATAATCGTCATCTTTATAATTCTTCAATAAGGTCTTCTGAGGGGGTTGGGTGGGACAAAGTGGAACGTATCAATCTACTAAACTCATTAATCTACTGGAAGCAGAGAACAGAAATGGCTTAACTCACTGATTTTATTTATTGCACTCTAGGTGCTTTTATAAGTATCTACAAATGTCTTTTACTAACACAGAAACAGCTGTGGATTTCTATCAACAGAGGCCAACTGAATATGTATTAGCTATGTTTACTCTTTTATATCTAATTCCAATGGAAGCCCCTATGTAGGTGAACTTTTTTTCCTAACTTCAGCGTACGAGATTATTTTTTGGGTGGGTGGGGGGAGCAATAGTTACCTTGGTGAAATATTTGAGATCTCTTTGTGGTATTTGGGGGATCTGTTGTGTGTTAGAGTGTATTTTAATCCTCCTGTATTATTGTGGCAGAAAAACTGTGCTGTTGACGTAGTTGGCAACAAGATGCCTTTGGAAACTTAATAGTAGGTCAATGTGTTTATGGAATATTCTGAATTCCTAGGAAATTTTGTTCTATATATTCAGACATTATTTGGTTTTCATTAGTGAAAAACATAATTAGCTCAGGCTTGTCAGGAACTCAGATGAGTCATTTTTTTTGGATCCACCTGAGACACTAAAATCAATTTTTTTCTTTTTAGAACTAATACACCACCCTTAAATGCAGTGAAATTCAGACTTGAAAAGTTATAAATTGGCATGGAGCAACTTTTTCTCCTTGTTTCTAAGAAGTTTCAGTTATTGGGTTAACCTACTTTGAACGTTAGCCCATCCAAATCTACATAAACCAGTCCCATTACTGTGTCTGCATGGATGTCTGTGATCTACACATATACGCATTTGAAAATAACAAAGGAACAAAGGTTACTATTAGAATATAAACTACAGAAAAAAGTTCCAGCACTTATGCTTGAATTTTCTCAGTGGTTTGTATATGTTTGTCCATATATACATGCATAAAATTATACAATCACAAACATGTCAGTGAAACCTCATATGATGATTTTATAGTGACATGCATGTTTAATGTATGAGAAAAATACTTACCAATGTATCCTTTGATTCTTAAAATATAAATACTATACATGCCAGAAATTATTCTAATGTGAGTATTAATGTGACTATTAAAAATGAGGTTTCACCGTACATTCATGCTGTGATGAGATTCCACCTTATAAGACATGTATATGGATAGAGATTTAAATGCACAGGGACTAAACCCTCATATTCCTGCTTTAAGTTGCAGCCAAGTTACCATCTAATCACTACTATCATCACCACCAAAATTTTTAAAAACAGTTGTTGACTACTAAAAAGGAATCAGTGGGCAGGGAGCACAGTAGTGTGATTCTATCTGGAAAAACATCTAAGTTGTACAGCTGTATCCTCCTCAAAATCCGGTGAAGAATGCTATTTTTCTAGGCTGAGCTTTTGTTATAAACCTAATATTCAGAAGGCAAGAGTTACAATCCTGTGTCTTTTTTTTTTTTTTTTGCATTTGTTAATTCTGAATGTATTTTTAACAGAGTGATTTTTTTGACTTACTAGTGTAATTTGCATTTTAAAAATAAATGGAAAAGCAATCAAGTTTCTGAGCCATCCCTAAAAGCCCTTGTTCCTTCTCAAAGTGTATTCGATTATGTCATTGACAGGGACACCCTATTCCATTGACCTGGAGGCAATGCTGATGTTCTATACCATACAGGGATGTGTCAGCAGTAAAAAGGAATTGCCAGGCCTTGGCACCATTTTAGCTCAGTCATAGGTAACACATACTTTCATTATCTCTAAGGGTTCTTTTATGAGACTGCCTGGAATAGACTTGCTGTCATTTGGAGAACTTTTTTCCCTCCTCTATCTGGAATTTAGAGTTAGCATCCGGCTAATAGCTGGATTATATGGCACTATATTAAATAAAACTTTGGTTAACATAGGTAGGGTTTTTCATTTTTTTGTATGTCAAATTATTTAACATAAAATAATTTAAAATACTCACTTATTGCCCCTTTGATGACATAGACTTTGACGACAATTATAGTGAGCATTTTGAAATAGAATAGGCAAGTTGAAAAGACTAACCCCCGGCACTTGTGATAGTATAGCCACAATGTCAGCTGAGGTTTACCGTATGTACTCAAGGGATAGAGGGCTTGGTCTGCTCCAGGCTGCTGGGGTTATGTCCTTCCTCTCACAGCACACAGACGCACACCAGCCCCCAGAAGCCGAAATGCCAAAACTGACTGAAAATAAGGGAGGCTTTGAGGAAGCATTACAAGAAGCTGAATATCAACTTGTAGTATTTCACTTCTAGGCCACATGGTGAGAGCCTTGTACATGATCAAGCTTGTTTTCACTTATGTTCCCTGTGTGAAAAGTATGCTGACCCGGGTTCATTGAAGGAGTGAGGAATGACTGTCAGGATGTTGCTTCCCACTGTGAGGGCAAGTGCACACAAGACCTCAGTTGCATAAAAAGAGACAAAAGTTAATAGGTCAAACCTAAGAAAAGATCATATATTTACACGCGATCTAAAGAAAAGATTCCTTAGTCTGGAGTTCTCCACTAAATAAGATGTGCATTTGGTAAATAACAGGTGGTACCAAGATCTTCATCTGGTAGCTACTAAAAAACATAATCTCTGAAACAGTGAAGCAAATATCCAACATTCCACTGTACTATAACAAGTGGACAATTTGAACTCAGAAATAAACATTTTAAATAGATCACATTGTAGAACAAACTTGAGATATAAACTCATTCATTATAGAAACAGTAAATTAAGGCCAACAGAGCTTAAGAGATTATACAAGATTGCCATTTATCCTGAAAATGCAAATACCTCACCATTCTACAACAAATTCTACTATGTGTACTCTGGTTAGAATAGAATAAACTACACCCCAGACAACTGGGATTTGTCAAGTGGCTCTGGACTGTGTAAATCACAATGAACGCTGATAAGGAAGACTCTAAGACAGTGTAAGACCAGAAAATGCTTCTGAATTATTGTGTATTAAGTTCCGTATAGTTTCGATGTTAAATATGCATTTTTATGTTTGTCTACTGGGGAAAATGCACAACCTAAAAGTTGAGAATTATGTTTTATCTGGCAGACAAAACTGAGGACTTGAGCCCGGAAGACAGCCTCTCGGTCACTCCCCTGAGGGACTGCTCCAAAGAGGGAAAGGAGGAGCTGGGATATACAGGAGTTTTTTGCAACAAAAACCAAGTAGTCAGAACATCAAAAGATTACTATTAATTAAAGAAAACCAGACATCTCAAGTTAATGAATTTAGCACTTTTCTGTGTATGGGAAGATGCAAGAGTCTCGGCTCACTGAAATCCTTCCTTTGATATGCACCTCAGCTCTCTAGGGCCAGTGTCCTGCTTCTCTCCATCCTGAATCCCCTCAGTGTGCACAGTCAGGGGCGGCTGCAGTGCCTGCTGGCTTGATGGCTGCAACATCCTTTGTTTACTGAAGTGGCAGGCAACACTTTTCACCCACATGTTAGAGTTCTCTTAAATATCAATAACATGTACCCATATGTTAACATGTATATATGATATGTTCTTATATATTAGTCAACCAAGTATGTTCAATTTCAGGGTTAGAAGTCCTTCTACTTCTTTCATAATACATTTATGAATAGCTAATATTAGAGAGATTAAGATTACTCAAGCTGTTCCATCTTGAATACTTCCTATGATTTTCAAGAAAAATCTTCAGACATTTTATCAGTCTTGGGTAAAATTATGGCAATCAACGCTTATACTCAGGAAGCTTTGATATCAAAATCCTTACATTATAAAAAATGAAGCCCAAATTATTCTCCTCACATGTGAATCTTTGCTTAGGATCCATGTTCAATCCTCTTTTCATTGTATTACATCTACCTTCCACCCACTCCCAAGAAAGGAAAGAACGAAATCTGTGATTGATATATTATGTCCAATTTAAAACATGCTAGTGTCTTAAAACAATCATTTTTAATAGGTATGAGAGCAAAATCTCCACGACATGTATATACTCTATTCCTTTTAATTCAACAAAAGCTCGAACTAGAGAATACACTCAAGGGTCTCATTAACCACTGAAATCTGCAGAAGTATCACAAGCTATGGCTGCCAGTGACCACAAAGAAAATGAAGGTGAGTTCCTCCTAAAAGGGATAAAGATAGATATTTTTATATTCCCCAGAATTATAAAGAAGATCATTTTTCAAAAATTCTTAAACATTATAGAGTTTAGAAGCAAATGAGCTTAAAATTTTGATGGGTATTAAAAGCTGATTTCTGTAAGATAAATTCAAAGAGGAAAAATCCTTGTATAAGCCACATGTTGATGTTCCGACATTTTAAACCATTATTAAAATCAATGTAAGCTGTTTCTATAATGAGAGCACAGAACTGTGGTACCCTAATAATAAAACAGGTATACTTTTTAACCTCTCATTGTACCCTCATATGAATTTAAGTGGTAACAGCAATGGAATAAAACAACTCCCAGAAAAGATTGCAAATTGATGCTGTCACCCCAAGGATGATGGATTGATTCAATTAATCAGTAAGTCTTTTCTAAGAGTCCTTCAGGGAGTTATTTACCAGAGGCATACCCTGTTTGTTCCCCTTCTGTGCGCCTGTCATTTTTCTTCATTATTCTTCTAGTTTTACTCATTATATCCTTTGGGGATATGTTGATCTCCACGTGCAGAGAGGTTTTTGCACACAGCTGTCTAGACATCAATCTTTCCAGCCTCACAGTGGAAGCCACCAGAACACCTGAACTTCTTGTCACTGTTATGTCAGGCTGACCAAGACTCTTAGGATGAAGTCAAACAAATGGACACTGAGTTACGACTGGTAGGTCAGTGGGGAAGTATCAAATTGAGTGAAAACTATGAAAAACCCTCCATTGGTAAGGATATAACAACCTTGTGCTCCACGCACCATGGAACTAGCCTTCCCATCTCCAAAAGCAGGTAGGTAGGCAAAAGCCAAAGGGCTGAGAGGCTGAGGCCGAGGCTAATAATTCATGGAAAAACAGAGCATATTCAGTGAATGTGTTGTTTTGAGTGCTAAAAGGCAAATATTCTTAAACATGAAACATTTCTATTTCTAATGGGCAAAAGCGTCTGTCAGTTCAAGTTGTAAAGAATAAGAACTCAAGGAGAAGATGTCTGGAGGGGAGCATCGGTGCTAAACCTTGCTATCAGGGTGGACTACACAGTTTGCGGGGCCCCTTTTTCAAGGAGTAAGAAGAAAGTGCTGCTAAAAAAGATTTTCCCTTAAAAATATTTTATTACTTACAAAACATAATGAGGGTAATAGTAACATAAATAACCATATAAAATATAAATTATAAAACATAATATTTTGGTGTTCTAATTTTAAATACAATAGCCTATTAAGTGGGATATTTTGATTGATCATAAGATTTGACTCACTTTTCTACGATTAAGTCATCAAAATCTATGCTTTTAGCCAATTCGTTTGCAATCAATATAAATATGACATCAATCATCTCGGCAAACGCATCAATGGTTTTTTATAATTTTTAATTTTGAGAAGAATCTTTCTGCTGATACACCTATTACTGGAGCTGTGAAGAATATTTTATAAAAAGTGACAATATTGGATATATTTCTGATAAATTATTTTGAAATATAAATTTTCATCATTTGAACTAATGGTTCACAGAACAATTGTTCTAAAAAGGTTTAACTCTTCATAAAAACCAGTTTCATGTAATCTGAATTTTAAAAATTATACAGTGGCATTTTAGTATTTCCTCTGATATTTCCTATAACTTGAAGTTGTTTAAGAAGCTGAAAATGGCTTCATGGTTTCTACAACATTGAAAACACCTACTTATGTGTTCTGCTGCTGTTATCTTCAATAACAAGAAAAATAATTTTAAAATTGTCTTCCTAGTTAGTAATTTGTTCATTTGAAGTTCACAGGAAAAGAGCTGTCTACTGCTAGCTACAGACTAATTTCTATGTGTTAAGTGGATATTTGTTTACAATGTTGCAGCAGTTTTCACAACCAGAGACTCTAAACTCTTTGAATAATTCTAACAACTCTGATATGCTTTGTTGCAATATCCATGTGTATGCTTTTATCTTGTAATAATTTGACAAAGTTTACTGCCTGAGCACTAGCAGTTCCTGTCCCAGCACTAAACCATAGTTAATATTTGTGCAGGAGCTGCAGGGACTGGTTCTCTTGGTGAATTAACGGGCAAGCCGGCCTCCCACAGTTCCCAGGGCTGCCTGGGCCCTCTGCTTTCCCCAGGGGTACAGCAGTCACATCCTCTGCTGCTTTCACTGTCACCACTGCCAATCTGGTCCCAGGTCCTTTCCCGGTCACCCACTCAGCCCAGTGGCTCCTTGGATTGCCCTGGGGCTGGCCAGACCAATTGCTGTGCATGCTGTGCCCAGGGGACTGAGTCAGAGCCATCAGGCACTGCTGTTAGATCACAAACACTGGCAGGGCTGTCCCCCCAGGGTATCTCCTCTGCTCACCACATGCTCAAAAATAGTATATTAAGAATTTCCTGAAGAGGACAGTAGAGCATTAAACCAAGCAGCAGACTCCTCTGAGCATGGGGATCATATGTGATACACACCGCATGCCCAAAAAGCTAGCCCTGCTTGCTAGATAAGCCAAGAGTAAAAATTCCTCTGCCTCCACCCACACTTCAAAGTTATCCCCATTTTGTTAATGGAATAGACATAATTAGGATATATTTCATTTATTATTAAAAATATTCCTGGGATTTTGAGTAAAAAAATAATTATGTTTCAAAAAAGAATTTAAAAAATAGATTGGATACGTTGGCTACCAAGGCTGGTGAGTATTTTCAGAACTTCCAATGAATTGGATCAAATACTGGTTATATGTATGATTAGTCAGGTTTTTATTACACTTTTATTAAAGAAAGATTTTGTATGGATAACTGAAATCCATTGCAGTGCATGGGCGCTAACATTTCACGGCTGTACTTCAATCTAGTAACAACTTCAAGAATAAATTTCAAGAATAACAACAAGGGTTGTTTCTCAATCCCGCCCACTAAAATTCTAAAATAAGAATTATTGAGGTTAGTGATAGTATATATCCAATCCTTTTTTTTTTTTTTTTTTCCTGGCATCAAAGCAGCCAAGAAAGCCTAGGTTTACAAGAATAGGAAGGAGCAAGGCTACAACTGAGTTCACATGGTTCCCAGCATCAAGGAATAGAAGCCAGCTGGGTGGCTGGGTGGACCTGGGTCTACATCTTTTCTCCACCAGTAACTAGTTATGTTGCTGTGAGAAAGACCCAACTGACAACACATTTCCTAAGATGGGGATGATGTGTCCCGTAGGAGAGAATAGGACAAGTATGGATGCATGTCACCATGAAACACTGGAACTGGGATCAGGGTCATTTCCTCTTGGTGACATGAATGCTGACAAGAGAATTGTTGTGACTGATAAGGGGTGTTGAATCCTTGCCAGGTTAAGGAAAAAGGTGATTGGGTTCAATTAAGTTTGTTTCACGACACGCTGAGTCTTAGAAGAGTGACATTTAAACTTGCACGAAAACCCAAGTTCTGCAGCTCATAACTTGCTGACGGCCTGGTACCCACATAGCACTTCGATGACAGGAGGCAGCATGCCCTGTGCTTCGTAAGTTATGGAAACATGGTCCTAAGGGGCTTCTAGTGGTCAGCTATGCCAATAATAACCTCTTGCTACTTCTCGGCTCTCGTTCTACGAATATTCAGTCTGATCTAATTATTAAAGGGATCTAATAAAGAACAGACTTGTGGATGCCAAGGGAGGTGGGGAAGGGATGGTTTGGGAGTTTGGGACCATCAGGTGCAAACTATTAAACAGAAACTAGATAAACAACAAGGTCCCACTGTATAGCACAGGGAACCGCACTCAGTATCCTGTGATAAACCATAATGGAAGAGAATATGAAGAATATATATCCGTATAACCAAATCACCCTGCTATACAGCAGAAACCAAACAGCCACCTGTGCCTGCAGCCCTGCACCTGCCCCGCCACCATCAGCCTCCTGTCTGGTTAGGTTTTTGGGGCCGAGGAGGGGTAGCTGGGGCCTTCAGGGGCCGAGCCCATGAACATGGCTAAGCAGGGTGGAGGGAAGAAGCTTGGACACAGTCCTCCGAAGCTCAGCAGCTTACTGTAAACAAGAAAACCACTCTTGGGAGATCCTCCCAGCCTTGGGGACAGCTGGGAGGGATCCTTCTAGGAGAGGAGCCAAGGGTTCAAGTTGGGTGAGTAACTTGGCCCTGCTGCCTGGGACTGTCTCACTTTTAGCACTGAAAGTTCTGCATCCGGGAAGACCCCTCAGTCCTGGGCAAACCAGAGGCTGGTCACCCAAACAGAGGAAGATGTGGCCACTTTCTACCCACCCCACCCCTGCTGCTCTGCCTAGGATTTAGAGCAAAACTCCACAGTGCAGGGGTGCCTAGTCTGGCCTCCCACAAATAGCAGGGGTTGGACTAGGAGCTGTAAGGAAACATTCTGCTTCAATTAAATGCTTTTGAGTTGTTCTAAACCACTTAGATTTACAAACTACCTTAGACATCTCTCAACTCTGCCTGTTTAAGGACAGGAAGCCTTTCCTGTTACAATTCAAACTGTTTTAATGTTTGGTAGAAAAGGCTAGTAGTTTTGTGAGATTTACTGAATGTGTATTTCTGTGTATTCGTTGTGAACAAACTCACCAATTGTGTCCAGGAGATTTTATAAAGAAGTTTGATTATCCCCTATTTGAGGTGTTAAGTGTCAGGTGTTTAGTGTTAGGGTTTGGTCTACATGAAAGATGATAGGAGTTTCCAAAGGTGAAGATCCTACAAACAGAATGTAAATGGTTAGACTTAGGAATTTGGAATTTTAACTATGCAATGGTTGTAGGTTTCTTTATTTCATTTGTCCTCGGGACTGGGAAATCCAGTGAGTTCAATGAATTAAATGGTTTTTGTTTCATTGCCAGCTTTGATGTTAAAGCAAAGCACCTTGAAACGATTTCACTTGCATAGTTTTACTTTAATGTGTTGATGATTTTAGCAAACACATTTTAAACACTATATATGTGTATATATAAAGACGCTTATTATATTGTCTATGTGTAGTTTAAGCAAAAATATTTCAGTATAAATAGTGTAAGGTGTTTGAATACCTTTAGTCTATATCCTAGGGGCCTTTAGTTAACTTTGAAGTAACTTAAATGAGATTCTATATCTAGAGAAGACTACCAAGCACCTTAAATACCTTCCTCTACTTCTAAGGAACATCAGAAATAATTTCTCTTTGGCACAATGAGCAATGGCCAAGCCACGTGGCTGCCTTGAAAACTGCACAGATGCCACCACCCTTGGGTGGACAGGGTCTAGGGACCAAGCAGCCCATCAACCCAGCACCTTCCCCTGTACCCTGTACTGTGAGCAACTTGTGGGGCTGGGTTCTCCCTCCTCAGCCACCCTGCCTTCATGGATGTCTCAAATAACTGAAGAGATGAAAGGTTTGACCAGTTCTGCCTGGTGGGTATCAGTGCATTTGCCCCAGAGTGAAATTTTTACCCTATTTTTGGAATGCTTGGGGACAAAGTGTAGGGAACTCTCTGAACTTAAGAGTATGTGACTGCTTGGTGCTTGATTGCTAATGAACGTTTGTATGTTTATCAGAATGGGCTCTAAGCCTCATCTTAGTTGTGATACTCTGGTTATAGGGTTGTGGAGAGGGGATATACCTTCCACCTGCCTCTACTGCCCAACAGACTGATTATCAACCACAAAAACAACAAATAGCTGACAGCTGTGGAATTGTCAAATTGCACTAAGTCATTTGGCAATAGCATTTTTAAAGTCCTACCCACTCATCACCCCCCATTCACACACACTTGGGTGACTTGGCTTTACCCATTTGCAAAGGAGACATTTTCTGCAAATGGTTCTTTATGCCTTGTTCTTGAGGTGACTTAATGCCTGTGTCCACAGCATGAACAAACAGGGTCAGATTAGGGTATCTCCGTTCTGTAAACACATATTCCACGCATGTGTTGAGCACCTCTTATGTCCTGGGAAAGAATATCACTACTGTGAACACCAGTAAATACAATAAACACAGGTCTCTGTGTTCGTGGAACTTGAGTTTTAGTGGGAGGAGGTAGATAATAAGCAATGATGTAGTTCTTACTGGTCAGGTGGAGACAATGTTGCAGAAATCAACATGCCAAGTAGCTTGGTGGGAGGGGGGAGGGGGAGTGCAATTTAAAATCAGGTGAAAAGGTAGAATTAAGCAAAGGCTGAAGGAGGTAAAGGACTGAATCCTGTACCTATTTAGGGGAGACTCGTTTAATTGCGGGATCTATTTGTGCAAAGGCCCTCAGGTTGGACTGTGCCTGGTTTGTTCCAGAAACAACCCTGCAGCCAGAGTTTCTCAACAATGCGGAAGGGATTCGGGAATGAGGCAAGGGAGGTAACTGCCAGGGCACCTGGCCCCCTGAAAGCTTTGTCAGGACTTTGGCTTTTCCTGTATGGAAAAGCCCTACATGGTTTGGAGGAACAAACTGACTTATATTCTTAAAGTATGTACATACTGTAACAGTGGTTTTCAACATGTGTGCAGACCCTGGATCAGCAGAATCAGCTGAAGCTGGGAGTTTATTAGGAGCGCACATTCACAGCCCCGCCCCAGACCTAGCGAATCAGGAAGAGCAGCAAACTGTGTTTCCTTTGTTTCTTTTTCTTTAAATAGTTGATTTACAATGTTGTGTCAGTTACAGGTGTACAGCAAGGTGATTCAGCTATATATATATATATATATATATATATATATATATATATATATTCTTTTCCAGATTCTTCTCCCATACAGGTCACCAAAGAACACTGGGTAGAGTTCCCTGTGCTAAAAGAACACTGGGTAGAGTTCCCTGTGCTATATAGTAAGTCCCTGCCAACCATCCACTCCACACATAGTAGGGTGCATTGCTAATCCCAAACTCTCATTCATCCGTCCCCCTCACCTTTCCCCTTCGGTAAACACGAGTTTGTTTTCTGAGTCTGTTTCTGTTTTGTAAATAAGTTCATTTGTATCATTTTTTTAGATTCCACATGTAAGTGATATCATATGATATTTGTCTGTCTTTGATTTACTTCACTTAGTATGATAATCTATAGGTCCATCCATGTTGCTGCAAATGACAATATTTCATTCATTCTTATGGCTGAATAATATTCCATTGTATTTATGTACCACATCTTTATCCACTCATCTGTCGATGGACATTTAGGTTGCTTCCATGTCTTGGCTATTGGAAATAGTGTTGCGATGAACCTTGGGGTGCATGTATCTTTTCAAACTATGGTTTTCTCTGGATATATGCCTAGGAATGGAAATGCTGGATCATATGGTAACTCTATTTTTAGTTTTTTAAGTAATCTCCATACTGTTTTCCATAGTGGCTGTACCAATTTATTCCCACTGACAGTGTAGGAGGGTTCCCTTTTCTCCACACCCTCTCTAGCATCTATGGTTAATAGACTTTTTGGTGATGGCCATTCTAACCTGTATGAGGTGATACCTCATTGTAGTTTTGATTTGCATTTCTCTAATACTTAGAGATGCTGAGCATCTTTTCACATGCTTTTTGGCCATCTGTATGTCTTCTTTGCAGAAATGTCTACTTAGGTCTTCCAACCATTTTTTGGTTGGGTTGTTTTTTGATATTGAGCTGCATGAGCTGTTTGTATATTTTGGAAATTAATCCCTTGTCGGTCACATCATTTGCAAATATTTTCTCCCATCCTGTGGGTTGTCTTTTTGTTTTGTTTATGGTTTCCTTTGCCATGCAAAAGCTTTTAAGTTTAATTAGGTCCCATTTGTTTCTTTTTGTTTTTATTTTCATTACTCTAGGAGACGAGTCACAAAAGATATTGCTGCTATTTATGTCAAGGAGTGTTCTTCCTATGTTTTCCTCTAAGAGTTTTTTTATACTATCTGGTCTTGCACTTAGGTCTTTAATCCATTTTGAGTTTATTTTTGTGTATGGTGTTAGAGAATGTTCTAATTTCACCCTTTTATATACAGCCGTCCAGTTTTCCCAGCACCACTTATTGAAGGGACTGTCTTTTCTCCATTGTATATTCTTGCCTCCTTTGTTGTAGATTAATTGGCCATAGGTGCATGGGTTTATTTCTGGGCTTTCTACCCTGTTCCATTAATCTATATTTCTGTTTTTGTGCCAGTATCATACTGTTTTGATTACGGTAGCTTTATATTATAGTCTGAAGCCAGGAAACCTGATTCCTGCAGCTCCGTTTTTCTTTCTCAAGATTGCTTTGGCTATTCAAGGTCTTTTGTGTTTCCATACTTAAGATTTTTTGTTCTAGATCTGCAAAAATTGCCATTGGTAATTCAATAGGGATTGCATTGAATCCCAAGAATGCCTTGGGTAGTATAGACACTTTGACATTATTGATTCTTTCAATCTAAGAACATGGTGTATCTTTCCATTTGTTTGTGTCACCTTTGATTTCTTTCATCAGTGTCTTACAGTTTTCAGAGTACAGGTCTTTTATCTCCTTAGGTAGGTTTACTCTTTTTGATGAGATGGTAAATGGGATTGTTTCCTTAATTTCTCTTTCTGATCTTTTGTTGTTAGTGTAGAGAAATGCAACAGATTCCTGTGTATTAACTGTGTATCCCACAACTTTACTGAATTCATTGATGAACTCTAGTAGTTTTCTGGTAGTATCTTTAGAATTTTCTATGTATAGTGTCATGTCATCTGCAAACAGTAACAGTTTTACTTCTTTTCCAATTTGGATTCCTTTTCTTTTTCTCTTCTGATTGCTGTGGCTAGGACTTCCAAAACTATGTTGAATAAAAGTGGTGAGAGTGGACATCCTTGTCTTGTTCCTGATCTTAGAGGAAAGGCTTTCAGCTTTTCACCATTGAGAACAATGTTGGCTGTGGGTTTGTCATATATGGCCTTTATTATGTTGAGGTATGTTCCCTCTATGCCCACTATGAGAGTTTTTATCATAAATGGGAGTTGAATTTTGTCAAAAGTTCTTTCTGCATCTATTGAGATGATCATATGGTTTTTATTCTTCAATATGTTAATGTGGTGTATCACACTGATTGATTTGTGGATACTGAAAAACTTGCATCCCTTGTAAATATCCCACTTGATCATGGTACATGATCCTTTTAATGTATTGCTGGATTCGGTTTGCTATTATTTTGTTGAAGATTTTTGTGTCTATGTTCATCGGTGATACTGGCCTGTAATTTTCTTTTATTGTGATATCTTTGTCTGGTTTTGGTATCAGGGTGTTGGTGGCCTCATAGAAT
The DNA here is from genome assembly GCF_949987535.1 of Balaenoptera acutorostrata. Lineage (NCBI taxonomy): Eukaryota > Metazoa > Chordata > Mammalia > Artiodactyla > Balaenopteridae > Balaenoptera > Balaenoptera acutorostrata. The sequence goes on along the minus strand of NC_080077.1, from coordinate 38,024,561 downwards.
GAGTTTGGGAGTGTTCCTCCCTCTGCTATATTTTGGAAGAGTTTGACAAGGATAGGTGTTAGTTCTCTAAATGTTTGATAGAATTCGCCTGTGAAGTCATCTGGTCCTGGACTTTTGTTTGTTGGGGTTTTTTTTAATCACAGTTTCAATTTCAGTACTTGTGACTGGTCTATTCATATTTTCTGTTTCTTCCTGGTTCAGTCTTGGGAGATTGTACCTTTCTAAGAATTTGTCCATTTCTTCCAGGTTGTCCATTTTATTGGCACACAGTTGCTTGTAGTAGTCTCTTATGATCATTTGTATTTCTGTGATGTCTGTTGTAACTTCTCCTTTTCATTTCTAATTTTATTGATTTGAGCCCTCTCCCTTTTTTTTCTTTGATGAGTCTGGCTACAGGTTTATCAATTTTGTTTATCTTTTCAAAGAACCAGCTTTTAGTTTTATTGACCTTTGCTATTGTTTTCTTCATCTCTATTTCATTTATTTCTGCTCTGATCTTTATGATTTCTTTCCTTCTACTAACTTTGGGTTTTGTTTGTTCTTCTTTCTCTAGTTGCTTTAGGTGTAAGGTTAAGTTGTTTATTTGAGATTTTTCATGTTTCCTAAGGTAAGATTGTATTGCTATAAACTTCCCTCTTGGAACTGCTTTGCTGCATCCCATGGGTTTTGGATCATAGTGTTTTCGTTTTCAGTTGTCTCTAGGTATTTTTTGATTTCCTCTTTGATTTCTTCAGTGATCCATTGGTTGTTTAGTAGCATATTGTTTAGCCTCCACATGCTTATGTTTTTTACAGTTTTTTTCTTGTAGTTGATTTCTAATCTCATAATGTTATTATTGGAAAAGATGCTTGATATGATTTCAATTTTCTTAAATTTACCAAGGCTTGCTTTGTGGCCCAGCATGTGATCTATCCTGGAGAATGTTCCGCATGCACTTGAAAAGAATGTATATTCTGCTGCTTTCGGATGGAATACTCTATAAATAGCAATTAAGTTCATCTGATCTAATGTGTCATTTAAGGCCTGTGTTTCCTTATTGATTTTCTTTCTGGATGATCTGTCCACTGATGTAAGTGGGGTGTTAAAGTTCCCCACAATTACTGTGTTACTGTCGATTTCTCTTTTTATGGCTGTTAGCATTTGCCTTATATATTGAGGTGCTCCTATGTTGGGTGCATATGTATTTACAATTGTTATATCTTCTTCTTGGATTGATCCCTTGATCGTTATGTAGTGTCCGTCTTTGTCTCTTGTAAGAGTCTTTATTTTAAAGTCCATTTTGTCTGATATGAGTGAGTATTGCTACTCCAGCTTTCTTTTGATTTCCATTTGCATGGAATACCTTTTTTCACTTTCAGTCTGTATGTTTCCTTAGATCTGAACTGGGTCTGTTGTAGACAGCATATATATGGGTCTTGTTTTTGTATCCATTCAGCCAATATGTGTCTTTTGGTTGGAGCGTTTAATCCGTTTACATTTAAGGTAATTATAGATATGTATGTTCTTATTGCCATTTTGTGAACTGTTTTGGATTTGTTTTTGTAGGGCTTTTTCCTTCCCTTCTTCTTCTGCTCTCTTCTCTTGTGATTTGAGGACTATCTTTAGTGTTGTGTTTGTACTCCTTTTTCTTTTTTGTGTGTGTATCTACTGTAGATTTTTAGTTTGCAGTTACCATGAGGTTTTTATATAACAATCTACATATATATATATACAAGATTGTTTTAAGTTTCTGGTCTCTTAATTTCAAATGCATTTCCAATCTCCTGCACTGGTACTCTCTTATTCTCATAATTGCTGATTTTGATATCATATTTGTTTATGGATGATTTCCTGCCTTTACTGTATGTAGCTTTCCCATTCATAATTTTCTTGTTTCTAGTTGTGGCCTTTCCTTTTCACCTAGAGGAGTTCCTTTAGCATTTGTTGTGAATGCTGAATTTGCTGTGCTGAATTCTCTTAGCTTTTGCCTGTCTGTAAAGCTTTTGATTTTTCCATCAAATCTGAATGAGAGTCTTGCTGGGTAGAGTATTCTTGGTTGTAGGTTTTCCCTTTCATCACTTTAAACATATCATGCCACTCCCTTCTGGCCTGCAGAATCTCTGCTGAAAAATCAGGTGATAAGTTTATGGGGAGTCCCTTCTATGTTATTTGTTGCTTTTCCATTATCGCTTTTAATATTTTCTCTTTGTGTTTAATTTTTGTCAATTTGATTAATATGAGAGTCAGCATGTTCCTCCTTGGGTTTATCCTGTATGGGACTCTACGCTTCCTGGACTTGGGTGACTGTTTCCTTTCCCATGTTAGGGAAGACTTCAGATATTATCTCTTCAAATATTTTCTTCAAATATCCAATAAATTTAAAATAAGATGGATTTCTTGCTAAAATGATTTTAGAAATATAAAATATTCCTAATTATAATGCATCATGAATCAAGACACAGTGTCAAACGAGTAAATTGAGATAATATATTTTATGTAATTGACTGAGAGATATTATATTTTCTTCCTTCATAGGTCTCTATGTGGGCATATATCCAAAGCATTAGAATAGCAAAGTTACCTCTCTTACTCTTTTTTCTATTATAAACAGTCTGCAATGTAAGATAATATTAAGGATATGATAAGTTCCACACAATATTCTGTATTGCCACAGCATCTAAGTGACAAATCCAAATTTCAAACACAGATTCTGTCCACAGAGCCCACAGTTCTAACTTTATTTAATAAAGTCTCCAGAGAGCAGATGTAAGTAGCTTGCTATGTTTTTCTGTAACATCAAAGATCTGTCTCTCTGATTATAGTTGATTCTTACTCATTCACTCACAGAATTTGTAGTTCTGACCCTATTCAGGGAATTCACTTCTTTCCACCCACCCCTCCTCCCCAAACACATTTCACTGAGACAAGAAAAAAAAAATGGGATTTCTTAATAATGAAGGCCATCAGGCAGAGGGTGGACTTCAGCAGAAAACTCTGGAATTAGCCTTCCCTAAGGGTCTCCATGGCTTAAAAGTGGACCTATCATGACCACAGGACCTCTCTCATCAACATTCTTTCACTGTCTGTATAGGGAGGCAAAAAAAAGCACAGTGAGAAAAAAAAAGCACAGTGAATCTTGGTAAATATGGTCAATTCTGAAGGAAAACAAGACATTTGTAATATATTATGTTTATAAATTCCCTTCTTCATAAGTCCCACTTGGGTTGTGCTTGACATTTAAAATTGAAACTAACACAGAAGTGCTGAGCTAGAGAAAATGGGATGTAGATGGACAGTGAACCAGGACTTGTTAAGTACTTGTTGCCAGTGTTACTCATTCTTACAGGCAGGATTTACTATGACTACAAAAAGGCACATCTCCCTAAAGGATTATTTACATTGGAATGCTAGGAAAAAACTGAAACAGTTCCCTACAGTTTTCCACCATCCATGCCAAGCATAACAGTATTCTCTCATTCTTATTCTCATCAAATAGCTATTGGCAATTTATCCTTCTGAAACAGTGTACATTTACAATTAAAAGCCAATCAAGTTCCTTAAAAAACTTACCTACTGATTTATCTTTTCTTATATTTTGTTTATAAAAGTCAACAGCATTTTATGTGTATTATCATTGTTAGTGAATGATCACAAATTTTCTTCAGTCTTGCTTTGGTTGTCAATTTCTGTTTGTATTAAAGGAGATGGAAACACATACAACAACTGATATGACCCTCAAATTTTAAAATTCTAGATATAAATCACTGTATTAGTTTCCTATTGCTGCTATAACAAATTACCACAACTTAGTGATTTAAAACAGCATAAACTTATTAAGTTATTAAGATATAATTCTGGAGATCAGAAGTCCAAAATGGGTTTCACTGGGCTCAAATCAAGGTGTCAGCAGGATTTTGTTCCTTCTGGAGGTTCAAGAGAAGAATCTGTTTCTTTGCCTTTTCCAGCTTCTGGAGACTTCCTGCTTTCCTTGGCTATAGGTCCTTTCTTCTGTCTTCAAAGTCAGAAGTATAGCATCCTCAAATCTCTCTGACTCTGTGACCTCTGATGTCATCTTCACCTCTTCCCCTCTGACACTGACCCTCCTGCCTCCCTCTTACAAAGATCCCTGTGATTATGGTATTCCAGAATAATTTTCCCATCTCAAAATCCTTAATCATATCTGCAAAAGGGACTACAAAAATCCCTTTGTTATGTACGTGGTAACACGTACATAGGTTTCAGGGGTTAAAGCATGGCCATCTTTGGAGGGTCATTATTATACCAACCATAATCGCCAAGTCTCTACCTAGGTACTACCCCACACACACTGGTATAAGAGCCAGCATTCCTAACTGCTGATATATAATATCACATAGGATATTAAAAATCTTTAAATCACAGAACTACTTAAATCAGCATTGAATCCTCTGCTTTCTAGCAATAAGAATTAGAATCCTGGAATTCTAAGGGGGACAGAATCTTAAACTAGTCATCTCTTTCTTTGAACACAGAAGATTGCTGTGTCTTAGGCTGAAAGGGCCCAAGTGGAAGTCACAGTGAGACTCTCAGGCTACTGCTATTTCCACTGCATCATACTGTTGCTAATAATTCGGAAAATCCAATCATTTTTAATAAATCACTTCTAAAGACTGTGACTAAAAAAAGAAAAGAAAAAGAAAGTGTCTAGAATGGATTGGCTGCTATCTATCTCCCTGTGAAATTTTTACAAGAGTTTTCTATATTATATAATTCATCCACTTGGATTCACATCGGTTTAGGAAAATAAGGAATATGACACTAAACATTTTTCACAGAGGCATAACATAACACAAATTAACTATTAGGTATTCATTAAATAAAAATAACATACACACATATTAAAAATACTCAGAAATTTATGACAAATAAAATCATCCTCTCCATACATTCACCCTCTATTCTCTCCCCATGGCTAATCTCTATTCATCCTTCCATGTGCGTCCTTCCAGAAAAGAACACCCACACATAGAATAGTATATGTATATACTGCTCTTTGAGTGACCTTTAAAAATGTACAGAAATGAAACTTTGCACATACTGCACTTTGCTTTTGTTCACTTACTACGTTCTCTATGCCTATCTACCTCATTCTTTTTAATAGATGCAGAGTTTATTCCATTAGATGGAGTACCATCTAACCACTTCCCTATTGGTCAACATTAGATGAATTCAGGGTGTTTTTCGTTGTTGTTGTTTAGTAACAAAGAGCTTTTAGAATTTTATTATTTTTATTTATTTCAGAATAGGCAATATATGCACTAGATTCAAAATCAAAAAGCTCTCTCTCACACCCAATTTCTAACGCCATACTGCCGTTTTGAAGGCAGCCACAGTTATACATGCTGTGTGGGCACCTTGCTTTTTCACACTTAACAAAATTCCTTGAAGATCTTTCCATAGCAGCACTCATAGTCTTCAGTGAAATCTATTCCATATGCCTTCGATTATTATTAGCTCTGGGAAGAACTGATGCCTTAAAGAAGGACATTTTGGTGGGAAGTTTTGGTTTTGTTTATTTCCAAAATATGAGAAATGTACATTTGTCTATAATTCAGATCTTATTAAGACACCCAAGATTTATTAATAGAAATTTATTCTGAAGTGACCTGCCTCCTATGTCACCCATTCAAGGGCCTAACAACACTCCCTACAGAGAAACTCTTCCTTGTGTCTATTCTTAGTGCACTTTCCAGCAATTTAAGCATATTGACAATTACTTTGTCCTTAATGAAGACAGAATAGCTTCTTATTGCTCCCAAAATGGTGATAAATGTCTTTTAAAAATCTCGGCCAGATGGATTTTCATTTGCTTCTTAATATTTCAAAACAGCCCCAATCTTTGATATAACAAACCAGAAAGAGAAACATTTGTACCCAGAAATGAAGCAAAGAAAATCGTATGTGGGTACTTTCCAGGATGGGGCACACAGAAGACGAAGACTGTTCCTGACAGACGTGGCATATGTATAAGGTGTGGTCGGCAAGGGAGGCAAAAGCTGCCCTGCCTTCATCACAAAGAAGGGATTTATAACCAAGGGCCCCCGGAGAGTATCTATGTATGCAAACGGCAATAAAGATTCCCGAAAGGATTTAGAGTGTCTTTTTCTCTAACTTTGGAAAATGCTTTCGAGTGCAAATCTTATAAAGACAAGCTTTGAAATATATCACCATTCTTTTGTAAATTTCTCATTGTATAAAGAATTGCCCACTTTTCCTAAATAATTTTTGCTAGAATATTCTCGTAGTATCCACCAGACATTTCACTTATCAACGTTCATCCATGTGCAGTTGTACAGACCTCAAATTTTCCAACTGGCGTCATCAACGAATTTGAACCTATCCTCTTTCACAGCTGTATAAATCAACTCCTATGTACTGAGGATTTACTATGTACCATAAATCTAATGGGATACAAAGGAATATTAAGACTGAGATATCTGCCTTAGTGAACACAAAGAATAATGCATGGTAAATATGCAGCGAGTGCTACAGATATGCGTGTTGATCAGAACCATTTATGGCTAAAAATAGTCTAAATTTCAGTGTTTTATGTCTTTCACATGTTACTGAGATTTCACAGCGCAAATAAGAGTGAATGGTCTTACTGAGGAAAAACAAAATACCCCTGATGATGATAGGCACTTATATTATGAAAAAACTTAGGAACTGTTCATAATCTGGTATCATTAAGCAGTAGAAAGAACAAAGCTGTCAAATACAGAAAATGTAAAATTCATTTTGCTCTCTTTTTTCTTCTATCCCCTCTTGTATCTTTCCTCTAAGCCTACGGGGCGGGTGGGGGGGGAGGAAGGGGAAGGAAGGAGGCACAGACCAAAATAACTTGCAGCTAATTATGCAAATGACTTTATCTTTTCGTATGGTATTGTCTTACTTTTCAAAATAGTTGAAGAATCAGAAACCCCTATCCTGGTTCTAGTTGGATCATGCCAGAGGGCTTGACCCAAGCATGTATTAACTAGTCCTAGAGGATTTAGACCAAAGGGGGCTCAAAAGTAAAAATGAAATGTTCTCTATTTCAAGTATTAGGAAAAATACATTCATTTTCATGTTAGACACACTTGAAAGATGAGACTCTGAGAAGCTAAACTGTGTGTTCTTCTTCAGGTAATAAAAGCAGTAACTTCAATTTTGGTGCTACTGTGATTAGACCTGGGTGAGAACTAGTGGATCTACAATTATGACCAGATCTTGAATAAAGCACATTTTTCACAGTTAAGTGCAACTTTATTCTCATTTCAATTATTTCAGACACATCACCTCTGACAGTTACTGAGATTCCTCCTAAGTACCTCAGGCCCAAGTCCACTCTCCCAGAGCCAGTCAGAGTCCAGATGCTAAATATCTGATGTTTATTTACCCAATCGCAAATCCCATTCCCCCGTACTCTCCTAAACCTCCCCCGCGTGAGCTCTGGAAGCCGCAGGTCTACCGTAAGTAAGCCCTCCTACACACTTATACACTTACTTAAACCTGCTCCTCACTCACTCTCTTGCTCTATCTAAATCGCGATTCTCAAATGCTGGTGTCATAAGCATCACCTGGAGTACTAGAGAAGCTGCAACAGCCTCTTCTCCCACCACCTTTTGCCTCTGGACTTCTCAGGGGGCAGCAAGCTCTTGATCAGGAGCTCAACCGACTACCATGGTCTCCACGTCAGGCCAGCAGTTCGCAGGTGGCAGCACCAAGGCACCAGAGGTGGTGTCAGAGGACACGGCCCAGACGGCAGCACCACGCCAGCACCTGTAAGTGGGTCCCAGCGGGAGCACAGGTCGTGCTTGCCGTTTGTGACTGCCAGCACCAAGGTCGTGCTGCACTTTGTGCCCCAGAGTAAACTGCATACGGAGGGCTTCCGGAGCCTGAAGGAGGGTGAGGCAATGGAGTTCACCGTTGAGAAGTCCCCTTAGGGACTGGAATCTCTCAGTGTCACCAGTGTCACACTATGGAACACCTGAATTATGTTACTATCTAACACACCTCTCTCCAGGGACTGGCTACACTCTTCAATCCTGTCTCCATAGGACAAGGAAGATAACTCAGGCTTTCCTCTAGCACAGCTGATCATAATGTGTTTACCAGCAATAGTATATAAAAGTTTCTTTCAACTTCACAAAATATCTATTAATAATGGGTAAAATTTTAGGACTACTGTCAAATTGAGGAAACCCTTTAAATTGTGTGACATTGCGGGTAATTTCAAAGCATTCTGTGCACTAATTGTAAATATTCCTTGAACTGATGACAAATCAATCATGAATCACTGATGTCCTCATGTAGCGGCATATCATTCGTTTTATGTTATCTTTGTTGGAGGAAGTATCGCGTGTCAAGAATTTAAATCTTGGGGCTTCCCTGGTGGCGGAGTGGTTGAGAATCTGCCTGCCAATGCAGGGGACACGGGTTCGAGCCCTGGTCTGGGAAGATCCCACATGCCGCGGAGCAATTGGGCCCGTGAGCCACAACTACTGAGCCTGCGCGTCTGGAGCCTGTGCTCCGCAACAGGAGAGGCCGCGACAGTGAGGCCCGCGCATCGCGATGAAGAGTGGCCCCCGCTTGCCACAACTAGAGAAAGCCCTCGCACAGAAACAAAGACCCAACACAGCCATAAATAAATAAATAAATAAATAAATAAATAAATAAACTCCAATCTCTTAAAAAAAAAAGAATAAAGCTTTCCTTCGTTTTTAAAAAAAAAGAATTTAAATCTTTTATCAATGTGTTCATACGTCACGCCTCATCATTAATCAGATTATCAAACAGTTCATGAACCTATTCATTATGTCCATTTGCAAAGTATTTCTTCCTCTTAGTGAATTTAGAGGAGAGGAACCTTATATGATGAGAAAGCCTGCATAAGGCAATATCTGTGGGCCACCAAAATAACACTTTGAATAATTTTAATTACAAGTTCTGTATTTCTACAGTTTGGTGATTTTATTACCTATTTCAATACTCAATTACACTAGCAGCACTTAAGTTGTTTTAAATGTTTAAAAAATATAAACAAAGAATGCACCAACTTATGAGGTCATAAAATTAATATAACCTCTTGATGAATAACAAAATTTATCATGATATATTTTTAGCGCCATCTAGTGTTTAAAAGACTTCATAGAGTAAATAAATATGCAAACAATTTAGTTTTAAAACTTTTGTCAATATATATTCTTTGATTCTACATCCCAGTCATACCATCTAAGATTTTCCATTAAATATTGACAATAAAATAATTGATTGTAAGGTTATGTGGGCTTCTAGAAATTAAATTATTATGAAATAAAAGGAATTAAGTCATCCCTTCACTATTTTACAGGTGATGTCAGTCAGGACCTCAGCTACCATAAAACAAAGGGACTAGTTCTCATTGAAATGCCCAATCAGATAAATATTTTCAGAGTCTTCGGTCTATGAGGATATGTTTGATTCAAACCAAGTTGAATTTAAACTGTTATGTGATATCTTTTTAAATAAAAATTTATTTTATGACTCACTTTATAGCTCTATTAAAAGTTTTCTGAAGTTTTACTTAGCTGTCCGCCGCTGTCCCAGCTAACTCCGCGCCGCTCGTCGCGATGGAGGCCGCCACCAAGTTTGTGGTAGAGAGTCCAACACGGTCTACAGTCCGAGGCCAGCGAGGTGCAGTAAGCACCGGATGACGTGTATCAGCCGCGAAGCCGCCATCCTCAAGGTGCACCCCAGGTCCACGCTTCACCTTCCGGACCGCCCGGCAGGTGCCTGGGCTCGCGGTCGTGCTCCTGGGCTGGGGCGGGAACAACGGCTCCAGACTGACCGCTGCAGTGCTGGCGCACCGACTGCGCCTGTCCTGGCCCAGGCGCACCTGCCACAAGGAGGCCAACTACAGCGCCTCGCTGACGCAGGCGGCCCCGTTAACCTGGGCCTGGTCAACGAAGGCCAGGAGGTATTCGTGCCCTTCAGCTCGCTGCTGCCCATGGTGGCGCCCGACGACCTCGTATCCGACGGCTGGGCCATAATCGTCTCTGAACCTGGCGGAGGCGATGCAGTGCACACAGGAGCCACAGGAAAAACAGCGGCCGCACCTGGAAGCCCTGCTCCCACGGCCCTCCGTCTAGCTCCCAGAGTTCCTCGCGGCTAACTAACCAGAGCGCGCGGGCCGACTACGTCATCCTGGGCACGCGCGCACAGCAGCTGCAGCGGATCTGTACCGACTTCTGCAGCTTCCAGTCCGGCGCCGGGCTGGCTGAAGTCATCAGGCGGAAGACAGCGAATACCGAGCACTTCTCCGAAGTGATCCCGGGCCTCAGTGACACCGCTGAGAACCTGCTGCGCACCATCCAGCTGGGCCTGCAAGTGTCGCCCTCCACGCTCTTTGCGGTGGCCAGCGTCTTGGAGGGCTGCTCCTTCCTCGGTGGGTCCCCACTGACCACGCTGGTGCCTGGTGCCCTCGAGTTCAAGTGGCAGTGCAGCCTCTTTGTGGGTGGAGACGACTAAAGGTCGGGCCAGACCAGGGTCAAGTCCGTGCTCGTGGATTTGCTTATCTGCTCTGGCCACGAGACCACGTCCATCGTGAGGTACAACCACTTGGGCAACAATGACCGGCAGAACCTGTCGACCCCGCCACAGTTCCGCTCCAAGGAGGTGTCCAAGAGCAGCGTGGTGGACGATACAGGGCGCAGCAACCCAGCGCTCTACTAGCAGGTCGTGGAGCCCGGTCACTGTGTGGTCATCAAGTATGTGCCGTACATGGGCGACAGCAAGCGTGCCCTGCATGAGCACATCAGAGCCGATGCCGGGCGGTACCAACACGCTGGTGCCGCTCAACACGTGCGAGGACTCGCTCCTGGCCGCGCCCATCATGCTGGACCTGGCGCTGCTGACAGAACTGTGCCAGTGCGTGAGCTTCTGCACCGACGTCAACCCAGAGCCGCAGAGCTTCCACCCCGTGCTGTCGCTGCTCAACTTGGCTTCCTCTTCCAGGTGCCGCTTGTGCCGCCAGGCAGCCAGGTGGTCATCGTGTCCTTCTGACCCTGCAGCTGCATGGAAAATATCCTCATGGCCTGCATGGGACTCCGGCCGCAGAACCACAAGCTTCTGGAGCGCAAGATGGAGTGCCCTGGCCTCAAGCGAGTTGGGCTTGTGGCTGCCAGCTGTGCCTTGCAAGAAAGGACCAGTGCCCACTGCCCCCAGTGGCTATACTGGTGACGCCAACGGGCACTTGTAGGCTGAGTCACCCCAGATGCCCACCACCTAAGGCCATGGCCATACAGCTCCCCTGTAACTCCTGTCCCCATTGCTCCTCAGAACCCAACCCTTCCAGGCCCCCCAAAGATAATAAAGCTAGTACCCCTATCAAAAAAAAAAAAAGTTTTATGCAGCAAATCAGTAGATTTACGATCACCATCACCAAAACCAAACTAAGTTCTTTAATCAAAACAACACAGCTTTCTTGGTTTTACTATTTTTATCCTATAACAAACAATACTGGGTTAACAAAACAGAAGTTTATTTAAACTATGTTCTTGTTATGTGTGAAACATAAAACGAAAAAAAACAAAAAAATTCTGCCGTCACCATGAGAAAAAAGGGATAGGATTCGTTCTTTCTCCTCCTTTTACTATTAATTCACTGACCATCTAAAACAGCTGAATTTACACGCTATTAAATTCCTATTGCTCTTAGAATCAGAGGATTAGACTGAGAAAGTCAAAACAAGTTACAAGTTTTTAAAAGTGATACAAACTACAAATACCACAAGATCCAGAAAATATCATCATAATTTTACCCTAGGCTAATTTTTTAAAAAATTCAGAGTATTATAGGACTAAATCTTTATGGTCCCCCAGGAAGTTATGGAAATAGAGGTTATTTCAAGAAGTTACCAATCAACAGTATGACATACTGAAAGCCAGTCAATCGGAAGGGAGGAGAGAGAACAGGAGGTGAAAGGCAAGTGAGTAGTACCTGGCTGGAAATTCCCTTGGTGGAAATTTAAAACTGAATTTTGGAGAGCAGCAGTAACAGTAGGTGCGTATGGGTGTATGTGAGAATCTGTGTGTATTAAGTGACAAGCAACACAGATAAGCCTCTTTGACTAGTAGCCCAATAGAGTACATTTTGCTGTGAATTCAAAAGCATAAAAGCATTCAAAAGCATATATCTTGGGCTTCCCTGGTGGCGCAGTGGTTGAGAGTCTGCCTGCCAATGCAGGGGACACGGGTTCGAGCCCTGGTCTGGGAAGATCCCACATGCCGCGGAGCAACTAGGCCCGTGAGCCACAATTACTGAGCCTGCGCGTCTGGAGCCTGTGCTCCGCAACAAGAGAGGCCGCGATAGTGAGAAGCCCGCGCACCGCGATGAAGAGTGGCCCCCGCTTGCCACAACTAGAGGAAGCCCTCGCACAGAAACGAAGACCCAACACAGCCATAAATTAATTAATTAATTAATTAATTAATTAAAAAAAAAAGCATATATCTTTTCTCTCATGTGGGAGGCTCTCAAGTAACTTGCTATACCTTCTGTGTACTCAAAAAATATAATCTGAATGATTTCTCCCTTTAAAATTTCCTAGTGCAAATGAGAACATTTTTTTGTAGGTTGAGAGGAAGAAATTTTTACCTCATTAGTTTCTGCCTAATCCAGGTGCTATTAAATTCCATCTGCTGATTAGAGTTGCAATGTGAAAAGAGCTCCCCCAAAATATTTCTTGAATTATTCATCCTTAACCCTAATATGTATTCTGGTTTAAGTGAATGGTTGAATCTGGTCTGGCAATTCTAACAATCAATTAGAGCACTAGTCGTCACACTGACTGTAGAGACAAAAACAAGAAAAAGGAATCATAAATTTGACTTGCTGTTGTGTTTTGCCCATAGTTTATGATTTTATTCCTTTAAATATCCCATTTAAAATTGCTTCAAATGAGATGCAATGCATTATATAACCAAAAGTTTTATCGTTAAAACATTTTAAAACTACATGTTACTTTTAAAATTTTTTCCAAAAATAAATTTATTGGAAAGTCACATTTTAATTGTATCTTTTATTTATAAAAATTATTTTTATTTAACCCATCTGTTCTATCTTCTTTTCCACGTAGAATTGCAAGTAGTCTCATGCAGAAGAAAACAAGTTACTTTAAAGAATCATCTAAAAAGTCCCAGTCACAACTACCTTCATTAATTCTTCCCAATATTTCACAACTGTCTTTGTATAGAAATTCTTCCTGATAAATACATATTCTATTCTTGGGTATTTATGATATATACTCAAGGTCATACAGGTGCTAATTATCACTACTATGGCAATCACATTATAATATATAAATGTATCAAATTAACATGTTGTATGCTTTAAATTTACACAGTGTTATATGTCAAATATATTTCAATTTGAAAAAAATACCCAAGATCATTTTCTGAGGTCCTATATTTAAAGAAGTTCAATATTTGTTCATCATTCCCTTTCATACACATGAAAATAAGCTTTAAGATGCCTCATGAAGCTTTCCTCTGTAAGGTAAATAATTGTTTCTTTTTTCTAGGTCTTCATTTTAAGCTAAGACAAAGTATTTTATTTACTTAAATATTCATTCATTTGTTCATTTAATATTGGACTCCTTTCTTGATTCCAAAAAAGGTTGAGGCATTTTACAGATTTAAAAAACAATTTTCAGGATAAAGCACAAAGGCAAGTAAATATTTAAGTATTAAATAAATGAGCATCATTATAAAATGATGCCTTCAGATATAAGACAGTGAATCTTATTGTACAATTCACCATAAGCTGGTTTCATTTTTTAAAGTTCTAAGATTCCTACAATGGTGAAAATCATTAACTGATGTACCAGAGCTTAAAGATAACCGTACCACACAGATTCTCAAAGTTCTGTTGCCCCCACTACCTCAGGGACTCTTGGGGAATGGGCTGTCATTGGGTAGTGCCTCAACACAACATATCCAGTACTGCCTGGATAGCAGAGGGATGGGGTCAACAGCGTCCTTTTGCTTAAGAGATCAACAAGCATCATGGGGAAAGAAAAATAATAATCACTCGAGAAACAGAGAGACAAGGCACACATGCTGGGATCAAGCACGGTGAGTCACGTCAGAGAGGCAGGAAGCATGTTCTCTCCACTTTGGTGAGGCAACACATGATATGATAGGAGAGGGCATTTTATGGACCAGGTGAGCAATAGGAGCACAGTAGCCTGGAAAGTGAATCAAACCAGCTCATTCCAGGCGGTGACTGTGGCAGGGCGGATGGAAACCGCAATGCTATAGGATGACCTGGAAGAGAGGGTTTTTTGTAGGCTTCACCTTCAAACTCTATCCCAAATCTGATTGTTCTCAGTATCTCTGCCTCCATCGGTCTGATCTAAGCACTGTTTTCTCTTTCTGGATCTCTGCAATAACCTCCTTCCTAGCTTCCTTGCTCCCACTCTTAACCCCTCCTAGCTTGTTTTCACACAGCAGCCAGACAGATCCATTTAAAATATATTTAGGATCATGTCATTCTTCTACCTGAAATTGCTGATAGCTTCCTATTGCATTTAAAATAAAGTCAACCTTCCTTGCCATGACTAAGTGGCCCTCCACGAGCTAGTCCCTGGATATATCAGCAACCTCATCTACCACTTTCTCTCCAGTCAAACTGGCCACCTTGTTCTTTCTCAAATATATCAAGAGCACACCTAACTTAGGCTTTTACAACTGCCTCTCCCTTTGCTTCAAACATTCTTCCCACAGGTAATTGCATGCTGGCACTCCACTTCAATCAAGTCATCAGACATTTGGAGTATGTGCTTGGCTGAGGAACCAATAGGATGAAGCTCTTGTCTATGGAGTCATGACTGAACACTTCCAAGTTAGAATCCTGCTCAGGTGGATCAATACAGCAGCTCAGTTGGTCAAAGATAGTCTTTCCCCCACCATCCCCACCAGCAGGCCGCTATTAAAGATCATTTCATTAAAGATGTCTTCCCTTTAAAGTCTAAAATGACTGCCACCTGTCACTCTCTAGTACCATATATGCCTTGCCTTTTCTCTTCATAGCACTTACAGTTATTTATACAGCCAGCTCTCCTTATCTATAGGCTCTGCATCCAAGGATTCAACCAATGTGGATCAAAAATATTTGGAAAAGATTATAGAACATTCCAAAAGGCAAAACTTGAATTTGTAGCATGGTGACAACTGTTTTCTGATTTCTTCCCAACAGTATCACTTGTACTTAGAACAGTAATTGGTACTTATGGTGCTCAATATTTACTTATTGCTTAAAGGAAGGACTAAATGAGAAACTTTTGATATGCCAGAGTAATTTAAGGAAGATTGGAGTTTCCAGTTTATAAGTGGAGACTGAACCATGGGAAAATCTATTTGATATAGTCTGATGAAATACTTTGAGTTCCTAGCCCTGCAAACTGACATTTGAATTTGAGTGTTTAAAATCATCTCAAAGCAAAACTCTACACTTGATCTTCCATCAGAACTGGTGTTTCCTGTCTCATTAAATAGTACCACTCCTCTCTCCAGGTGTGCAAGACCTCTGTGGTCCTCTTTCCTTCTGTTAGAACGCTCTTCCTCTTCGTCCTATCTCACACCCACTCCTTAGCTCAGTTAATTTCTACTCATTCTTCAGATCTGTGATAGGTTATCTTTCACAAAAAATGGTCATAACAATACTTCCTGTCCCCTGTGAGCTTTCCCAGAACCTTGCCTTTCTCCGTAAAGAGGAAGAGTCGATTTCCCCTTCCCTTGAACCTGGGCTGGCCTTTGTGGCTGCCTTGAGAACAGAATGTAGTAGAAGCAACACCATCATATAGCTTCTGTCTAGCTCTCTCTTTCTCAGCACGCTTGGAACTAGAACCCAGCCATTATGTGCGGGGAAGTCCAGGCTTTATGGAGAGGCCACGTGTGGGTGCTCTGGTCAAAAGTCCCAAAAGAAGTCCCAAGCTACAGCCAGCTGGGTGACTGAGCACTTAGAAGGCTCTGATTCCCAGCCTTAGAATCCACCTCCCACCCTCCCCACCCCCGAACCCCCACCAATACACACACTGGGCCTTTGGATCTTCCGTTTAAGCCTCCAGACACCATGGAGCAGAAACAAAAAAATATATCTGCTATGTCCTGACCAAATTCATCACCCCCAGAACTTATGAGCAAGATAAATGGTTGTTTCATGCCACCAAATTGGGCCAATTTTTTACCTAACAGTGGATAACTGAAAGAGATCTCACTCAAAGTTCCTATCTCAAAGGAAGCCTCCTCTAGCTGGGGCAGAACCTTCTTTCGAACTCTATATACCTTTCTCTCATTGGAAAATTTTATGTTGATTTTTGTGATTATTTTAGATTCTTAAGTATGGTGAGTCTATCTTTTGCTCACTAGTTTCCATCTTTTGACTTGATTCCTTAAATCAAATATAATCAGAAAGCAAGATGTTGAGTTTTTTTATTATTTAAATGTGAGTGACAATCCCAGGTGGCCTATTGCCCAAGATCTATGACTTTCTTTGGGTGAAAGTCTACCAAACATTTACCATTTCTCTATCTTAGTTATCATATTTGCAATATTCTTTTATCTCACTGAGTGACTCTATGTAAAATTTTAATGCTACTAAACATATTAGTATACAATTTTATTAGCTAATATCTGGTTATTAATATTTTAATACCTTCAACTACCCGATAAAGATTAAACTGTTTTATGATCTCTTATTTCTTATGCAAATCCAAAATTTTGTTTTTATAATTGCTCTGATTATGTTAGAAAATACAAGGTCTGATTATACCTGTTCCAGGCATTATGAAAATTCATTTTAGGGTTTCCTAATAACCTCTTTTAAGATATGATAGTAAGAACATGGACCTTGGAGACAGAAATTCCTAGACTTAAATCCTGTTTGAGCCATTCAACAGCTGTGTGATCTTGGGAAAGAAGCTTACTTTTTCTAAGGCATATTATCTTCGTAAGGTGTAAATCTAGAAGTTAATAATGTCCACCCAGTTCATAAGGTAGTTATGAAAAAATACCCAGTAAAAAGTAGTTGCTTAACAAGTGATAAGTAGACACTTTATCTTGAGTCACATATACAGGTATGCTTTTGTTTTTTTTGTTTGTTTGTTTGTTTTTGTTTTTTTTAATTATTATTTATTTATTTATTTATTTGGCGTGTTGGGTCTTCGTTTCTGTGCGAGGGCTTCCTCTAGTTGCGACAAGCGGGGGCCATTCCTCATTGCGGTGCGCGGGCCTCTCACTATCGCGGCCTCTTTTGTTGCGGAGCACAGGCTCCAGACGCGCAGGCTCAGTAGTTGTGGCTCACGGGCCTAGTTGCTCCGCGGCATGTGGGATCTTCCCAAACCAAGGCTCGAACCCGTGTCCCCTGCATTAGCAGGCAGACTCCCAACCACTGCGCCACCAGGGAAGCCCTACAGGTATGCTTTTAAATTTCATTGTGTCACCAAAAAATGTATGAAAGAATTGTACAGATTTACCATCTGCAACTACAAATGATAATAATTAGTATTAAGACAACTAAAGTCAAATTGTTTTTGTGCAAAAATCCTTCCCAAAAGATAGATTATTTAGCCATACATTTTTAAAGATACATGCTTAAACTTAAATATGCTAATGGGAGCTATCCTTCAAGTTCATCTTCTGATGGATCCTAATGTTAGTGTCATTTCTGCAAACACTTTTCTGCTACATTTGCTTTCTGGAAGAATTCAAGGACTTGGAAGTAGGTCATTTATTGGGGAGTTGTTCCAAGGAAGTAGGAAAAAAAAAAAGAAAAAAAAAAAAGAAAAGAAAAAAATGGCAATAGAGACTTTGTTATCACTGATCCTCTGAGAGGGGTAGAAAATGCCTCCCTGGAATTACTACTCAGAGAACTGGAATCTGGAGCATTCATCTACTGGCTCCCATCATCACCTTTTGGATGAGAGCTGTCCCTGGGGGCACTCTAACTCCCCCTGCACTTCTGAGCTACCCTTACCCAAGGGCCAAGTAGGGTGCCGTGGCATTAGAGAAGACCCTGAAAGTGCAAAGGTATACGGTATACTCTTAAGATGGAACAGCTGCCAGCACAGGTTGAATAAGAGCTCATACAAAACTACCCACCTGGGCAATGGCTGAGATTGGAGGTAGACCAAGGAGACATGGTGGGGGCTAATAAAGGCATCTGCTGTAACACTCCTTGCACCTCTCATATCTGCTCATACCTCACACTGAGCCCCACTCCGTCACAGATTTCTTGAGAGGTAGCTGAGAAATACTAACTAGTAATTAGGCTGTAATTAGTATTCATCATCTCTTTATTCTCTAGTCTGTTCTAGATTTCCCTCACTTCTGCCTCATCTTCAGCTGGCCTAGGGTGCTTATCTGGTGGGATGACCCAGACCTTCACCACTGAGGAGTCTATGCCCTTGGTTCTTTGTTCTTTGCCAAGCCTTGGTTTTTGCAATTGTCCATCAAGTTATTATCATGCCTGGCAGTACCAAGAAACACTCCAGTGAATCCGAGTTCTAGACATAATTCTCCCTGTTTCCATATGTAACAACAATTCCATTGCCTCTTGAAAGAGGACAGATCAATTATCCCTGCCAGTTGTAGTACTCCTTTCTATGCCTCCTGGTCCCTTGGCATGAGAACCCCTAAGTGACCAGGTGGCAGTTTATAGTTTCAGGTTCAGTGGGTCACTTACTGTATCTTTTGTAGGAAACCCTCCTCACACTCCAGCCCCCAGGAACCAGGATCTCCAGCCTATCAGAGCCCACAGGAATGAGAAACATGAAGTCTGCAAATGAGTCACTGGAAGTGACGGGAGAACATCACTTGGCAAGTCAAGAATCCTGAAAAACAAAAAACAAAAAACATTTCTTAGCTTATCTTGACCTGTAAGAGTCCTAGAATTCTTATTTTGAATTAAAAAGGACTGTATAGTAACAAAAAGATAAATCATTATATAATTCCACTTATATGTGGTACCTCAAATTCTTAGAGACAAAAAGTAGAATGGTGGTTGCCAGGAGCTGGGGGAAGGGGGGGCAATGGGGAGTTACTATTTAATGGGTACAGCATTTCAGTTTTGGAAGATGAAAAGGGTTCTAGAGATGGATGATGGTAATGGTTGCACAAGAATATCAATGTACTTAATACCACTGAACTGTACAATTAAAAATGGTTAAGAGGCAAATTTTATGTTATGTATATTTTACAAAATTTTTAAAAATGGAGGAGGAGAAAGAACTGTATACTAGTCTTCTCCAAGTACCTTTGTGGAGTCAGTTGAGAACTCAGAAGAAAACAGCAGCTACCTTGGGATTAGAAAGCATTAATGTGAATCTCATCTTCACCACTTCTTAATGAATGACCTTTGGAGTGATGTAACTATTTGAGACTTTGCTTCTTTTAATTTGTAACATGGAAATAATAATGATATCTACCTCACAGTGCTCTTGTGAGAAGGTTTTGTAAGTGAGAATTTTTAAAATAAATTCTAAAACTCCCTACATTCACGAAGTATTTTTAATATCATAAATAACGATGATGATGATAAAAAGTTCAGCTCCAGGAAATTCTTGACTTTATTCTAAGCTGTACATTCTCACACTATACATTGATATCTTCTGATCACCTTCCATATGTCAGGTGTAAACTTTCATTACCCCAAAGTGATCACTTTCAGGCTGGGAGTCTACTTTCCTCTATGACCAGCTTAGACTTTATGGTGCAAAATTATGCTTGCTACTTTGCAAATATCCTCTGTTCCCAAGATGTTCATCTGGAAAAAACTCTACTCATTTAAACCTGAGATGCTGAATATGCTGAAGAGAGCACCCAACCAAGACAGATTGGTTTCTAGGGAGGCCCTAACATAGAGACCTCCACTAAGGTCGTACAGGATGTGGTTTAACTTTCCAGATCCATCTCACTTCCCACTTAAACACATCACGACCTTCTATCATCGGCTGTTTTTATCTAAGGGATGCATTTGGCTTGGGAGGATGTCATCTATTATATGATGCTATAGTGGACCTGGGCACTTCACATGTTGAATATCAACCCATTAAGAGGAGGAAACCTTGATGGTAAGACAGACATTGGGCACTAATGACTCTGACCTTGATGAGGATGTTCATAGATTTCCATCCTTCGTACAAACTCATGATTGCTACTTTCTCAATCACCTCCACTATGTTTTACAAAAATAAGCAAGTACTACATTAGAAATAAGCCTATTCCTAAGACACTTTCACCTTTTTCTTTCTTTGTTTTAATTTATAAAATTTGCTTTAACCTAAGAACAGGGTGCCGGGGTTGGGGGGAGGGTTATGTAAAGAAACAGTGAAATGTTTCTTCTCCCATGCCCTAAATAATCTTGGTCATACTTCTGGCCACTACAGCCTATCTATCACTTTGAACCTGCTGGGGGAAGAGGAGATGAGGATGAACAAGACAAGGGGAGAGAGAGAGCAGCATTCTTTTTCTCTTACTCCTTCTGATTGCAAGTACAATATGTAATAACAACAAATTACCAATAATGGAGGAAGAGAGCAATGATAAATGGGAGATGGGGGCAGTGCGGAAAGAGGAAGAAAAGGAAAGACATGCATTGCTCATTCCTTTGTGCCTGTATTAGTTTTCTATTGATGCCATAACAAATTACCATAAATCTAGCTGCTTAAAACAACACAGATTGATTATTTCAGAGTTCTTGGAGTCAGATAGCTTCTCTGGGTCCCACAGTGCTGAAATCAAGGCGTTAGCAGGCTGTATTCCTTTCTGGAAGCTCTGGAGAGAAGTCTGTTTCCAAGCTCACTTGGTTGTTAGTGGAATTCAGCTCCACACAGTTGTAGGACTGGAGTACCTGTCTCCGTGTTAGCTGTTGTCCAGGGGAAGCTTCTGGAGGCTGCCCACATTCCTTGGCTCATAAATGTTGGACTGAATTTTTCTTACACTTCAGATATCTCTGACTTCTTCTGTCACATCCCTCTGACTGATGTAACTGATATTTCTGCCTTCCTCTTCTGCTTCTCAGGGTCCATCCAGGTAACCCAAGACAATCTATTTTAGGGTCAGCTGATTAGGAACCTTAATTACATTTGTAGAGTCTCTCCTAGATTGCTCTATAGAGCAATGTCTAGATTAGTCTTTGGTTGAATAACCAGGGAACGGGAGTCTTAAGGGGCAGCTTTAGAAATCTGCCTGCTTGTTAAAAGCCATGCTGAATGCTTGACATATATTATAGTATTTAATTATACGAAAATAATATAACCAGGGAGTAGGTACTGTTATCACTAACAACAATTGCAACAACAAAAATCCCCATTTTCTTTGTTTCCAGATTAGCTAACAATAACTATCAGGCTTCTTTAACGTATCTATAACAGGATTTTATTTTTTTTATTTATGAAAAATAAACTGTTTAAAGGAAGTATCTGTTGCATAAGCAAGGTATGAGTATAACTGAGGTTATTTTGGATCCTTTTAAAGACAATCTCAACTTGTCTTCTCTCTATGCTTATTTCCACAGTGTGGCCAAAAATCCTCATGCTCAATCAGTGCTCATGGCATCTCCATGGCAACACACCAGGGTACCTCCAGCATAAGGCCGTCTTCACTTAACAGCAGCATAAACAATTCACCTGATTATGGGCTATTAAGAGGCTAGACACAAGGATATATGAGTAGAAAAGAAAGGGAGGCTTCTTTTAATGTATTTTGTAATACATTTTGGCAATCCCTAATAAGCCAAGATAAGAAAGAAGATGCTGATAAAATGGTAAATAATTCTTCCAGTTGGACTTTGCAAAAATTTGAAAGCTTCTCAGCTTGCTGACTTTGTAGAAGTGCTTTTGCAAAATCCAGGATGGTTTTTCTCTGTACTAAGTGTAGATTTTGAAATATTTCTCTCTCCTTCTCCCTCATTATCCACCAGAAATTCCTTTTCTCCCCACATAAAACACAAAAGTGTTTCTCACACAAATGTTAGAAAGTTTATGATAACACTTGTATTATGTATATGTTATTTTAAGCCAAGAGAGAGAGAGAAAAAAATAGTATATAATTGGGAATTTTATGTCAAGAACAGAGCCCAGAAAGGGAACAGCTTTTTAAAATCATCATTCATAATATTTCTTTAAGTCCACCTAAATGCATGTGCTGTCCTGAGAGACACCCCACCAACTGCCAGATAAAATAGCATTCATCTCTGCATTGAGACTTTGCAGGCAGACCCCTCATTGAAGGGTGTCTAGGCTGTCAACCTATGTTGAAATTTCTGTCTATATTCTCATTTTTTTAATATCTGTGAGAAAGAAAAGAAAAAAAAAATACTCCTGGGAGAAGAAATGTGTTAAGTCACATTAAAGTTAATGAATTTTATCAAGCATAATATTTTACTATCTGGCTGTTCAGTTCCCCCACCCTCAACTACCTTTAAGCAAAAGGGGGTAAAACCACTTCCCTTTAGGTACACACCTCGATACAGCCCCGAAGCTGACTTTTGGTAAGTTTTTCCCCGAAGGGCATTCTTGCTGTGCATTTCACATTTTGGCTTCAACTTACTCCTTACCCTCCACTCCTCACCCTATATTCATACAGCATGCTTCACCTGTGGACAGCTTTCCTGAGGATAAATTTCAAGGATCTGGTTTACTTCACATTTGACGACCCCAGCATTGATAGTTTTAATTCAAATGATTCTGTCTTCTATAATAATGACACAATTTTACCAGGAACTCATTAGCAAAATTATTATTCAACCAGGTTAACACTTTGATCTGATAGAGCACTAGAGAAAGGGCAGAATATTAAATAAAGATAATACAGCCTTTCAATACCACAAGAAGCTTCTGATAT
The DNA here is from genome assembly GCF_949987535.1 of Balaenoptera acutorostrata. NCBI lineage: Eukaryota > Metazoa > Chordata > Mammalia > Artiodactyla > Balaenopteridae > Balaenoptera > Balaenoptera acutorostrata. The sequence goes on along the minus strand of NC_080077.1, from coordinate 38,001,684 downwards.
GACCTAGTTAAGCACTGTATGTTGATGGCTTTACAAAGCAACTGGAGGAAGCAGTTTTAAAAGGCTGTTAGCATTCATGAGTGGTCCTATCAGCAAGATCTGTGTTTCCTTTTGAAAATGAAATTATATTTTATGTGGAATGTTTAATGGCAGTTATGACTTAGCCTATAAAGCCTACAAGATAAGCAGTAAATCATATGCCTCAATAGGCAAGGGAGAGTCAAAAAGGCTCTGAAGAAATTCTGAAGATGTTGTGACAGACACAACCTTGGCCCAGTAAGAAGAGTACGGGTTTTAGGGTCAGGCAGAGTTTTCTCCCAGTCGTTACGTGGCAACTTACAAACTGATCACCTTGGCCAGGTTGCTTAACATCTCTGGGTCTTGGTTTCTACAAGTACGGAACAGAGATAATTTGAAGGACGTATAGTACGTTGTCCAAATTGGGATATTTTTAAGAGTGAAAGAAGGCGCTATTAATAGTTATCTCAGGACAACAAGAGTAAACCAGGACTATCCAGCAAGCCAGGATGTGTGGTTATCTTATCAGGATAATTAAAAATCAATGCCTCACACCACGGGGTTGTTGAGACAATTAATAAAACCAAAATACATAAAACACTTACAGGTAGTCAGCACTAGGTAAAAATCAGCGTCTTTCTATCCTGTCTCTTTTTTTCCCCTTCCTCTGGGGGATAAGAAAAACACAATTTTTGTGTGTGTGTTAAAATAAAGAATAAGAAGAATGCAATTTGTTCTTACTTGCTCTTACTTGTTACTTTGTGTTATTACTATGTAATGAAGAGATTATCTGACATCTGACACTGTTTATAGCTCAGTCTAACTGCCCACTAAAATATTGTAAATTAGAATATGTTTAAATTATTTTAACAATATATACTCCACAATCCACAAATTGAATTGTGCTCATTAAATGTGTAATTGAATAAATAAATCACTAACTCTTCTCTGCCGTAGGTCACTCTTTTTCTGCTTCTCTACCTTTTATTATGTATTAGTGAAGAGAGGACAGGATTTGGAGTCAAGAAAGCATCGCATGCCTGGCTCTACCAGTTATGTGATCTTGGGAAATTCACTTAAGCTCTTTGAACCTCAATTTCCTTTTTTGTCAAATCAGCAACCATTGATCTCTTTGAGATGATGGCTGGGAAATACCTAGTACTTCATTTGACATATAGCAACTACTGAATTACCTCCATTTTCTTCCTTCTTTCTTCTTCCCTTATGGTGTTCCCATTTGACCCCCGAGGTTCAAAGCATCTTGACTCCCAGAAGGAAGCTTCTTAGAGGTTCCTGGTGCATACAGATGGGTTCCTGATCATCACACACTGTACTTCAGGTAAACTGGTCAATCGCCAACTATCAAAAGTGGTGATTTACAGTCACGTTTCAGAAATTTAATTATAAAAATACGGAAATAGAAATGTTGACACAAATCTTGGAATCCACTGAGAAAATTCAGAATTTTTTATACTTATCAGTAACCAGAAGAGGGCGTACTAAGATTGGAATATAAACTCTTGCCTTCCCAAAGCTAAAACTATCAAATTTTCAATATAAGCAAATGCTGAACCCAAAATACCTAAATTATATAATAAATCCAGAAAAAGTTTTAAAAAATCTGGATCTTAATCCAAATATTTAAATATGGAATAATTTATTTTTTTCAAATGCAATGTAAACTCTAATTTTATTAACATGAAATATTTTCTTTCTATGCATGTTTATAAAAGAGCATGTCCACTCATATACTTGAATATACAAGTATTTAAAAGGTTTACCAATGTATTATTATATGTCATTTTTTGATGTTTAACTATGTTTGAGAATTGTGGAGGGTGGAGTCATTTTCCCCTCTGTTACATCCTCCTGCTAGTTTAACTTCTCCTGGCTGCTAAAGTTTAAGAGCACATACCTAAGACTTCACAAATGCCCAAGTTTCTAAATTCTCATCAGAATTAGTCTTTTACCCATTTGTGGTCAAGCCAGACTGGCTCTTATTTTTCCTAGTAGCTATATCTATCTATCTATCATCTACCTATCTATCCATCTATCTATCTATCCATCTAACTATAATTTCATCAGTCAAACCTTGCAACCTATATATTGGTAGTTTATCAGAGATCAACCAGAAACTATGAAAACAATAATTGTTTCATGACTTATTTCCAGCATAGCTACGTACACAACAGCAGGAATAAAAGATTACATCATGACCTGCTTCAATCAGTTAACTTAGTGGAAGCAACAAAATGAGGAAAAGTTAATCTCCATTCAATCAATATTATAGCTTAATCATATTTTCTACAAGAAAGTAAAAATAGGGACTTGAGGGGATTTGAATATGATTCTGCTACTAAGTATATGTGTGGCTCTTGAAACAGGATTTCTCTTATCTCAATTCTGAAATGAAAAGAATATTACTGTCCTATGGGACTCTTGTGCACATAAAGTGAAATAATATATGTGAAATATGAAATAATATATGAGATAAAATATGTGAAAGTTCTTTACACAGTCCTGTAACACAGCAGCTCAATATAAATGGCTTTCTTATTTTCTAATTTTATAAGAACCCCATCATTAAAGTTTGCATTTTCGTAACAACCACATACAGAAAACTCTATTAATCAGATTTCCATATCAAAGCTGTCTCATAAGTAGAATTGATAGCTGACTATATCATGATAGCACTGAGGCAATGACAAATTCTAATAAAACCTAACACTATTTTGAGCAGTTTATCAGGAATTGTGCATCACAAGCTGGAGTTAATTCAATCAGCAGAATTTTTTGAGATAAAGTTCTCCTACTGCCACCCATGAAGGCATGAAAAGGCTACTTTAATTGACTCAAAACCACACAACTAGCGATCAACAGAGCAGATGTGTTTGACCACAAAAGCCGGAATTCTTTAACCATTGCCCTTTACTGCTCAAGTATATTATGAAACAGAAAGTTTGCTTAAACATTATTGGCAGTAGAGTTCCAGCTCTCAGTACATTTTAACAAATTGGTAAAGGAATTGATTTTATATACATGCCACCTCTGTTAATTTCACTAAGCTAAGCATCACGATTTCCAACCCTATTATTTCAGACAGAGGTTTCTATATTATCATTACAATGTTGTCCTAGAAAACAGAAGATCTAGTAAATAAGTAAACTAATAGTAAAGTTATAAACTTATTGACACTGGCACAATATATTCATGTATAAATAAGTGAGGACATCCCCTTCATTCATTACTGGTTAAAATTCAGTAGAATTATTTGCAAAAATAGCCCATTTTGTTTGAGTAATACTGAAAAGGAAAATATGTTGAACAGTGAATGCTTCCCTGCCATCAACCATTATTAACTCTAGTAATGTGCTCTGCTCTATCAAGAATAAGTTAGTAGCTACCCAAAAGCAACTAACTTATTTCACTTATTCTCTAAAAATAATTTCTCTTTAATGAGCTACTTGTCAAGATAAAATACTCACTTGTTGCAGTGTAATCAAGAGCTTTTATGTGACCGAACCATCATGCCACACCTTATCATATGATCCTGTAGGAGTTTGGGCAAAAACAAATGCTTTGAATTCTTAATATTGGTCTTCATCTATTCCACACTAAGCTCAAATTAGTTGGCAATCAATCCTTCTGACATGTAGATCAAAATTTCTGCTTTTCCACTTTTGGAAAATTTCTACCACATTTATGGGCTTTAGTGTTCTCCTCTGTAAAACAAGGTCCTTCCAGCATGTTGCTTGCTCCTGAGGCCCTGGCTCTTACTCATAACTGAAAGCTGGGCATCCAACTTAAATATTCTGCAGGTAGTTCAAATTTCCACTGTCTTCCAAGATAGAGATCTCAGACCCATCTTCAATAATAACCCCCTCTCACACTTCCCACGTACTTTTTATAATCGAATCCTGTAGAGTCTGTTTTTTGAGCCTATTTTCTTTATGTTCCTTAATTTCAGCCTTCATCATCTCTGAACTGTTCTTTTATATTTTCCTCAGATCTCTCTTCTGGTTCATTAAATTCCTCTTTAGTTATGTCTAACCTGCTATTTAGCTTATTCACAGAGTTATTTTACTAAATATATTTTTATGTCTGTACTTGCCATTTGGTTTTATTTTTCAATCCTCCTGATTTTTTTCCAGAATATCATTCTGCTTTTTTTTTTAAGTCTTTATTGAATTTGTTACAATATTGCTTCTGTTTTTTTATGTTTTGGTTTTTTGGCCACGAGGCATATGGGATCTTAGCTCCCCAACCAGGGATCAAACCTGCACCCCCTACATTGGAAGGTGAAGTCTTAACCACTGGACCACCAGGGAAGCCCCCTTGTCATTCTGTTCTTTTTTTTTTTTCTTATAAATTTATTTATTTTGTCTATTTATTTTTGGTGCATTGGGTCTTCATTGCTGCACACTGGCTTTTCTCTAGTTGCAGCGAGCAGGGGCTACTCTTCGTCGCAGTGCATGGGCTTCTCATTGCAGTGGCTTCTCTTATTGCGGAGCATGGGCTCTAGGTGCACGGGCTTCAGTAGTTGCAGCACACGGGCTCAGTAGTTGTGGCTCACAGGCCCTAGAGTGCAGGCTCAGTAGTTGTGGCACACGGGCTTAGTTGCTCCGTGGCATGTGGAATCTTCCCTGACCAGGGCTCAAACCCGTGTCCCCTGCATTGGCAGGTGGATTCTTAACCACTGCACCACCAGGGAAGCCCTATCATTCTGTTCTTGATTCATAGTTTTTTTCTTCCCTTCCAAGATTTCCTAGAAAATTTTGAACGAGCTAATTTTAAACTTTTTTTTCCAGATTGTTCTGTCTCAAATTGTTAGATGTGAATCTTACATTTATTACATCTGCTGACCTTTTCATAGTAGTTCATTTTCTCATGTGATTGGAAATTTCTGACTGTAAGCTCCTCTTCAACAGTGCTGTTTTCATGAACCAAGAGTCTCAACGGGCCTACTTTGTGGAAACATTTCTACGGAATCACAACTCTCTTTTCTCTGCCAAGGCCCCTGTGGCTTCATCATTTCAGGACTGGTCTTTGGAGATCGTTATGCATATACATTCACATGCAGTTGTAAGAAATAATACTGAGAGATCTCATGCACCATTTACTCAGTTTCTCTCAAAGGTAACAACTTGCAGAATGATAATAGAGTATCACAACCAAAATATTGACATTGATAAAATTCACCAAGTTTATTGAGATTTCCCCTAGTTGTACTCAGCTGTGTGTTTGGTATATTATTTACATATACATGCATATATAAAATATGTACTTAGTTTTATGGTTTCATCATTTATATTTATATTGGTTTTGAGTTACATTTTATATGTTTGAGGTATAGGTAGAGGTTCATTTCTGTGCTTATTGATGTTCAAATGCTCCAGCACCATTTGTTGAAAAGGCTATCCTTTCTCCCGTGAATTGTTTTTCACCTTTGTCAAAAATCAATTGAGCATATTTGAGTGAGTCGGTTTCTGGTTTCTCTATTTTGTCATATAGATCTGTGTCTGTCCCTCTACCATACTGTCTTGATTACTATGGTGAGACTTATCATTAGGTTGAGTCATTCCTCTCATGTCATTCTTCTTTGTAATTGCTTTAGCTATTCTAAGTCCTATATCTTCCCACATAATTTTAAAAATAAATTTGTCTATGTCTAATAAATAATACTATTAGGATTTTGATTGAAATTGTATTGAATCAATACATCAATCTGAGGAGAATTTATATCTTTACCATGTTGAGCTTTTCAATCCATGAACTAGGATATATCCACTTATTTAGGTCTTCTTTGATTTCTTTCATCAGCATTTAAAGATTTTCAACATACAGAGACTGTACATGTTTTAAGTATATACCTAAGTATTTAATCTTCTTTTGAATGTTTATAAATGTTATTATGTCTTTAATTTATGCTTCTACATCTTCATTGTTAGGATATAGAAATACCATTAATTTTTCTGTGTTATTCCTATATTGTACAACCTTATTGAACTCGCTTATTAGCTACAGTAGGGGTTTTGGTGTGTGGGGTTTCCTTGGCATTTTCTACATAGACAATAATTTTATCTTCAAATAGGGACAGTTTTATTTCTTCATTCCTAACCCGTATGCATTTTATTTCTTTTTCTTGCATTATTGCTCTCACTACTATATTGTACTTTCAGTACTATCTTGAATTCAGAGTGGTGAGAGCAGACATCCCTGCCTTATTTCATATCTTGTTCAGTTTTTCAAACCATGTATAAAATTAGGTGTGGATTGTTTTTGTATTTGTTCTTTAACAAGTTAGGTAATTTCCATCTATTCCTAATGAGCTAAGTTTTTGTTTGTTTGTTTGCTTTTGTTTATCATGAATGGGTGTTAGACTTTGTCAAATGCTTTTTCTGTGTCAACTGATGTGATCATATGAGTTTTCTTCTCTAACATGTTAATATGGTAGGTTACATGGATTGATTTTCAAATGTTAAACTAGCCTTGCACACCTGGAACAAATCCCACTCGGTCACGGTTTATTATTTTTTATACATTGTTAGATTTCATTTTCTAATATTTTACTGAAGATTTTTGCATCTAGGTTCAAACGAGAAATTGTAGCTTTTTTTTTTCTGTACTATATTTGACTGGTTTTGGTATCAGAGTAATATTAGCCTCATAAAATGAATTGGAAAGTTTTGGTCCCAGTCCCCAGCAATAGGGCTAGATCTGGTTTACATACTACTAGGTGTTTTTGTGCATTTGCCCCCAATCACTGATAGTTCAAGCTCACTTATGTTTCAAGAAATATTGTCATTTTATTCAGATTTCTCTGTATTTTGAACCAGACAAATTTCTTTCTGCATTATGCAGTCCACTAAAATGACTGTCTAAGTCTGAGACCTGATCCTCACTTGCCTCCCGTCTGGGTTTTGCCTCCATGCTATCCACTTTCTATTTTATATGATTATTTAACCAACACTTATTTATAACACTTATTATGTGCCAGGCACTATTCTAATCAGAGGTTAACTCACTTAAACCTCACAATAACTTTGTGAAGTATGTATTTTTACTATCCCCATTTTACAGCTGGGAAAACTGAGGCACAGAGTTGCAGTAACTTGCCCTAAAGTCATAGGGCAAGCTCTAGACTCCATCCTTTTAACCACTATTCTCTCATACACACTACCTCTTGAGTTAATTTTCCAAAACATAGATCTAATTACAGAAAATTAAATTGAATTCCTTGGCTTACCATACAAATTCCTTCACATCTGTCTTCAACACACTTTACCTGCTTCTTCAACCACCTCTCTCCCACCTCCACTTTGGCTGAACTGTCACTGCAGGTTCTGGTCACTCTGAACTTCTATTTCATGAATAACCACTGCCTAAAAGGACCCTCTTAATTTTCTTTGCCTGGTACATTTATACCCATTCTTCAAGTCTGAAATCAAAATTCCATTCTCTAGGAAGTCTTCATGGAGTATCCTTGGATGAAGTTAATCACCATGTTCTTAAGCACTTCATTCATTTATTGTTATCACACAGTTGCATTATGATCTGTTTATTTACGTGCTGGGACTGTTGCTGCTTGAGAGTAAAGTCAATATATTATTCCTTTGTAGTGTCTCTGTCATAATCCCATACAATACTAATAATTGGCAACTTTGAGCAGAGTACTTACGATGTGCAGAAATCTTCAGGGTTCTTATATGGGCTCTTTTGAATATTACTAACTCTTCAGAGAAATGGGACTTTTTCTTCCCAGAGAAATGGGAACATATTGTATATGTATAACTGATTCACTTTGTTATAAAGCAGAAGCTAACACACCATTGTAAGGCAATTATACTTCAATAAAGATGTTAAAAAAAAAAAAAAACTCTTCAGAAGTTAAATATTATCCCCATTTTCTACATGAGAAAACTGAGGGTCAGAAAAAGACACACAACAATTAAGCTGGAGAGACAAAATAAATATACAGATGGGGAAAAAGTTATTAATGTCCATGCAAAAGAGTTCAGTGATAAGGAACTTTTTGGAATTCTCTAAGCATCCCTGCTTAGCAAAAAGTAATGAAAAAGCTATTTATAATCTGGAAATATTATTGAAACTGTCTTCTACAATATGCTTTTGAAATTTAATAATTCAGTTCAACAATAATACTAATAGAACACCAAGTAGGTATAAGGAATTAGAGCAGAAGGAAACTCCAAATAAAAATTATGATGCAGGGTTACCCTGGTGGCGCAGTGGTTGAGAGTCTGCCTGCCAATGCAGGGAACACGGGTTCGAGCCCTGGTCTGGGAAGATCCCACGTGCCGAGGAGCATCTAGGCCCGTGCGCCACAACTACTGAGCCTGTGCGTCTGGAGCCTATGCTCCGCAACAAGAGAGGCCGCGATAATGAGAGGCCTGCACACCGCGATGAAGAGTGGTCCCCACTTGCCGCAACTAGAGAAAGCCCTCACACAGAAACAAAGACCCAACACAGCCATAAATAAATAAATAAATAAATAAATAAATAAATAAAAATTAAAAAAAAAATTACGATGCAAACCACAAAGTTCCTGTTTTCTGAATCTTGGGATGAGCATACAAGAATATTTACTGGGGAATAATGGCATATCTCTGACATTAGAAGGACTGAGGACCTGAAGCTAGCTGTTTTACCAGAATCAGTAGCTGTTATGAGAGTGGCTTGAGGGCAGAGGCCTTATCTTAACCCCTCTGCGCATGCAATATACATTGACATTAATAAAGGTGAGGAAAAAAGAAATCGCTGGAAGAGTTTGCCCAGTGTTCTTTTTTCTTCCCAGAATAACATCAAAAGCTCCTCTTGAAAGTCTGCAATTTATTCATTCATTCATGCTTTCCTTTGATAAATATTATATAGTCCCTACTTCATGCCAGGCACTGTTCTATATGCCAGAGACACAGGGAAAATGAGGCAAACAGCATCCTTGCTTATGCAACAGGCCCATGTCCTCTTCCTTAGAGGTAAAATCTCCTGTAGTGGAAATTCATCACAATCGCATTAGAACTTTAATTTCTCCTACTTGTGCTTTTGCTTAATGAAAATCCTTAATGATCAAAGAATTCAACTAAGTTCCAAAAAGATCAAATAACATTTAAGTTGAGAATCAAGATAGTCAGTAGAGCAAGGACTTTTTTAAAACTATGGCTTTTAAAACTGTGAACTCTGATATAATGTTAAGTTGTCATGCTCACACTTTCTGAAGTGACAAAAACAGCAAATTTGGGGAAACAGCTACAGAAAGAGAAAATCTGATTAGGAGAGAGAGAAGTCTGCCTTCTTTACAAAGAAAGAGAATTTGAGAATGAGTGCCATTTGAATACCCAATAACGATCATAGACAAATACATATAATATAAAAGGTGTGGTTTTGTCTCTGAATTACAATAATAATGTTTCCTTCCAAATAAAATGTACTTAGAGCAATTGATTTACCTAGCTAATTCTTCATTCCCAGGTGGTAACAAACGGCCCCCATCCCTCCCAGGATAGAATATGTTATACGTAGAACACAAATGGTTGAAAGTTACCGGAGAATAGATGTGCTGCCAGGGTACCATTTATAGAACTGACTCACCATGTGTCCTTAGACATGCTGGGGAGTTTCCCTATTTATAACATGAGGTTCATAGAAATTGCCGGTAAGAATGTGTGAACCCTCAAGTAAAATTTAGTGCACGGCGCCCAGAGCTCAGAGTTACCATATTATTACCCAAATTGGAATTGGCTTTGTGACAGATTTCGAATACCAGAATCCTGCACGACAACTGCAACGTCTGTACATTCCTAGCAAACCTGACAGCACATTCAAAATCTTGGTGCATCTGGTTTTCCCTCAGGCAGCAGCTGCAGCTGCTCAAGTCGCGGTGGAATCTGAAGTGACAGCCCCCTCCTGGCTGGCAGTGTTGCTGTCATTCAGGAGAGAGATCACAGAGCCTAGATCCTTTCTGCCTTTGATGCACAGTTCACAGACGTCAGCAGGAGACCTGATGGCATGTCAGGCAAGAGATTAGAAACCTGCAAAGCTGGAATGCCTTCTCCTGCACATGGACATTCAACCATCCCTGTTGAGACTGGGCAGACCTAGAAATGATGGGAAATGTATCTGAAACCTCCGCCTTCTTAGTTTTTCAACAACAAGAGGCAAGCAAACCCAAAAATATGAACTTTGGTGCTGACATCTATGGTTAAGAAAAAAGTGAGACCGTATTTTAAATGGCTCCAGGGGTGGGGCAGGAGAAGTTTAAGAAAACATGAGCAGACTACATTTTTTTTTTCCTCCTTTTTCTGCAACGTTTTTTCTACAACAGGATTTCCTGGTCACATCATGAGGAACTATGTAAATATGCCTCCTTTGACTTAGTGGTAAGAATCATTTCCTGTCAGGTTCTTTCAAGGAAGAAAAAAGACCAGACCCCCCAAACAGCCAAAAATAGAAAGGTACAAATTATCATATAAGATTGAATCAGGAAAATTTGTTGAGAGAGACAAACATTATTCTATAATTTGTTCTTAACTTGGTTGCTTTTGCTTTGTTGCATTTTGTTTTGTATTGTTCTTTTGGTCAAACACACTACTTACATTATAATACACTGGTATTTCCATCTTATAAGCATTGCTCAAAATAAATTTCACTTCTTAAAAGGTTTAGGCTTTATATCATGCCCAGGGTGATTCATTGTTAAAAACACTTTCTCTCTTCCCATTCTTATTCCCACCTTTTGTCTGGTTCATTGTGAAAGTAGGAAATCTTCAGCTGACACGGATGTGGGCATTTAGTTTAAGACAGAAAAATATTCCAAAATGTTTTTCCACACAAAAACAGAAGAAAAAAAAAAAAACTCATGGAACCAGATGGATCATTTTTCTTCTTATCTAGATGATTCTCTCTCTCCTCTCTCTCTCTATCTTGAACTTACAACATTTAATACTTCCATGTTAGTGCCATTCAAATCCTTTAAGCAGTAGCCTGAAGGTCTCAGCCATTTCTGCCACTTGAGGTGTTCTTGGTATTTCCCTCGCTCAAAAATTCCTTACAATTTTTCAGTTGTTCACTGCTTTGTTAGGCAAATGTCTTCTCTCCCTCCCTCTCTCTCTCTCTCTCTCTCTCTCTCTCTCTGCATCTCTCTCAATATATCTAGGGAGTCCTACTGTTAAATGAAACACTCTGGGAAAACTAGTGGTTACCAGTGGTTACCAGTGGGGAGAGCAGTGGAGGGAGGGGCAAGATCAGGGCAGGAGATTAAGAGATACAAACTACAATGTAGAAAATAAATAAGGTACAAGGATATATTGTACAACATAGGGAATACAACCAATATTTTATAATAACTTTAAATGGAGTATAATTCATAAAAATATTGAATCACTATGTTGTATACCTGAAATTAATATAATGTTGTAAATCGACTATACCTTAATAAAAAAGAAATATACTTTTCTCAACAGTTTTTATGTGGAAGGTACTAGTAAGGTGTAGCTTCATCCACATGTAAGCTGCCCTTATTACTCCAAAGTCTGCTGCTATCAATAGGAATCCATACTCACCCTCTCCTGTGACAAAACAGCTTCTTTAAGATTAGAGAGACACAAAATCTACACTAGGAATAAGGCATAAGGTTTGACCCAGAATATAATTTTCTGACTTGGGAACAGTCAGAAAACCACCTTTGAAAACTTTTCCTTCTATTCTTTTCTGGCCAAGGGTGAACTTTTAAAGCATTACATAGTCCCATAGGGCGATTAGATTCAATTCAGCAAAATGTGATTGTGCGTTGAAAAAGAAAACCAGACAGGTGAAACCTGGTTATAATTGGAAGGGAAATAGGTTGCAAAGCCTTGCACGCAGCCTTAGGAATGTGGAAAGAAGTAGTAGTAGGGCCACAGTGGCTGGAACTGATAATCCCAGACAAATAATCATCTTTTTACCTCAGTTACTTCATTATCAATGCATGAAATGAAAGTAAGAGCAGAGTCGCCTTTACATGACACACGTCAGAGCTTAAATGAGATAGTGTGCTCAAGAAGTGCACTCTGGAAACAAAACCATGTTCTACAAATTTTAGTTGTTCTTACTAACTGTAAACATATGCCTCTGCCTTTTAAACACTGGCTTACAGAATCATTTTCCCTCTGCTGTCACCCCATTAATCAGTGTGCACGCCCTTTCTGCAATGAGAAGTCCTGATTCCAGAATTTTCTATGTGGTCCTTCATGCCCTAGGGTCAAGGCAATTTCTTGCCCTCATATTCAAGCACTATAAGAAAGGCTTTCAGTGATGTAGTTATAGGTATAAGTCTATTCATTTTCTATTCTAATCTCAAAGTTTTTTCTACCTGTAGTTCTCTATGTCATTCCTTTACCCTAAGATGTTCCTACTGGCTTTTAGAACTGTTCCTCTTCTGGATTGTTCACCCTTATTGACTATTTCTTATGCATTCCTTTGGGCATAGCTTTTCCTTCCTTTCACTAAGCTGAGTGCCCTTCAAGCAAGGATTGCTGGTTATTTTCTTCCTTCCTTGAGAAAGCCCATCTGTTTCAGGCCTGTAGCCATCACTTTTTTGTGTGAATGATTTACCCGCTGACCCATGACCCCATCAAGTCCCACATTTCTTCCTGTTTTCTGATGGTAACACCCTCTGCCTACCCTCTCAATTGAAAAGAATAAACACTCAAGTCTCCATTTCCTCCCAAGTTTTGTCCAGTCTCACAAACAGGACCCTTCTCAATTGCACTAACTCTGTAGAATCATCTCTCCATTCTCTTCTGTCTCCTAGAAGCTTTTTTTTTCCCCTATCACACTTAACCAGTTGCCAGATTCTGCTGTTATTTCCTCTGTGTTATCTTGGAGATCTGCTCCTTCCTCTCAATGCAGCAGACAGATACCTGAATCAGATTTTCTTGTCTTTGACTACATTGGCTCTCATTTTCCTACGTGCCACAAGTTCTCATTTTCAAAATCTTGAATTTTTTTTGGTTATCAGTTAGTATCACCTTTTCACCCATTTATTTGTTCACATTTTCCTCCAGCCTTTCTTTTCATTCTGCACTCAGTTCTATTTCATTTGTACTTGGTTTGGAGACCTTCCTCCAAAACATTCTGCAAATGTTATCTGTCTTCTTCACACTCCTTTCCTTTACAACCCAGTTGAAAGAATTTTCAGTACTTCATAACTCACTTGATTTGTAGTCTGCAGATAGCATCAGTGTCCGCACTTCCAGGGCTACAATTAGCCTAGATCAGCATTGTCCAATAAAACTTTCTATGATGATGGAAATGTTCTATACCTGCATTCTTCAATATAGTAGCCATTAAACACATGTGAGACTATTGGACACCAGAAATATGGCTAGTGCATCTGAGGACCTGAATTTTAAATTTTACTTGTTTTTAATTTAAATAGCATGTGTAGCTAGTGGCTACTCTACTGGACAACACAGCCTAATTCTAGGCCCTCAGCTATCAAATGATACTATGAGAGTTCAACCCATTAAACACAATAAGCTTTTTCAAGGACCTGGGAAAATACATGAGACTTGAAAATATTATTACAAAATAACAATAAACCTCAAATTCAAAATTAATAAATGTTTAAATATTGCAAAACATATTGTGTCGGTTTTAAAAAATTATTTAAGGACTCAAGAAAATTGCATTGCGTTTCCACAATAATTTATTTTTTCCTCTTCACAAGAATTCCAAGTATACATAATAATCACCAAGAAATCAAACCATAGCCAGTTACAAATTAAATGAGTTTCTCATGGCCAAATTCTGTGAAAAACAAAACTATAAAAAACCTGTAAAATTTTTATAGCAAAAATTAATATTAATATGTACTTTTTAAATATGTTTGATATGATATGAGATGGGGCCTCTACAAGTGTGTCTAGTCCACGTTGAAAAGTAACCTACTGACCTGCCTAACTACAAGTAGTTTCCGAACCAGGCACGCAGTCTCTCTACCCCTTTATCCATCCTCAACATTTATAGGACAAAGCAGAGCATAAATGGATTCTCTTGCCACATGCCTACCTTCCTCCCCATTCCACTTCATCCTGCACCAAGAAAGACCTCATGCTCTTATGGACAGCTCAGTCCAGCCTCCTTGTTTCCAGAAATTGTCCTAGGAATGTCCACACCTGTGGCTCATTCTTCCCCTTACAATACAAACACCATTAGGAGGCCCTGAGAATGAGGAATTTGGAGATTGTGATTTAGGGTGGCCATAAACCTTGGTCCCGTGGAGTCTTTGTTTGGTGCGCAGAGGTATGGCTAAAGGGTCTTTATTTTCAAGTGGAGACCTTTAAAGCATGGGGCCTGGTTAGTACAGCTCTTACTTTTCCATACTCCCATCATAGACTTTAATACTACCTGAAATATTATTTTATTTGGTTTTTTATATACTTTAAAAAAAATACTGCTACCACGGGACTAACAGCAGATTTTGCCTGTTACAATACCTAGAATAATAGGAATCCCGATAATAAAATAGCTTCTGGCTTATAGCAGATACTAAATAAATATTTGTTGAAAAATAAATAATTTTTTTTCACAACGATTTCCTGTAAAAGGACGGCATTTATATTGGAAAGAACACGATCTTTGAAATTGGATAAACTTAAATTGAATTCCCTCTCATCCAGTTATTAACCATGACCTTGGTTGGTGGGGATAAAACTAAAATCTAGTTCAATGATACTTCTTTCATTTCCTTCAAATTTCTTTCTTTTTAAATTTTCCTGCCTTAGAATGTTCTCTGTGTCAAACTGTGGTTTGCCACCTGTTAGTGGGTTGCCAAACCAATTTAACATTGCAGTTCCCAAAGTGTGATCTGTAGAACCCTGGCAGAAGAGAGGTCCCAAGATATTTTCAGGAATTCACAAAGCCAAAACTACTTTTCTGATGAAATGCATGGTGATATTAACAAATGCAATTTTTTGATATTATATAATGAAATGTCTAAACCATCTGGAAAATCTTCGTAACTTGGTAAACCAATATTTTCCAAATGACCAGTGCATGACATTCCAAAATCATGCATTGGTAAAAGATCCATTTAAATTACAAGACAAGCCAATGGATTTAAATGAAAATGTACTAAAAGTTCATTGACACAGTTTCAGATTTCATGATGCAAATAACGTTTTAGAAACTACCACTCACTGAATTTTGTGTAACAAAGCATATCCATGATTACCTTCAAAAGGCCATTAAAATGCTCCTCCCTTTTCTAACTATGTATCTGTATAAGGCCAGACTTTCTTCATATATAGTCAACCTTGAACAATAAAAGTTTGAACTTTGAGGATCCACTTATACACAGATATTTTTCGATAATAAAGACTACAATACTACATGGTCCATGGATGGTTGAATCCATGGATGTGGAGGAACTGCGCATAAGGAGTGTAAGTTAAATTCAGATTAACGTCTGCGTTGTTCAAGAGTCACCTATACTTCGATTTAAACAATACATCTCAACCAGCTGAACACAGAAGCAGATATGAAAATCTAGCTGTCTTATACATTAACGGGATTTTCAAAAATGTAACACAATGTGTCTTTTCACTAATTTTTGCATAAGTTTCTTTAAGAATATTTTTCATTAAAAATGTTATGTTAGGGCTTCCCTGGTGGCGCAGTGGTTGAGAATCCGCCTGCCAATGCAGGGGACACGGGTTCGAGCCCTGGTCTGGGAAGATCCCACATGCCGCAGAGCAACTGGGCCCATGAGCCACAACTACTGAGCCTGCGCGTCTGGAGCCCGTGCTCCGCAACAAGAGAGGCCGCGACAGAGGCCCGCGCACCGCGATGAAGAGTGGCCCCCGCTCGCCGCAACTAGAGGAAGCCCTCGCACGGAAACGAAGACCCAACACAGCCAAAAATACATAAAATAAATACATAAATTAAAAAAAAAAAAAATTAAAAAAAAATGTTATGTTAACCTATAGTGGGTTTATTATTGTCATTTTTAGATCAATTAAATATTTTTTAGTTATCTATTTTAATTTACAATGTGGTAAATCAAAAGATATAGCCATATAAACAAAAGCTTTTTAGGATCTTGTTAATTTTTAAGAGTGTAAAGTGTTCCTAAGACCAAATGTTTGAGAACCACTGATTTAATGGATTGTGACCAGACTTTTTTTTAATGAAATAGAATATAAAAGAATACTATATTTTTATATTACTAAAATTATATTTTAAATTAAAGTTTTACATCACATAGATAAATATAGTTTCTTGAAACCTCCATTTCAGTTATGCAGGTATATGTACGTGCATACTGGGTCACAGGATAAAATTTATTTTTTTACTGTTGTTATCAAAATGTTTGGGGGAAAAAATGTACTAGGTTATCTGCTTCTTAAGAGCAGGGACTGTGCTGTTTTATCTTTCTAGGCCAAGATACTTAGCACAATGTTTGACACATATACTGACTCAATAAATATAGAAGGGATACTCTCTTTCTCTCAATTTCCACATCTTATGTATCAGCAAATCCTGTTGGCTCTGCCTTGAAACCCTACCCAGTATCTGACCACTTACCAGTAAATCCATGCCACTCTCATTTCTACCATGTATTATTGTAATGGCCTACTGTTCAGCTTTTTTTTTTTTTTTCACACACACACACCGTATTTTCTTTTCTTTTATTTTTATTTTTTATTTTTTTGTATTTTATTTTTACAAGAGATAAATAAACTGACACCAAGTATTGTAAATGGATGACCACAACAAAAGCAACAATGATTGCAATTACCAAACACGAAACTCACTCATACTATGTCATAATATTGACATTCAGTCCAGTAATCCTCCACTGTAACAGCTCCTTTACTTTGCAGTGAAAATTGATTTGTATATTTTTTGCCTCTGAGTCCCTGTGGGATTTTTTTTTTTTTTCAAACAGAAAGTCACAAAAATTATAATCATCCTCATCAGTTCACTCAGACCCATGTAATTAATTTTTTTTTCATCTTGATCTTTTGTTAGCACTTTTATGAATTCATCAGTTTTCCATTAGAGTTCTGAAAATGCTTATTCATTCAGTTCAGCAGTATAGTCAGTTACCAGAAACCTGTACTTGTCAGTCTTTTCTATGAATTCCTTGAAGATGAAACCCTTTTATAGGAACATTTTTGCAAAAGCATCAGAGTACGCCCAGAACTGTCTGTAAATGACAACAGACTTAAAAATGACCACGGTTAAAGATTTGATGAAAATTCATAATAATGCAATTGACAAGGAAATTTAGTTATTTCTGAGATATACATTTTAAAGTAATAACTAGAATTATGACTTATAACATTATACCAGAACATGTAAGATTTTTAGAAATTTCATGTAATGCCTGAAACATTTATATTAACATATTTCCATACAAATAACCCAAAGAAAGTTTAGTATTAGTTGTTTTTTCTGTTTGTTTGTTTTTTTATACTGCAGGTTCTTATTAGTCATCAATTTTATACACATCAGTGTATACATGTCAATCCCAATCGTCCAATTCAGCACACCATCATCTCCACCCCACTGCGGTTTTCCCCCCTTGGTGTCCATACGTTTGTTCTCTACATCAGTGTCTCAACTTCTGCCCTGCAAACCTGTTCATCTGTACCATTTTTCTAGGTTCCACCTCCTGTTCATCTTGATTCAACTTTGTTGCCAATAGTCTATTTTTCATACAGACGTTACAATGATCCTGTTACCTATCTCCGATGTCAACTCCTATTATTCTCCTCTCCCTTTGCTCTTTCCCCTCCAGCTACCCTGGCCTCCTCCTTATTCTTAGAACATGCCAGCCTTTCAGTAGGACCTAGATTCCATCAACATAAATTCTCCATTTGCATCAAAGACAATCAATTAGCACCCCCTCCTTTTGCCACTTGCTTCCCTACATCACATTTTCCATATCTTTGGATGAGTTCTTCCACTATTCCCTTTAATTGCCTACATTGCCAATTGCACTCATCTTCTTAGTGCTGTGTAAATGATAATGCCCATGCATGTCACTGAATCACCTTAACTAAATGCTAATGAGTGCTTGGCAGAAAGCAGTGGAGAAATTAGCAGCCCTTGCATCTGGCTATTGCCCATAAATCAGATGTCAACATAAACCAAAGGGAAGCTTAAGTGAGGTAATGTGAAATTCAATAATAATTCAAATACCATTTTCTGGAACAAAAAACAAAATTCTTCAGATGGACCAGTTCTAAACTAGACAATAGGAAAGTTAGAAAACAGAAATATAAATAGACATGTTAAGGAAATAATTTCAGTAAATTAATCCATGTCTTAATTAAGAGAGAGCTATGAGTTCATCAATGAAGTGGTGCCAGAGAAAGACATGTGACAAGGGTCACAGAGATGCTGACTCTATACCGTTTCCTTAACCTCGACCAAATTCTTAAAGTTCTTATTTTAAAAATGACGTAAGAGTTTAGATGTTAAATTGTTTGACCAACTAGGCTTTTAGACATTTTTTATTTCATTATGCTTCTATGTTTTCTGAACATACACAGGACTGTCTGTCAAATGTAGGTAGTAATTATTTTTTCTAGAAGTAATATATGACCATACACTTCATTTCTGTAGTAATTGTAATCCTTTCTTGGAAAAGTCACAGAGAACAGTAGACTTAGCAGTTATTCCCAGATAGCAGCAAATAAAATGTTTTTCTATACGTGACTAACTCTTGGTCCTACTCCAGCTCCAAAATGATTGTAAACCACATCCGATTTCTGCAACATTTCTTTCACAAAGTAATTGTACTTTGTGAATATTCTTACAGGCTTTGAGGGACAGAAAACAAAGCTGGAAGAAACTTTTATTTTATTTATGATAAAGGAAAAGACCCAAAACAGAAAGTGAGGGGCAAAAGGAAAAAAAATCAATATTCCGACAAATATAAATTAATGTAAAAAAGTGTATTAATTAAGATGGCTACAGATAAAAAGAAAGCAAGTTCACAATAGAAAGAAAACCAATTGGCAGCTTTTTCAGATCAGTCCACACAGGAGTCTAATACTCACTGATGTCACCTTAAGCCTGAGACCTAGTCCTACATACTTTGCAAGTTCATTGTTTCAACTCACTCTGGATGTCCCTAAGCTGCTTTTTTCCCCACCTCCAGTGCGTGGGATGACCCATGTTCTTAATCAACACAGAATACAGGATTGTGGCCAGGATAAATCTACTCTGGTAGAACAGACATATTGAGCCCAGGGTTAAAGGTCGTCCAGCATTGTGGCATTATTGCCTTAACTAATTTTTTAGTGAAAGAACTTAAAATGATAGTACATAAAAGATGATTGGGAAATACACACTAGAAAAAATAATCAAGGCTATACCAATATTAATGAGCAATGAACAGGTAGTTCATTATTTCTCTATTCATTCTATTACTTATCCAACAACCATCTATCATACGCCTACAACCACTTGTTAAGAGAACCATAGATGGGACAATGTTCTTTCCCTTAAGGATTTTACAGTCTACTACCTGGTTGTACCTGCAAACCTCAAGTTACCATAGCTAATAAATTTAATAAGTTTCTAATAAGCATAAATCATTTTGAATAAGTTTACTGTTTAATACTTCTTAAGTCTTTCAAATAAAGGAGTGAATATCTAAGAATAATATGTCTTAGCACAATTTCCCAGACATTTAAGGCAGCAAATTGGTGAACAAAATTCATAAATAAGGGGAAAAAAACCCAAGATTATAGCACAATAATTTTACAGTTTGGGGTTTGTGATATCATAGCCATTCTATGAATTTGGGTTGCTCATTTTTAGACTAAAAGAATTAGAAACAACAAGAATAGACCATTCCACAGAGCCATCTGCAAGTACCAGCTCATCTAAAAGCACCATCTCATTTAATCTCACAGGAGCTCTATGATGGATGCCCTGCAATTATGCTCAATTTGCAGCAGAGGGAAGTGAGCAGTTAGTTGAGTGCCCTTGAGCATTGCAACAGGGGATCAAAGGCCCTAACATCCTCTAACATGGCAAAATGTACTGCCCCGAGGCTTCTTTGAGCCCTGTCCTAATCCTGTTTTCCTAATGGCTGTTTTGTTTACTGAATTTGTCAGTACTTTGTTTTCCTGGCTAATATGATTTGCACCACAAGAAGTACACAGCCTGTAAACCTGTTTTCTGTTAGAACAGTAATGCCAGTGGACCCACAGCATCAGAGAGCGGCTTATGTTATCTCCCCAAGTCACGAAATACTCCCAGGTCTCAGCATCCTTGTCTGTAAAACTCAGGAGTTAGATTAGATTATTTTTGAGCTCAAGGGTTCTGTTGTTGATTTTCCATTCTGGGAAAAATTATAGACGTCACAGATGTTTCCAGAGTATAATTGATTAAATCTCACTAGATCATTTTTGTTCAAGAATAAGGTCCAGAAAGATGCTAGTAAACACAAAAATAAGAAAAATTTCTCTTTATTTCTCATCATCTAAAAATACTGTCTACTTTTAGACAGCTAGAAAAAGAAAGAATATAAGGTTGAACAGCAAAAATTTAAATTTTGTGGTAAAATACACATAACATAAAATTTAAGTTCAGACCATTTTTAAGTGTACAGGTCTGTGGCATTCAGTACATTCGCACTGTTGTGCAATCACCATCACCACCTATCTTCTTCCCCAGCTGAAGCTCTTTAAACGTTAATTCCTCATTCCTCTTTTCCCCAGCCCCTGGCAACCATCATGCTACTTTCTGTTTCTATGAATGACTACTCTAGGAAGCTCATATCAGTGAAATGATATGTTATTTGTCTTTTAATTATTGACTACATCACTTATAACATTTTCAAGGTTCATCCATGTTGTAGGATGAGTCAGAATCTCTTTCCATTTTAAGACTGAATAATATTCTACTGTATGTATATGCCACATTTTTTTTTATCCATTCATTTATTGATGAACACTTGGGTTGCTTCCAATTTTTGGCTATTGTGAATAATACTGCTATGAGTATGAGTGGACTCATAATTACCAAAACTTGGAAGCAATCAAGATGTCTTTTGGTAGGTGAGTGGATAAATAAACTGTGGTATATCCAGACAATGGAATATTATTCAGCCCTAAAAAGAAATAAATCCAAAGAAGCTAATCTGAAAAGGCTACATAGTTGGAGTCATATGACACTATATGACACTCTGGAAAAGGCAAACCTATGGAGTGAAAAGAACAGTGGTTGCTAGGGACTGGGGGGAAGGAAGAATGAAAAGGTGGAACACAGAATTTTCAGGAGAGTGAAAATACTCTACATGATATTATAAAGATGGATACATGTTATTATACTTTTGTCCAAACGCATACAACATACAACACCAAGAGTGAACCCTAATGTAAACTACGGACTTTGGGTAATTATGATGTACCAATGTAGGTTCATCAGTTGTAAAAAATGTACCTCTCTGGTGGGAAATGTTAATAATGGGGGAGGCTATGCATATGTGGGAGTATATGTAGGTATACGGGAAATCTCTGTACTTTCCACACAATTTTGCTGTGAACCTAAAACTCCTCTACAAAATAAAGTCTATTATTTAAAAAAAAAAATAAAGGCCTGCTTTAAGTTTCTGTTTAAGCTGACAAAAAAGTTCTGGAATTAGATAGTGATGATGGTTATGTGACATTATGAGTGTACATAATGCCACTGCATTATACACTTAAAAATGGTTAAAATGCTAAAATTTATGTTATGTATATTTAGCATTGTTTTTTAAGTTCTGCTATTGTCTCAGATATAATAATATTTTGCTAAATGGAAACTTTCTACAGATGTTGTACAGAATAAAAAAATTATTGCATGTAATTGAGGACCTGTGGGAAATATAAAGGGTATGATAGTGGACTTAGGTGACTTGGTAATTGCTGCTTATATGACTGACTTTATGCTCCGGGGCAGGTAAACTGATGTTTCTTTGTTTCATTCAGAGAAACAAAAAGGCTGCCAGGAAATTCTGGTAAGTTTACTAGAAGATTTTAATTTAAATGATATGTTTAAAAGCAATTAAGAAGGAAGATGATTATCTAATTCCTCAGGATAAATACCCAGGCTAGATAGATGAAACAATTTTTGACATGAAAATAAAGATATAGAAATTTGTGCTTAGTTAAGATTTTTTTTCTCCAAGAATCCAGAGGAGTAGAAGAGAGGACTCAATCCAGGCCTGGGGACCAACCAGAAAGGACCCCAAAGGCTTTCTCTTAACTGTCAGTGGATCCTCCCTCCCTTGAGGCTTCTCTCAAAGGTGAGTCATGGGTCCGGGCTTCAGCTCCCCCTTCCTTAGTAGTCCTCGAACAAACATTCTACATCCAAAATTTCACAAGGAGCTAGAGGATTATTTTGGTGTTTTAAAATGGTAACAGCCTGCCTGAGAGAAATGAGGCTGTGAGCTTCTCATTCTACCCATAGTGGGCCTTCAGTATTTGCTAGTTCAGGGGCCAGGCAGTGGAGGAGGGGAAATATTACAAAGGGTCAAAAAAGAAGATGTGGAGCATGATGGTTATATTCACTAATCTGATGAAGTGATGATTTCAATGATATATACATAGGTCAGTTGTCATCAAATTGTTCTACTTAAGCATGTGAGGTTTAACGTATGCCAATAATTCTTCAATAAACCTCTAAAACTAAACTTAAATAAAATAAATACATTTCAATAAAATATTTTTTTAAAGAAGTTGCTCCTTCAGATTACTTTCCACTGAAGTAAAGGTTAGTTCTGGGCTTGACTAGATTAGGTTAAAAGACCCACTTTACGTGCTGAAGAGAAGAAAATGGATAGAACAGTGTCTTCGAGGAGCTTTCAGCATAAAAAGAACTTGATGTACTCAATCATTGCAAAGCATCTCAATATGTATTAAACTTGTGGTGTTTTCATTCACTCGGTAATCACGGATTAAGCACCTTCCGTGAACCATGACCTGTTCTAGGATTTGGAAAGGTATAAATAAGTAACATGGTTTGTGCCACTGAGGAACCCTGGAAGTGAAGTACAACCAGACAAGAGAAAGTGAGCACATCTGTGTATAACATTCAGCATTATTGAGCCCTTTCCATAGTTCAGTCTCTCCCCCAGTCACTTGGCTTCTGTTAACTCATTGAATCCTCATCAAACTTCTTTGAAATAGGAATTAACATCCTCATTTTAAAGTGGAGGACTCTTAAGGCAAAAGGTGAAGTAATCCACCCATCTAATTACATAATTTTCTGTAGAAGTATTTCTGTGTAATAAATTAAATCCTTTTTTTGTTGTTGCTTAAAATAAATAGCATCCACATGATGGAAAAACAGTAGGATGTATAGGAAAAGGTCCCTGTGGACATACTGCAAATATGATTTCCTCTGGGCAGTCAGTGTAAAAGAGAAAAAGAAATTATCAATTTTTACCCTGTATTTGTTAGATATAGTTTGAATATTTTTATTACAACTGCCACGCATTGTTTTGTATCAAAAATGTTTTGCTTAAAAAACAAAAAACAACAAAAAACCAAGGAGTTCTCCAAGGTCACGCAGCAAGAATAATTCAAACTCTGAGTTCTTTTACTGTAAATGTTATGCCTTTAGGCATCATATTGCTTTGTGTCCCAGTTCCAGTATAAAATATGTAGAAGACAAGTCTTTGCTCCCTCTACCCCCTTTTAAGTAATTCATCAGAAAAAGTTCTTGAGCCCCTGTTTGACCATAATGAAATCCTGTTTACTGAAGGAAATGTAAGAAGTGCCCAGTGATATTAAAACATGCTCAAATGCTCCTCCTGAGCCTTCTGAGACAGGTGCTAGCAGTCCCTCAGGAGTCCTGGGCTGCATAGGAAGATGTTGCCTCGTGACAAGACACAGCAGGGAAATTATGCTCTGAGAGTGGACAAGCAGAAGGTCTGCATCGTCTTTGGTTGTTTTTTTGCTTTTGGATTTATTTTCTTGACAGTTGGAAGCAGTTTATCTATATAATTCTCTGAGATTTATTTACCACCATTTCAGTAATAAAAGAGACTTAGAAGAAAAGGAAACAGATATGGCAAGTCTTTACATTTGCAGAATTATTTTTCCCTGCACAAAAACAGAAGGCTATTTCTGCAGTCTCCTCCATCTAAGCTGGGTTAGGATTATCTTCCCTTATAAAACAAAATACCGGAAAAAATTAAACAATTGGCATATAATTAAAGAGAATAATAAATACATAAATATTAAATTTGGGAAGTCCTGTCATTGGTTCCAACCATAAAGTCATTCTCTTTCTATTTATTTTCATTGCACACACATAAGAAAGGCTTTTTAACAGAAACAGTCAAACTAGAGGTTTCAGGAAATTAAGATACTTTAAAATAGCAGTAATAATAGTTTTTAAATGGTAAACTTTGTAATGCATTAATAAGCTTAGAATTAGAATGGTGTAGTCTAACTTCCCTTGAGTGTCCTTGCTCTGCTTAAGTAAAAGCCAGCATCACCGGATCCGTTTTCCTTTTCCCTTGAGCTTGCCTTCCCTAATTAAGGGAGATAGTAATGGCACTTAGGTTTCATCTAATCTGACTTTAGGTAATTATGGTTCATTGTAGCAATTACAAGTTACATTTATAAGGAACAATAAAGGGGAAGAAACCTTTCAAATTCAGTTTATTAGGCTTTGGAAACCTGCGACAGAATGAGCAGTCAAGATATATTTACTGGACAATCAAATATTCAGTGAGAATGTTGAATTAAGTCTAAGTAATTCATGCCAAAGGCTCTCTTTATACTGTAACTCTAAACCCATTTTCTCCACAATCCTCCCCTAATTTAGCCCAGAATAGTACTGCCATTCTAATGCTTCCTCAACATTGTATATAGTCCACAATGTTAATTTGAATTGTCTATAAATTATGACTCTTTTAAATATTTCATGAGATTTTTTTTCCTGTGCCGATAGTCCTTCATTTATATGTAAATTCTAGGAGGGCAGAAATCATCTTCTCTATTTCTTTTGTTTCTTTTTGCAGCTCCTATGAAAAGTCTTCTCTTGTCCACGTATCTCACTTAAATTCCTTCACTAGGAAGGCCCCTCAGTCATCTCAAGATCCAACTGGAATCCTAATTCATTTCAGAAGTTTTTCCTGACTGTTCTAAAACTAGACCCTTCCTCCTACTGAACCCCTGCAACATTTCCCGCATCTACCACTTTTTTGACTCCTAAAGCATATTGTGTCATATTATTAAGAATTGTTAGTCCCTTAAAAAGAAAAAAGAAAATATTGGCCCATCTGCCTGTCATGTATTATCAAATTTTGCCCATGCATTCAAAGAGTATTTATTAGCTATGCTTAAAAAAAAATGACTACACAGAACAATAGCTCTTGTAAGTTCATTTGTCTAAACATTGTCACTTTTGAAACAATTAATTTATGCACATCTTCAAATCCCCTATCTATAGATGGAAGATTGATTGCATACAGATGATTTTTTGCTAAGTTGTCTCTAAGTCCTGATATTTTAAATAAAATTTTGAGTCATGTTTGTAAACTCTAAGTGAAGCATACATTAATAGAAATTCCTTTGAACGTTTCTCCTATTATTTTTCAAATGCTATTTATAATTGATATGGTAAACTTTAAAATTTGTTTCACTAAATTTATTCTTCAATATATTTAAGTCATTGTGCTATCATGAGAAAGTATAATTTAGTAAGTTCTGCCTGTGTTATATGTTCTTTTGCCAAGATATTCTGTTTGTCTGTTTTTAAAGTTATGTAACCTTTAAGGAACAGTGTATTAGGCCCCATCTGTTTGGGAACAAAATCTGGTTATGATCTTGGAACTTGAAAATAAGATAAATTATTATCTTCTGTACCCTCATATGCCAAGAACTCACCAAAATCTTCTCTTGGTATAAAGTCTGTCACCACTTTTCAAAGATGTTAAATTAATATTTAAAATATAGTCTCATTATGGCGAGCTGGTTATAGAGCTAAACTGTACATTCCCAAATAACAAAACAAAATAGTAGACTTGTAATTATGCTGATCTTTAAATCTTTGCAACATGTCTCCCTTTTGGGAGAAATCACTTAAAAACCAAATTAATCTCTTTGATAAATCTACATAGTACTTTCCTGGATAAGGCTCAATATTGATTGGAATGAAACCAAAGTCTATTCTGTAGGAGGGAGTGTCATCACAAGGTCCTGATCTCCTTTAGAAATACAATGCTGAGTTCCAGACAGTCCCCATGTTGGCCAAGTTCATGGCCCTATTAAGGGAATCTACCTGGCTAGCAGCCCTTACTGTTAAAGAAGCCCCTGGCCAATCATGTTTTTGCTATGTTTGGTCACCCTCCAGACACCACTTCCAATGTTCTATGTTTACTCTCAATTACATATGTTTTTTACATGTTTAGGGACCTGCAGACACAATCCCAGAGACTCAACACATGAAACATAGCCTTCATATATATTGGATTTTCAACTCATCTAGGCTCTAAAACAAGTTAATAGTGTGAAGGATTTTACAAATGGATCAGGTAGAACTGTTTTCTTTCCAGTTCTAAGTACAGTCTTCTATTCTCTTCCTGTCTGACAGGGAAAATTTATAGCAATAAACAAAGTTAGCTTGTTCTTTTCACTTAGGTCTTTTTTATTCTATGAAACTAGTGCTTTAAACACTAAGTATTTGGGTATGAAAATAACTTGATCATTCTGGTTCAAGATGGCCATTTGGAAAGAACCTGAACTTGCCTTCTTCCACAGAAACCCTGAATCAACAGCTATCTATGGAACAATTTCCTCTAGAAAAAAACCTTAAAACTGGCAGAGCGACCCCTTCACATTGGGCAAACAAAAGGGAAATCACAACAAAGCAGTTGCTGCCGGTACCACCTCTACATTGCCTGGCTCTGGTGGCCAGCGGGGCTTACGCTCATGGGTCCTACAGGGCTGTATCCGGTGAAGAAAGTGTTCTTAAACAGCTACCTCCCCTAGTGCACTAGAGGCAACCGATCCAGGAGCTCAGTCTTTCTGTGGAAGAAGCCTATTAGCTTATTATCATAACTGCAGCCTGAGGGGCAGGATTCTAATTAAACACATATCTAAAGACTGACTGTAAACCTTCTCTGAGACCTGGGAGGATGGGCACTACCTTTACACTCTCCCTCTGTCATACTCCAGAGCACTAGCGTCTCTCATTCACCTCACTTCATCTCATCATGTAGGCATTTTATCATCTCACATCATCACAAGAAGAAAGGTGAGTATTGTACAATAAGATATTTTGAGAGAGAGAAAGAGAAAACCACATCCACATAACTTTTATTACAATATACTGTTATAATTGTTCTATTTTATTTTTGCTTATTGTCATTAATTCTTACTGTGCCTAATTTATAAATTAAACTTTATCATTGGGATGTATTAAGGGAAAAACACAGTATATACAAGGTTCAGTACTCTGCAATTCCAGGCATCCACTGGGGGTCTTAGAATGTATCCCCTGTGCATAAGGGAGGACTCTTGTACTCTACCAAGCAAAGGTATCATTCAGAATTGAAGGAGAGATTAAAAGTTTTCCAGACAAGTGAAAGCTAAAGGAGTTGAGCACCACTAAACCAACCTGACAAGAAATGTTAAAGGGATTTTTTTTTCAGCTGAAAAGAAAGGATGTTAATTAGTAACAAGAAAGCATATGAAAGTCTGTCTCACTGGTAAAGGTAAATATATAGTAAACTTAGTAGATTAATCACTTAAAGCTAGTGTGAAGGTTAAAAGACAAAAGTAGTAAAAATAGCTGAAACTACAATAATTAGCTAAGAGATACACAAGATAAAAAGATGTAAAATGGGACAGCATTTTAAAGCATGGTAGAGAGAGTAAAAATGTAGAGTTTTTAGAATGTGTTCAAACTTAAGTTGTTATCAACTTAAAATAGACTGTTACAAATATAAGTTGTTATATGTAACCCTCATAGTAACCACAAAGAGAAAACCCAGATACACAAAAGATAGTGAAAAAGAAATCCAAGCATACCACTAAAGAAAATCATCAAACCACAAAGGAAGAGAGCAAGAGAAGAAGAAAGGAACAGAGAAACTACAAAACAGCCAGAAATCAATTAACAAAATGGCAATGTGTACACACCTTGCTATTTCTTTAAATGTAAATTACTTCAAATGTAAATGGACTAAATTCTCCAATCAAAATCCATAGAGTGGCTGAATGGAAAAACAAGCAAGACCTATCTATATGCTGCTTACAAGAGACTCACTTTAGATGTAAGGACACAGGCAGACTGGAAGTGAAGGGGTGGAAAAAAATATTCCATGCAAATGAAAAGCCAAAGAAAGCTGGAGTAGCTATACTTACATCAGACAGAATACACTTTAAAACAAAGACTGTAATAACGACAAAGAAGGGCATTACATAATGATAAAGGGGTGAGTCCAACAAGAGGATATAACTTGTAAATATTTATGCACCCAACATAGGAACACCTATAAAGCAAATATTAGTAGACTTCAAGGAAGAAATAGGCAGCCATACAATAATAGTAGGGGACTTTAATACCCGACTCATGTCAATGGATAGATCATCCAGACAGAAAATCAATAAGAAAATATCAGCCTTAAATGACATGTTAGACCAGATGGAAAAATAGCTTGATTTGTAATATTAAAGGGGCAGAAGCCAAATTAAGTGTGAGGGGTTACCAAACAGAGCTCCTAAAGAGCAACATGGACATCTTATCCCATTAAATTCCAACAGTGCAGTGATTGTGGTGATGGTTTGGAACTGCAGTTGTGACATGACTCCAATAGGACTCAACTGATAAGCAAATTATGTTAAAGGACACAAAGGAATGACTTTAGTAAATGGTGCATTCTTTAAACCTTTTCATTGCTTGTGAAATTTGTCCAGAAGCAGCGAAATTATAACCAAAAATACATGGCAATTTTGTTCACCCTTCTGTTAATTATCTTTCAACCTAAAATCCTTCAATTTCAGATTACAAGCAATTATTTCAAGAGAACTGAAGCTATTTCTCCAATCATTATCATTTTACTTAGAGCAGAGCTAGTAGTGTTGAGATTCATTCCTTATGGGCCTGACTCTAGTCCTACATGAAGAGTCATTACATTGAAGGGTGTGGTTAGTCACCCATCCCTTTTCCCATCCTCATTCCTCCCCATGAATCAAGGTCCCCAGGAGGAGTCATTAGTCATCCTATCCTCTCACATGCACCTTGCTGGACATTGGTGCACACTCTACTCTGGAAGACACTCCAGCTTCTGTAAAACCCCATCTTATCTAATTTAGGACACATCTATAAAATGCACCTACATATGCATTTAAATCCACTGGCTTATATAATTCCATTTAAAAGCAACAGAATTGAGACCTTTTAAACAAAGTGTGCCTGCAGTAAATGCTGTAGCAGTAAAATAAGTGGGTCACACACATGACTGCCAGCATTCTACAATGTAGAGCAGTGAAGGAGGGCATTCCTGGCAGTGCTGAGGTATAGCAAAGCTCACAACGGGGTTCCTTTTGGAAATGTGTGGGCTGCTTCTTGCTCTGCACTCTAAATACCCTGTAGAAGGTCAGGATTTAAGTTACCAGCCTTTCAGGGTAATTTGAAACATGCTTCTTATAGTTCTCCCCTCCCCCAATATGATGAAATTTAGCCCATAGAGCATATTTCCACGAGAAAGAGACATCTGCAGTTCTGCCGTTACACAGGCGTCACCTCAGCATTCCTTTCTACCTACCAAAAACTTTTTGAAAAAGGGATTCATTTAACTCCTTTTTAATGTGACCCAATATGTTTTCACAAACGGGAGGTTTTCTCAAATGTGGCATATTCATAACAGTCTGCGTGGGTTTGTGTGGCATGGGTAAGTCGAACAGGGAACCTCACCATTTTGACAGTCTGATTTAACTGGACCGTTTTAAAGCACCGTGAGCAATAAAAGCAAATACAGACAAGCCAACCAAGGAATTTTTAAGCGGGTCCAATTGAACCGCATGTTTATTCACACAGACACCCTCAATCACCTGAAAAACTCTGAATTTAATTATATGCCATGCTTTTAGGGATTTCATTAGAGATTTTAAAGACAAAAATTACTCTGTGCCTTACTAAAAGAAATATTTGTGGTTAGCATAGATGCATGGTTTAGCTCCACCACTCCCACTCTTAATCACTACATCATCTATCCAAAAATCCCTGAGAGCATGTCTGGGCCACAACAAGATACAGTTGTTTGATTAATTCCATAGGAAGCCCGGTTCACTGAAGTTAATTTGAGCCAGTCTACACTATTGATTTTCTATTTAAGCATCAAAAGGCAAGTGAGCCAATTGTGTTTCATGTAGAATAATTAGCTGATAATCTGTGCATTTACACAGAAGGTTGACTTGGAGGGACTAGCTTTGATCAGACTTATTCAACCAAAATGGATTCAACTTCCATCCTAGTCTTATAATTTGGTGACTTTGGTAGTTGATACTGCAGTCCTGTGTTGCCAGGACTTAGTCTTCTGAAGATGTATCCCAGAATACGTGAGGATCCCAAAGGGATAACTGAGAAAACGTGCTCACTCCAGAAACCAGTTAGCAATTTCCCAACTGCTCCAGAGATAAGAGAAATTCTCTAACACTTTGCAGCCAGCTCTTAAGCCTTCATGGTTCATGTAAAGGGAGGAATTGGTTACTAAGTAATCAAAGGGTCTCTTTACTGTCAATAGAACTGGATAGAAGTTCTAGTAGCTAGAAGGACATTTATAACCAAGATGCCTTATGATGAGGAAACAGAGATCTATTGTTCTCCCAACTCCACAAAAACACCAAAAAAAGAAACTTTCTTCAGAAAAATTAAGTACAGGTAAAAAGAGGGAAGAATCTATTTGATAAAAAGAAAGAAAAGAAAAATCCACTCCAGGAATCTTTAATACATGAAGAGAGTCTCTTTCTGATATTTTAGATACTAGCCTCAATGAGGCTAGAAGCCTGGGCACGAGGAGATCTTAAAACATTGTTCACTTCTAAGAATCTATAATTCTATATTTAGACATGGTAGTATAATTGACCTGATGGTAGCAGGAACTATTTTTTGCATCAAGTTAGCAAATATTTTTAAGAGCTTACTATGTTTTCAGCTTTGCTTATCATAGACCTTGTAATATTTTTTTTTCCGTGGTCTGTGTAAAATTTCTCTTTGTGATTCTATTCCCTGAGAGTCACGCTACCTACATTCTGCTTTAATTCTATCACTTTGTATATACAAGAGTGATTATGTCACTTACCTGCCTTGAAACTCTATTTCTCATATTGTTTTCAGCTCAGGATCTAAAGCCAAAAAGACCAAAGTTTGAATCCTGTACCAAATATTTAATACTTATGTGACCTAAGGCAAATTATTTAATGTCTACAAGCTTTGACTTCCCCACCTGGAAATGATGACGGTAACAGTATTTTTCTAGTATGGTTATTATGAAGATAAAATGAGAAAATGAATGTAAAGCACTTATAATGCAGGAATTACAGTAAATGCAAAAGAAATCTTACTCTTCTTATGTAAGTGGAAACATATATGTTCTCATAAGTGCTTGTTTCTGCCTTTATTAAGGTTATATTATCATGGGAGAGACAGGCAATAGATAACTTAATTCCAGGTAGTGATAAGCGCTGGGTAGAAAATCAAATAGGATAAAGATATCGAAGTTGTGTGGGAGGATGTTTCAGATAGTAGGAAAGTCTGCTCTGCAAGGGTGACATCTGCCGAGAGATCTAAATGGCATGCAGGAGTCAACCATGCTGTTATCTGGGGGCACAGCAAGAAAGGCAGCAGGAAGCGAAGAAAATAGGCCCTGAGGAGGAAATGACTTTGGGAAAAAGAGACAAGGTGTCCACAGTGGAGGAGGGGGAGAGAAAGGTCATCTTAGAGGAGGCAGGTTGACCTCGTTGGCCATGGTGAGGACTTTTTGTTTACTTGGCTTCAAAAAGCCAATGAACGAACATTCTTGAGCAAGAGCAAGACTTGATCTGATTTGTTTTTAAAAATCACTCTAGTGGCTTCCTTAAACTAGTCAATTACAAAGGATAACTGAATGTTTTTCTGTTTTCTTTAGATCTTTCCTGTGCCTTTATGAGCCTTTTCCTGAGCACCTATTTTCTTTCTCAAAAGACTCCTGTTTCTGTCTCAAAATAACTTCAAGAGAAAATAAACTCGTATTTCAGATGGGGAAATAGTCTTGGCTTCGGTATGTCTTGGGAAGAAATGGCATTTTTTGCCATCGAATATGCTACATTAACATTTTTAAATGAAACCGATCAATTTAGTCATCCTAATAAAGTTTTTTATGTGTTTTCTCCACGTTATTATTAATATTTACAAGTTTGCTCAAATACTCATATGAATGTATTAATTAGGATGTTATTGGAAGCTAATTACTATAATCCTACATGTGAAAAATATGTTCTCTAATCAAAATGCTGCAAACTTATAACTCTTATAACTGTTTTTTAACATTATTGGTTAAAGAATTTGTTTTTTTAATATATACTCTTTTATTATCTTCTCTAGTTAGCATTAGATCAGGGACCAAGAAATCAATTCAACCATTCAACCATACGAGCTGTGTGACAGCAAGTGAATCTCTTACCCACTTATTACCTGGGTTTTCTAATCTTCAAAATGAGGATGCTAGATAGAAAATGATAGGTTTTTTTCTATGAATGTTATATCTAGACAAGTTGTAAACATTCAACTTAGCATATACAGCATGTCGTCTATTATTTAATCTTCTCATTTAGTCTGATTTTCCAATGTATCCCTTAACTTAAAGGGTTTTTTAACTTTTTATATAGGGCCTTCTTTCTTAGATAACACCTGACTAGCTCCATGTAGAGTGAAAATGAATTTTTTAAACTAATATTATTTGTTGATTGATCTTTATTACATTCCACACAAATTAACCTTTCTTGATTTTTCTCTATGACAATGTGTTGCTTTTAAATTCTCAATGGAAAATTATATCTTGAGCAAGCTCCTGGGAAATGATGTAATGGTATCTTATTGCCATTAACTCAACAAATTTCGCCTGAACCTAAAATTTTCTTTATATTCCAACCTAATGTTCCTTATATCAAACTGCAAAGTAGCTTGTATTTTTAAAAGTTAAAACTTATTTTAACTCCTCATATTACAAGCACATATTGAACACCTAAATAGTGTCTTGAAATCTTGTGCTTGGAAAATTCTTACTGCTGAATTTCTTCTTCTGGAAATCTGGCCTTAATTTGCATTGAATTTCAATGACTTCCTTAAGCAAACATGTGGAGGTCCTCCAGTCTAATGGAAATGTGGGTCCACAGACACAATTCTGCAAAAACAGTGAGCTCGTTGGCAGTTTTAGAAAGGTTGAAGGTTGACCATCATCCAGACCTCAAGCTGTTCACAGTTTTTTTTCCCAGTCAGTGCAAGCAAGGTACACAATGGCCCTTGCTTGAGTGAAAGGATTAGAGCCCAGACACTGCTGGTATTTGTATAGTGGGACAGTTTCATTGTCAAGATGGGTCATGCTCATGACTCAGGATACTCCTAAACACTGTGGTTTTGGATGTCCGCCAAGTCTCTCAGCCCCCAAATGGTACTCCCTCCAGAGCCACTCAAATGGTCTAGACTTTAGACTATGTCAAGAATGGGAGAGAAAAGCTTAGCCCAAACACTACTATGTTTCTCTGCCTCCATTCTAGGAGCCTAGATTTCAAGGATTTCTTGATTTCCTTTCTACATCTATTATAAACCAGCTACAAGAGTTAGAGTTAGCCCAAAGAAAAGTAATCATTGGTAGTGGATTTAGAAAAAAGAGAAAAAGGCTACTGCTCAATGGCAACAAAAAAGAGGAAATGAAGCAAAGTTCACTACATGCCTGGAAAATATTAAATGATGCAGAACAATAGGAAATTTAGATGGAGTATAAAAGCATAAATCAGGAGAAAAGGAAATGGACTCATAGCAGACAAGATTCTAGAAGCGTGTTTCTCAACCATACATGCTGTGTTCCATGGAGTTACTGGAACTTCACAGTGCTTTATAGAGTGCTGTGAAATTTTTTATAGTGTGGAAAATCACTTCTGTTAGAAATGAAACTACATACATTACCATGTGAACATTTAGATGAGTAGGTTTGACAAAATGATATAAAGCTGGCTCTAAGGAAGAAAACATATTATAATATCCAACTGGTTTTAAGGAAAAATCATGTATTTACAAGGATATCCATGAAATTTGCTTTGTGAGTATATGACAGAGCTTACAGCAGTAAAGAATTTTTCTCAAAGGCATATTTCAGTAAGCTCTCAAAGACGTAATGTAGTTCTATAGATGCTTTTCTAAACTCTGTGGGATCTTATTACACGCAGGTTTCTTTCTTGTAAATTTTGCCGATTTGTTTCGAGAATTTTTTTTTTTATATAGTAATCTTTTATTTATTTATTTATTTATTTATATTTTTTTATTTTTGGCTGTGTTGGGTCTTCGTCCCTGTGCGAGGGCTTCCTTTAGTTGCGGCAAGCGGGGGCCACTCCTCATCACGGTGCGCGGGCCTCTCACCATCGTGGCCTCTCTTGTTGCGGAGCACAGGCTCCAGACGCGCAGGCTCAGTAGTTGTGGCTCACGGGCCCAGTTGCTCCGTGGCATGTGGGATCTTCCCAGACCAGGGCTCGAACCCGTGTCCCCTGCATTGGCAGGCAGATTCTCAACCACTGCGCCACCAGGGAAGCCCCGTTTCGAGATTTTAATTGTTCCAAATTTTGAACATTTTGTATTCAAACGGGTGTCTCAAATACAAAAAAATTTGTGAAGCAATGACCAAGAAGAGTTATTTTAATTTGAGGTGAAGGAGATAAGCATCACCCTAGGCCCAGTTTCTGATACATTCCCCAGCAGACCTGACCACCAAGACCCTCCCAGAACTGTTTACATGTGCTGGAGAAAAAAAAAATTTTTTTTGAGAAAATATTATCTAAAAATTATTTCTAACATTGAGATTAATCTGACTGTAATTACCTGGCCAGTTTTAAAGATATCACTGGATTATTTTAAATGAAATATAAACGATATATTGACAAAATGTCCCGGGGATTAAACTCTTCATAAGAAATAGGAGTGAGTCCATAAATTACAATTTTTTTCCTTATTATTCAAATATAATTTTATTTTTGGATTTGTATTACATGAGGAATTAACTTCAAATTTATTGAAGTTTAGCTACTACCTCATTTGAAGATTTGTACTATAATTGACAGAAAAGCTTTGGAGAATAAAGTGAAATTCTTTAGGAAACAAATAGATTATATGAAGTCAGGCAACAAAGGAAATTTTATTTCATCTACTCATGTAAGTATAAAGGGTTTTTTTAAAAAAAAATCTAATTCTAAAATTTTTGCCTGAAAGATAAGAGAAATGCAATTACATGGCAAATCTGAGCCATTTCATGTATCCATATAGATTGATCATATTTAATTGCTTAATTTGATTATCTTCTAGAATGTTTAAAAATTATTAATATAGTGAAACTCATATTCTGAATGGACTTTGTAATATTACCACTCTATTTTCTTACCAGTGTTCAATGCTTAATAAGGTTTCAAGTAAGAAAAAAAGAAATAAAAGAGGGAAATGATAAGCTGTTCTGTTGAGAATTATACATGATCTAATTGGGTAATATGGTGACTTAGTCTTAATTTATTCCAACATTCACTCGTATACTAGAATGAACAGCTGGTTAATTTAATGATTTCTGCTATAATTCATTTGCTTCTTGGTTATAGTTTTCATCTGCCTCTTGTTTGTCATGTAATACTATGAAAATATTTCTTAATTTCAATATAGCATTAAAAAGCGATTGCCCAGTGTTTCTCTATGAAACGAAAAATTCCTCTTAGTATGCCTCCTCTTCTCATGTGATTGCAACTCTCAATAAATTAGATTATCATTTTAGATTTCTCCGAAAGCTTTTCCAAAGAACATAAAACTAAGCAAAGTCTATTCATTCTGATTTTACAATTCTAGTTCTAAAGCTATGCTCTCATTTTATTGGACTATTTTAGAGGTGACATAAAGTCAAGACAACGCATCTGTAGAAATGTCTTCCATTTCTTTGCCCTCATTGCCAGCGATGGTTCCTCTCTTTCATTTACTTTTCTCAGGTTCCTGTTGAAATTCTGGCACTTTCAGTATTTCTAAATTCTTGAAGAATAAAGTTCTGCATGCTGGAAAGCTTTCACAGAGTACGTATAACACATTAAACATGATTATTTGGGAAGATGCTATGAGGTATACAGAGACAGAAGAGGCCAGCTCTGGAGGCCAGTGCAGTGAAAGCACTGTGCTATAATCCTACTGGTTCAAGTTAGTAATGGAAGGCTTTGAAAACTGTAACTTGCTACACGATGTGTATGAGACCTTTAGAGATATTTCCTATGAATACTGACATATAGGCTGATATCTGATTTGTTGCACCAATAAAATCATGGGTGCCTATAAGAAATAATTTTTGAATAAAATAAAATGTGATTAGCTATCATTACATTTCTGATCTACAATGCAAATTAGTATATTTATAGTAGACAACAGTTTAATATCTTTAAAATACATAAGTCAATAAATAGAAAAATAACCAAAGATTATGATAGGAGAACTACAGATAGTGAATAAAGATATGCTAAGACTATCAATGTTACTAGTAATCAAAGAATTACAAGCTATTTAGGACAGGGAGGAGGGGTTTTGCAAATTAAAAAGGCAGGCAGGTCATTCTCTCACGGTTGGTTTGTGGGCTTAGACAGAAGAAACAAGTGTCTCTCTATACTATGTCACATCAGTTGTGGAATCTTTTTTCCTCTTATCCTTGTAGGAACCAAAATCAATTCTTGCCTCAATTCTCCCTTTTGTTTTGACTATGAAGTTTTGGTCTTAAACAATAAATATAACTTACAAATAAACTTGGGAAATTTTATTAGGCATGTATCTTATCCTTTTGTTTTTGAGGATTCTTTTTAGTGTGCTATGTGTTTTATTTATCTGGCAAAAAAGAGAAGAAATATGAAATTTCTCAATGCAAATAATTGAGTAATTAAGAAATTATTAAGTGATCTAGAAATGTGGAAACCAAAAAAAAAGAAAGATTGTTCAGTGGGCTCTATATCTACATAGGAAAGCTAGCAGGCTGATCTTTCCACCTATTTATTTTATTATTTATTTTGGCATATTCCAACTTTCTTCTCCAAGGAATCACTGAATGTTAGATCTCAGTGAGACCTTAGAGGTCACATTTTCCAACCCCTCTTCACTCAAACGTGAGAACTGAAGAAGTGAAAGCTTAATGACTGGTCTAATTCATCTAACCAGTTCATGACAGACCTGGCACTAGAACCCCAACTTGATTGGACTGATAAATTAATTGCTTCAAAGAGAGGTACAAAGTTTTGTCACACGCATTCCAAGGGTCTAATGTTCCTGGAAAGCTTTGCTCTCCTCCTAGTCACTCTCTCAAGGGCATCCCAACATATGTTGGGTAGCTCTTCAGTAAACACATCCCACTCCCCTTCTTAAGGTGACAGTGGAGCTATGTTATCTACTATATCTTACCTCCTTTTCTATGGACATTGTCTCTTCTCTGAGATCTCTTCAGTAGTATTTCCCAAGGAACCATCAATCCCACTTGTCATTTTATTTTTTTTTTATTGAAGTATACTTGATTTACAATGTTGTGTTAGTTTCAGGTGCACAGCAAAGTTATTTTATATATATATATTCTTTTTCATATTCTTTTCCCTTAAAGCTTATTACAAAATATTGAGTATAGTTCCCTGTGCTATACAGTAGGCCCTTGTTGGTTATGTATTGATAATAGATCTACTAGGATCATATGGTAGCTCTATTTTTAGTTTTTTAAGGAAGCTCCATACTGTTTTCCATAGTGGCTGCACCAATTTACATTCCCACCAACAGTGTAGGAGGGTTTCTCCTTCTCCGTACTCTCTCCAGCATTTATTATTTGCAGATTTT
Source organism: Balaenoptera acutorostrata (assembly GCF_949987535.1). Taxonomy (NCBI): domain Eukaryota; kingdom Metazoa; phylum Chordata; class Mammalia; order Artiodactyla; family Balaenopteridae; genus Balaenoptera; species Balaenoptera acutorostrata. The sequence continues at coordinate 37,963,575 of NC_080077.1, read as the reverse complement.
TTGATGATGGCCATTCTGATTCACATTTCTCTAATATGATTCACATTTCTCTAATAATTAGTGATGTTGAGCATCTTTTCATGTGCCTATTGGCCATCTGTATGTCTTCTTTGGAGAAATGTCTATTTAGATCTTCTGCCCATTTTTTGATTGGGTTATTTTTTTTTTTAATATTGAGCTATATGAGCTGTTTGTATGTTTTGGAGATTAATTCCTTGTCAGTCGCATCATTTGCAAATATTTTCTCCCATTCTGTAGGTTGTCCCCACTTGGCATTTTAAAATGACTTCAGGAGTGGTCTAGAGGCAAAAGGAAAGGCAGTAAAAAGTATGAGGCTATCAAGAAAGGAAATGCATAAAGCACAGATAAATGGAGAACATCCAGATACAATTACAGTTGGAACCAATAAATCTAAGGAAATAGAAATACATTTGTGTGGATGTTCCTTCTGGAAAACCAGGTCAGACAACTTAGTCCATTAAATCACAATAATTTATTCAATATTTTGCTTGCTAAGGAAGTAAAGAAGGAATTTTTAATGCCAAAAATATGGCTAAACACTCTCCCTGTTCCAGACTCTTTGTAATCAGGATTTGATCCCACAGCTTTAGTGAAACTATTTCTTCTGGCCAATTCACTATTAATTACTCTGTAAAATCCTAGCCTCCTTTATATCCTACTTCCCCCTTCCCAACAGCTCTCTTATACCAAGTGAGTTTGTTCCTATTCTGCTTCTTACCTCTCCTACTTTACCTCCACAGAGTTCCTGGCTAGGCCTCTTTGCTCTTTTCTCTCCACACCCAACTGTCCATGAGAGTTTTTCCCCATAGCTTTATCCCTATGTGATCATCCCAATCTGAATGCCCTGTTCCTCACAGCAGAGTAGTTCCATATTTCCAGCTGTCTAGAGGGCATCTCCCCTTGCATGGACCACCATCAAACAATCAACACACATTCACTACTGAGGGGACAATACAGGCATATGTCAGAGATATTGCCGACTCAGTTCCGGACCACCACAATAAAGCAAATATAGCAATTAAGAGAATCTACTAATTTTTTGGCTTCTTAGTACATATAAAAGTTATGTTTACGCTATACTGTAGTCTATAGTGTGCAATGGCTTTATGTCTAAAAAAATTAATGTATGTGCCTAAATTTAAAAAATACTTTATTGCTAAAAATGCTAACCATCATCTGAGTCTTCAGCAAGTTGTAATCTTTTTGCTGTGAAAGCGAATATTAATACAACCCAAGAATAACTTCAAATCAAGCTAGAGAGGGCAGGAAAAATAAGGGGACTCTTTGCTTAGCCAAAAACACAATTATTCCAACTCATTAAACTTTTCTTTCCCTAAAACTAACAATAGGATGCTATTGATAAATACTAAAATGCAATGTAATACAGTTAAAAATTTTCCAGGAAATATGTATTTGGAGAAAAAAATGTATCTAAAGTCAGCAGCAGCACCATGGTGAATGTTGGTTTGATTCCACTGAAAATGCTCCTGTGACTGCTCAGGCATTGGAGATGTGCTGTGGGCCTATGCCATCTGTTTAGTAGATCATTTATTGTCTTCTGATTCAAGGCTAATAGTAAGATAGTTTAGTAATAGCTGGAAAATTCCTTTTTCCTGGAAAGTGGTCAAAGGAGCTGCACAGATGCAATTATTAAAACATTTATATTTTAAAAAACAGAATATCTTTCATGTCTAAATTCCTGTAGCTAGCCAAATACAGCAAGAAGACAGTTGTTACTGGACAATGCCTATCAGGGGCTCTGTGCTTTCTCTTCTTATGGGAGCCTGTCTGGACACACTTCTCCCAGAGCCCATCTTCTCAAGTTTTCTTAAATTTCTGGATTAAGTCTAAATTTCTATACAAAGCAATTAGGCCTAGTGTCTTAGTCCATTCAGGCTACCATAACAGAATACCATAGATTATAAACAATGGGAATATATTTCTCACATTTCCAGAGACTGAGAAGTCCAAGATCAAGGCACCTGCAGATTCTGTGTCTGGTGAGAACCTGTTTCCTGGTTTATAGATGGCTGTCTTCTCACTATAACCTCAGGTGGTGGAAAGGGCAAGACAGCTCTCTAGGATTTCTTCCATAATCCCATTCATGAGGGCTCCCAAAGGCCCCACCTCCAAATACTATCACACTGGGAGAATAGATTTCAGCATATGAATTTTGAAGAGCCACAAACATGCAGTCTATAGCATCTTGTTTGTACATTCCTCTCTCTTTTATAAAACATTCATTTTGTTTTTACCTGTAAATTACTGAGGAGTTTGTTCATAATTTTAGAAAAATACCATTAGAATTAACTTTAAGATTCTGTAGATTAATATGGAATTTAATTTTCCCTCAAGTAGATGCCTGGGATATAAAGAGACTTTCCAAAGTGCCTTTAAGTAAACTCAAGAATTTTAAATAAGACAAACTCTTGGTCATTCCCACAATATAATTCCTGGTTATGATTTTTTTTCTAACATTTTATTATGAAACTTTTCTAATTTGAAAGAATATAACAGTGAACACCCACGTACCCACCACCTAGATTCTACCGTTGACATTTTATTATGCTTGTTTTATCACATACCTATTTGTCTAGCCACCTTTCTATCCATTTGTTAATTGCTCTTATGTTTCTGATGCAATTCAAAGTAAATTACTGACATTTATACATTTCCCTCAAATGCTTAAGCTTGCATATTTAGAGTTCAAAATTTATTTACAGTCACTTTTTATTTCTGAGCTTTGACAAATGTATATACTGGTATAATCCAACCCTTTACCAAGACATTACCATCCCCTTAGAAAATTTCCTCATGCTTCTTCCCAAGCAATCTCTTCCTCTATCCCAAAAGGCAACTAGTGTTCGGATTTGTTTTCTACTCTGTATTAGATTTGCCTGTTGTAGAACTTCATATAAATGAAATAATACAGTAGGTACTTTTTTGTGTAAAGTGTCTCTCAGTATATTAAAAAAATTTATCTATGTTAATGTGTGTATCAATAGTTCATTCTTTATGTTTTTATTTTAAAATTTATATTATATAAATATGCCATAGATTTTAAAATACATTCCTTTATACTTCAAGTTTTTTTACTATTATGAATGTGCTAGTCTTTATCTAGACATTTGCTTCTGTTTCTCTTGGGTAAATATCTAAGATTGGAAGTACTGGGTCATAGAATAGGAAAATGTTTAGCTTTATAGTAAATTAACATAACTTTTTATGAAGTAGTTATACCTTTGTACATTACCACCAAGTATGTATGAGAATTCCACTCATGTAACTTCCTCACCAACATTTAGTATTATTAGTCTTTTTAATTCTAGCCACTCTCATGATTATGTAGACATATTTCCGTGAAGTTTTAATCTGCATTTCCCTGACAACTAATGATGCACACACTTTTTCCTGTGCTTATTGGTCATTCATATATCTCTTTTGTGAAATTTTCTCTTCAAATTCTTTGCCCACTTTTTATTGGATTGTTTGACCTTCTTATTATCAAGTCATAGGAGTTATTTTTACAACTTGGGTACCAGTCTATTATTATCAGATACATGTCTTTAAAATATTTTCTCCCAGACTTCAGTTTGATGGCTCATGTGTGTCTTTCGATGAGAAGTCTTAAGTTTGATAAATTGAGAGTTAGCAATTCATTTTTTATAGTTATTGTTTTTTCATAATCTAAGAAATCTTTGCCTATGTTCAAGTCACAAAAATATTCTCCTATGATTTCCTTAAAAGCCCAATGATTAAGGCTTTTGTACTCAGGTCTAAGAGCCATTTCCAATTAATTATCATGTATGACATGAGAGTAGGGGTCAAATTTCATTTTTTCCAAATGTATATCTAGTTATTCCAGCACAATTTATTGAAAATACCGTCTTTTCTTCAGTATATTGGTTTGGGAATTTTGTTAAAAAATCACGTGACTGTATAAATCATGGGCTTATTTCTGAGGTGTTCGTTCTGTTCATTTACTCTGTTGGTTTATCCTTATGCCGATACCACACCATCTTAATTTATGAAGTGTCATGAAGTTATGTGAGTCATGAAGTCAGGAAATATGTGTCCTCCAATTTTGTTTTTCTTTTCCAAGATTGCTTTAGATATTCATATCTTTTGCATTTACATATAAATTTTTAAATCAATTTGTTAATTTTTAGTCAAAACAAAGACTTTGGGTTTATGATTGGAATTGTATTGTCTATAGATCCATTGAGGAGAATTAACTTCTTAATAATACTGAGTCTTCCAATTCATGAACATGGTTTATCTCTCCATTTATTCAGCTTTTCTTTAATTTCCATCAGCAGTATTCTGTAATTTTCAATGTAGAGGTCTTTGATATTTTTTGTTAAATTTAACAAAAATCTTTAACAAAATCTTTCAGATTTTTCATCATTAGTGTATAGGAATGCAAGACATTTCTGTGCATTAATTGTGTTTCCTGCAACTTTACCAAATTCATTTATTAGCTCTAGTAGTTTTCTGGTGGCATCTTTAGGATTCTCTATGTATAGTATCATGTCATCTGTAAACAGTGAGAGTTTTACTTCTTCTTTTCCAATTTGTATTCCTTTTATTTCTTTTTCTTCTCTGATTGCCGTGGCTAGGACTTCCAAAACTATGTTGAGTAATAGTAGTGAGAGTGGATATCCTTGTCTCATTCCTGATCTTAGAGGAAATGCTTTCAGTTTTTCACCGTTGAGAATGATGTTTGCTGTGGGTTTGTCGTATATGGCCTTTATTAGGCTGAGGTAGGTTCCCTCTATGCCCACTTTCTGGATAGTTTTTATCATAAATGGGTGTTGAATTTTGTCAAAAGCTTTTTCTGCATCTATTGAGAGGATCATATGGTTTTTATTCTTCAATTTGTTAATATGGTTTATCACATTGATTGATTTACGTATATTGAAGAATCCTTGCATCCCTGGGATAAATCCCACTTGATCATGGTGTATGATCCTTTTAATGTGTTGTTGGATTCTGTTTGCTAGTATTTTGTTGAGGATTTTTGCATCTATATTCATCAGTGATAGTGGTCTGTAATTTTCTGTTTTTGTAGTGTCTTTGTCTGGTTTTGGTATCAGGGTGATGGTGGCCTCATAGAATGAGTTTGAGAGTGTTCCTTCGTCTGCAATTTTTTGGAAGAGTTTGAGAAGGATAGGTGTTAGCTCTTCTCTAAATGTTTGATAGAATTCACCTGTGAAGCCATCTGGTCCTGGACTTTTGTTTGTTGGAAGATTTTTGATCACAGTTTCAATTTCATTACTTGTGATTGATCTGTTCATATCTTCTATTTCTTCCTGGTTCAGTCTTGGAAGGTTATCCCTCTTTAAGAATTTATCCATTTCTTCCAGGTTGTCCATTTTATTGTCATAGAGTTGCTTACAGTAGTCTCTTAGGATGCTTTGTATTTCTGCGGTGTCTGTTGTAACTTCTCCTTTTTCATTTCTGATTTTATTGATTTGAGTCCTCTCCCTCTTTTTCTTGGTGAGACTGGCTAATAGTTTATCAATTTTGTTTATCTTCTCAAAGAAGCAGCTTTTAGTTTTATTGACCTTTGCTATTGTTTTCTTTGTTAATATTTCATTTATTTCTGCTCTGATCTTTATGATTTCTTTCCTTCTGCTAACTTTGGGTTTTGTTTGTTCTTCTTTCTCTAGTTCCTTTAGGTGTAAGGTTAGATTATATATTTGAGATTTCTCTTGTTTCTTGAGGTAGGCTTGTATAGCTATAAACTTCCCTCTTAGAACTGCTTTTGCTGCATCCCATAGGTTTTGGATTGTCATGTTTTCATTGTCATTTGTCTCTAGGCATTTTTTGATTTCCTCTTTGATTTCTTCAGTGATCTCTTGGTCATTTACTAATGTACTATTAACCCTCATGTGTTTGTGTTTTTTACGTTTTTTCCCCTGTAATTCATTTCTAATCTCATAGCATTGTGGTCAGAAAAGATGCTTGATATGATTTCTATTTTCTTATATTTACTGAGGCTTGATTTGTGAATCAAGATGTGATCTATCCTGGAGAATGTTCCGTGCGCACTTGAGAAGAAAGTGTAATCTGCTGTTGTGGGATGGAATGTCCTATAAATATCAATTAAATCTATCTGGTCTATTGTGTCATTTAAAGCTTCTGTTTCCTTATTTATTTTCATTTTGGATGATCTGTCCATCGGTGTAAGTGAGGTGTTACAAAGTCCCCTGCTATTATTGTGTTACTGTCGATTTGCTCTTTTATAGCTGTTAGCAGTTGCCTTATGTATTGAGGTGCTCCTATGTTGGGTGCATATATATTATAATTCTTATATCTTCTTCTTGGATTGATCCCTTGATCATTATGTAGTATCCTTCCTTGTCTCTTGTAACAATCTTTATTTTAAAGTCTATTTTATCTGATATGAGTATTGCTACTCCAGCTTCCTTTTGGTTTCCATTTGCATGGAATATCTTTTTCCATCCCTTCACTTTCAGTCTGTATGTGTCCCTTGGTCTGAAGTGGGTGTCTTGTAGGCAGCATGTATATGGGTCTTGTTTTTGTATCCATTCAGCAAGCCTGTGTTTTTTGGTTGGAGCATTTAATCCATTCACGTTTAAGGTAATTATCGATATGTATGTTCCTACGACCATTTTCTTATTTGTTTTGGGTTTGTCTTTGTAGGTCTTTTTCTTCTCTTGTGTTTCTCACTTAGAGAAGTTCCTTTAGCATTTGTTGTAGAGCTGTTTTGGTGGTGCTGAATTCTCTTAGCTTTTGCTTGTCTGTAAAACTTTTGATTTCTCCATTGAATCTGAATGAGATCCTTGCTGGGTAGAGTAATCTTGGTTGTAGGTTCTTCCCTTCCATCACTTTAAGCATATCATGCCACTCCCTTTTGGCTTGTAGAGTTTCTGCTGAGAAATCAGCTGTTAACCTTATGGGAGTTCCCTTGTATGTTATTTGTCATTTTTCCCTTGCTGCTTTCAATAATTTTTCTTTGTCTTTAATTTTGCCAATTTGATTACTATGTGTCTTGGCGTGTTTCTCCTTGGGTTTATCCTGTATGGGACTCGCTGCACTTCCTGGACTTGGGTGGCTATTTCCTTTCCCATGTTAAGGAAGTTTTCAACTATAATCTCTTCAAATATTTTCTCTGGTCCTTTCCTCTCTCTTCTCCGTCTGGGGCCCCTATAATGCGAATGTTGTTGCATTTAATGTTGTCCCAGAGGTCTATTAGGCTGTCTTCATTTCTTTTCATTCTTTTTTCTTTATTCTGTTCTGCAGGAGTGAATTACACCGTTCTCTCTTCCAGGTTACTTATCCGTCCTTCTGCCTCAGTTATTGTGCTATTGATTCCTTCTACTGTAGTTTTCACTTCAGTTATTGTGTTGTTCATCTCTGTTTGTTTGTTCTTTAATTCTTCTAGATCTTTGTTAAACATTTGTTGCATCTTCTCGATCTTTTCCTCCATTCTTTTTCCGAGGTCCTGGAGCATCTTCACTATCTTTACTCTGAATTCTTTTTCTGGAAGGTTGCCTATCTGCACTTCATTTAGTTGTTATTCCTGGGTTTTATCTTGTTCCTTCATCTGGTACATAGCCCTCTGCCTTTTCATCTTGTCTATCTTTCTGTGAATGTGGTTTTTGTTCCACAGACTGCAGGATTGTAGTTCTTGGTTCTCCTGTCTGCCCTCTGGTGGATGAGGCTATCTAAGAGGCTTGTGCAAATTTCCTGATGGGAGGGACTAGTGGTGGATAGAGTTAGCTGTTGCTTTGGTGGGCAGAGCTCAGTAAAACTTTAATCCACTTGTCTGCTGATGAGTGGGGCTGGGTTCCCTCCCTGTTGGTTGTTTGGCCTGAGGTGACCCAACACTGAAGCCTAACCAGGCTCTTTGGTGGGGCTAATGGCAGACTCTGGGAGGGCTCACGCCAAGGAGTACTTTTCAGAACTTCTGCTGCCAGTGGCCGTGTCCTCACAGTGAGACACAGCCACCCCCTGCCTCTGCAGGAGACCCTCCAACACTAGCAGGTAGGTCTGGTTCAGTCTCCTATGGGGTCACTGCTCCTTCCCCTGGGTCCCGATGCGCACACCACTTTGTGCGTTCCCTCCAAGAGTGGAGTCTCTGTTTCTCCCAGTCCTGTCGAAGTCCTGCAATCAAATCCCACTAGCCTTCAAAATCTGATTCTCTAGGAATTCCTCCTCCCATTGCTGGACCCCCAGATTGGGAAGCCTGACTTGGGGCTCAGAACCTTTACTCCTGTGGTTGGACTTCTGTGGTATGAGTGTTCTCCGGTTTGTGAGTCACCCAACTGGTAGTTATGGAATTTGATTTTATTGTGATTGTGCCCCTCCTACCATATCATTGTGGCTTCTCCTTTGTCTTTGGATGTGGGGTATTATTATTGGTGAGTTCCAGTGTCTTCTTGTCAATGTTTATTCAGCAGTTAGTTGTGATTCTGGTGTTCTTGCAAGAGGGAGTGAGAGCATGTCCTTCTACTCTGCCATCTTGAACCAATCTCCATTTGGTTCTATTTTGTAGTTTCTGTACATTTGCTGAGAGTTTAAAATTCATTATGAGAAGATTTTCCTTTACCTCATTGAGCATAATTATAATATCTGCTTTAAATGTCCTTGTCTGCTAATTCTGACATCTGGGTTATTTTGTGTTTGCTCTCTGTTGATGTTTTGTCTTATGCAAATGGGTCATATTTTCCTTGTTATTCATGTCAAATAATTTTGGATTGTATGCTGGACATTGGGAATGATATGTTGTAGGTTTCTCAATTCTCTATACTTCTCCAAATTGTTGATATTTAATGATATTTGGATTTAGCTATTTGTAACTGCTTATTGATTTTGTTTGAACAAGCAATTAACTTGGCTGGATTTAAACTACAAATGTTGTCTCTTTGTAGCAGCTTTCATCTCATTTTAACTATTTTATCCTTAGCTGGACTGCTTACAGTGTGCCCCATTCATGTGTGTTTCAGGGTCAGCCAGAGATTCTGGCAGAACTAATACATAGAGTTTGTGGCTTACCCTACTGGCTCTCTCTTTATGAGATTCCCCCCTTACTTTCTGGCAGCTGATGTTGTCCAAACTCTCCTCCAGTCATTCAAACCTCTGAGTTTCATTCAAGCTTCTGAGTTTTCTAACATGTTTCCTGCCACCCTGTGCAGCGCAGACCATGGTCTGTCCTAGGGATAAAGCTATAGAAACAGGAGACTCATCCTGAGCCAATTCCTTCTTTCAAGGTTGACTCGCCTCCAGAATCTGTCTGCTTTTGCTCACTGTGCAGAGCTTTCAGTAATTGTTTTTGTTTTTTGGTCTGTGTGTTGTTGTTTGTTTTATTTTTGGTTTTGATTCAGAGTTTATATCTGTTACATGAGGGAGAGTCAGTCCCCTAAGAACTTACGTGACTATAGAAGCAGAACTTGATTGTCAGTTTTTGAAATTTTAGAATCATATAGAACTGTTAAGTCTCTAGGAGAAAAAAGTCCAATAATAGTGTCTAAAATGTCAAAGAAAGTAGGTATTTCAAAAAGTTTTATTTCATATTGAACTCAATCTCAGTTTATTTTCAGAGCCTTCAGGAGAATCAAAGTCATGATACAATTCCCTTGCAACATTTTATTGTTTTAACTAATGGTATATTTTGGACTTGGAAGGATGTCATTCTCTACAGTTTAGCCAGTGGAGGCATTTCAGACTTACAGGCCTTAGAGATGGAACAGATTCAAGTATCCAGATAAACCCTCTAATTTTGCAGATTAGAAATTGAAGACCAAATGATTACGTGATTTAAACATTAGCACAAATGGGCATTAGACAAAGTTTCCTGATGTTACATGTCCAATAAAAGCTATTTGTATCATACCCTAGGGATTATATTTCTGTGGTATGTCACTACATATTATTAACTCTATCTACTCTATCCCTCTGTTGGATGTCTTTAGGGCTGTGTTATTTCCTGAGCTGCTAAGAATCAGAGAGGGTTCCTGAGTAGTTGTTATACATAGGATAATACTGGATAAATTAAGAATTAAGTTAGATGATGTTAAAAAAAGAAAAACACATCCTAAAGTTCTTGGTACAAAATAAGTGTAAGTACTCATTCTTCATCTTTCTACTTCTCATATTTCTTATTAATTGCTCATGCCCTCATGACACATTTGAATTCAGGGAGAGCAAGGGAAAGTAGCACTCTTATTCTGTTTGGGAATTTTTATTTTATTCCTGTTCTAAAATAATACAACTCTCCCATATGCCTGTCCTTTCTTCTCTCCTTGTCTTGTTTATCCCTACTATTTCATTGCCTTCACCCTACTACAGATTCAAAGAGACAGATAAGTAAGGAGGGTGAGGTCAGCAGGGTCTCAGGCTGTGGTTAGTGAGAAGGGAGTACTCGTTCTCACTCCTTTCTAAGCAAAAGAAACAGAGAGAGAGAGAGAAAGAAAGGGAGTTCATTGAAAATAATGTGTTTAATGCAGATGGTAAATTGAATCGTTCTGCAATTTTCTTTCTTTGCTTAGCAATGTTTTTGAGATCTAGCATGTTGCTAAGTGTAGATGCAGTTCATCCTTTGTAATTGTTATGTAGATTGCCATGATGTGACCCTGCCACATTTTATTTACCCATTTCTCATGTGATAGACAGTAAGACTTTTCTGTTTTTGCTGTTATAGGATACTACGCAGGAGCGTCGTGTGTGTGTGTGTGTGTGTGTGTGTGTGTGAAAATTTACTGAGGGTTGATTCCTACAAGTTGAATTGCAGAATCGTAGGTTATTTATATTTTTGTTTTTAATAGATACTTCCAAATTTCCTTCCTGTACTATTTATTCAATATTTTTCTTGAGGTTGTCTTAGGTCTAATATAGTTATCTACTTCAATTTCATCCTGAGTAGCGATTACCGTGAAACCATGGGTTTGATGTGCTAAGTACGTATTTTCTAATACATATTAAAAGGGATAGCTATCAAAACAAAATAAATTTGCCTGTGTCCAACCAAAAATAAAATTAAAAAAGAAAGGGAGAGACAGAGCACACTAGTTTCTTGGCATTGTTAAAAATAGATTTAAAGTCAAAGGCTTCTAGCTTTTAACCTATATGTAGCTTTGTCTCTGTTTAGTCATCTGTTAATGAATGTTATAATGCTGATCCAGAGATAGGGAAACTTTACCTGTAAAGTGACTGTAAATATTGTAGACTTTGTGGGCAACATTCTGCTTCATGGCCCCTTTTATTTCTTCTATAGCTCCTTAAAAATATAAAAACCATTCTTTGCTTGAAAGCTCTACAAGTGGCTTTCGGTAGTTTGCTGGTTTATGTGTATTAGACATTCCTATTGTACAATGTTGAAGAATCGGATGAGTTAATGCATGTGAAAATATGTTGTGAATCATGCTATAGATAAGTGATATTATTATTAATGATAATAATTACCCCTTGTGATTTTGAGGGCAACACAAAGGTCTGAGGGAACTGGACATAGGTAAGGTTAAGTTTTGATGAAGTGAATGATAAGGGAATGTTTTGAGTCTTGCCAGATGAATTTGATCTGGCATAAGATCCTACCATTTACACCATGAGCAAGGCAAGGTACACCAACACACACATTGTTCACTTCACAATATTTTTCCAAATCTAACCTTAGCAAAAATAATCTGGCTGCTTTGGAATTAGAGAAAAATGGCATAAAATCAACAGTCATAATCCTCCGTAGCCAGGAGGGTGATATACTTTGACTTCTTCATAATCTGATTTTAACATAACTGTTCAGTAAACAATTGAAGTAAACTTGAATTTCCAAGTTCCTAGTTTTAACTTTTATTTGTCTTTCAAATGAATATTATATATTAAAAAGTGAATGATTATATACTCTGAGTCTTCACTGCTGCATTTTAGGGAACATAAAAAGTAGGAATTATATCTAGACTTTAAAATACTTTATTAATCATAACATTTTCTAGCAGGAAAAAAAGAAGGTCTTTTCCCTGACTTAAGTCTTGTTTGATTCAAGTTCGTTGACAGTTATTTATCACTAGTAATATTGAAATTTACCCTAATTTTATTACTTCATAGTCCCTATGAATTTTAAAGGATTCTTAAAATAATAGCATAAATAGTCTCTAGAGCCCAGGGTCTGAGAGGTTTTGCAGATTCGTGACTCACTGGGACAATTAGAGGTCAACAGATCGCGTCTCCACCTGCCTGCAGAATTTCATCCACCGACGCCATTTTGAGAAGTGCTGGCTCGACGCCATTTTGTGAGGTGCTGGCTCGATGCTGGATAGTCTCTTAGGTGTGGGAACACCTGTCCCATAAAGCGTTGTTGAGTTGTAATTTCACAATATCTCTTAGTCATGCCTAAATCTGGAAGCAAGTAATTAAGTAACAAATGTCATGCATCACAGAGCAAGTTGGATAATCATGTTAAACATACTGACGAATTCTCTAACTTGACTATTTGATGTAAAGAAGGAAGCACTGAGTCAGCTGGTGAGGCATAGGCATAGTAAGACTGTTACATGAAGTTAAAGGAAAGGAGGAAAAAAGCACTAGAACTCTCCGCCACAACCCACAGACAGAATCGTATCAATAGAATCTGATAATAGAATAACAGCATACAAATCGGAAGCACAATCTTAAAAATGTATTTATGAGTCACAACCTACTCACATTTCTCATAAGAATTACTGATTTCGATGACTAACATTAGAACTTTTAAAATGACACTGAAAATAAAAGAAACTTTTTTTTTTTAATTGTAAAATGAAAAAATAACTAAACTGGGTTACCACACATTCCCATCTTTGAAAGGCATTAAAATTGACTTGTATGAAATCAGGTTTACCTAAGAGGAAAAAAAACCCTTTGGAGCCATATTCAGTTCCTTTTTGTCATCCTTTTCACCACGTTACATCTATTACCATATCCCACAGATTCTGCCTCTAATGGTGACTACCATTAGAGGTAGTTTCATTTAATGAAACTAACATTTAACATTCATTTAATGAATGTTTGTTGTGCCAGGTACAGTTCTATCCCCTGGGGCAGAATAGGAGACAAACAGAAAATATCCCTGTTCTCACGGAGCTTAAATTCTAAGGAGGGAGAGACAATTAACAAATGAAGAAATAAGTACTACCTCACTTGGTGATCCCATTAAGGAAAAACAAATAAAGGGTTGGAGACGACTGGGGATGAGGTATATGAAGGTGACTGTATTTTACCAAAGTCCGTTATTGAAGGCCTCTATTGGAAGAGGAACATTTTGAGCAGAGACCAGAAGGAAGTGAGAGGGGGTCGTGCCTATGCCAGGGAGCAAGAGGGAATATGGATCAAGGCTCTGGGCTAGGGGTATGACTGGGACATTTGAGGAAAAGCGAAGGGCCAGTGAGTGTCTGTGTGATGAATGAGGGGGAGATGAGGGTCAGGGGTAGGAAAAGGTGAAACCACATGAAAGGCCTTAAGGAAGACTTCGGATTTTACTCTGGGATGCAGGAAGCCTTTGGTGCCCATTCCCACTTCAGACCCCGTCGGGACCCAACATGGCAACATAACAATAAGCTAGGGCTTCCCTGGTGGCGCAGTGGTTGAGAATCTGCCTGCCAATGCAGGGGACACGGGTTCGAGCCCTGGTCTGGGAAGATCCCACATGCCGCGGAGCAACTAAGCCCGTGAGCCACAACTGCTGAGCCTGCGCATCTGGAGCCTGTGCTCCGCAACAAGAGAGGCCGCGACAGTGAGAGGCCCGCGCACCGCGATGAAGAGTGGCCCCCACTTGCCGCAACTAGAGAAAGCCCTCGCACAGAAACGAAGACCCAACACAGCCATAAATAAATAAATAAATAAATAAATAAAAATGCAGCTTCCATGCAAGAAATCTAAAAAAAAAAAAAAAAAGCTACTACCTCATGTCTTGTCCCCTGGGTCTCCTTCCTCTATTGCATATTTACTTTGCTACAGTATCTATTTTTTTTTAAACCCAGAACTTAAACTATTAAATATATCTCACTGTCTAAAGCAAAACAAAATGCTTGGTCCAATCATTGTCAGGGAAATCGAATCTATACCATCAGAATCCCTGAAGAAAACAGACTGTACAAACAAACTGTGTAACATAGTAGAGCTTAGTCCTGGGACCAATTACAAAGGTGTGGATAGGGTTTAGGACTTGCGTAAGAGATAGTACAGTACCTCGGTATTAGCAACTACGGGGAGCCTTATCTCCTGTTATAAGTTGAATTGTGTCCCTCAAACAGATACGTGAAGTACTAACCCCCTGTACTTCAGAATGTCATCTTATAACAGAGGCAAAGATTTGAGTGATGCTTCTACAAGCCAAGGAATGCCAAAGATTGCTAGCAAACGCAAAAAGCTAGAAGAGGCGAAGAAGGATTCTCCCTTCCATATTTCAGAGGGACCATGGCCCTGCTGACAGCTTTATTTCAGACTTCTAGTCTCCAGAACTATGAGACAATAAATTATTGTTATTTTAAGCCTTCCTGTTTTCAGTATTTTGTTATAGCAGCCCTGGGAAACTAACACACCTCCTCTTGATCTGAAGGGAGAAATTCTCAGAACCCAGAAATGATAGCACCTATGGCCTTTGATAGAGGGGCACAGACAGCATGCAGCGTGCAGGGAACTGGCAGATCGAGAGCTAGAAAAATAAACACACCAACTCTCTGATCACCTGCCAGTGCCTTCCCTTGGCTGACCTGCTTTGGAAGGCAGAGGGTGATTGAGGCCATTGATGTGTGCCCCTAGGCATCAGCGTCCAGAGGCAGAGAGGGTAGACAAAAGCAGAGAGTGGATCTAAAAGGACAAATAGAACTATCCAGTACCAAGTTCCTAAATAATTTTGTGTCAGCTTATCTTTCTTGCCTCCCTCCTGTCCTTTCTCCATGCATCACATATGATCAGACACCCAGGACCACAAGCTGCCACCCAAGGCACCATATGTGATCTGCCATCATGTTTGCTCATTCAGTCCTCCTACTGAAATGTTTACTATCCTCACCAACTTCTCCATCTGTAAGAATCTAATTTATCTTCCAGGCTCTTCATAAAACTTTCTATGATCCACCAAGGCAGAAATCCCCCCTGCACTGCAACTCCCATAATCCTGAATTTACGGTTCTATACCATCCACTAAAATCTGCCTGATATTATAGTTAGGCATCACTCTTCTCCATTTAATTGCAAGATTCTTCAAGGCATGGATTGATTTACATTCACCATTTATACACCTTATACATTTCACAACAATGTACACAAAATAGGGATTGATGTCTATTGGTTAAATTGAAAATGATAATTTTAGTATTGAAATGAACCTTAGAGTCATCCAGTTCAATCTGCCCGTTTTACAGAAGTAAAAACTGAGGCCCGGAAATAGACAATGGCAAAATACGACTATGATACAGATATTAAATTACCCAGTCTTGTGCTTTTTCTATTATATAATTATGGAATAAAGCATTATTCTCATAAAGCTTATAATAACAGCTCCAAAGTCTTATAAATATAAGAAAAAAAATGTAAATGAGTTAGGAATTTGTGAATAAAAACTTTTTAAGATACTTACATGCTGAGAAATTTTTTAAAAGTATTTGAGAAAATATTTTGCGCTTTATTGATTCCACAGTGTTTGAGAAACAGCTTGTGGTATTTAACATCCTCCAAAGGCAGCTGGGTTCTCCCATTCCAACTTGGTAGCAAGTGTGTTAAGGGATAAATAGGTAAAATTATTTGCCATAATTTAAAAATAAATGTAACTGAATGGCTTAAACTGTCAGCTTAGAACATTTCAGAATCATTTAATATTTTCCTAGATTTTGTCAAGTGAAATGTCATAATGAATTTCAAGTACCTCATAAATTAAAAGGGTCACTTACTTATCTATATTTTCTGAGACAATCAACTTTCTTGTGTGCCAAGAACAAGGTCATGAATTTTCTCTTATTCTGCTTTTATATTAAACTTGTCTTGTTCTTGCCTTAGTGGATACTGTACCTTCTCAATGACATCTTTCTGCTTGGGGAAACGGAAACTCATAAAAGTTAGTCGATTTCTGTTTTTGCAGTGGTGTATTTCAGGAAGTTCCCATGACCACCCTCAGATTGAATAATTCTCTAGAAGGACTTTCAGAACTCAGCAAAAATGTCTACTCACAGTTATGGTTTATTACAATGAAAGGACACGGATTCAAATCAGCAACAGGCAAAGGTACACAGGGCAGGGTCCAGGAGAGGCTGGGCATGGAGACACCAGTTGTCTCCTTCCAGTGGAGTTGTGTGGACAGTGCTTATTTCTCCCAGCAATGATGTGTGACAACACGCATGGAATTTTGCCAACCACAGAAGCTCATCAAACCTTGGTATCCAGGCTTTTTATGGGAAGTCAGTGATGTAGACATGGCAGACCACGCAAGTGGCTCACCTTAGTTCCCAGCCCCTCCAGAGGTCAAGCTGATACCACGTGACCCAAGGACACCCTCCGCCACCCCATACATGACATTGTTAGCAGAGACTCTGTGGCATGGTTTATGTGAGGTCTAAGGTCCTCACATAAACAGAGAGATTCATTCCTGTAGTCAGGGCCTATACCTACCTTCCAGGAGCTGGCAGCAAAGACCGAAACTTTTCTTAGGCAAGGTTAATCCTTTATGACATAGGTGTCTCATACATTTAAAATATAAATCTCTAAGAGGTTAGCATCTTGATCCTGTTGTTTTTGCTCTATACCTGCGGTTTCCAACCTGAGGTTCCAAACTTTCTCAGATTGTGGCACCCTCGTGTCTCAGTTATTTTTCATGGTGCCCTTTAATTTAGGCAAAAAGAAATTCCTAATAGTAATTAGGTCCAAACAACTCAACAGAAGTAGTTTACATGGTGTCCAACAGGTAATGCTGTGATTCCCTGAAGAATTCTAAATATCCTAAGAGTTTTAATAAACTAGAAACTAGGAGTTTACTGCTGTGCCTCAAGGCCCCTTGGCACACAATTTGAGAACCATAGTTCTATATAACGATTAAGTCACTACAGAAGATCATTTTTTCGTGGTTTCTTTCCTTTAAAAATGTTTTGTTGAGAACTAAATATGTGCAGAATGCTAGGAACTGGGCTTCCACATATAGCTAAGATATGCTCTGGCTCTGGACAGCTTTAAGTGTTTCATAGATGTTATGAAGTTAAAAATGAAGGAAAATTTGGGGAACAAATTAGTAAATTGAATTTTCCAAAGTTTGACACAGGATCTAATAGACTTTCAGGAAATGGTTGTTGGACTGAATTGTAACACAAATGGGAGGACTTGCTTACCTTAACTATCATGAGTGTACATGCAAACAACATCTATTAACACCAAATCTATTTCCCTGTTCATTAGGATGAAACTGTTTCACTCTTTTAAAAAAAAATCTTGTTTTTCTCTCTTGTCCATTATAAAAGCAACATAATATTTTAGAAATTTTAGGAAATGAAAAAAAACTCATAACCACATCACCCTTATACAATAACTCCTATTACTTTTGTCCTTATTTTATCATATATATCCCAACACAGGTGTAATCATATATATTAGATTTTTCTTGTCTTTTTTCATTTAACATAGTTTTGTAAGCACTTCGCCATTGTTCTAAATAAATCTTCTCTAAGTTACCTTTTACTTCTTCCCTAATTTGGAAGAGATTTTGCTAAGAAAATCTCTACTCTTTTCAGAATTAAAGTGTCATTTTGTAAAAGTGCATCTTCAGTTCTGTTACATTGATGCTTGATTACACTTTTGTTTGGACAAAATGATTTCCTTTACTGTGAATTACCCAGCAAGGAGGTACTGGGTACTGAGAGTTGTACAAGAAGAGATTTATCTTGCTCTTGCTTACCGAACCAACGAGGCATTCCAGTCTCAGGGCCAAGAAGGAGCCGGGCTGTAAATTTTTCTGACTCCTGCTATAAACAAAGCCTGTCAGGAGGAGGCTGTGACTTGACACCCCTTTCAGAAAGGGAAGCTGGGAAACAGAGAGAATAGAATGCATCTCTCTCTTTATGTCACTCTGTACCTTGGGAAGAGGAGACCAGGGATTTCTAGATACAGAGCCAGGGTTGACATCTTTCTGGTAAACCAAAGCCACCATAGTAGAAACTCTGAGTTGCCTTTAAACTCCAAGGTGACTTTTTCTGTGAGGAGGGAACGGGCTTTTCTCAGGTCAAGAAGAGTCGATCTTGCACTATTAAGTGGATCTCTTCTTGTCTTAATTCAAAGAGCTTCCACAGTGAGGGCTGAAAGATGGGGTTTCCTTGGCACCGTATTCATTTGGAAATGAGTCTGGGGCACTCAAATAAGTGCACTTTTATTTAGGTGCACCTGTATTTAGGAAATGAAGAATTGGTATCATAGACTTAGAAGTATTACCTATGACTGAGGTTACCTCCGAGTATTTTTAGAGTATTACTGTCACTAGAAGAGGTAATGAGGAAATTTTTTAAAAAGATGAGGAAGGAAAGCTGTTAGAACCATAACCTCAGGAATAGAGAACCATAACATGTGATGCTAAATTATATATATCCAAAGGGAATCGACAGTTAATATTTGATTTTTCCCTTTTTATCTAAAAGAATGTGCTCATTAATTTAAAAGTAAGATGTTATTTACAGCATTTTTAATTTTTAAAAATCTCCTTAGAATGATTAGGGATGTAGACTCTCTCATACCCTCACTGTTAATGGGGTTATAAATTGGTGCTAAATTTCTCTGATATGTGTGCCAAAACCTCAAAATTACATCTACTCTTTTGAGGAGCTATTTAATTTTTAGGACTTTATGCTATGGTATATTAGGAATGTACACAAAGGTTATAATACATATTCATATATATTAAATGTTATATTGTATGTTTTCTTAAAATCATAAATAATCTACTTTTTAAAAATAAAATGGAATTAGTTAAATAAATTGTGATGCATCTATATAGTAAAATTCTATATTGTCACAAATCATGATGATATACAGATGTCTTAATAGTGTGAAAATGGTCAGGATATATTACTAATTTTTAAAATGTAGGAAAAGGAACATATATCATTTGACATTTTTTTATACACACAGATGTAAAAACTAGAATGAAGTTTATCACTCTGTTAAAGAGGTTTAAGTGGTTATTTTGGGTAGTGGATAATAAAGTTCTTCCCTTCCTTTCTTCCTTCCCTCCTTCCCTCCTTCCCTCTCTCCTTCTCTCCTTCCTTTTTTTTCCCCCTTCCTCCCTTCCATTTGTCTTCTTTTTCCTTCCTCATCTTCCTTTTTATTCTTGGTTTCCTCTGTTTTCCAAGCATTTGGGCTTTAATTTTATAATTTGAAGGAATGTACTGTTTCATTTTATTTTTAACTTTATCTCATTTGGATTTTCCTTAGGAAATTTGGGTGGAAAAATAAAGCGAAACAATTGTGTTGTACTAATGCCCCTTTTCCTTAATGATTCCAGGTTCTCTCCCTCCATGGGTGAAGAGGAGAGACAATAGGAGAGTGAGGACCAACATTCCACTGTGTCTTTCAGAAGCAGACCTAGAAATTCATTCCACTGTGTTCATTCCTCTTCAGGAAATGAATTAAAAAAAAAAATATATATATATATATACATACACGCATATATATTTGATAGTTGAAGGACTGATAGAAAAACAATTCAGGTATTTGCTGTCTAATTATTTCATGGTATTTAAACATTATGTATTTTTTCTCCACAACAGTTATGAAGAAATCCGCTTTACCTTTAGTATGTAAAATTAAAATGATTCACAGCTTTTCTGATTTTTCATAACACTTTTTAATAAATTAATAAATCTAGGGTCTTTAATTATTGAATTAAAGTCTGAATAAAAATTTTCCAGGGAAGCAAAAACAAGTCATGCTTAAAAGCCAGGATAGGAAAGTTGGTAATAGAAAAAATAACGTTCAGTAATGACCAAAAGTAATTGACTATGTCAATTCTCAAACTTGACATTGTCTCCCAATATTCAAGTCTTGGTTTTAGGGAATGTGCACAGCCCAGTGCAAATTACAAAACATTGAAAGTTGAAACTGGTAGTGACAGAATATTGGTGATAGAGTTTATACTGTACTAACAACTGTATACAGCCTGACATGGAGCAGATGGTTTGAGTTTTGAGAAAAATTAAGCTTGTGTTAGATAAGTGAAATTTTTGCTACAGTAACTATATTTTCAATCAATTTTTTTAAAATGAATCCTATCAGTACAACTATCATAGGTGCTTCATGTGTTTCATTTTAGGGGAAATTGATAGTAGGATCACCATATTAACTTTGCATTTTAACTCCATGTTACTGGTGTCCTATGGGTCCCAGATTGAACACCAGGGGTGCTGGGCCCAGGATTGAGGCAAGTCTGAGTCTGTCTGGAGGCTGGAGATATGGCATGCCATGGTTCTATTTTCACAAACACCAGACAAATCCCATGGGGAGGAAGTCATGGTAAGGAGAAGGGCTGCAGAGCTACAGGGCAGCCTTCAAAAGTCCCACTGGTGACTTGATTCAGTGTCAAGGAAAGCCACTTTCAGTGAACCAGATCTGAGGGATAAGGAACAAAATGGTGGGCACTGCAAGAACAAGTTCTTGGAACACCTACGACAAATATGTGTGGAGGAGGGAGTCCCAAAACTATGGGAAGACCTTGAGGGGTTTGATTCCTAGAGACACTGTGGAGATATACTTTTTTTTTTTAAAATTAATTAATTAATTTATTTATTTTTAGCTGTGTTGGGTCTTCGTTTCTGTGCAAGGGCTTTCTCTAGTTGCGGCGAGCAGGGGCCACTCTTCATTGCGGTGCGCGGGCCTCTCACTATCGCGGCCTCTCCCGTTGAGGAGCACAGGCTCTAGACGCGCAGGCTCAGCAATTGTGGCTCACGGGCCCAGCTGCTCCGCGGCATGTGGGATCTTCCCAGACCAGGGCTCGAACCCGTGTCCCCTGCATTGGCAGGCAGATTCCCAACCACTGCGCCACCAGGGAAGCCCCGGAGATATACTTTTTTGTATCCATTATTGTTACTCTGGTCTTACTCTCAGACTGTTGTCACCCAGAAAACACGGATTACTTTTATATCCCTTTAGAAAGAATAGAAAAGTAGTTATCAGATGGCATACAAAAAAAGACACAAACATGTAGGTTTCTTGTCCCTGCGTTTAAAACAATGAACACTAGAATCATTTGGAAGAAAAATAGCAGTTACTAGGAAATCAATTAGCCAAGATGAAAAAAAAAAAATCCCTAAATAGCATTTAATCTTCCAAATAAGAATTCTTCATTCTTGGGTCAGACTGATAAATGAGGTGGGCATTTAGACTGATTGATTAGCTTCATCCATTTGTGGTGCCCCTGAACATCAGACACACATGATGGACATGTTCTTTGGTGCTACCCTCCTTTCTTAGTACTGCATAGCTAGTCACCTTTCTAGCATTTGTTATCTGATTTGGAAAATATTTTAGAACAACCCAATAACAACTTCGAGATAAAAAAATTCTACACACTTCACAGCTCCTTCCTATTACATGAATGTGTAAATTAAATTCCCTCTCAAGATGAAAAAAACAAAGGTTGGCTTCCCAAAAATGTTTTCATTGGCTTTAGGGAACTAACATGCACCAGTCTGGGTGACTAATACTTCCTGGAAAATAAAGATAGATCAACACATAATTAAGTTCTGGCTCAACTATAATTGTTGTCTTGGAAACAGTTTTGGGGATAAATATGGTTGTGCTAATGAAACTTTTCATGATTTCCACCAACGATCCGGTTTATTAATTAGGCCAGACCATCTTACGACCTTAATGCTACCCATTTAGGAATATTCAAAGGGTTAAAAAAAAAAAAAAGTTCCTAAGAGGACACTGAAAAGGAGGAAAGGGGGATAAATCTTAAATTCGTTATTTACCAGCTCTCATAAGGATTCTAGTTAAAGGAGTAGGTTAAACGTGCTTTTCGGCACTTTTGTGGGTTTCAAACATCCTTCCTACCTTATTAAGCAGAGAGCAGAGAGTTGTACACACAGCATTTTGAACTAATAATTCCTAGCGTTAATTCTCTGAACTCCCTCTTTGGAGGATTTAAAATCGGACGAACGCAAGAGAAACAAGCGAAACCAAAATCCTAACTAGCCAGGGTTTTCTAGCTCTAGCTTTCAGTAAAGAGGAGTTTTGTAGGAAGTTCTGCTCAAAGCGTAGCCCGAAGGGCAGCCTGCCGGCTCTGGAGGGTTTGGAGGAGGCCGAGCGTGAACCCTGGGGGCGAGAGCGCATCCTGGTCTGAGATCACACCCACTCGGGGTGTGCGTGAGTGAGTGCGCGGTGCCCGCGCGCGTGTGTACGTGTGGGGAGGTGTGTGCCAAAGGGGTGGGGTGAGGGGCGGTGAGGAGGGCGCTAGGTGAAGCACGAGGAGCGGGAGCGGGAGGTGGCGCGCTCCGGCCTCTCCCCCTGGGGCCGCGGCGGCTGGCTCGCGCTCCGGCTGCCCCTCCTGGTGCGAGCCGCGGCGGCGCCACAGGCCCCTCGACCCTTTGACCACCGCCCTCCGGCCGCCCGGCCCCCAGCAGGGACCGGCGATGGCGCGGGACTGACGGCCTCCTCCCTCCGGACCCTTCTGTCCCTCCAGGGGCTCCCGGGGGCCGCGGCGCCGCCCCGACCTGCATGTGGGGCGGGCGCGCCGGCGGCCCGAGCGAGCGGCCCTCGGCGCCCCCGAGGCGGTGCCCGGCCGCGCGGGAGGACCAGGAGGAGGAGGAGGAGGAGCAGCGGGCCGGGCCGGGCTCCCCGCGCGCCGCCGCCCGGGAGCACAGGCTCCCCCGAGGGAGCTCGGGGCGTCCCAGCCCCGGAGGAGGGACCCGGAAGCAGAAGCGGAGCCGCGAGTCGAGCCGAGCCGCTGCCCCCGCTGCCCGCCGGCGCCGGGTGGGGGTCCCGGCGGCTGGATGGGCGGCGGCGGCTTCGGCCGCGGGCGGCGATGGGCGAGGAGCAGAGCACGGTGAGCGGCAGCGGCGGGCCCCTGGAGGCGCGGACCCCCCCTGGCGGCGCCACGGGCCACCCCGAGCCCCCGAGGCCGCCGGGGGACAGCACCGGGGCGCCCGGGCCGCGCGCCTCCTCCGCCGAGCCGAGCGGCGGCAGCTGCGGAAGCGACTCGGGCTGCGCGCACACGAGCGTCCCGGAGCCCGCGAGGAGCCGGGGGGCCCCGAGCTGGAAGAAGAACCAGGCACCGGCGCAGCCCGCAGGACTGGCCTACACCGGGCCCCTCAACCCCCAGGCTTTGCAACAGCAGCTGGCAAGGGAGGAGGAGGAAGCGGGGGACCGAAAGGAGAGAGGGGATGAACAGCAGGAGGCGCCCCCCGGCGAGCAGCCGGAGCCCCGGACCTGCGTCGGGGCCCCAGACGGACTGGTCCTGGACGTGCTGGGCCAGCGGCGCCCGCCCCCCGCCAAGAGACAAGTCTTCTGCTCTGTGTTCTGCGTGGAGAACGACCTGCCCGAGGCCCCCTCGGCGGAGCGGCTCTCGCTGCCCGCGTCGCCACCCCGGGCTCCGCCGGTGACCAACCCTCCCAGCACCCCCTCCTCCTTCCCCAGCCCCCGGCTGTCGCTCCCAGCGGACCCCCTGTCCCCCGACGGCGGCAGCATCGAGCTGGAGTTCTACCTGGCGCCCGAGCCGTTCTCCGTGCCCAGCCTGCTGGGAGCTCCACCCTATTCTGGCCTGGGTGGGGTCGGGGATCCCTACGCGCCCCTCATGGTGCTGATGTGCCGGGTGTGCCTGGAAGACAAGCCCATCAAGCCCTTGCCCTGCTGCAAGAAGGCCGTGTGCGAGGAGTGCCTCAAAGTCTACCTGAGCTCCCAGGTAACCCCAGCCCCTCTGTCCCTCCCCTGTCCTCCATTCAGCATTCCAAATCACTGGCCAGGAAGTCCAGCTCGCCAGCTCCCTGCTCACAGGAAGGGGTGATGAACACCCTTATGGAGGACCTCTATCAGTTTCTTACATCTCGGTTGTTGGTTTAAGTGTGTTTGTCTTCGCTGGTTAACTTGACTGGAATTTAACTCTGCTTGAGCTTCGAGCTTTGATTGGCAACCATAGAAGGAACAGGGTACAAGTGAATTGCCTTCTGCTCTTTCTTTTATTAGATTGCAAGCAAGGAGCTTGCTCAAAGAGGAGGGCAATGAGAGTGCCTCAGAGGCCTGGTATCCCAGAAACTAACAAATAGTGGGTATAAAATAAATATGTATTGAGTTGGTGGAGAGAAGAGTTGCAATGAATGATACCGAATTTGAAATTTTGCTCCATTTAAATAATCCAGAAAAAGTGTTATTCATTTATTTATTCCTTGGCCCTGGTCCGCTTTTCAGTTTCTTTTTCCTTAGTAAAGTTGAAGTACTTTCTCTCACTGAAGTTTTATGCCAGCAGAGTGCTTTATTTCTCTGAGAGGGAACAAAACAGAAAGAGCAAAACAAAGCAAAGCAAGGCTAAGAGGCTTAACAAAACAAGTGCTGGTGAAACTTTCCTCCTCAGCTCTTTATTTGAAAACTTGTTTTTTTTCTTGGAAAGTTTAAGAGTGCAGTAGACCGGCTTTCCTTCCCTGGTGGTGAATGCGTCCTTCCAGCAGTTTTCAGTCTGTTATGTTTCTTCCAGTGTTTTGCACAATCCGGAATGCCCTTTGATCCCGTGTCTGATTGTCCTACGCCTATTCATCTTTCAAAACTCTGGCTGTTCAGGTGCCAACTTTTCTGTGAAGCCTTACCTCACCTCCAGGCCACTGCTTGTATACTTTCAAAATACTTCTGCATGTCTTGCATGCACTGAAGTTGTTCCATATGTGTCTGTTTGTCTGGCTAGACTGTATGGACAGGGTTTTACAGCCCCTGTGTCTGGTAGTTTCATGTTGGTATCCTTTCCCGTAATAGTGTTTAATAACATTGGCTGAAGCGAACTGAAGAGGATTTCACACGGTGCAGTTCCTCTGTGTATTGTGGCTAATCCATGCTTGTGTCTAGACTGAAAGTGTGTAACGTGCCCAACGGCAAACGCAAAGGGGAATTTAGACAGAATGGAATGCTACACAAACAGTGACTTGGCCAAGATGGCTGAGGTTATCCAAACGCCTGTGAGAGACTGTGATGTCTCTTTCATGCTTTATCGGCAGACAGATACTTGAAAAAGGAGGAAAGCCTGCTGTTCATTGTGTCGGTTTCTATGACATCACTGTCAAACAGCCCAACAGATATGGTGCCATCCATGTGCAAAGCCCTGTGGTGGGATTCAGACATTCCCAAGGTATGGGCCGGGCTCCAAGGAAGTCCCCTTGTGTGTATACAAGACGTGTACACAAGAACAAGGTAGCATATAATAAGATGTAAACAGAGTAACAATATCATGTAGCACTTACTCTTAAGGGCTGGGAGTTCAAGAGAGGTGGTCATTATAGGTTGGGGTACTCTGCAGTTTGATTCCCTTAAGGTGGGTCCTTTCCCCAAAGCAAAATTTTTTTTGCCTCCATAAGTTAGTTTTAGGAAGTCAGTGTTTTGATCTCCAGTGGAGAAAGAGAAGGAATGGGGGTGGGGAGTGGGAGGGTGGCAAGGTGAGTGAAGAATCATTGCCGTGCACAACTGCGAAAAGCTCCTCTGAAGTAACATAGTATCTGAAGGTTATCAGCAGTATTTAGGATTGTATGTATGTTCCTGACCTTCTTCTAAAGTATTTGACAGAACTTTTAATAAGGAAAAAATATACTTTATTTGAAATAATAAACAACAACAAAAAGATGAATCATGCAGGCCAGGCATGCTTCCACTTCAGGGCTTTGTGTGTGTTGTTCCTTGTGCCTGGACTATCCCCCTGGAGTCCCCCCCACCCCCCATCCCCTTGCTTACTCCTTCCCCTTCTCCCTTTCAGGTCTGTATGCAGATGTCGCCTGTGTGACCTTCACTGACCACCTTTTTGGTGGTCACCCAAAGTTGAGCCTCACCCAACACTCTAGATCTCCGTTCCAGCTATTTATTTTCTCCATAGTGATAAAAATACTCTGTCTTGTACTTATGCAGTTGATTTCCATGAAGACAGGAGTTTTCACATGATTTGTTCCCTACTGTGGCTTTGGCACCTAGAATGTTGTCTGACACATAACAGATGCTCAACTAATTAGTTATTGAGTTTATGAAGAGCTGAGCGACAAAGAGATGATGAAACTGCCCCCAGAAACCACGGCTAGAAGGAGGTGATCTGCTTGAGCACTGAATTCTACTCTGAGATTCTTGATGTTTAAGACAAAAGACAAAGACTTAAAGTAGACAAAAATAATAGGTTTGCTAAGTTTGTTATTAAACTTAGAATTAAAGAGTTTTAAAACAAACTCTTAGCTTATACAAAAATGGCATTTCTTTCACTTGCATAAAACTAGGCCTGTGGTTATAATTCTGATCTGTGTTAATGATAAGGTCCCTTCTACTTAAAGAGGCTGTGTTTCCACATCACTTAACCTCTCTGTGTCTTAATTTCCTCATCAATGAAATGGGATTGCAGACCATGATCTGTAATGACACACCAATTCTAAAGCAAAATAAAATCAAACTGCAGAGTTGTTTTGTTGCATTACTGAACCAGGTCAAAGGGCATGGAGAGTGCCCTCTTTCTCATTTTATAAGGCTTCTTGGTTTTGACAGAAGTAAATCTGTCAAGCTTGAACATGCAAGACTCTTTAAGACCTTTTAAAGTAAAATGATATATTTGAAATAAAAAGTTATTAGTGACTTTTTTCATCATCTTTTGGATCTGTGCCAAATAGTGTATTATTTAACATCATTTAAGAAAACAAAGCAGAGTCCCTATTAAGCATTTTATGCAAACATTAAAAATGCATACTAAATGTGAGTTGGAATATTGCCTGGTTAAATTAATATTCTTCTAAAAGGAGATGCTGAGTTCTTTGAAAGAAGGTACAAAGTTGGAAGACAGGAATGCAGGTTTTTAGATGATAAATCTTATTTCCATTAGTGCCGTGGACTGAATGTGTGGCAAAGGCTGATAGATAGGTGTCTTCATTATTTCAGTGCAGACATAGGGTGGTGACTTAAATACCTCCATACTGTGGTTTAAAAATAATAGTTTTAGTTTTTCAAAACATAATTCTTCTTCAGTTATCACTGTGACTGGGGCTGTTGGAGAATCCTTCTTAGTGGAATGACTTTACTGGCCGATAGGTACCATCCAGTTTCCAGTTGCCATGGTGAAGGATTGAACTGATACATTATAATCTTTGGCACTTACATAAGGGAGTTACTTAAAGGCTCTAGAGTACCATGATGGAGATAGTGGGAGTTTAACTGGTTTGTGTTGCCTGGGTACATAAATCTTTGGTACATAAATTTTAGAAGTACGTTTCCTAGTAACCTAAGTGTGCATGTATGACCATGGCTTAGAGCACACAATCCCAGGGATGTCTGCAGTCTCCTGCAGGTCGCTGGGCCATTCTGAGTACTGACCTCAGCTGGTTTGGCCTTTACCACATTTTCTAGGAGGAAAGATTGTTGCTTTCCTTGTTTCATAGAAGGATATTGCACTCATTTCAAAAATCCTCCACAGGTATCTTTCTTTTATGATTTTGGTTTGAGACAGTAAAATATGTTATGATGTGAAATATTAATATTTAGTACTTTACATAAAGAAAGAAGAGAATTGGGCATGCTAAGGGCTTTCTAAAGGTAACAGCTGTTGCAGCTTTCATCACTCTGCTTCAAAGTGCTCGCGATTGGCAGATGCATATGACTTGGAATGTACACACCTGTCAAATGAGTATTAATAGAGACAAGCAACACATTTCTTCTGCAGTTTGTGAACAAAACAGCTGCTAGATGGTAATGTCCTAGAATGACTGTCTTCCATAGTCACCCTCGAATCAGTGACCTAGGGATGAAAGCTTCTGTATCCTATTATTAAACTCTGAGTCATCCAGACTTTTATGGGTAAAAGTGTAACCTACTTTTTCCCTTTAAACCTTAAAACAACCTGGATATTTTTAGAATCTGTCCCGTTCAATATGGAGTTTGCATGCAGCCGTCTTCACACAGGTAATTTACAGATCCTATCATGCCAGGTGTGATTTTGGTAGTCTTAAAAATGTGAAGAATAAAAGAGACTGACCTCTGTTAAATCACTCTGAGAATTTGAAAAGTGAGAATTCAGGCATATGTAAGCTTATTTTTTTGTGTACAGAATGAGTGTGTGTGTGTGTGTGTGTGTGTGTGTGTGTGTACTGGGGGGCTGTGGTAACATTTGCTCTTATACCTTCCTGACTCATGGACTTACTTATTTTCCTCTTCTGACTCTTTACTGATATCTCTTTTAATAATTTCTTCATTTCTCTTTAGTAATTTCTTTTTTCTCTTACTTTTCAAAATTTGATTTTAAGTAGTACTTGATTTCTGTGGAGAAATCAATCCCCTATCAAAGGTTCATCTCTGGGCCAGCAGGACCTGGTCCAGGCACTGCCTGGGTGTCTTCCTTCCCGTCGCTTCCAGCATCTGGAGATGACGACACCACGTGGAGAAACCCTGCATTGTGCTCCACTGCCTACAAGATCTCAAATAACATGACTAGTACTACTTACCTCGGGCGTCAACTGAAACCTTTACAGTAGTGATTTTTTTTTTTTTCTCCTAGAGTAGATAGAGCTCAGCTTTTACACTTGAAGGCTCTTCCTTACTCCTCATGTGAGAGACGGCAAAAGGAGAACGTTAGGACTTCAGCTCCCAGCTTTTCGTTAAGAGTTTGTGATGGGGATGTAGACAGCTACTTGAGTCATAATTTCTTATAATTAACTTTTTCATTTGTTAATGTACCATTTACACATTTAACAAACACTTATTGAGTACCTGTGTGTCAAGGACCATGAGATAATCTATAAATGTATTAAATGCCCCCAAGGAGCCATCTTAGAGACTAGCTGGCAGTGTTTCTTCCAAGCTTTGTCTTCCAAGCATAAATAAGCTTTCCTTTAAGATCTCAGACAGCTGTGGGTCTCCCCTCTTCTGCTGCCTTTCTGGGAGGATTTTCTTAAGCCGATTCTGGAATACCAGTTAACCTTTTAGTAAGCATATTACTATTCCTCCTATTATGTTTATTTCAAAGTAATAAATCCACTCATTACTTTTTTCTTAATAAACATTTCTCAGAGTTCTTTGTAATTGTGATAAATAGAAATTAGTTAATACTTTGCTTCTTTCAAAATATTTATTACCTTTGCTTAAAAGAAAACATAATTTTGCTAAGTTTGTTTTGGATCATTCTTGACAATGTGGCAAATCTTTAAAGTTATGATACTTTCAAAGAATTGGGTTTTTTTGTTCAAATGCACTGTGTCAGAAGGGTTTTATGTGATAAACGAAATGAACCTTCCCAAATCAAGTTCTGTCTTAAAACAAAAATTCAGTGTCTGCAGGACAATTAATTCCTAGAATAATATTCTCTTTCAATGTTATCAGTACTATTTGCCCTATCAATTTTGGGTAATTACACTTGAGTTTCCACAAATAATAACAACCATTAATTGAGCATCTATATTCCAAGCATTTTTACACGTTTTATTATTTAATTTTAATTCCCTTACATATTAAATACTTATTACATATGAGACACTGTTGGGGGTGCTGGGGATACAGAGAACAGTAACAGATAAAGCCCCTTACTTCATGGAGTTTATATACTAGGCTGGGGAGAGATTGATAATAAAATAAGTAAATTATTTAGTATATTAGGAGATAATAAGGGCTATAGAGAAAGAAAAACAAGGGAAGGGTGATAAGAAATATTGGGGAGGAGGTTTTTCTTTATATATTTATAGTGTTTTTAGGAGTTGTCAGGGAGGGTTTATTTTACAAGGTGACTTTTGAGCAGAGATCTTTCTGACGGCCGTGAGAGAGCAAACCATGAGGATATCTAAGGGAACAGCAAGTATAAAGTTCCAGAGACAGGAGCATACTTGGGGGGGTTCCAGGAATGGCAAAAAGATCCATGCGGCTGAAGCATAGGGAATGAGGTGGTGAGCGATAAGAAGAAACCAGCAGGAAGAGTGGGAAAAGCTGATCGGAAAGGGCTTTAAGGCCATAGAGAATTTGCATTTCCTCTGAATGAGATCGGAAGCTGTAAGATGGTTTTGAGCTAATCAGATATGACTTTACCTTTATGAGAAAGTACTCTGGCTCTCTGTGGAGAATATACTATGCGAGTCAAGAATGGAAGTAAAAAGACCAGTTAGAAGACTATGGCAGTAAGCCAGAGGGGAGGTGTGACCGTTCAGACTAGGGTGATAGAGGTTAATTTGGTTTGCACTGGTGGAATTTTGAATATATTGTGACAATAGAGCTGACAGAATGTGCTGATGATTGGGTGTGGGATGAGAGAAAAAAAGAGTCCAGGATGATTCAGGTTTTGAGCCCAAGCAATTAGAAGAATGGGTTTGTTATTTAATAAGGTGAGGAATACTGTAGGAGGACTAGTTTTAAGGAGAATCAGGAGTTCATGCTAAGTTTGAAAAGGTATTTAGACATTCATAAAAGGATGTTGAATAGGCAGTTGGTGTGTGGCATTCAGCAGAGCGATCTTAAGAAGATGTAAATTTGAACATTTTTGACATATAGATGATATTTAAAGCCATGAGACCAGATGAGGTCACCTGGGGCATGATAGTTGATAGGGAAGGATTGAGGACTGAGTCTGGGCATACCAGTGTTTGCAGATATAGAGTCTGGGACGTATGAAAGAACCAGCAAAAAGTCTGAAAGGGAGAGGGCCAGATAGGCAAGAAGAAAACCAAGGCAGAGTGGTTACCCAAAGGCCAAACAAAGGTGATGTTTTAAAAAAGAAAGAGTCATCATTTTTGTCTAATGCTTCCGATATTTTCAGCAGGATAAAGATTAAAATTGACCATTGGATTTCCCAACAAGGAGATTATTTGTAAGTGTGAACAGTGCTGTTTTCATTGGCACTGGTGGGGGTGGCTTTCTGATTAGAATGGGTTCAAGAAAACAGGAACAGTTCAATTTCTGTACTGTAGGTAGTAGAATGTTATGTGAGGAAACTCAAGGTTAGAGAGATTAAATAACTCGCCCTAAATCACACAGCTAGGAAATGGCAAAGATGAGATTTCAATTCAGGTCCATTTGGCTCTAAAACCCAAGGTCTTTTTACAGTCTTTGCATTTATTATCTTATTTATAGGTTAAATATATATTTATTTCATTTTTCTTTTAAGTTTGTATTGTACAAAATCACAAGTCTTCCAGTCCAAGAAGAAACTTAATTACATGTTTTGAGGAAGTGGAATTCTCTTGCCCAGATTTAGATCCAGAGAAAGATTTCTACCAAAGTCAGCCTCATCTTCATGTACAAAAATCAAGAGGAGTTTAGTTTAGAGGAGCTATGATTTGACCTACTATTAAGTTTTAATGGCAGCACACTCTCCCGTTTCCTTCCTAATTCTCTTGGCCATTCCTTCTTGTTTCCGTTTGAGCTTTTTCTTATGTTACCATCGCTTAATGTTGGTGTCTACATGGTCCTATATTAAACCGTCTCTCTCCTCTCCTCACACTGTGTACTAGTCGTGGGGCCATGTCATCCTCTCCCATGGTTTTAGGTAACACCTATATGCTCTTGACTTCCAAATCTTTGTCTCTAGCCCGGATGACTCTTCTCACCTGCAGTACCAGGTAGCTGTTCGTCTCCTCGACATTGCCACCTGCATGTACTACCCACAGCCACCTTAAACCTCTCAGGATGAAATCTCCCTTTCCTCCTCTTCCTTCCCACACCCCTAAAGCTTTGCCCTTCCTTTGGGCTTCTGTGTTTCCATCAGTTATACCCAGGCCAGAAACTTGGGCATCGTCCCTGAATTCTTCCTCTCCCTCACCCCCCAGATCTAATTAATCACCAAGTTCTTTCAGTTCTACCTCCTGAAATTATTTTTATATTTTCTCTACTCTACTTTTCTTCATTTCTACTGGCATTTGCTCAGGCCTCCACCATTTCTCTCCTGGATTCCAACCACAGCTTCCTGCTTGGTCCTAGTGCTCCAATCTTGACCATTTCCAGTCTGTCCTTCACACTACAGTCAGCATTGTCTTATAAAATGCACGACTGGTCTTAGCATTCCCCTTCTTTGCCTTTCAGTCTGCCTGTTGCTTGTAGAATAGAATCTAAACATGATTTACATGTGCCTGAGTGATCTAACTCCTGTTTACCACTCTTAACTTTGTTTCTCATCAAGTACCCCCCCTAAGCCTATAGCCATATTAAACTTCTTTTTGTTCCTTGAGCACTCTATGACACTCTTAATTATGATCCTTTAGTTTAGTGACATTAGGTTCTGTCTTGGGGGGGGGTCTACTTTTTTTCCCACACTCCCCCAACTCTGTTTGCCTCTTTCACACTGATTCATTCTTCTATCTTAGCTTAGACATTTTTTCCTTTGAGAATTCTTCTTGCCCCCCTATATCTGGATTAAGCATCCTTCCTATATTCTGTGACAACTCTTTGACTCACTATAAGATTCTTCTCATTTCACTATATATAAATCACCTGTTTCCTGCTCTATGCTCCCATTAGACTGTAGAGCTTGATGCATGCAGAAACCTTATTCATTTTTTTTGATTGATTTCTTAGCTCTTGGTTGGCATATTGTACACATGAAATGAGTATTTGTATAGTGGACTTATGTAGTTAGTCTATAAATAATTAATAAATCAGAGGCTAGTTGTCAATATACAGAGTATGAGAATAGATAGCCAAGTTGGTATTTAAAGTGAAAATCTCAACATTTCATTATCTTGCTTAAACACCTACAAGACCTTCCCATTGCTGTACAGAAAGATTCCAGTTCATAACACTGATGATGAGGTTTGGCCTCTGCTCTCTTCAGTCTCTTCTCTGTCCCTCCAGGTCTACATCAGACGTGTATCAGACGTGTAGCCTTCCCTCTGTTAATTTTCCTCTTCTTTCAGATGTCAGCCATCCTTGGGTCTCCAGACTGAATCAGTCCTGCCGTTTATGCTTTTAGAGTCCTTTTTACTCTGCAGCCATTGTATCTTTATCCCCTTTTGTAATTATATGTTTGTGTGATTATTTGATGTTTGACTAATTATCTCCCCTTCCCCACTATTATTTGAGCTGCTTTTATAACTAGCATTTAGCATGGAGCCCAGAATAGAATAGGTGCTCAGTAAGTATTTGTTAAAAGACTGAGTGAATGATTGATAGTAAATTATAGTAAGTTTAGGTTGGTAGGAAAAATAAGGTAAGATTTTTGAACCTGAATTTTTGATATCTTATTTCACAATAGATTTAAAATTTTAATGCAACAGAATGCTATGGCCTGAGTCCTTATCCTGGCATCCCACCTATCACTGAGATGCTTCTTTAATTATAAAACCTTTTCTGGTTACTATGTCTTCTGCTTAACAAATTCCTCTGGAACCTGGGGACTTAAGACAACCATTTTTTTTTTTTTTTTTGATCATGGCAGGTGGGTCAGGAATTTGGGAAGGGCTCAGCTGGTCAGTTCACACTTGGGGCTTCTCATGCAGTTGTAGTCAGATGTCAGCTTGCTCACTTGGCTGTCAGCTGATGCTGGCTGGCCTTTGTCAGGATGCTCAGCTGCGGCTGTGTACAGAAGTGCCTACATGTGGCCTTGACAGCAAGATAGTCTCAGGGAAGTGGGCTTCTTACATGGAGGCTGGCTTCCCCTGGGGCAAGAGTCTCAAGTAAGCCAGGTGGAAGCTGCATGATCTTTTCTGTCTTAACTTTGGAAGTCACTCAGCATCACCAGGGCAAAGGAGGTGCTTTCATAGGCTGCCTAGATTCAATGGGAAGAGACTTAGACCCCAGCTTTTTTTGTGAACATGTAAAAGAATTTGGGGCCATATTTTTAATCCACCACACTACTTCAGACAAAAATCAGGAATGTTGTGAATTTAGGTAGTAAAGGTTTTGAGCCTGAATTTTAATTTTTTTTTTTAATTTCATGTCTTTTCAATCATTTAATTACATATTTCCTATTCATATCATTATATTGATTTTATACTTTGGTGTTGTGGGTCTTTTTGGGCTTTATCCTTGAATAATTTAACAGTAAAGCTTCATTTAGTTTTAAGTAAAGCTTACATAAAAGTTGTTCCCTTTTAAAATTAAATATCTTAGATAATTCCATTGTAACTGAAATATCTTGAGATCAGGGTCAGCTTCTAATTATTAACACCACTTAAAATTATTCTACGTAATGTAATTTCCATTATATCAAAACTTTAGCTTCATTAGAGGTTAAAATATTATTTGAAAAGGTTGAATACCTTGCTGAATAAAGAGAGTTGGTGTAACAGATAGTTTTTGTAGTCCAGGGATATTCTATACAGAAATTATATTTAATGATACCTAAGCATTAACCACCCTAGTTAACCTTTGTTAAATTGACCCACTGTTGGTTTTTTATTGTTTATGATATTCCAATTTGGCGGATTTTATCATTTGATTAACGTCCTCTCAAATAGGTAAGCCTTACGTTTCCAGAACCAAACATGTTGTGTTCAGAAATCTCTTCCTGGTTGAGGATATGTGCACCCTGAAACAAAGGAGGTGTATTGCTTTTATGATGGGCCTTTTTCTTTTCCCCCAGCTGAGGTAACTAAATTCTGCGCTTATGCATTCATGTGAATGACTGATCCCTTTTTAAATCTTCCTAAGCTGTTTGCCTCAATGATATTCTCTACTGTAAGATTCAGAGGCTAATTATAGGCTACCTAGCAAATTACTTCCCTTTTTGTGGTGTTGATTCTTGCCTTATTGCCTCACTTGATTATTGGACATATTCAGTGTTCCTGAATCTCCAAGATGTAAGAGGCAAGTTAAATCACCGCAGCTTTTTCCTCTGGTTGCTTAACAATTTAAAACAGCAGGTAAAATAAAACAATTGGTCATAGTATTTCACTAGTGTTTTGTTTCCTTTGATAATGCCATTTTTCCTAATGTTTACAGTTTAGTTTATTATTAGTTTATGTCTAAGTAGAGCTGTTGGGTCAAATCAGAAATGACTTTGATATGGCTAGATCATAGTGTACCATGTTTGTATGAGCATATGACCTCGGTAGGGAAAGTGAGTTTCTTTCATTAGTTCTATAGAGAGTAGGGGGGGTTTATTCTTCTGCTAGAGATGCCCTTGGTGGGAAATGATGGGTGCAATCCCAAGAGTTCTAATTTAATCCTACTTTTAACTAGTCTTACTATTAACTTTAGTGTTTTTTTTCTTATATTACCATTTTTCCTCCTCAAGATTGTTTGTTTGTGAAAGAAACATTTTGAAAATAATAGGCTCCTAAAAATAAGAGAAATATTCTGTGTGTTCAGTGTGCTGGTGCTTTATGTTAAAACTGTGTGTGTGTGTGTGTGTGTGTGTGTGTGAACGTCTCAAGTTTATTTGTGTGTTACAAGAAGATTATTTGCTGATCTTGATTTGTAAAAATCTAAGTATAGTCATTCAGGTAAATTCATGTATTCCAGGTTTAGTTTGAATCAACCTAAAATAGATGTCCCTTGAGCTTACCTTTTTTCTGTTGTTAGTTTTTAATATGTCACTTTGTGAGTCACTGAGGGCTTCACCCTTAGGATAAAGGGAGGGTTTAGAGGAATGCTTGAAAAGAAACATTTGAAACAATAGTAATTCTTTTCCCAAGAGTTTGCTTCTTTTTTTTTTCTTCAGTTTTTAGGATTTCTGAAAAATACTGTTTGTCCAGATATGCTTTTCTCTTTAAAAATCACTACAAACTTACAAAATTTGGAAATAGAATTTTCAATCTTGCTTGAAAATTACCCAAATGAATTGCTTCAGAGAGTTTTGACCCACTTGTTTAAAAAATAGCACTTTATGATTAGCTGCAAGAATAGTTGATTGACATTAGGGAAGATGTACATCTACTAGCTGAATTTCATCAGCAATCTTTGAATACTTGGTAGATGAGGTGTAAAAATAAGTATAATAATTTAGTAAGCCCAGGCAACAGGTATTTTTTTTTTTTTTTTTTGCCTCTCTGCGTCTGTGTGTGGTGCTTTTTCAAGCAGTATATCAAAATAAATTGAACATAGACCTTAGAGACCCAGTGTCACTAAATGCTGAACAAAGATTTTTAGAAATAAGAAAGCTGGTTCTAACACATTGCTTTCGCAATTATTATTAATTCTATTAGTGATGATAAGATGTTTTGTATCATTAATTAATACAATAAAATTAAGATTCAGATGTTAAAAAAATCACTGGAACTTCTGGATTCTTTTGGCTTGTTATAATCTAGATGGATTGGACAAAACCTTGTTGGTTTGCTCAGGGTGCTAATGAGGTCAAGGTAAAGCAGGAGGTCTCATCACAGGCTGGTTAAGGACACTGATCTGGGACCATAACCCTACCCTTAACCCTGCACAGTCAGGTATAAAGCATCTGCTTCTGATCATAAGACTGTAGCTGAGACAAGATGGAAGAATTACTATTAATCATCTCATCACCACTTCTGGAAAAACACACGACAAAAAAAGTTCTACTAGATAATTGGTGAGTTGCAGAGAACTTTACATAGAGAAATCTTTTCAAGTGGACAAGACTTTCCTTTCTTTCGCTGTAGTCACACTGTAGAAGATCTGTTCTCTAGCACTCAGTAGGTTTAAGGGAATCAAAGGGGAGGGGGAACTAGAGCATTCTTATTCTCTTAAAAACATTTACTGAGCACAAAATATTTGTTTAGAGCTATGCTGATCACTATGAGAAGAGACAGGGTAGTCTATGATTCATCCTCAGCGAGTTTAGAAATTCAATAGGTGAAAAAGTAAGCTGTCCAGCAAATATTAGGGAAAGTTTATAATTACATTGTGTGATGCTGATTGTTGACTTAAGTGGTTCTAGGAAGAGAAAGCTGTGTTTATTGGAGTAGAAAAAGTTGGAACTTGGCTAGTATCTAAAAAGTGGTGGTTGTTGCACAGGGAGAGTAGAAGGGAGTTAGGGGTGGGGCGTGTCTCCAAGTGAGATGGGGTGAGCAAGCACACATACACACTCAAAATTACATTTGTGGAAATAAAGAGGGAGGGCGTGCAAGTCACCATGGCTAGAGAGAGGGGTTGGGAAGGACAGTATGGCAAATACAGGTAGAGAGGTGAGAGCTGGATGGTGAGCCAGAGTCTGGAACAGAGGCTTCAGTACAGAGCAGAGCACCACGCGCAGCTGGACGGAGCATCCCTCTGCAAAGCCAGACCCACGGGCGTGCTGTGTCTCAAGAACAGGGAACAGAGGGAGCCTGGTCAGAGATGGCTCATCGAGGGAGATGTGGGTCAGATCACGTACAGCTGTGATGCCCCTCTGTGGAACTGGTGCTTTATTCCAACTGTAATAAGAAGTCATTGGAAAGTTTAGTAGAGCTGTCAAATGATAATTAATGCTCCGAAAAGAGTCTGGCTTCAGTGTGGAGTATAAACTGTGTTTGGGGGGTGAGGTGGCAGGAAGAGAAGCAGGGAAATGGGTTAGGAGGCGTCTGCAGCAGTCCAGGGCAGAGATGACAGTGGTCTGCACTAGTGTGGAAATGGTTCTGTCTCCTGTCCTAGCACTTATTGGGCTTTTGGTTTTAAAAGGTGCAGAGAGTGCCTTGCCTTTG
This sequence comes from Balaenoptera acutorostrata, assembly GCF_949987535.1. NCBI lineage: Eukaryota > Metazoa > Chordata > Mammalia > Artiodactyla > Balaenopteridae > Balaenoptera > Balaenoptera acutorostrata. The sequence goes on along the minus strand of NC_080077.1, from coordinate 37,925,863 downwards.
GTCTAGTAGAATGCCCTGCCAGTCCTTGCAGCCTTTAATGTTCAGAGGTCCACGTTGTATAACTCCGGACCAGCTGCCGTCTTTATCTTTCAAGCAGTGTATGATCAACCTCTGTTCAGCTTGATTCCCTCTTGCATTTTGCCTGTCTGCAATGGGTTTGTTTGTTTGGTTTTAATTGTTTGGTTCCAGAGACACCATGTAGAAAATCACTGACCGAAAAATATGAAAACATCTTTTGAATAGGTGTCCATAGTTGTTATTTTACTGATTGTCAGAATCAATTTATCAAAGAAGTTGAGCTATTTTCTGCTACCTACTTTTTTGCAATTTGCCGTTCTTAGTCTTTCCTCATTTTATGCTCACCAGTTTGCTTACGTCATTACTTAAAACAAATAGGAACTCCCACCCTCCCCTTCCCACAGATGACGAAGGTCTCACTGGTCCACCAGTAAGTTCTGAGAGGAAGTTAGGATTATTTCATAACTCTATTTAGTTCTTGTCCTTATGGTTTTGCATTGTTTTGAATGACTGTCCTTTGCTTCCTCAATTAATTCTTATTTTATTACACTCATCTCTTACTCCTAATTCTTGTTTTTGTAACAGTATTCTCTTTGGGTGTCAGTTCCACTTCCTCTACCTTTAATGGGAAAGGCCCTGGGGTCATTGCTTAACTGTACAATGGCTGTTTTATTTTGATTGTGGTTGTCCTTTTCTTTGTTTTTAGTAAGGGTACACTGATAGAGTAATTACTTAAACAAAGATTTGCTTTGTTGATTTTATGCTGAGTAACTGAGTTCCCCCTCTCTCCTATAAGAACCTTCATTTGTTTATTTCAGAGTCCTGAAGTGTTTCCTCTAATTACATTCTATTATTCATCATAGAACCAGTAATATTTCAGTTGGAGGTAATAAAATATCGATTTTTTAAATTATTTATGAGAAAACCTCAAGTATTTATCTTTAAAATAGATTTGTTCCATGTGTGGGTTGTGTAAATTTTAGAAGAATATAAACCTTATGCATTTGTATCATGACAGGTTTTTCAGTTGTCTTGCCATGTAACACCTCTGGATAAAAGTGATTTAAAGACCAGTAGTGTTTACTAAATTTAAAATATTTTCAAATTAGGTAGTGTGAGCAATCACAGATATTGGGTAGCATTTAGGAGTACTTTGTTTATAAAACAATTTGAGAAAAATTTAAGTAGTTAGAAAAGTTGGACTTTATAGTTTATGTTTAGAACATCCATTAAGTTTGTAATACTTCAATTGTTTGCAAAGAATTTAGCTCTTTTTTTTCCTCTGTATTAATCTTCTGTCAAGAACAACTCATTTCAATGTCAATTCATTATTTTTCCTCTATAAATATGAATGGGATTTAATTTTGTATCCCAACACTTTAACATTTTTTCTTGGAAGTACCTATTTTATTTTATTTTTTTAAACAATTAATTTATGTTTTTTAAAATTTTATTTATTTATTTTTGGCTGCATTGGGTCTTTGTTGCTGCATGCAGGCTTTCTCTAGTTGTGAAGAGCAGGAGCTACTCTTTGTTGCGGTGCGAGGGCTTCTCACTGCGGTGGCTTCTCTTGTTGTGGAGCACGGGCTCTAGACATGCGGGCTTTAGTAGTTGTGGTGCGTGGGCTTAGTTGCTCTGTGGCATGTGGGATCTTCCCTGGGCCAGAGATCGAACCTGTGTCCCCTGCATTGGCAGGCGGGTTCTTAACCACTGCACCACCAGGGAGGTCCCAGAAGTACCTATTTTATTAAAAAAGAAAAGCTAGTTCATGAGGTGATATAAGATATTTTTTCAGTGTTTATCTCACTTTATAGATAGTTTGATATTTTCTATAGCAAAAAATGTGGTTGATATTTCAAAAATTCCATAGTCAAAACCCTATCCCCATCCACCAAAATATATATATACATATTCTTGCATTGCATTTTGTATAAATAACACATTTCACATAATAATTTATAACCATTGCCATCTTGTAGACTATTTATCATTAATAATCTATTTATATATGATGCGATGGTAGATTCTACCTGAAAACAAATTAAAAAATTGTTTTACCTACATACCTACTCTCTCAAGACTTTAAAAATTTCTATATGGTATGCAAACACTTGTTTACCAGGTCACCTTGGGTATACCATTGATAAATTTGTAAAGAAAAAAATGTCAAAAGTTGATGACTTTATAGTATGTGAAAGTTATTTACTCAGTTTCTGGTGAGAAGAATGAAAATGGGTTTGTATTACTCAAATGTTTTCTTTGAATAAGATTGAAGAACTGTAAAGGGAGTCATTCATCCTTCCTTGGCTTGCAGGTTTGTTGTCTGGTGAGAAAAGGGAAGAAACAGATATAACTGTCAGAGTGGAAGGGCCACTTTAGAGAGTACTTTGTTTTAAAGGAAAAGAAAAGCTTTCTATGTATTTTCTGTTCAACATCACTTCAGCATCCCCTTTTCCAAATAGGGGTTCTTAACTTGGTAGTCATAATAGTTCATGGATTGTCTTCAGAAGGGTTATAAATGCCCTGAGATCCTATGCAAAATCCATTTTCTCTTGTGATTAGGTTAATAACATTTACTGGTTTTTAGACCATTACCCAAAAAAGGTTTAGAGCTACTAACTTTGAAAGATTTTCATGTCTTGGGAGCTAAAGACAAATTCTGGTGTTCATATTTATGATAACCAAGATATGGGCTAGATATGAATATGTGGAATATCCAGTCTATTTAGTGTACAGAGGAAGGCACAGTAAGTAGAAGATTGAGGTAGTGGATGGAATATGAGCAGGACAAGTGTAAATTTAGAGCCTGACTGGTGGTTTAGTGGATTTATGTCCTAACCTCTCACTACTGGAAAGAACCTTAGAGATCATCTAATTCGAGGTAGATATCTATGTGTCAAAGCTACCTTCTTTTCAGTCATACACTTATGTGAACAGAGATGACCAGTAAAAAATACTAATACTCATATGGGTCATTCTGTGTCTTCGTCTATGGTAGCCCTTACTTTTGTGGGGGGGCGGTGCACATAATAGTGACCTTTCACCCCTAGTAAACTGATTAATTAATTAATTAATCTCCTGCAGTGCTTTGTGGACCTGTTTCAAATGTAGTGCTTCTTACTGGACCAGTAAAAAGGAAGTCTGGAGTTAGAACATTTGAGTTTCAGTCTTTGCTATATTATAAGCCTATGACTATTGGAAAAGTTAATTAATGGGGTGATGTATGTGAAACCTTTACACGTTGTAAAATGTTTATATTATGAAGCTCATATGAGCTTGATAAATAAAGGCAGACTGGGAGAATACAAAAATAAGAGTAAGGAAAAGGAGATTGTAGTCCCATTTACATCATTTACATTAATTTTTAAAATCCTAACTAAATGCTAGCAAATAAAATCCAGCAAATGCATTTTGAAAAACCACAATTACATCATGATCAAAGGCAATTTATCTCAGGAATGCAAAATGCTTTATTTAACATAGAGAGATCTATTTCATTTTATTTATCACATTAATAGTTTGAAGGAGAGAAACCATACAATAATTTCAATAGGTGAGGAAAATACATTCATTAAAATTAAAAGTAAGAAGTTTTCATCTAAGTGAAAAATCTCTGAGGGAAGAAAATGATACTATAAATTAGGGTTAAAGTCAATTCACATCCTGCAAGTACATTTTCTAAAATACACAAGTCATAAAGAATTACTATCCGTTATACAGAAAAACTCTTAGAAATCAATAAGAAAAAGACTAGTTACTCATTGGAAAATGCAAAGTTTAATGACATAAATGGCCAGTAAATGTATACAAAAAAGTTCATACTCATTATTAAGATACATTACAATTTATACTAATGAGGAAAACACAAATTAGCAACAACAAAACAAGATAACAAACCAAGTGATGCAAACCAAGTGCTGGTTAGGATATGGGGCAAAGGGACGTTTAGACACTGCTTGTTCCCCAAAAAACTCTTGCACATATGTGAGAGTTATGTACAAGGTATGTATTGCAACATTATTTATAATAGTTGAAAAATTGGAAACAAATTTCTATCATTAGGAAATGGATGAGTGAATTCTAGTATATTCATAAGTACACTATTCAACTGCACTTAAACTTAATCAACTAAATCTCTCTATATGTATTAACATAAATATAGATACTGAAAATTCAATATTAAGTAAAAACCAACCAAATTTCAGAATTCAAGCAGTTTCAATGCAATGAAATATTAAAAAACATATAAAGTCATGATATGTTGTTCAAAGATATGTTTTTAGTGTAGTATTAAAAAATAATCATAAGCCAGATTTATTAGAGTGCATAATTCTGCAGCAGGAGAGAAGAATCGTAAGTACTTTTTAGCTGTAATGTTCTATCTTTTTGTATAAAAAATAGGAAGCAGAATGATAAAATGTGAGCATTTGTTAATAATGGGTGTTGTGAAAACATGTACGTTACATTAATCTACTTTTTAAAATTTGTTTGATTTTTGGAAAATAAATATTTTTTATTTTTTAAGTTTATTTTAAGCACTCAGGGATATGAATACTATAATTTCCAAGATTTCTTCTAGCTCTAATATTCTGTAATCATTGTCCTCTTATGGCATCCCTGGTGACAGGTAATATAGGTTTATTTTGTAAGTAAACTAGCACTTTTTTTTTTTATTGTGATAATTTGTTTTTTAACATCTTTATTGGAGTATAATTGCTTTACATTGTTGTGTTAGTTACTGCTGTATAACAAAGTGAATCAGCTATACGCATACATATATCCCCATATCCCCTCCCTCTTGCATCTCCCTCTCACCCTCCCTATCCCACCCCTCCAGGTGGTCACAAAGCACCCTGCTGATCTCCCTGTGCAATGCAGCTGCTTCCCACTAGCTATCTATTTTACATTTGGTACTGTATATATGTCCATGCCACTCTCTCACTTTGTCCCAGCTTACCCTTCCCCCTCCCTGTGTCCTCAAGTCCATTCTCTACGTCTGAGTCTTTATCCCTGTCCTGCCCCTAGGTTCATCAGAACCATTTATTTTTCTTTATAGTCCATATATGTGTGTTAGCATAAGGTATTTGTTTTTCTCTTTCTGACTTACTTCACTCTGTATGACAGTCTCTAGGTCCATCCACCGTATGACAAATAACTGAATTTTGTTTCCTTTTATGGCTGAGTAATATTCCATTGTGAATATGTGCCACATCTTCTTTATCCATTCATCTGTTGATGGACACTTAGGTTGCTTCCATGTCCTGCCTATTGTAAATAGTGCTGCAGTGAACATTGTGATATATGGCTCTTTTTGAATTATGGTTTTCTCAGGGTATATGTCCAGTACGGGGATTGTTGGGTCATATGGTAGTTCTGTTTTTAGTTTTTAAAGGAACCTCCATACTGTTCTCCATAGTGACTGTATCAATTTACATTCCCACCAACAGTGCAAGAGGGTTCCCTTTCCTCCACACCCTCCCCAGCATTTATTGTTTGTAGATTTTTTGATGATGGCCATTCTGATGGTGTGAGGTGATACATCATTGTAGTTTTGATTGGCATTTCTCTAATGATTAGTGATGTTGAGCATCCTTTCATGTGTTTGTTGGCAATCTGTATATCTTCTTTGGAGAAACGTCTATTTAGATCTTCTGCCCATTTTTGGATTGGGTTGTTTTTTGTTTTGATATTGAGCTGCATGAGCTGCTTGTATATTTTGGAGATTAATCCTTTGTCAGTTGCTTCGTTTGCAAATATTTTCTCCCATTCTGAGAGTTGTCTTTTCGTCTTGTTTATGGTTTCCTTTGCTGTGCAAAAGCTCTTAAGTTTCATTAGGTCCCATTTGTTTATTTTTGTTTCTATTTCCATTTCTCTAGGGGGTGGGTCAAAAAGGATCTTGCTGTGATTTATGTCAAAGAGTGTTCTTCCTATGTTTTCCTCTAAGAGTTTTATAGTGTCTGGACTTACATTTAGTTCTTTAATCCATTTTGAGTTTATTTTTGTGTATGGTGTTAGGGAGTGTTCTAATTTCATTCTTTTACATGTAGCTGTCCAGTTTTCCCAGCACCACTTATTGAAGAGGCTGTCTATTCTCCATTGTATATTCTTGCCTCCTTTATCAAAGATAAGGTGACCATATGTGCATGGGTTTATCTCTGGGCTTTCTGTCCTGTTCCATTGATCTATATTTCTGTTTTTGTGCCAGTACCATATTGTCTTGATTACTGTAGCTTTGTAGTATAGTCTGAAGTCATGGAGCCTGATTCCTCCAGCTCCATTTTTCTTTCTCAAGGTTGCTTTGGCTCTTCGGAGTCTTTTGTGTTTCCATACAAATTGTGAAATTTTTTGTTCTAGTTCTGTGAAAAATGCCATTGGTAGTTTGATAGGGAGTGCACTGAAGCTGTAGCTTGCTTTGGGTAGTATAGTCATTTTTGCAATGTTGATTCTTCCAAATGAAGAGCCTGGTATATCGCTCCATCTGTTTGTATTATCTTTAATTTCTTTCATCAGTGTCTTATAGTTTTCTGCATACAGATCTTTTGTCTCCTTAGGTAGGTTTATTCCTGGACATTTTATTCTTTTTGTTGCAATGGTAAATGGGAGAGTTTCATTAATTTCTCTTTCAGATTTTTCATCATTAGTGTATAGGACTGCAAAAGATTTCTGTGCATTAATTTTGTATCCTGCAACTTTACCAAATTCATTGATTAGCTCTAGTAGTTTTCTGGTAGCATCTTTAGGATTCTCTATGTATAGTATCATGTCATCTGCAAATAGTGACAGCTTTACTTTTTCTTTTCCGACTTGGATTCCTGTTATTTCTTTTTCTTCTCTGATTGCTGTGGCTGAAAGTTCCAAAACTATGTTGAATAATGGTGGTGAGAGTGGGCATCCTTGTCTTATACCTGATTTTAGAGGGAATGGCTTCAGTGTTTCACCATTGAGAATGATGTTGGCTGTCGGTTTGTCATACGTGGCCTTTATTATGTTGAGGTAAGTTCCCTCTATGCCTATTTTCTGGAGAGTTTTTATCATAAATGGGTGTTAAATTTGTCAAAAGCTTTTTCTGCATCTATTGAGATTATCATATGGTTTTTATCCTTCAGTTTGTTAATATGGTGTATCACATTGATTGATTTGTGAATATTGAAGAATCCTTGCATTCCTGGGATAAATCCCACTTGATCATCATGTATGATCCTTTTAATGTGCTGTTGGATTTTGTTTGCTAGTATTTTGTTGAGGATTTTTGCATCTATGTTCATCAGTGATATTGGCCTGTAGTTTTCTTTTTTTGTGACATCTTTGTCTGGTTTTGGTATCAGGGTGATGGTGGCCTTGTAGAATGAGTTTGGGATTGTTCCTCCTTCTGCTATATTTTGGAAGAGTCTGAGAAGGATAGGTGTTAGCTCTTCTCTAAATGTTTTATAGAATTCACCTGTGAAGCCATCTGGTCCTGGGCTTTTGTTTGTTGGAAGATTTTTAATCACAGTTTCAATTTCAATGCTTGTGATTTGTTTGTTTATATTTTCTGTTTCTTCCTGGTTCAGTCTCGGAAGGTTGTGCTTTTCTAAGTATTTGTCCATTTCTTCCAGGTTGTCCATTTTTTTGGCATATAGTTGCTTGTAGTAATCTCTCATGATCCTTTGTATTTCTGCAGGGTCAGTTGTTACTTCTCCTTTTTCATTTCTAATTCTATTGATTTGAGTCTTCTCCCTTTTTTTCTTGATGAGTCTGGCTACAGGTTTATCAATTTTGTTTATCTTCTCAAAGAACCAGCTTTTAGTTTTATTCATCTTTATTATCATTTCCTTCATTTCTTTTTCACTTATTTCTGATCTGATCTTTATGATTTCTTTTGCTAACTTTGGGGTTTTTTTTTGTTTTTCTTTCTCTAATTGCTTTAAGTGTAAGGTTAGGTTGTTTATTTGAGATTTTTCTTGTTCCTTGAGGTAGGATTGTATTGCTATAAACGTCCCTCTTAGAACTGCTTTTGCTGCATCCCATAGGTTTTGGGTCATCATGTTTTCATTGTCATTTGTTTCTAGGTGTTTTTTGATTTCCTCTTTGATTTCTTCAGTGATCTCTTGGTTATTTAGTGGCATATTGTTTAGCCTCCATGTGTTTGTATTTTTTACAGTTTTTTTTCCTGTAATTGATCTCTAGTCTCATAGCATTGTGGTCAGAAAAGATACTTGATACGATTTCAATTTTCTTAAATTTACTGTGGCTTGATTTGTGACCCAGGATATGATCTATCCTGGAGAATGTTCCATGAGCACTTGAGAAGAAAGTGTATTCTGTTGTTTTTGGATGGAATGTCCTATAAATATCAATTAAGTCCATCTTGTTTAACGTGTTATTTAAAGCTTGTGCTTCCTTTTTTTTTTTCATTTTGGATGATCTGTCCATTGGTGAAAGTGGGGTGTTAATGTCCCCTACTATGATTGTGTTACTGTTGATTTCCCCTTTTATGGCTGTTAGCATTTGCCTTATGTATTGAGGTGCTCCTGTATTGGGTGCATAAATATTTACAATTGTTACATCTTCTTCTTGGATTGATCCCTTGATCATTATGTAGTGTCTTTCTTTGTCTCTTGTAATAGACTTTATTTTAAAGTCTATTTTGTCTGATATGAGAATTGCTACTCCAGCTTTCTTTTGATATCCATGTGCATGGAATATCTTTTTACTTTTTACTGAATATCTTTTTACTCTCCTCACTTTCAGTCTGTATGTGTCCCTAGGTCTGAAGTGGGTCTCTTGTGGACAGCATATATGCGGGTCTTGTTTTTGTATCCATTCAGCCAGTCTCTGTCTTTTGGCTGGAGTATTTAATCCATTTACTAGCATTGATACATAGCATCTTAGCATTGAGATGTAAATCTCTGGGAGAGCTCTCACCGATTGATATTATGTGGGGCCGGGAGGTCTCTGGCTGTCAAATGTCCTGAACTCAGCTCTCCCTCCTCAGAGGCTCAGGCCTGACACCAGGCTGGAGCACCAAGACCCTGTCAGCCACACGGCTGCTACTATTGGAGGGTCTCCTGCAGAGGCGGCGGGTGGCTGTGGCTCACTGCAGGGACCAAACTAGCACTTTTTTACTAGATAGCACACATCTACAAAGTACAGTGTAGCGTATCGCAGTAGAGGTAATTGGGTTTAAACTCACCCTCTTGGGTCTCTTGCCCTACCACTGTCGACTGTGTATTTGCAAAAGCTCTGGAGACCTCTCTGATAGAAGTTATGGATGATAGTCCATAATTATTCACCATGTTTTTAATGAAAACTATATCTTCCACTCTTCTCTGCTTTCAGTTCTTTCATTTTTTAAAATGAATTCTAGATAGGTTACAAAAGTAGAAATAATCATCTCCATTAAAGGAGCATAATTCTCAATTTCTTGTCCAAGTGGAAGTACACATCTGTCTTCACTGCCAAGTTGACATTATTCTTGATCTTAAACTATTTCTATTTATAAAGCTAAAGATCACTACTTCTATAAATACCTCACCTTCTTTTGTGACCTTGTTTCTGGGTGTTGCCATGTTGGCATATTTTTTTCACATTTAGAGAGATACAGTTTTGTGGTTAGCAGAAAAGGGGGACAACCATCAGACCACAAACTTTCTTTGATATTATTTTCAACTACTGATCTCAAATATCCTTCGAATTTTACAAAGATATTGTATGCATGGCTTCCACCATTGATTTCTTCCCCCAGTTGTCTTTGACCTTTGCTGTAATCTGTTTTGATTATTGTAAGTCCTACCTTCATGCTAGGTCATTGTATCTAATCATTTCAAATAGATTTTTTTAAAGGCTGAATTAAATCTCTCCAGTGGTGCAAGAACTTCCCTTTTTTGCTTTCTCAAAACGATTTTCCAACATCTGTATCTTCTTTCTTCTATATCATTAGTTGAGAAATATTTTCAGTAAAGGGCTACATAGTAAATATTTTAGGTTTTGCAGGCCAAGAGACAAGTTCAAGAATATTATGTAAGAACTTCTAAGAGAATAAAACAAATTTCCACATATTTTTATTGACAAAAGTAAAAATAATAGAGGATTTTTTATATGTAATACAGATCTACTAATAAGAATAGAATTTTTCTTTTGGGATAACATTTTGCTTAATTGGGGTTCAAAGTTAGTGTCCCCTATCATCAGTATTAATTGCAAATAAGTCTTCTGTCAATGTTGATCTGTCTTGAGATTTTACATATTTCATCTTTAAAATGTCTTTTCACACAGATAGGCATTGTCAAACACTGGTATCAACCTACTGGCCTGTATGTATATTCATATTTATCTTCGGAAGTCCTTTATAGGATTTAGTAGATTTTTCTCTTTATTATTTGCATTTGGAATGTCATTACGTTGCAAATTGATTACTTCCAATTGAAAGTTATGTGGAAGCTCCTTGATGCACAATTAAATGGATTTTTAAAAACATTTTTATTGAAATGTACTTCACATATCATACAGTTCACCTATTTAAAGTGTATAATTAAATGTTATTTAGTATATTCACAGGGTTGTAAAACCATTACTACTATCTAATTTTAGAACATTTTAGTTCTCTCTTAAAGAGATCCCATACCCATTAGCAGTCACTCCCTGCCCCCTTGACATCCCTCCCAGTTCTAAGAAATCATTAATCTACTTTCTGCCTGTATAGATTTGCTTATTCTGGACATTTCATGTAAATAGAATCATACAATATGTGGTCCTTTGTGACTGACTGAAATGAATTTTGAAATATGAAATTTCTATTGCATTGCAATCAGGGTCCCAAAAAAATGCTGACTGAATTGTAGTTTGAGCTCAGAAAGAATATCAGCTGCAAATTTATGTGGGAATGGATATTTTACTTCTAGTTTTAATTTTTAACAGTACAAGAAATTTATAGAGCAGCTTGACATTACTTGTGATTCAAATGGTAGTTGTCAAAATGATTTTACTATAGTATAACTCTTGAATACAAGTGCTGTCTTGTCTGTGATTTTAGGTTGAATTCATTAATAAGCATAAGGTTTTCAGCAAAATCTAATTTCCAAAGGTGATTAAAGGTGGTTCTTGTCATTCAGAAAAATTTCAAACTGATCTGAGCTAAAAAAATTGCAATTAAATTTTACCACTACTAGCCCATCACACTACTGTGTACTGTGTGGTGAGGTAAGTCAGTATATTCAGCTTCTATTCCTGACAAAATGCACAGAGGTAATCATAATTCACTTCATGAAAGCAAATTAATTCCACTGTTAACACTATTTGTTCAATAACATGATAGATTTGAATATTTTTCATAAAGTACCTGTTAATGAATAAAACAGTGAGTAACCCTAGCCTTTAAACACATTAAATTTTCACTAGCTTTGTTAATTTGACAAGCTAAACCTTTTTCTATTCTACGTATATTTTTACCACAAATCCATTGTAATATATCTTAGCAGATTCCACTTCAGGTTATACTGAATTTATGTTTTCTCAACGTCTTTAAAAATATTCTTGCCTGTAGTTTATTTCATGCAGACTATTCATACGAGGCTAATTTTCCTATCGCTTCAAAAAGCATTGACTCCTCAAAAAAATAGCAACAATTAATTAGTATCTGTACATCTATTGACACGTAAAGAGCTAAGGAAAATGACTTGAAATCATTTGCCTTGTTTTTAAATTAATTGACTGTTGATGTTGCTTCCAATTTCTTCAACTCTTTGGAGCAGTGTTCTTACCAAAAGGCTTAGTCTTAAATAAGTTTATTCTCTCTAGAAACATATCTTTGGCAACTGCAGTGTAAGATAATTTAATTAATATGCAATTGGTAAACAGCTTTCTTTGCTTGTCTAACAAATATGCCATTTGCAAAATTAACTTTGTTGCAGCCTCATTTTACTTTTTACATTTGTGAAGAAATTCTGCTGGTAATGGGATATTCTGTTTTAAATCTTCTAATTTTCCTGACTATTGCTTTCCTATGAGTTGGGAGTATTGTGATGAGTGCGTAGGCTGGTAATGTTGACATATACTGTATTCTTTTAGCATGGCTATCATGTTACTACATAATAAAATGCTTTGCCATCTAATTCAATAACAAAATAATCCACACTGCACTGTGCCTTCAAAGCATGACATTCCAAGTCCATTTTATCTCCTTTTGCATTCGTAATAAGAAAATACAATGCACGGTATGGCGATATATATGACACTTGAAATACTGTTAAGTTATAACAGTAACTATCATTGTGATTCATAGAGCTCTGTGCAACAGTGGGAATCAATGAAAATGTCACATATAATCCCTTATCACAACAACTCAACTCAGCCATAATGAGCAAAAGCACTCATACACAATGCGCAAAGGATGAGCATGGCTGTGTTCCAATAAAGCTTTATTTGTAGACAATGAAATTTGAATTTGAAGTGATTTTCTTATTTCATGAAATATTATTCTTCTTTTGATTTTTCTTTTCAAACATTTAGAAATGTAGAAATCACTCAGCTCATGGGCTGTAAAAATAGTCAATGGGCCAGATTTGGCCCATGTGTCAAATAGTTTGCTGAACTCTGTCCCACATCATTGATTTTTCCCTTTCCTGGGTCTTTCTCATCAGCATACAAACTCACTGTTATTGCTCTTTTCTTTAAAAACAACAACAACAACAAAATTAAGACAAAAACCCTCATATGGCCCCATTTTCCATTGTAGCTAGCATTCCTTTCCTCCACTCTCCTTACAGTCCAGTTCTTTGCAAAAGTTGTCTATATTCCCCATTTCTTATTTCCTTTCTTTTCATTGTCTCTTGAACACACTTCAATCAAGCTTTCCCTCTACCTCTTCATTATAACTGCTCTTGTAAAGGTCACCATTGGCCTTGATATTGCTTAATCTAATGGTAATTTTTTTACTCTCACATTACTTAATTTCTTAACAGTATTTGACATAATCAATCACTCCCTTTTGAACACTTTCTTCACTTTACTTCAAGGACACCATAGTCTCTTGATTTTTTTCCTTTCTACTCTGGATATTTCTTGTATGATTCTTTCTTAATTCCTCCTTTCTTGAGTTACTTCTTAACTTTTGTTTTAACTCTCAACGGCCTTGGTCCTCTTCTCTTCTCTGTTTATGTTCACTGCTCTTGTCATCTTATTCAATTTCTAGCAAATATTCTCCACGTACCATGGATTCTCTAATTTATATCACCTGCTCTGGCTGTTCCATTGAAATCCAGACTGGTTTATCCTTCTGCGTAATACTTCTCTACTTGGATGTATAATAGCCATGTCAAATACTCCACCCTTTATATTTCCCTCTAAATGTGTTCCATCCATAGTTTTTCCCATCTCAGTTGATGGCCATTCCATTTTTCCAGTTGTTTAGACAAAAACTTTGGAAACAACTTTGACTCTTCTCTTTCTCTCATACTACATTCTTAATTTTCATGCACTATTGTTAGTTCTACCTTTAAAATATATCCAGAATCCAGCCATTTCTCACCATTTCTCCTGCTACCACTGTGAACCAAGCCACTATCACTTCTGACCAGGAATCCAGCAATAGGAGCCTAACTATTCCTCCTGCTTCTGCCCTGGAGCCTTTGTGGAATGATCTCAAGAGTGAAGCCAGAGAGATCGTTTTAAAAATTGTGATCTGACACATTACTCTTTTATAGTGGCTCCTCAGAATAAAAGTTAAAAGACTTATAGTGGCCTGAAGCCCCTGCATGACCCATGACCCTCTCCTCCCTGCTGTTCCCTCTCTGATCCATCTCCCATTACTCCTGCCATGGCTCACTCAGGTCCAGCTTCCGGAGACTCTTTACTGTTTCTCATTCACATCAGCCCCTTACTCACATTATGACCTTTGCAGTAGCTTTTTTTTTTTTTTTTTTAATTTATTTATTTATTTTTAGCTGCGTTGGGTCTTCGTTGCTGCGCGTGGGCTTTCTCTAGTTGCGGCGAGCGGGGGCTACTCTTCGTTGTGGTGCGCGGGCTTCTCCTTGCAGTAGCTTTTTACTCTCTCTGGGTGCATTCTTCCTCCTGATATTTACATGTTTAACTCCTATCTGCTTCCAGGCTGTGCTCCAATGTCAGCTTCTCCTGGTGGCCTCTTCTCTGCAAGCACCTCATATAAAATGCTACCAGCCCTCATCCCTGCACCACCATTCTTCATCCTTTCTTTTCTCCTCTATTTCCCATAGCCTTATTATCTTCTAATAATGTTACATTTTATTTATTGTGTTTATTTTATTGTCTTTCTCTCCCTGCAAGGTTGTAAGCCATGAGGACAAGGATTTTGTTCCATTTGTTCATTAATGAAGCCTGAGTGCTTGACACATCGTAGGAACTCAACAGATATTTGTTTTAAATACAGTCCTGAATATGATTTTGTAAATCATTTTTCTGGATCTAGTTTGTAAGAAGTTAGAGCTGGATGGGATTTTATACTATCGGTACTTTCTAGATTTGTACTAATAGCCACATGGCACTATTTAAATATAAATTGAAAATTAAATAAAATTGAAGATTCAGTTTCTCAGTCTCAATAGCAACATTTCAAGTGCTCGTGTGACCAGTGGCTACTGTGTTTGACGGCCCAGGGATAGAACATTTCCATCATCACAGAAAGTTCACAGAAAGTTCTATTAGACAGCACTGCTCAGAGTCAGGTAAATTCCTCCAAGGTCACACAGCTTGTTAATCCAGAATTGAGATGGAACTCAGGGGACTCAAATGATTTATGAAAACTATAAAACAACGCTTCCAAGGCCCAGGGCATCTTGTTAACATTGCAGATTCTGATTCAGTAGGTCTGGGTTGGGGCTCAAGTTCTGCATTTCTACCAAACTCCAAGGGAACGGCAGTGCTGCTGGTCTGGGACATCACATATTGAGTAGTAAGGCTAGAGAGTACTCTCTACATGTGAAGAAATACTTCCTTTTAATATTATTTTAGTAGGACACTTATTCATTATTATCACAAAGGTGTACTTTTGTAATTAGGATGTTTCCTAAATAAAACGAGCTGGTATCTTAAATACTGGTCTCACAGACAGCTACATATATTAAAATGTGTTCCCTATTCTCAGATGAAAGCTTCATAAATAATATAGTCAAGCAGGAACAAGCAAGAAACCTAGAAGCTGTAGAATATTCATTTTAAGAATGTACTTGACATAGGATGCTTTGTGACGCTTTATGTTTCTGATGGTGTGTAGATGTAAAGTAATGGCCAGTATGCTGATTCCTAGAGCAAAATAATGAAAGTTTAGAATAGTGGGAGGAGAGAAGAATTTTCTTGTTGAAATTGGCGTGTTTTTTGTTTTTGTTCAGAATTTGTATTTGGTTTTAGGAAGTTGGAAATTAACTTTTTTTTTTTTAATTTTATTTACTTATTTATTTATTTATGGCTGTGTTGAGTCTTCATTTCTGTGCGAGGGCTTTCTCTAGTTGCGGCAAGCGGGGGCCACTCCTCATCGCGATGCGCGGACCTCTCACTGTCGCGGCCTCTCCTGTTGCGGAGCACAGGCTCCAGACGCGCAGGCTCAGCAGTCGTGGCTCACGGGCCCAGTTGCTCCGCGGGCCCAGTTGCTCCGCGGCATGTGCGATCTTCCCAGACCAGGGCTCGAACCCGTGTCCCCTGCATTGGCAGGCAGATTCTCAACCACTGCGCCACCAGGGAAGCCCGGAAATTAACTTTTGAATGATAAAACACTGGGGATTTCTATTCCAAGTCTTTGTAAATTATTCAGCAGAATATTATTCTTTGTTATAATGTAATTTGTTGTCAAATTCTAACTTTAAAGTAATTGGAAGTTTATTAATCTTATCCTTACTTGCTAAACGACCAGCCATCGCTTACTTAAAACAATTTGTTTCCTTGATGATGTCATAATTAGAGATCAGAAAAAGACATTGCTGTGAAGCCTCTTAAATTCTCCAATTTAACAGAATATTTGTCCATTTTACAGGCTGAGAAACCAATGTCATTGACTCTGCCTACACTAGGATTATTCACAAGTTTATAGAATATCATGGCATAATAAATATTATGTAACAGTGAACTTCAAAATGAAAAATGTGCATGCTATCATATGAACTTTATTTGGCTCTGTACTGCTAGGCCAGTTATTCCTAAAGCTGACTTAACATCAGAAATGTATGAGGCACCTTTTCAAAATAGATTCCTGAGTCCAGCCCTAAGAAATTCTGATTCAGTAATTCTGGGATGGTCCCAGGAATCCGTATTTTTAACAAGAGGTTTGGGTTTTCTGGTTAAATGAATTAATATAAATAGAATGCTTGGAACAATAACTGGCAGGTAGTAAGCACTAATACATATTAGCTCTTCTTCTCTCCCACCTTTCTATTGTTATTATTAAAAGTATTATCCTTAGCCCATCCTGACCACCATTTGCTTAGCTCTCCTTTTTTTTTGATGAAAAGGCTAAGGAAATATGAGAGAATAAGATTATTCCCTAATTGCACAAATATTCACTGAGTGCTTTCTAGATACTACACGTACTACTCCAGGTCCTGGGGATGCAAAGCAAACATACCATGTTTTTAAGTCAAGGAATTACAGACTAGACAGATAGGCCTATAAGTAAAAGCCCTTGTCTTGCAGTGTAGTAGTTGCTGCATTAGAGGTGGGCGCAGGTGCTGGGACAGCACACAGGAGGGATAGGTCGGCTATTTGTTAGGAACCCAGTCAGGCTTCAGGTGAGATCTGAGGGTAAGAAGGAATTAGCCAGATGTGGAAGGGGCTACTGAAGAGTTTCCAGGCCTGAGAGAACCACGACTGCAAAAACATAGCTCTTCCATTGACTGGAAGTGACTTTAGTAGAAGCAGGAGACACAGTTGATCAGTGAGGAGGACTCAGTCACAAAGAGCTGCATCTGTAATCAAGGGCAGGGAATTTGGGCCTTTATCCTGCAGGCAGTGAGGAGTCGTTAAAGCAACAATGTTTTACATTTTAGAAAATGAATTGCTCTCCTTGAGTGTAAAGGTTGGAAAAGGGGAGGGGATCATGATGGGAGGAGGAAGAAAAAGTGAGGCTAGAAGAAATGGTAATTTTTAAGCGTTAGCCTAGAGAAAAAAGTATGTAAGCGTTATGTGTGTGTTATAAATATGTGTATGCATCTTTTTATTATGGAAAAATTCAAACATAAAAAAATGGACAGAGTAGTGTAATCCCCTCATGCCCATCACCGAACTACAATAGTCAGTGACCCGTGACCAATTTTGTTCCGTCTTTATTCTCACTAATTTCCCCTCTCTTTATTATTTTGAAGCAAATTCCTGACATAATTTCATCTTCAAATACCTCAGTATGTATCTCTATAAAGACTTTCTTTTAAATATAACCAGAATATATTATTGCACCTAAACAATTAACAATAATTTCTTAATATCATCATATATCTAGTCAGTGTTAAAATTTCCAATTGCCTCATAAGTGCCATAGTTCACAAGCTTGTAAGTGAAATAACCAAGATTGCCCAGACTTCTGACTCCAAACCTCCCTCAGTTGCAATTGCTGCTTCAGATTTGGAGAAAGAAGATAGTTACTAGCATGACTTTAAGTAGGTAACAAAAATTTCTACAACCAACTTTTGAATGTATTTTGAAACTAATGTATCCTGAGCTGCCCTGTGTTTTCTTCAGTGCCCACAGTGCTACAGTAGGCAGTTTTGTGGCATTATATTTCTAACTATGCTTTCATCTTTTTAGGAGTAAGAATTATACTTGAAAATTTACACCTGCTACTTGACTCTGAATTTTATAGCTCTGTGGCTGACTGTTGACAGCCTCAGGGATTTGGAGCTCACTGTCTGAAAGAGAGCATTGAGATAGTCAAGGATATAGTACAAGAATTTCTGATGGTATAGGTGTATAAAATATCATTTGTAAATCCAGGCTGCTAGCATTATGCAAAACCATAATGCTAGGTACACAAATATTACCTGAGGAAAACTTATATATCCATTAAGAAAGAATTGAAACAAGATTACTGCTAATTCTTGATGGTATTTAAAACCCTGAATAGGGAGATGTTTGGGACTTGTTATTTATACCTTTATCTTCTTGACACAATGTTTTAAGTTAATATTGTCTTATTGCCTCGTGATACCCATCCAAAACATTCTGTGCTCTTTCCTTGAGAGATCATTAATATCCCAGATTTTATTGAATCATTTATTAATATATTTTCACCACAAATATATGTATCCCTAAACAGTATTGATTATTTTTGCCTAATTTCACCTTTATATAAATGAAAACATACGTTGTATATTCTTTTATGCCATGCTTTTTAAACTCAACGTTAAATTCCTGAGATTCATCCATATTGAAGTGCATGACAGCAATTTGCTCATTCTCATCGCTGTTTTGTAGTTCATTGTATGAATAAACCCCAATTTACTCAGGCATTATACTATTGATAAACATTTGAATTGTTTCTGATGTTGTTGTTTACTGTTTCTATTACAACACACATGTCCTAGAATTTCTCCAGGGTTTATATCCAGGAAGGTATCGATGCTTCATAAGAATGTGCATCTTTAGCTTGGCTTGGTATTGCCAAATTGTTTTCCAAAGTCATTGTGCCAGTTTATACTTGCTCTCACAACTGATGAAAGCCCTTGTTGCTCCATAACCTCAACAGCACTTTGTAGTACTTTAAGTGTTTGACTAATCTGGTGGGTATGAAAAAAAAATCTCGTAATTTAATGTGTGCATGAGGCTGAACATTTTTTTTTTTTTTACATTATTCTTCCTTCGTGTTTTCTTTGAAGTGCCTTTTCAGGTCTAGCACATTTTTTCTCTTTGTCTCTTGGGTTACTTGTCTCTTCCTTATTGATTCATGGGAGTTGTATTTTTATACGCACAGTACTAATCCTTTGTTAGTTATGAGCGTTGCCAATATCTTTCCCCAGTTTATGGTTTTCCTTTTGTTATTTTTATGATGTTCTTTTTATGAAGAGTTTTAAATCTCTTTAATCCATTGCAACCTGAGTTCTGCCCCCACCATTCTACTGATACAGCTGTCTTGAGAGTAAGATCTGTAATCAGGAGTAGACCTAGGTTTTTGGACTCTGAAGCTTATGCCATGTGGGTGTAGTCTTTAAGACAAAGAACCGTAAATTGTGAATATAAAATTAGGTGCAAAAGAAAATGGTTAGAAAAATCAAAACAAATTACAAATTTAGAAAGCTGAAAAATACTACAAAGTCACACAATTTTAAAATATAATATGGTATTAACTGCTTCATACATCTGTAATATGTTTTTAGTATTGATAGTTGGGATGCGTGAAACATGTCTCTCCTCATACAAACTTGCCTGTAGTACTCCTACAAATTTGTGTCCTATAGACAAAGGCATGATGATAAATTCTATGTCATATTTCTATAAAAAAGAAAAAGTATGATGTGTTTTTTTTTTTTTTAATTTTTATTTATTTATTTATGGCTGTGTTGGTTCTTCGTTTCTGTGCGAGGGCTTTCTCTAGTTGAGGCAAGCGGGGGCCACTCTTCATCGCGGTGCGCGGGCCTCTCACTATTGCGGCCTCTCTTGTTGCGGAGCACAGGCTCCAGACGCGCAGGCTCAGTAATTGTAGCTCACGGGCTTAGTTGGCCTAGTTGCTACGCGGCATGTGGGATCTTCCCAGACCAGGGCTCGAACCCGTGTCCCCTGCATTGGCAGGCAGACTCTCAACCACTGCGCCACCAGGGAAGCCCTATGATGTGTTTTTAATTGTTAAACTGATTGAAGAGAACTTCCGTTTTGACCTAAGCATAGCGAATAAAATCCCTGTTTAAATGCTTTGTGTTTGATGATGAGAAGGAGTTTTCCACAGATAAATGTCTGCCTCCCTACGTTTCAAATCTCTTTTCTCTTGCACGGCGTGCGTATCTCCCACCCTGAGCTCTGTAGGACATGATGGTGTGTGATACAATCCTTGTACCTTACGTCATGATCCAGGTGAGTCATTACAGGAGGAAGTAAGACATTCCTGGAAGTTGTTCCTACCCTGGGGCCTACCAATTAGTTAACTATACTCAAAAGTGATGGCAGATCACATAGACATATCCCCCCAAACTCACACTTCTTATATCACCAACTCAAATTCTCAGATCTGAAAAACGTTCACTCATAGCTGCAATAACAAAAGCTGACCCAGTGATGGGGAGAGGTCAGAGTGGAAGGCGAAAGTGGTGTTAACCAGTTGCAGTTGAAATATCTTATTTCTGCAAAAACGTGACCCTTTCAGTACATTCCTAGGACCTTGAAGGGAGCCAGTGCGCATGAGAAACCCTGACATTGGTTTCAGGGTAATGCTCTGCCTTCTATCTGTTCACGCTCTACAGCCCTGAACACCGCTGTCCCTGCTGTCTTTCCATGCTCTCTACCTTTAGCTTTATTGCTGTCTCGCCCTTCATGGCGTCTCTGGACCCTGTCTTCTCAGTTAGTGTATTTCTCCATGATCTGCCTTCAGACTTTTGTTTTCCAGCCTGTACGTACTCCTTTGACCTCATTGTTCCCATCCCTTCAGCTGCCCTTTTGCAGGAGTGACTCCAGAATTTCTGTGTTTAGCCCTGATCTCTCTTGCAGGCTCCAGAGTCCCTTTTCTGATTGTGAGCTGGGGGCATCTCCTAAGAGACATTGCTTCTGACATACCTCAAATTAAATATGTCCAAAAAGAAAGTTTTTATGTTTTCTCCAGAACATTCACCACTTCATCCTCCTATGTTCCTTTCTCAGTTACTGTCATCTCTATCCTCCTAGTCGCTTAGCCTCAAATCTTAGTCATCTCTGACTATTACCTCATTTTTTCGCACGTCACTTTCCCCTTTGCGCCTTTGTTATCCCACTCTGTGGATGACACCTTATGTGTCACTTACATCTGCCTTTTTTCCTCAGTCTGAAACAGGGGAAAGGAGCTGAGGAAAAAAACTGCCATGGGGTATAGACAAGGGGGAGTGAAGACTCATTTGACTGGAGGTTTCCTAAATGCTAATGTAAATCCATAAGCTTGCCTAAATCTTCAGTTTGCCCAACATCTCAAAATTCTAAATTCTCTAAATACCATTTTCCATACATATTATGTTTATATTGGTCATAGCCCTTATCAAATTTATAGTAATTATTTGTCAACATAAGATTATAAGCGCCTATGAGATTATAAACTTGTAGTTGACAAGGAATCTATATTCTCATTTTGGTGAAGAACAATGCCTTGCATATAGTAGGCACTAAATAAGTACATGTTGAATTGAGTCCTTCAGAAGTGCTTTTTGCTGCCACTTTTTGTGTTCAAGTGTAAACATGTCTTCTTACACCTTTACCTATGGTCTAGAACCTGCAGTTGATGTATAGCAGAATTTGACATCAAACACACCTTCCTGTTTCAGGGTGACTTGGATCCTCTGATGAATGAACAAGGAAAAACACAGCGCATAGGACAATGAGGGCAAGCAGGGCCTGCTGGCTCCTCTTACCTCTGGTTCTGAGTCTCCTAGTCGAGTCCTGAGAGTGGTTGGTCTTGCGATATTTTATTTTAAATTTCCTCTTGTAGAAACGCCATTCCATTTTTAGCCTGCTCGGGATATCAGTGGCTAACCGCAGGTGCACAGGGAAGTTGGTGCTTGGAGCTGGCAGGGATTCATAGCTTCCTCAGCTGACAGGCCCAGCAGAGCTCTTCTTTGGTTTCACTGGATGCTTTCTGCCTTGTGAATACCTATAAGTATCTCTTCTTTCATCTCTCCCACTTCTCTTAGAAAAATAGCAAATACAAATGGAATCTTTTTTTTTCTCCCAAGGTTTAAAATTGTAGTTCAAACTCACTGATATGTTTGTGGTATTATGGAAAAAGCACTGTACTTAGCCAGAGCCGAAAGTATAACTGCAGGCAGGACAGGTAAGTCAACTGTGCCACATTTGCCTAATCTTGAAAATGTTGAGATAAGCCCTGCAGGGCTGCTCTGAGGATCAGATGAAATGATAAAGACTGCTTAGGAAAGTATGCAGCAGTATTTCTTAAAATTGAGAAATACTCAGACCACCTTTAAAGGAGAAAATTGTCATGGACTCCCTGCTGTTGACTTAACATTATAATATACATAAACATGCAGTTATACTTTCCACATACTTTATACTTATTCCCCTCATGCAGTTCTACAGCTATAAAACAGAAACAAATTTTAACATAGGTCCCAACACAGTTATACAACCAGTAACTTAACTACAAATTTACAAGATCAGTTTAATGCAATGAATATTTTTTTTTCCTGAAACGAAATCAGTGTAGATGAATGTTATCCTTATTAGTCTGCCATTGGTCATGTGATGACTCAATTCTCTCAAGTCTTGCTCCATTCCGACTACTGAGAAACCCTGGTTATATAATGGGGTTTCATCATTTAATATTTACTTTCTGCATTAACATCTCGGTTCCTTTCCCTTTAGCCCTTGGCAATTGGTAGTACAAAACCTTGCCATGTCGTACCATTATCTTGATCTTAAAGCAGTGTTTTAATTTATTTAAGAATCTAGAAGCTAGACATATTCTATTAAATGGTGTAAGACATGGATAATCACTCAAAAAGGAGTTTTGTCTTTAAAACCGGTTTTTAAAAAAACTCCGTGAGTATAGTGATGATCACTGTATATTGGATTCCAGTTTCAGAAACACTAACACATAATGTTATAATATATGAGGTGTTATATATAACACATAATGTATAAATGCAAGGGGTGGGTATTAGAGGTATCAGACAACAGTTACAATTCGTTCGCTGTCATTTTATATGAATGTAAATGCTGTAAAGAAAACTTTTTCTTATTTTTTGAAAAACACAACTATTGATTCTTTTACCCTTAAATATTATTCTTTCTTGATTTCCTAAGGAAATTTTGGTCCTCATGTTGATCACATATTCTAGGAAAACCTGGTGCATTTCAGATTTGTATTCATTAGAGAAATAGACACTCTAGAATATATTTTATCTAAATATATTGACTGAAGTATGGGAACATCTGCATGTTTTAAAGGGAATGGAAATAATTTTGTGACCCAATACATTTTGAGGAAGTTTTTCATATTCTAGTTTGAATCAGGCTTTGTAGTCCGGCAGCATGCTCCACTAATGGGAAGAGAGAGTCCTGAACGGATTACTATGTAAAACGATTTTTTAAAAAGAGGGTAAACTTAAACGGTAACATGCTTTTACTAAGCATTTTTTGTTCTTCCTTTTACTTTTAATGTTATAAGGCGTTTCATATGTATAAAAGTATAATGTATGAGAACTATACTTCAGTTACACCTAATTTAAAAATTCCAAAAAGACCTTGGAATATAGAGTCTCAAATTTTCAATCATCAACTCAGAGATTACCTTTTACTTATTGATTTGGCATTTTGCAGAATACTAATTTTTAAATTGTCCTTTGATTTCCTTATTAATTAATATGGACCTACTGCTTATTTATGAGATTTTTGTCATGAGGAAAATAAAGGAAGGCAAAAGTATTCTGAAGATTAGAGTTCTGTTAGGGAATGCTGAGTCTAGTATTGATGTGAAATTTTAAATAAATTTTCTAGTATTCTCACTGTGTTTTTTTTCTTGTTATTGGTCTTCCTGTGTGTTTATTCTTCTACTATACTCCATTCTTGCTACCATTTATTTTTAGAGGCTGTGCCTTTGAGGTCAGCAATAAATAGAACTGTGCTTTTAAGCTTGTTGGACTTAATTTAAGAACTATAGAATGAAGGCTCTAGTGCCGGCTGAGGTACACAGAAGCCCATATTAATGTTACCACCTGTTAGTATCTTATGATAAAGATGTACTAATACATTTTCAACTAGTAATTAAATATGACAATAAAAGTAAATTGAAATAAGTTAGTTTCTTCGTAATTATAAATACACTTTTTTAGTGTTAAAATGTGAAGTTAAAAATTGAATCACAAGTCGTTAAAATTAGGGATTATTTACTTACTAGTCCAGAATTCACACACTTGTCTTGGTTTTCTCCTTTAATTTTACAGTGTTGAAAGAAGTATAGGATTTCTTCCTCGTGTGATAGGAATACATTGTAACGGAATCCTCCGTGCATCGCTGCATGGATTCCTTATTATTTGTGCTGAGAGAGGGAAACGAAGTGATTATCTTTTAATCCTCAGTGGTGTGATTCAAAGCAACGATAAGTGAAAAAATGCACAGCAGCTGAAGAACAAATGTTACTGCCATCAATTATCTCTGACAGATGAGGGAGTATTCTGAAGCCGACCTCTAGAATTCCTGTGTTTCCAGCTAGGCAGGGCATACTAAAATAATTTGTGCAGGTATATTTTAAGTGCTTTTGTATTCTAAATATGAAATAGGATCTTTAATGACAGAAGTTTTTGTAAACTCTAAACTTCTAAGGGTTGGTATACATTGAATTATATTGGTATTGTCTGAGAGTAAAGTACTGAAAAGAATAACAATCCTTACGGTGGCCTGCTTTGATTATCCCAATTGGAACATCTTTGTCTAGCTGTTAGCTTCTGAATGAAGTGTCTTTCTGTCTGGTCCGCCGCTCTTGAGTGTGAGGAAGCTTGCTTGGCTGCTGAGGAATTTAGCTGCCACTTTCCAGGCACTGCAACAATGTGCTCATTTGTGGATTATTAAGTCATCAATGACCTTAAGTCTTCTAATCCTCCTCATCACTGGAGGTGGTGAGGTATCTAACTGGCCCAGGTCGCTTTGAATGACTGTCCTACGTTTGCCTCCATCTCAATATTTAAATGCTCTCCTGGCCACTCCTCACCTCCCTATCGGGCTTAGAAGAATTGCTTGCTTCTCTGTGCTTTGTTTTGGTTGCATTTCCTCATTTACTTCCAATCTGGATCCCTTCCCTTACTTTCATCCCAAAAGTTATTATTTCTTTTGACCCTATTATTGACGCCTACCTACCGCTGCCCCCTATTTTCCTTTGCTGCTTTCTGTTGGCCCTACCCTTTCCTGTTGGCAGTCTCCCTCCTCTTCTCTACTTTCTGCCAGTGTCCACGTGACTTTTGTGTTGGCTTATGAAGCTTCATATCCCTCATTATAGTAGACTCTTCCCTATTATGTTACTTTGTAACTAAGTACTTTGATGTATATTGTAGAGTCTGTTTTGTTCTATTGTATGTAGAGGAGTTTTGAGGACTCTTGTTAGTCAGAGGAGGCTACTCGTTATATTGTTATAGTTCTGGAGTCATGGTATAAGGCAGATTTGTCAGATGAATAAGAGCAACCAGCATGCCATGGAGTCTAGGAACCTTACCGTAGGATAAGGAGAAAGTGAAAAAATTTGGTCATATATTGGAAAGATTGATTTAGTAACAGCGGTGGCCAAAGATTGAGTGGCCTGCCTTAGTAGTGAGCTTCCTGTCATTTTATACACACACACACGTGCACATGTGTTTAGACAGGTAAAGGTGGCTAAGAATCAGATATGTTGGTATAGTAGGGGATGTTTAAAGTCTTGACTTGCAGTGTTGAGATCATATGATTTAGCGATTAGCATTGGCATTTAGTCTAGAATGAATTGATTGGAATGAAACAGATTTCTCAT
This sequence comes from Balaenoptera acutorostrata, assembly GCF_949987535.1. Lineage (NCBI taxonomy): Eukaryota > Metazoa > Chordata > Mammalia > Artiodactyla > Balaenopteridae > Balaenoptera > Balaenoptera acutorostrata. The sequence continues at coordinate 37,900,233 of NC_080077.1, read as the reverse complement.
TTTTCATCATTTCCTCTCATTTTAATATTTTTCTGTATTTGTTACCAAAATGTGGCATACATAGCTGTGATTGGCAATCCAGGATTTATTCTTTTAAAATCAAACTAAAATACATTGTTACATATGATAGGTTTATTCAAGGTGGGGTCAGTAAGAAGCAGAATGGAGAGGCTACATGTTTCTTCAACAACTGTTAAGAAGAGGGAGTAAGCATCGTAGTGGCAAACAGGACTGGCTCTGGGGTAAGGCAGATATGGAGTAAACTCCCAGCACTGCTGCTTGTGGACTTGTGACCTTGGAAAAGGTATTTAACTTCCCCAAGTCTCCGGATCCTCATGTTATAATGGAGATACAGAAGCTAGTACATGATGAACACTCGAGGATTGGTAGACAGCAATGTCATCATCATCATGATGAAAGGTAATTGTAGTAAAGGAAAAGCTAAATGTTTACTGAGTGTTTGTGAGTAGCTGTTGTCAGATCTCACACTGTGCCCCTTCACTTATGCTGTCCTTTTTAGTCCTGAAATCTCCTTGTGAGGTAAATGGTTTGGGAGGAAGAAATTGAGGTTCAGAGAAGTTAGGGAAGGCCTGTGATGGGAACTTAGAACTAATTGATCCCAACATCTATGTTTAGTTTCATTGTCCAGCAGCCAAATGGCATCAAGCTCTGCAAAACTCTGCACTTGAAATGCATGTTTTAAAATTGCTTCTGATCTTTTTTCTTTAATGGTGAGTTAAAATTTTTTTCTTTAAAATTCAGCAATCAAATAAGGTTACCTTTCTCAGAGGTAGTTTTAGAAAAAATCCAGTAGGAAAGTTTTAGAGAAATGTATAAATAAGATCTAAAACCAATTATTAAAAGAAACAAGATATACCACTGATAGTATTTCTCTTTTGACTTATGGTCTACATCCTATCTTAACCCTGTTACTAAGGTCCAGTTGTGTGCCTAAGAGTGGGAGGCGGCTGGTGTAGGAATGGCTGTCATCACACTGCAGTTCTAGCCTGCGTCCTAGCCTTTTCCTCTGCCTTCACCCTCAAACCACACCCACCAGCATCCAGATAGGATAGTTTTCCTGTGGCTGGTGAATCACAGGCAAGAGGTATGGGGGTGGAAGTTGAGGGGAGATAAGCAGTGCAGTCAAGCCCTAGCCCTAGGGAGAATAAATGCCTGGCAGGTTCAAGATAATGAGAGTGATTTTCTTGCCTGGCTAGGAAATTGTCCCCAAAGGCAGGTACAGAAGTGTTCTGAGCCATGATAGCATCGGTAGAAGAAGAACAAAGCTCTTAGTGAGGTTCTGTGAGGGTCTGAATCTTTTTTAATGATCCTCTGTTGTGTTCATTACAAGCCTTTTGTGTAAAGGGAAAGGTAAAATTATAAATGCAAAATATATACACAAAGGACAAGAGCCACACTCATTTTGAAATGTTAATTCTGACTTGTTCCTTTGAAAGTTAGTCTCTTATTTTTTATTTTTTTCAATAAGCTTTTATTTTAGGACAGTTGTAGATTTACAGAATTATTACAAAGATAGTACAGTTTCTGTATAACCCATACCCAGTACCCCCTATTATTAACATCTTACATTAGTATGGTGCATTTGTCACGTGAACCGATATTGATACATTGTTATTTACCAAAGTACATACCTTATTCAGATTTCCTCAGTTTTTCCCTAATGTCCTTCTTCTCTTCCAGGATCCCATCCAGGTTACCACCTTACATTTAGTCATCATGTCTCTCCGTAGGCTCCTCTTGGCTGTGACAGTTTTTCAGACTTTCCCTGTTTGTTTGTTTTTTTAAATAAAATTTTGTTATGATTATGTGTACAGTATTATATTTCGACTTCTGTATATACTACAGTGATCTCACCACTCTATAGTCACATGAATATTCAGGTTTTTTTCAGTAGTTGACAAAAGGAAGAAAAATAAAAGGTATTTTCTAAGGGCTTGTATGTAGGATTTATAGCCGCAATGGAAAGGATTGATTTTGTAAACTCAGCCTCAGACCTGGTGCCTCAGGTCATTCAGGGAAGTATCTGAAGCTTTTTGACATTGAAATATCAGCATATTGAGACATCAAAGGATAAAAAATTCCATGCAAGAATGTTGACTCTGCAATTTAAAGACAGATAGATCTTGCATAACATAAGGGTATAAGGTGAAACTTCTTAAAGATGATGAGAAAGCAGAAAGACTTTCTGTTTTGCAGGCAACAGAATGAGAAACTTGATCTTTGCAGGAAAATCTTTCTTGATAAAAGCAGATATCTGGATAGGATTTTCAGTCATCAAGCGGTCATTGCCTAAGCTTCCAATAACAGATCTTCAAAGCTTCCTTTGAAAATCTTTTGAAAGAATTTTTTTCTTAAATCCAAATCTTTGCAATCTTGAAGAGACATTTAATCTTTAAGAATTTTTAGGATGTAATGCTAGAAATTCATGTATCATGTTATATTCTAAAAATATGAATTTGTGCTATTCTCCTTGAACTGTATGCAGTAGAAAGCTTTCATGTATAGATTGCTAATTAATTAAATATGGTTTTCTCTAGAGCATAAGGCATTGGAGCATAATTAGGAATTATGGGAAGTTGTTACGTAGCAAATTCAGGCTTGATTTATATCACACTTTCTAGGAGTAATATTTAAACTGCAGGTAAAGAAGATTTATACTCTGTCCTACAGCCTTGAAAAATCAGTAAGAAAATGTGTCCATTTCTAAGGACTCAATAATGGTCTATTGATTGAACAGATATTTTTTGAGGCACTCTGCCAGGCCCAGGAAAGAGCTGTCAAAGTCTGCATCATCTCTAGCAGTTCCTGCAAAGGACCAGAGGTCTGAGCACACTTCCCAGAGAGCTCCTGCTTCTTTATAGAGGGCTTTTTCCCATAACAGCATCATTTAAAGTGTGAATGAAGAATGGGGCATAGAAGTAGAGCACGCCTTTTGTTGGAGATGTTAAGTCGTATTTAATGAAGAGAAAAGAGGCCTGAACTTTTTTCCCTAGATTCCAAACTTTACATTATAACTGTGATGTTGGGAGTTGAGAAATTTTAGTTAGGGGACTTATCTAATACAGGTGATTAGTAATACTCAACTCCTAACTACAGGGCTATAGAAGAGAGTAAAGTATATAACCTCACTTCCCTAGCACAGTCACTAGTACGATGTTGTTTTGCTATATATATTTCTATATATGTTATATACTCATAATTATTGCATAGAAATTACTATCCTTTCTTTCACTTAGATTTCTTTTATATGGATTTACCAATTTGCTCCACAGACTTTGTAATTAATTTTAAAGAAAGCATGCTATTCCACTAAATGGATTTATAACAACTTCACAGTCTTATCAGTGTATGTTACAATTATTTTGGGGTTTTGATTTTTATTATTGAAATTGAATTCAATGATGAACATCTTTGTATAATATATATAGCTTTATCAATATTTTGGATATGTTTGATAAATACAATTATTGAATATATACATATATTTAATATATGTATATTCAACATATATATAAAATTAAATTCTAGATAATTTTCTGAGATCTATCATCTAATTCTTTAATTTTGTCTTCAACTCTGTTGAGCCTAGAAATCAACTTGTTGGTTGAGTTATTTCAATGACTGTGCTTTTCATCTAGAATTTCTATCTACTTCATTTTGACCTCTTTTACTTTTTTTTTCCTGCGGCAACCTTATCCTTGCCTAATAGTTTCTACTCTTCCCTTACTCAATTTGAAGGTTTTAAACCTACTTACCTTAAAGTCTTTTTTCATTTATTCAGCTGTGTCCATTGCTTGGGCTGCAAAAATCCCATTTGTGGTGACTGTTGCTTCGTGCATGTGTGTTTCCTCGTTCTTAACCTTGCACTTTCTTATGGTTACATGCATCGTTACTGGGATTGTGTTCCACAGACATCCCTTGTGCTCCAGGTTAGAGAGCCATACTTACAAAGAAGTTAAGCATTACCTAATCCCAGACCAGTCATCATATCCAGTTTTTGCTCGGGGTCCACGAATCACAGAGTGCTATGAGTCTGGACATCCCAGTCCTGAGCACAGTTTAAGCCTTGGTTTCCAACTTTTTGGAATGATTCTCTTTCTACCATCCAGCAAGGCTGATGGCTTCCCCTCTTGCCTTTGGTGAGGTATTGCAAATGGAGCAGCCCTCTGTGGCCTTGTACGTTTAGCTCAGATCAAGATCTCCTTGTGATTGGATCCTTTCCCCTCCCTTGATTGCCCTCAGCTATAGCCTGTATCTGGCCCCTTCCTTGGAGACCCCTCTTTCTTCTGGATCCTGGTGATTTCCCTCTCTTGGTTTCAAGCTTAATTAGATAGCAAAAATGTTTCATTTCATTCAGTATTTTTATGTGTTTGTGTATGATAAATTTTTCATATCAGCTGAGTTCATCATATTGAACTGAAGTCACTAAATTATTTGCAAAAAAGGTTTATAATTTACGATGCTACGAGCAATACATGAGACTATTAGTTTCTTCATACTGATATTAACATTCACTGCTATCAATTAAAATGTTTTTCCTTGATTTAATGGTTGAAAATGATACCTTATTAATATGTATTTTTATACCACATTGCATGTAATTTTATATAATCAGTTCACAAAGAACAAAAAAGTAGGTAGAGTGGGATTCCCTGAGCAGAGGTGTCTGAAATGTACATATAAGAGTATATGTTCTTTGACCTGGAACCATTTTTTTTCTCTATTTGTATTCATGGGTCTGTTGCTAGAACTTGGGTAAAGGCATAGGATGAAAATCAAGGCTCTTGTATAACTAGTTTTTTTTCTCTTCTCATCCACCCTCACAAGCCAGTTCAAGAAAGGGATAAAGGTAGGTTATGTAGACAAAGGGCACATTTAATTGTGCTGCAAGAGCCCTTGTGATTTCTTCAAAACACTTCCTGTCAAGCCCTCTCGCAGACATGGCACCTGGACAGTAAATTTTTTTCACTTTCTTAGAAGCAGAGGTGATTGTCTTTCAAATGATGCCATGTCTTTCTAGAAAGAATAAGAAGGAGGCAAGAGACAGAGAGAGAGAGAGAGAGGGAGGGAAGTAGAGAAAGAGAGAGAGAATGAATATGAATATATGCCATGGAGAGCTATATCCATGTAATAATGCATCATGATGCCACAGGACTTTGGTTCATGGCAGCTGACTCTTCTCCTGGCATTATAATTTGATATTGACTGCCTTTCTCTCTCTTTTCTTACTCTCTCTTTTATTTCTCCTCTCTCTCTCTTCCTCCTTCCTTACTTTCTTCCATCCCTCCCTTCCTCCCTCCTTCCCTCCTTCCCTTTTTTTCTATCATTTCTATTGTGTTATTCCCCTGAAAGATATAGACAAATATAAAAACCTTTGTTTTCCTAACTAGTAGACATAAACTGCTACAAACTGCAGTCTCTCCATGCATATTCATTGGGAGAAATTTCTGAAAAAACTGTTTATACCCTTGCAATTTTATTTCCAGTTGATCTTACCCTTGTTATAGAATCTTTAAAAATGGTCAGATTTCTCTATTGCTCCAGTTATTTTAGACTAGTTTCAGTAAATAGTTTTCTTGGTTCATGCTTGTCTTCCTCCACCTCTTTTTGCTGATGCAAAAACAGCTTAGCAATTTTTTTTTTTTTTTTACGCAATCTAAGGGTCAGACAGGTTTTCAGACGGATAGGTGTGGCTTTCACAGAGAAAAGAAGAAAGGACAGCAGTTGCCCTCTGGGTGTACTGTCTTCTTTGCATCTCATACATTTCACATAATTGAAATGAACAGCATTTTCTTAAATTATTATTCTTGAGTGTTTGCTCTAAATGAATGAGGATGGTGTTTAAGTAACAGACACAAAGCTACTAGTATGACTAGAAATTATTTTCTCTTAAGATAGGAACTGCCAGAACATAATGATTTACCAAGTTTTGTTTATATTATTCTTGGTTTATTAGTAATCGTATATGTTTAACTTTAGTTTCAGTTGAGCTTCCTTGTTGGAGTGTGCTAATGAAGTCTAATGTATGAACCGATTTGGTATTTAATATTTAATTAAATATCTACATTACTATTACTGCCTTCTAAATAAGCCGTTCACAAAGTAGCTCAAGAGAGAATTGCATTTTGCAGATTTGAATGCCTGTACCAATTTCTATTCTTCTGACACAAACTATTTCACATTGAATCTCTAGGAAATGTTCAAAAATGCTTCAACTGAGGTTTTTTTTTAACTCAATAAAAAGTTTGCTGTGTAAAAAATAGTGTACCTTTTAGAATTTAAGGAAAAAAGCAACTGCTTTTGTTTAAATATATACTGGCTCTTAGACCCAACTATTTAATATCTTAGGCAAAATTTACAGAAAGAGTGCATTTTACTTCTTTGCTCCTAGCCACCCCATGACATCACAGTTCAGCCAGAGACTCTGGGGTCCAAGTGCCTTTAGTAGTCTCCCTAGCCTGCTATGTTTGGGTGCAGCAGAAAAGAGGTCTGAGAAATGATCTAAGATCTGCCAGCTCCCAAGTCTGCCCCTCCCTGGTCTGCCATGGAACCTAAAATTTTGCTGTTAGATTCATGATTTCAATTAAGATGTGTCTCCAAAAAGACAGGGAGTGAAATTCAGTAAAAACCTGGGAAGGTTAACACACTAAGCTACTGGCATCTCAGACACATTAGTACAGGCTCTTTAGACTTAAATCACTCTGGAAAGCAGTAACTTTGAAGGTATACTTATGGTGGTGATAAAAGGGAACCAAGAATTCAAGAAATGACAAGGGGAAGATAAAAGGGAAGGAGGCAGAACACATAAGACAAAGTTTTCTTCTTTTAAAGTTTGCCTAGGTTTTGCTCCACAAAAACTTTAATCTTCAGGGACAGTACACAGCTAAAGACTAAAAGCAAATCCTGAGTGTTAAATGGGCTGTCACCTTCAATGATACAGGTAATAATAATAGCCACTGTTTGTTGAGTATCTACTGTGTGTCAGTCAGATGCCATTGTCTATGCTTTTCCGTTTCTTGATCTGATTATCTTAGCCTTGTGAACAATTTTCTTCATGTAATTACTCAAAAATCACTTGGTTAGGTAATGTCTTAAAGCATCTGCCAACATTCATTAGTGTGGATGCGTCTTCCATTGAATTAGATCCAAAAGTTTTACATGAGAGAACAAGGAGATGTTAGGTTCTGAAAAAGTCACTTTTAATTTAAAAATGAGTGTTTAATCGGAACGAATATTATTTCTTTCATGGTATTTTCCACTTAGTTCTCTATTTGGCATTGCGTTTTGTTTTTTCTTTACTCCTCCTCCTCTGTATCTCCTTCCTCAACTCTGGTATTTAAAGAAATTCTGCCTGGTAGGGTATTAACTGCCAGCCCTAGTTTTTGCTACTGAGTTCTTGTCTTTTTCCTTTGCCTTCACATGCATTTTAGTGGGAGCTAAAAGGGTCACATCAGGAGGTGCTGGCCAGATGTCAATTTTAAATCAAGCCACTTTCTCCTTTTAAAAGGACACTTATTGAACAAATAGATATTGAATTTGATTAAAGGCCTTGATTAAACAAAAGAGATAATCAAAGGTAGTTTGGCATCTAGTTCTTTAAAGCATCCTTAAAAAGAAGCAATAAGAAATTTCCAAAGAATAGAAAGGAATTAGGCATTCTAGATGTTTCTAAGTATTTAAAATATATTTAAATATATATAATACTAAAATAGAAAGCATTATAAAGACCTATCCTGGTAAACAGAACAGATTGAGGACTTTTAAGTTTGAATAGCTCACCTGACAGAATTTGGGAAATTTTTGTAAATTAACATTCACTGATAAATATAAGGTATCTATAATGAATATAACATTTTAAATGTAATCCATCATCTCTGCAGTGTGTTTTCATATATTAATTGTATTAACACTGCATATATCCATTTTGCCTAGTGGTTCACAATTGTATATACTGCTTTTGGGCTTCTATTTAAAATATATTTTGATAATTACTGTAATTTAACATGAGCTTTATTGATAAAGGTAGATTTATAACTCAAGTATTTTATATTCTTAGAAAGCATTAGTTTTGTGTTTTACAGAAATTTTTTTCTATTTGAAATTTTCCAAGAATTTGTCCCGTGTTTTCCTTTGGTGCTCCTTGGCAAAATTATGGTAGCAGACAGCCTGTGGGATTTAAAGTTATATTTTACTTTTGTAATGTGCTTGTGTCATTAATATTTGAATAAATTAGAAATAATGATTTAGTTTAATTTGATTTTTGGCTTTATTGACTAATCTCTGATCATTGAATTTCTTATTCAATGTTCATTATATTTTGATGACTGTATTCCATGTCCTTTTTAAATGCCTATTTCATACCTCAAGTTGAAAGTATCTTTTCAGAGCTTTGAGTAAAATATCTTTGAACAACACATTCATTTGTCATGGTGGTTTTTCAGATATAGAATAGTAAATGTTTGTTTCCTGAAAGTTACCATTTCTTAAAAATTATTCTTAAAAGCCCATTGGGGAAAAAAAGATAGAAAAATATTTGAAATAACTGATATTTAATTTTGATGTTTTCACTGATTCAGCGTTATTATATTACTGAGCATCTACTATATATAACATAGACTGGTCATGGTTCTAGGGATATAGCAGTTTTTGGAGCTTACATTCTCATAGGAAGAAACAGATAATAAATAAATATACATAGCAGGACAGTGGTGATAATGGTTATTGCCAGAAGAACAGAACCAAGGTAAGAGGAAAGGTAGATAGGTAGATGTAGGTAATGTAGGGGTGTGTGTGTGTGTGTGTGTGTGTGTGTGTGTGTGTGTGTGTGTGTGTGTGCATGCGCGCGAGCTCATGTGCTGTTTTTGGAAGGCTTTGTGCGTGATGGGATGGTTCAGAAGAGCCCTGAGTAAAGCAGGAGAATGAGGCATGTGAACACCCAGAGGAGGAGACTTCCAGGGAGAAGCGTGAGCAGGCACAAAAGTGCTGAGGCCAGAGTATATTTGTGCTAAAAAAAAAAAAATGTCTAAAAGCTTTGGCTATGTTTAATGCCATTTTATTCATTGCACAGTTCTTATTCATCTACCATATCTAATTCATATTAAATAATATAGTAAAAGAGAATTATGTGGATTCTGAAAGAAAGGACATAACAAGAATACTCCATGTATACTCATTGTATTTTAATAATTCAGTGTGTCATCTCACTGAGTGGCAACAGGAAAAGAGCACAATATTTTTCACCTAGCAGATCAAGGTTCAAATCACCACTTGGCTGTTATTTACCTACTGGATAATGTTTATAAGATAAATGACATAAAACAGCACCAAGAAGTAAAAGCAGTTATTATTTGTTGCTGTAAGATAGAAAATTAATTTGTGAAATGTTAGTATAAATCCTAGAAATATAATGCCCTCCAAGCTACATATGCAAGTTATACTAAGTCAGCCAGCCCTTTTTACTCATCATCTTGTTATTTTCTAAATAGGAACTGTCTCTGGACCAAATTCAAGGCTAATATGTTACACAACTCCAGAGGGTGCTGTTTAGGTAGACAGCCCCAGGTAGTACATTTATAACATATTCCCTGGCTTTGGGCAAAATGGATGGCCCTCACTAAACTAGGTGATCCCAGAATACATTGGAATCTCTTCTGTGCTTTTAACAAAATACCACTGTAGAGTAGATAGGAAAAGATTTTGAATGATGATGATAATCACTAACACTTAATTGAGTTTATACTGCATTCCAGGCTCTACTCTAAATGCCTTGCATGGATTAGCTCACAAAATCCTTGGAAAAACTCTGTGAGCTATGTACAGATGATGAAACTAAGGAACAGATAGAAAAATAAAATTATAATTGTTATAAAGCTCTGCTTTCCACTAGTTAATATTAGGATTAAATTATTTGATATAGCTATTAATTGAACAGTATCCTTTCTGATGATGGAACTAGGATATGAATTCTTCTCTACACAGATTCCATCATCCAACTATAGGTAGAATAATTAACCTTGAAAGTTAACTCAATCTTTCAGTCAATTATTGTCAGAAACAGTTCAAAAATCAAACACACCAAAACTAAGCTTTTCGTGTTGGTTAGATGCTTGGCATTCTGATGGACAGTAACAAAGGCTTCCTTCCTCCAATGAATCTTTCATTTACCTAGGGTACAATTTTCTGAAGAATCCATTTTTGTAATGAAGGGAAATTACTTTTTACTTAAAAACTAATACTATTTCAGGTTAAGGTCATCTCTTGACGTATGTTATAGTACGGTATTGATGGGAACTTAGTCATTTGCTTGATTGAACTTTTGAGCAAATCCAAAGCTGCTTCCTGATGAATCATATTGACCCTGCTCATGATATTGTTTAGGCCACCTGTGTCCTGAGATGAACTGGCCCTGCAACTATATACGTTCATTAGTAGTGTGTTTTTATTCTCACAGAAAGCCACCAAAATTACCATTTAAATCCTAGTGTCCGAATTTACACACTTTCACCTAACACTTAGCGGCCACATAGCAGTTTTCTTGATATCAATGTGTATGCTAGCTAGTTATTAGAAGGTCAACAAAATATGTTGATACTCCAGAAAAGGAAGCAAAGGGACACATTAAGTGTCCTGTCTGAAGTCACATCTTCAGAAAGCTACAAACCTGAACTGCATTACTTTATGTCCTTGTAAAAAATCTCTTCATAGAATTAGTGTTGATTTTTTAAATAGCCATATATTAGATGTATGAGATGTTTTACAAAATTCATACTTTGTAAAAAATTTTTAAATTTTATTTTATTTATTTTTTTATACAGCAGGTCCTTATTAGTCATCAATTTTATACACATCAGTGTATACTTGTCAATCCCAATCTCCCAATTCATCACACCACCACCACCACCCCCGGCTGCTTTCCCCCCTTGGTGTCCATATGTTTGTTCTCTACATCTGTGTCTCAATTTCTGCCCTGCAAACCTGTTCATCTGTACTATTTTTCTAGTTTCCACATATATGCATTAATATATGACATTTGTTTTTCTCTTTCTGACTTACTTCACTCTGTATGACAGTCTCTAGGTCCATCCACATCTCTACAAATGACCCAATTTCATTCCTTTTTTTATGGCTGAGTAATATTCCACTGTGTATATGTACCACATCTTCTTTATCCATTCATCTGTCAATGGTCTTTTAGGTTGCTTCCTGGCTATTGTAAATAGTGCTGCAGTGAACATTGGGGTGCATGTGTTTTTTTGAATTATGGTTTTCTCTGGGTATATGCCCAGTAGTGGGATTGCTGGGTCATATGGTAATTCTATTTTTAGATTTTTAAGGAACATCCATACTGTTCTCCATAGTGGCTGTATCAATTTACATTCCCACCAACATTGCAAGAGGGTTCCCTTTTCTCCACACCCTCTCTAGCATTTGTTGTTTGTAGATTTTCTGATGATACCTATTCTAACTGGTGTGAGGTGATACCTCATTGTAGTTTTGATTAGCATTTCTCTAATAATTAGTGATGTTGAGCAGCTTTTCATGTGCTTCTTGGCCAACTGTATGTCTTCTTGGGAGAAATGTCTATTTAGGTCTTCTGCCCATTTTTGGATTGGGTTGTTTGTTTTTTTAATATTGAGCTGCATGAGCTATTTATATATTTTGGAGATTAATCCTTTGTCCGTTGATTCATTTGCAAATATTTTCTCCCATTCTGAGGGTTGTCTTTTCATCTTGTTTGTGGTTTCCTTTGCTGTGCAAAAGCTTTGAAGTTTCATTAGGTCCCATTTGTTTATTTTTGTTTTTATTTCCATTACCCTAGGAGGTGGATCAAAAAAGGTCTTGCTGTGATTTATGTCAAAGAGTGTTCTTCCTATGTTTTCCTCTAAGAGTTTTATGGTGTCCGGTCTTACATTTAGGTCTGTAATCCATTTTGAGTTTATTTTTGTGTATGGTGTTAGGGAGTGTTCTAATTTCATTCTTTTACACGTAGCTGTCCAGTTTTCCCAGCACCACTTATTGAAGACACTGTCTTTTCTCCATTGTATATCCTTGCCTCCTTTGTCATAGATTAGTTGACCATAGGTGTGTGGGTTTATCTCTGGGCTTTCTATCTTGTTCCATTGATCTATGTTTCTGTTTTTGTGCCAGTACCATATTGTCTTGATTACTGTAGCTTTGTAGTATAGTCTGAAGTCAGGGAGTCTGATTCCTCCAGCTCCGTTTTTTTCCCTCAACATTGCTTTGGCTATTCGGGGTCTTTTGTGTCTCCATACAGTTTTTAAGATTTTTTGTTCTAGTTCCGTAAAAAATGCCATTGGTAATTTGATAGGGATTGCATTGAATCTGTAGATTGCTTTGGGTAGTATAGTCATTTTCACAATATTGAATCTTTCAATCCAAGAACATGGTATATCTCTCCATCTGTTGGTATCATCTTTAATTTCTTTCATCAGTGTCTTATAGTTTTCTGCATAGAGGTCTTTTGTCTCCCTAGGTAGGTTTATTCCTAGCTATTTTATTCTTTTTGTTGCAGTGGTAACTGGGAGTGTTCCCTTAATTTCTCTTTCAGATTTTTCATCATTAGTGTATAGGAATGCAAGAGATTTCTGTGCATTAATTTTGTATCCTGCCACTTTACCAAATTCATTAATTAGCTCTAGTCGTTTTCTGGTGGCATCTTTAGGATTCTCTATGTATAGTATCATGTCATCTGCAAACAGTGACAGTTTTATGTCTTCTTTTACAATTTGTATTCCTTTTATTTCTTTTTCTTCTCTGATTGCCATGGCTAGGACTTCCAAAACTATGTTGAATAATAGTGGTGAGAGTGGACATCCTTATCTTGTTCCTGATCTTAGAGGAAATGCTTTCAGTTTTTCACCATTGAGAATGATGTTTGCTGTGGGTTGGTCGTATATGGCCTTTATTATGTTGAGGTAGTTTCCCTCTATGCCCACTTTCTGGAGAGTTTTTATCATAAGTGGATGTCGAATTTTGTCAGAAGCTTTTTCTGCATCTATTGAGATGATCATATGGTTTTTATTCTTCAGTTTTAAATATGGTTTATCACATTGATTGATTTACGTATATTGAAGAATCCTTGCATCCCTGGGATAAATCCCACTTGATCATGGTGTATGATCCTTTTAATGTGTTGTTGGATTCTGTTTGCTAGTATTTTGTTGAGAATTTTTGCATCTATATTCATCAGTGATATTGGTCTGTAATTTTCTTTTTTTGTAATATATTTGTCTGTATTTGGTATCAGGGTGATGGTGGCCTCATAGAATGAGTTTGGGAGTGTTCCTTCCTCTGCAATTTTTTGGAAGAGTTTGAGAAGGATGGGTGTTAGCTGTTCTCTAAATGTTTGATAGAATTCACCTGTGAAGCCATGTGGTCCTGGACTTTTGTTTGTTGGAAGATTTTTAATCACAGTTTCAATTTCATTCCTTGTGATTGATCTGTTCATATTTTCTATTTCTTCCTGGTTCAGTCTTGGAAGGTTATACCTTGCTAAGAATTTGTCCATTTCTTCCAGGTTGTCCATTTTATTGGTATAGAGTTGCTTGTAGTAGTCTCTTAGGATGCTTTGTATTTCTGCCGTGTCTGTTGTAACTTCTCCTTTTTCATTTCTAATTTTATTGATTTGAGTCCTCTCCCTCTTTTTCTTGATGAATCTGGCTAATGGTTTATCAATTTTGTTTATCTTCTCAAAGAAGCAGCTTTTAGTTTTATTGACCTTTGCTATTGTTTTGTTTCTATTTCATTTATTTCTGCTCTGATCTTTATGATTTCCTTCCTTCTGCTAACTTTGGGTTTTGTTTGTTCTTCTTTCTCTAGTTCCTTTAGGTGTAAGGTTAGATTATTTATTTGAGATTTCTCTTGTTTCTTGAGGTAGGCTTGTATAGGTATAAACTTCCCTCTTAGAACTGCTTTTGCTGCATCCCATAGGTTTTGGATTGTCATGTTTTCATTGTCATTTGTCTCTAGGCATTTTTTGATTTCCTCTTTGATTTCTTCAATGATCTCTTGGTCATTTACTAATGTATTGTTAACCCTCATGTGTTTGTATTTTTTACTTTTTTTTCCCTGTAATTCATTTCTACTCTCATAGCGTTGTGGTCAAAAAAGATGCTTGATATGATTTCAATTTTCTTAAATTTACTGAGGCTTGATTTGTGACCCAAGATGTGATCTATCCTGGAGAATGTTCCGTGCGCACTTGAGAAGAAAGTGTAATCTGCTGTTTTGGGATGGAATGTCCTATAAATATCAATTAAATCTATCTGGTCTATTGTGTCATTTAAAGCTTCTGTTTCCTTATTTATTTTCATTTTAGATGATCTGTCCATTGGTGTAAGTGAGGTGTTAAAGTCCCCTACTATTATTGCGTTACTGTCGATTTCCTCTTTTATAGCTGTTAGCAGTTGCCTTATGTATTGAGGTGCTCCTGTGTTGGGTGCATATATATTTATAATTGTTATATCTTCTTCTTGGATTGATCCCTTGATCATTAGTAGTGTCCTTCCTTGTCTCTTGTAACATTCTTTATTTTAAAGTCTATTTTATGTGATATGAGTATTGCTACTCCAGCTTTCTTTTGACTTCCATTTGCATGGAATATCTTTTTCCATCCCCTCACTTTCAGTCTGTATGTGTCCCTAGGTCTGAAGTGGGTCTCTTGTAGACAGCATATATATGGGTCTTGTTTTTGTATCCATTCAGCAAGCCTGTGTCTTTTGGTTGGAGCATTTAATCCATTCACGTTTAAGGTAATTATCGATATGCATGTTCCTATGACCATTTTCTTAATTGTTTTGGGTTTGTTTTTGTAGGTCCTTTTCTTTTCTTGTGTTTCCCACTTAGAGAAGTTTCTTTAGCATTTGTTGTAGAGCTGGTTTGGTGGTGCTGCATTCTCTTAGCTTCTGCTTGTCTGTAAAGCTTTTGATTTCTCCATCAAATCTGAATGAGATCCTTGCTGGGTAGAGTAATCTTGGTTGTAGGTTATTCCCTTTCATCACTTTAAGTATATCATGCCACTCCCTTCTGGCTTGTAGAGTTTCTGCTGAGAAATCAGCTGTTAACCTTATGGGAGTTCCCTTGTATGTTATTTGTCATTTTTCCCTTGCTGCTTTGAATAATTTTTCTTTATCTTTAATTTTTGCCAGTTTGATTACTGTGTGTCCCGGCGTGTTTCTTTTTGGGTTTATCCTGTATGGGACTCTGTGCTTCCTGGACTTGGGTGGCTATTTCCTTTCCCATGTTAGGGAAGTTTTCGACTCTAATCTCTTCAAATATTTTCTCTGGTCCTTTCTCTCTCTCTTCTCCTTCTGCGGGCCTTATAATGTGAATGTTGTTGTGTTTAATGTTGTCCCAGAGGTCTCTTAGGCTGTCTTCATTTCTTTTCATTCTTATTTCTTTATGGTGTTCCTCAGCAGTGAATTCCACCATTCTGTCTTCCAGGTCACTTATCCGTTCTTCTGCCTCAGTTATTCTGCTATTGATTCCTTCTAGTGTAATTTTCACTTCAGTTATTGTGTTGTTCATCTCTGTTTGTTTGTTCTTTAATTCTTCTAGGTCTTTGTTAAACATTTCTTGCATTTTCTCGATCTTTGCCTCCATTCTTTTTCCGAGGTCCTGGATCATCTTCACTATCATTATTCTGAATACTTTTTCTGGAAAGTTGCCTATCTCCACTTCATTTAGTTGTTTTTCCTGGGTTTTATCTTGTTCCTTCATCTGGTACATAGCCCTCTGCCTTTTCATCTTGTCTATCTTTCTGTGAATGTGGTTTTTGTTCCACAGGCTGCAGGATTGTAGTTCTTCTTGCTTCTGCTGTCTGCCCTCTTGTGGATGAGGCTATCTAAGAGGCTTGTGCAAGTTTCCTGATGGGAAGGACTGGTGGTGGGTAGAGCTGACTGTTGCTCTGGTGGGCAGAGCTCAGTAAAACTTTAATCCACTTGACTGCTGATGGGTGGGGCTGGGTTCCCTCCCTGTTGGTTGTTTGGCCTGTGGCAACCCAACACTGGAATCTACCGGGGCTCTTTGGTGGGGCTAATGGCGGACTCTGGGAGGGCTCACGCCAAGGAATACTTCCCACAACTTCTGCTGCCAGTGTCCTTGTCCCTATGGTGAGCCACAGCCACCGCCAGCCTCTGCAGGAGGCCCTCCAACACTAGCAGGTAGGTCTGGTTCAGTCTCCCCTGGGGTCACTGCTCCTTCCTCTGGGTCCCGGTGCGCACACTACTTTGTGTGTGCCCTCCAAGAGTGGAGTCTCTGTTTCCCCCAGTCCTGTTGAAGTCCTGCAATCAAATCCCACTAGCCTTCAAAGTCTGATTCTCTAGGAATTCCTCCTCCCGTTTCCAGACCCCCAGGTTGGGAACCTGACGTGGGGCTCAGAACCTTCACTCCAGTGGGTGGACTTCTGTGGTATAAGTGTTCTCCAGTCTATGAGTCACCCACCCAGCAGTTATGGGATTTGATTTTGCTGTGATTGCACCCCTCGTACTGTCTCATTGTGGCTTCTCCTTTGTCTTTGGTTGTGGGGTGTCTTTTTTGATGAGTTCCAGTGTCTTCCTGTTGATGATTGTCCAGCAGCTAGTTGTGATTCTGGTGTTCTCGCAAGAGGGAGTGAGAGCACATCCTTCTACTCCGCCATCTTGGTTCCAGGACCTCAAAATTCATACTTTTAAAGTTAGGAATTTTATGATTTTTTGTAAGAAAATAATCAGAAATGCACACACACACAAATACTTATCACTAGGATATTCATCAATATATTATATAATAGAGAAAGTGAGGAAAACTCTAAATGCTGAATGGTAGATGTTGGTTAAATAAATAATGGGACTCCCATATATGCAGACACTTTAAAATATTTTAGGAAATATGATTATGATATAATAAGTATAAATGCAAGTCATAATAGTATATATAGTATGATCTGTATTTTATTTAAAATATATATGCATATAATCATATAGAGTTATAAATATGGACACTATAAAATTATAGATACTACTATATATCATTTTTTTGTATTTTCCATGTTTTCACATTATCTTAAAAAAAAAAAATAATGTAAGAAGAGACGTAGTTCCCCTAAGACCCAAGAATTTTAATTCTGAAGATACTCATTCACACATATATTAACATGTACAGGCATTTTCATTGCTATACTATTTCTAAGAACTAACTTTGGAAACAACCTTGAGTCTGCTAAAAACATATTGGATTAATAAAATATGACATATCATATAATAAAACATTATATATAGCATTTCAGCCAAAAAATTAAACCTTCATCTACCAACATAAGTAGATCTCAAAAAATGCTGAGTTAAAAAAGGCACAGTATAGAACAATACATGTTGACTATACAGGCAAATAATACACTTTTACCTAAAAGTATAAAGAGAACTAGAAGGAGGCCTGCCAATCTAATGACTGTTGATGCTACTGGGAGAAGAAATAAGAAAATGGGGCTAGTTAAAGGCGACTTCAGTATATGTACTATTTTATTTCTTTAAATAAATAAATAGATAACTAAATAAATCATATACACACACATAAATGAAAGTCTAAGGAAATATAACATCTTAATAGTTATTATTACTAGATGACAGGAATATGTTTCATTCATTATTCTTTTACTTTTCTAGATTTTAAAAATTTTACAGTGAAAGAAAGCAAAGAAAAAAATCGTAAGGTTTCGGGGAATGTGGTGTCAAGAAAGGGATTTTTTGTTTGTTTCTTTGTTTAAGATGGGAAATATTAAAACTGCATTTTCAAACTGGCATGACTCATTAATAGGTTGTAGGTCAGTTTCGTGGGTCATTAGTGCATCATTTTCATGGAATCTGTGCAGAAAGGAGTTAACATAACAGGCTTGAGCCCACCATCCTTAGAAAGTCCGACTTGCAAGTTGGACCCTTGGCTGACATATGGGAACTTGAGTGGGAAACATTTTCCTACACTGAAGTAAAACCTTCCCCAAATGGTAAGGGTGGGTCACTGTCCCTAAACTGTGCATAGAATACAATTTATCCTGAAAACCTGCCTATCTTCTGGGAGTCTGGAATTTGGGTTTGTGCTAGGCAGAGGGAGCTAACATGAGCAGTCCCCAGTAAAACCTTGGGCCCTGAATCTCTAACGGAGTATGAGGCTTCACATGCATTGTCTGTTGCTGGCAGAATTACTTGCCCTCTGTGTGACTCCACTGCGAGAGCACTCTTGGAAACTTGCACCTGGTTTCCTCTGGACTTCACTCCATGTGCCTTTTCCCTTTGTTTATTTTCCCTTTTGCTGAAATAAGTCTTAGCTGTGACTACAACTAAAGAGAAAAAAAGACATGGCCACGTGAAAACATCTTTCAAAAAATATTTTTGGTGACTCTGCCTTTCATGGTATTCAGTGTTTTATATGAAGAGTCATACAGATTTTCTTAGAATTTCATGTAGAAAAAAATTTAGTGAGTTGGTATGCTTTTCTTTACTGAACACTAACAGACGTTCACCCCACTGCTTTTCACATTTGTCTTTGCACTGGGAAACACGGAGTTAAATTTGGGGATTAATTGGCGTCATCCTGAGCAAGATTAGTCAGGGGTTCTTTTGCCTTTATTTTGCAGCTTAATTTTATTTGTATGTCTTACCATAAGCTATAAGTTAGGTATAGAAAACATGTACATGGAGGCATAAAATGATAAAAATAACCTACATGGAGTAAAAAGATTTCTGGGTAAGTAATGTTGTTTTAGGGAGTGTACACATTTCTCTCCACTTGGTACTAGGATCATGTGTTTTGTAGGTCTTTAAGCTCAAGTGTATATAATCCTGTGATTAAAATAGGGATTAAATTCTTTCCTTAGTTATGTATATATAAATGTCATTGACTTTTTGGGAAGTTATTATTAAATTTTAACTGAGTGTATATTTTTACAGTGTGAGCACCAATCACATTAATCTTTCTATTCAAATTGTATTCAGTGGTTATTTTGGCACAAGCAAAGCATTATAAATAGATTAACACATTCAGTGGTTAAAGGTTAAGGTAAAACATATAGAATTACAAAGTCAGTGATACAGAGAAGCATTTATTCACTTTTCAAAAGAGGTTACCACATATTTCTTTTAATCAGATTTTCTGATGCATTTAAACATATGTTTACACTCAAACTTCTAATAGTACCCAGTAGAATTAGAGTTTTTATAAGTATAACCACTAGTCATTTCTAATGCTGACTATTCAAGAGTTTGTGATAGAGTAACTTGTAAGTATTAAAGAAAAGCTTTATATTCTTTTTTTTTTTTTTTAATGCTTCGGAACTTTTTATTATTTATTTATTTATTTGGCTGTGTTGGGTCTTCGTTTCTGTGCGAGGGCTTTCTCCAGTTGCGGCGAGCGGGAGCCACTCTTCATCACGATGCGCGGGCCTCTCACTGTCGCGGCCTCTCTTGTTGCAGAGCACAAGCTCCAGACGTGCAGCAGGCTCAGTAGTTGTGGCTCACGGGCCCAGTTGCTCCACGGCATGTGGGATCTTCCCAGACTAGGGATCGAACCCGTGTCCCCTGCATTGGCAGGCAGATTCTCAACCACTGCGCCACCAGGAAAGCCCAAGCTTTATATTCTTTATAGAAGCATGGTAAATTGGCTCCTTTCTTTGGCATTAGCATCAGTTAATGAAGAACAGAACCAAAAAATGCTACTGCATTATATCTGTATTTTGTACAGCATTTTTAATAATTTCTTAGTCAAGCCTTCCATTTTACATTTGAGGAAAGTTACAATTATCTTTATTTTCATAAGATCAAGTGACTTGCTGGAAATGCAGGGGTCACTGGTATTGTGTTAAAAATTAGAATTATTTACCCTTTTTTTCCAAAACTTGGTCTAATTCATACCTCATTTTGATACAACAGAATGAGCTCATTGTATTATTTCAAGGACAAATCTCCTTGAGTAGAAGAATTTTCACTGAAAACATAACATCTTGTTTGTTTTAGTTGAAGTCTTTCCAAACACATTAGCATTCACAAAACTTGGATTTCAACTCAGAAGGACAATGAGAACTAGGGAGAAGACCACAGTGGACCAGAAATCCAGACCCATTTTTAGAAGGAGAAAATGGATGGAGGGATAACGGACTTAGAGCTAGTTGAAACTTGGATGACTAAAAAAAGGAAAGAGGTTAGTCTGCACCAATGAATCGCAGAAAGTCTTTGGACCAGGAAGCCTCAGAATATTTTTAAGATGGTTGTGTATTGTAGGGCTGAAGGTAGCAGGATTAGTTGAAAATCTGAATAAAGTGTAGGAACTCCACCCCCCTCACCTTTCTGAACCTTACACAGCAAGGTGATTGCCCCTCTCCCAGAGTAATCAGATTTCTAGCAGGGATGCTGCAGGCCCAGTGTGATGAGATAGAGGCTCTGCACTGACAGTACAGATCTGTGGACAAGTCCACACAAAGGGCAACAAATCCGCCACACCCGGTTTGGCCACATGCTCTGGCACTGGCTGTTGGACATACGCTTCCAGGCATAAAGCCAGAGGATTCTTCCCTGGAGAATGTGTATAGCTCCAGGGAAAATACCTAAGGTTACTGGTACTTGGTGGTTTCCCAGCAAAAAGGCCAGCTTGCCACCTGATTTTAACAGTGCAGTCAGCCAGTGAGGCTGGCTCACAGATGTCCCCATCAGCTTCTTACTCTCTCACTCTGAAATGTGGATTGCATGACTCCTCCATGGAGATGTTCTTCAGCAAAACAGGAGAAATGAAGCAAGATAGTGGTTAACATGAACTCCAGGAAGCTATGGGCTCCAACAAAAGGCAAAAGTATTAGGCTTAGCAACAGTCCATATTGGAGCAGGACAGAGGGCTCCAGAAAGTATGCTCTGAGAAAGAAGAAATGGAATTTGATAAACTGGTTCATCTGATTATGTGCAAAATAATCTTCAAGAGAAGTTTGTAATGCAGTTGCAGAGTTTTAAGAAATATTAGTAATAGGGATATAAAAAGCTAAAAAATAAAAATAAATAAAAATTATAAGCCCTAGAAATGTAAGAGTTATGTGAGAAATGAAATGACATTGTAATATAATATTAGGCTCACTAGTAAATAGTAAATATCACTTACATAGTCACAATATTTTAAAATGAATTTTTAATTAACAAAAACGTGTGTTATAACTACAGAGAGGATGGAAATAAGTAAAATGATGAGAAAAGTAGGAGTTCTAAATTCTAATCTTTGAATATTAGGAGCATAAGCATATTCTCTAGAAACAAAAAGGTAACAAAAGAAACAGTTATGTTAAAAACTGTTTCCCTCTCAGAATAGGGGTTAGAGTTGGATTTCTGTTTTTATTACCTACCTTGTAAGAATCATTTGATTTTTTGAAATAACAGGCAAGTATGCTATTGATAAAAATAAAGTGAACAATCACATATAGGTGACTTACCTAACTCTAATTTTTCAGTTGCATAGACAGTATTGTATCGCTCTGTGACCCTGGGAAAGCTACTTAACTTTTGAGACGCCTTAGTTTCCTCATTTGCAAAATGGAGATGATGACGATGATTATAACAATAAAAATAACCTCATATGAATGTTATAAAGAGAGAACAGAATGATGCATACAAAGCATTTGGTATAGTGCTTGGTACCTATTGTCCATGTTGGGTATTATTAATACTACTTTAATACAGATGTATTTGCCTCTCTAATCCATTAAGTTTTTGATAAGCTATGGGAAAGCAGATTACATCTGAATAGCACTTAACTGAATAGTTACTTAATTAACCTTTAAAACCAGAAATGATCATGTCTGGATATTTAATCAATTTCTAGCCAAAGGTCATATCACTAATAAAGTTTTTACTTCTAAGGCCAGTTAGAGTTATTTATGAGAACTCTTTAAGTTTGCTGTTTTAAAGTGAAGAATTAACTTGTGTATTCTATTTTAAAGTAGAAAAAATAAAAAGCTTTTAGCATATATTGACTTCTATTGCTAAATGTTTAAAAATTCTAAGGTGGACTTTCATGATTTCCACTGTCTTTTGTATAATGATAACTATTCCTTCTTGTCATGTACATGACAGATTGTGAATGCTCATTTGATGGTGAAGAATAAGTGCAAATAATGACTACAACTTGCTTTAGCTAATTTTGAAAATGTTATTCTTACTGTATTATGTGTTCGGCAATGCAAAGCTCTGGATGTTTATAGCTTTTTTAATCCTGTGCATGAATAAACAGATTATTAAAATCTGTCCCTGAATACCTCTTAGAGATGTACTAAAGAAAACCTCCAGAGCATTTAGTACTAGTGCATGTATTTTCTGGACTATTGTGTCACTAATATTCTGCCTTGTATTCTTTAGTTAACTTTTTACGTGGGAATGCTTCAACTAGACTGAAAACACTTTAGGGCAAAATACAAAAAAAATGTGAATATATGAATATATCTGCCTATTTTTGCAAAAAGAAGCATAGGAGGGATACACAAGACAGTGAAATGGTTACCTGTAGAGGCGGGTGGGAATGGGGTGGAAGGTAGAGGAGTAGGAGTAAAAATACTCTGCATATGCCTTTCCATGTAGTTTTGACTTTTGAACCATGTTAATGTTCTACTTATCAAAAATAAAATTCAATCAAAAAGAACTTTAGAAAAAATTTATTAAAGAAGTAAGCCTGAAGATAGAGTATGAACAGAAGCAAAGGGGATAACTATTTATCACATTGCATAGACACAGAAGAATGAGTTCAGGCAACTTTAAACACAGTACTCTGAGTGTATGCTCAGTAGGATATATTATGAGCAGAAAGAGAATTTCAGACAAATCTTTATCTTTCTGTAGTGGTTTGTTGTTGCTAATTTGTTGATAAGGTAATTAGGAAATTCTTATTTATGTACTGGAAGGTAAAGCAAATAAATAAATATGTTGATATCAGTTTTCTAACCATGGCAGAAGAGAGTTATAAGTACGGAATGAGGGAAAGTGAGAAAGAACCCCTGTAGCATTGGGTTATAAGTGGAAGCATCAGTATGAAATGCTGATTTAAAATTAAAAAATTAATAATATATGTATTTAAAATATATTAAATTTATAATATATACATGTATAAAATTATATATATATATATATTTAATAACTCTGATGACTGAAAGGGCCTAGAGACAATGATGCTCAGTGGTTTTTGATACCCAGTGGTAAAACTACTGAGTAAAGTGTTTTGGGGGAATAAAATATAGTCCCATAGTCAAGTATCAATCAGATTATTGATTAATTACAAGGGAAAAGTACTTTTAAAATAGAGAGAGCTGGCACAGGCATCACCATAACCAAGTGATCAAAACTGTCACCACCAACAATGGAGAAAACTGAAAGTACATGCTTCTTGATCTGACACGATGGGAAGTACACATCACCCAAAATGTTTAAGTCAGATTTGTTTATGGGGAAATAGCAAACAATTCCAGATTGTGAGACATTCCACAAAACAACTCGCCTGAATTTCTTAAAATGTTAGTAACAAATTATGTTATTTAAAAAACTGAAAGATTAAAACAGATGAAAGAGAAATGACAACAAAATGTACTACATGATCCTTGACTGGATCCTGAATGATTTTTAAAAATCAACTATGAAGAACATTTTGGGGACAATTAGGAAAATATGAATATAGAATGTGTATTGGGTAGGAATATTTTATCTATGCTGTTTCCTGATGAGATGATTATATCATGATTAAGTAAAATAATGCCCCTATTCTCTTAAGTGGTTAAGCAAAAAAGAAAAAAGTAAGAGGCGCGTATGTGTGTGTGTGTGAGAGAGAGAGAGACAGAGACAGAGACAGAGACTTGAAATGTTTCATTAATTGAAAGCTGGAAGGAAATAATTTGAGGGACAGATTATGCCATGCATTCTTTTTTTAAAAAGTGCTTTAGTAAATTCTTTGCCAGAACAGATTTAGTGAAGATTTTAATATTGCAAAAGAAACGATGTGGATTGGAGGCAATTAGCATGTTTCCTAAAATGTGGGATAGATGTTAGTTAAATGTTTTGAAAATATTCGATCAAATAATACTGAGAAATTTAAATGAAAATCTCTGTAAGTTGGTAATTCAGGTGGGCAATCCTCGCTTTCCCTTTGAGAATTGCCTGTCACCATCTGTTTATTGGGAAAATGAATAATCCTTAGCTAAAATAATGTATATTAAAATAATAGTATATTGCCATTTTGCACATGAAATTGAAGTCACTGTTTGCCTCCTAGCTCAGTCAGCTTTGTGAAGAACCACACAGCAAACCTGGGCAAGCACCATACGTGCTGTGAAGGCGCTCCACCTGCCTCAGAAGCCAAGGGCTGGTCTGTCTTTACATTGCTTTTCACTGCAGCACTGCTGTGCTTTCCTGTGCCGGACTTCCCACCATCAGCGGGGCTTTAGACAGAGCTGTTTATCGTAATGGTAAACAACTACCAGTGCAATTAAGAGACACCCTCTGGCTTGGGGTCAGACATCTGCCAAGGCTTTGATTATTCTATTTCAATTTATTTCAACAAACAAATACAAAGTGCTTACTGTATGCAGGGCAGGGTCCTGGTGCTCTCTAGGATACCAAGATTAATCAAATGTGGTATGTGCCTAAGAGAAGTATATAATCCAGGGAAAGAGGGCTTGAGACAGTTACGTCAATATCCGTTATTAAAAGGTAGGGAATGAGAAGTGATTTAAGAGGCAACAAACAATATCCTATGAGCGTTTGGTATTCAGAGGTCCCTTGTCTCTAGGACTATCGTTCAGGTCTTTCTCAAAATGGAGGATTGGAGCCCAGTCATCCAGATGGTTTGGGACATTTACAGAACCATGATTCATAGATGTGAGATCTGGTTGTATTTTTTTTTAATTGCCCTGCTTTCTGATGTTAATTATTGCAGCTAGGCTGCCAAGCAAACATCTGTTCAGGGTTGGATTCTGGATACAGGCTTGTTGCTTTGGCTCATCTTGCTGGAAACTATTCTTACTTCACATGGAGTATTATATAATCTTCCTGAATACTGAATAGTATGTATAGGTCATCAAACTCTTTCAGGTCAGCACATAGCTAGAAGATTCACAGGAAAGGAGAAAACAACAAATAAATATACTGACGTATATATTAAAGCCTACAATTAGTAAAAATAAATGTTTAAACGACACATGTAAAAAGAAAAGTATTGCCATTTTTGCTTATCACATTAAAGGCAAAAGTATCGGAGGTTTTCTTTTGTTGTTTTACTTTGCATGCTTGTTTTTTTAATGATGGTACTAATCAGAGCAAGTTGTGGTGAAATGGTTAGTATCATGGACTGTAAATAAATACGGCTTTTGGAGAGCAGTTTGGCAATATGTGTCAGGAGTCTTATAATAATCATGTTCTTTGACCCAATAATTCCAATTCTGGGAATCTATCCTAAGGAAATAATCTGAAATACAGAAGAAGCTTCATGCATGAAGTTATTCATCACCACATTATTTATAATAGCATAAAATTGGAAGGAGTCTCCACAGGTTAACTGTGGGTCCTCTACTTTCTGAAATATTATACAACATTCTGAAACGATGATTATAAGTGGTAATAACATGGAAAATGCTCATTTTGTGTTATGTGGAAAGGCAGGATACCAAATTGAATTTAGTGTGCATGTAGAATAAATACAGTATATTCTAGAAGGATATATATGAAGGTGTTAATATTGTTCACATTTGGATGATAAGACAAAACCTAATTTTTCCCCTTTTTCTGTTTTCCACATTTCCTTTATAAAATCATTTATGCACAAACACAAGAGACCCCAAGACTATTATCAAACACTTCCCTACACTCCAGGGCCCCAGTATGATTGATATCTGATTTCCAGTTAGTTCTAGCAAGTGAGAAATAGGTCTGCCAGACCTATTTCGTTTAGGGAGAAAAAATATGCTTCTATTCTTCCTCAAAATGATGAGATTATTCAACAGTTAACAAAACTTACATAGTTCCATTATATATAGTAAGGATCTAGTGAAATTTTGGTCAGCCAGTAACACTTTTGGCAGCTAGTGCATTAAAACACAAACAAAAGCAAAAAAAAAAAAATCAATGCCCCTTAATCGGAGCAGCCTAGGGACACTTTAGAGGAGTTGGACTAGGAAGGATGGGCTGACCAATAGAGAGGCCCAGAAGTGTTTCCTTTCCTACATCCCAGCCTTTTTTCTTTCCATTAACATGTTGGGTACAATAGCTGAGCCTGTGGCCAGTCAAGGATGTGTCTGTTCCCCTTAAGGAAGGCTGGGCTTCCAGCGCATGTGAGTTCTCTGCCCTGGTAGTTATAACTGATCTTTTTATCGTCTTAGAACTATTGATCAAGGTTAATTTGACTGTCACCCCCCTCCCTCCCAGAACCCCTTAGAATGATCCAGAACAGGACATTAATTATTCTTCCTACAAGGCTACATTATACACAAGACAAAACAAATAAAATCACATTTCCTCCCCTATAATTAATGCTGCACCTGGGCTAGTGGCCCCGTGCTCCCCTTTATCATCTCTATCTATGCTCCCTGCCTGACCCTTAGCCTTCTGTGGCTGGAGATCCATTACCTGAAAACTACCTGGAAAACCAACACTAGTTATATTAACCTCTTTTTGAATTTCAGCAAATATTCATTAAGCACCTACCCTGTGCCAGGTAGTGAGTGAGGTATATGAAATGCAAGAATAAACAAGGCAGAGTTCCTGCCCTCAAAAAAATTTATAGGATAATGGAAAATACAAGCAATCAGTCTGTAATGGGATAAATAAAATGACAGGAATGAGCACAGGCTGCTACAGATTTGACATCTAAGCTAAGACCTGCAGAATTTAGGCAAGACGCATGTGCATGAATCATGTCCGAGGTAGAAGGAACAGCAGGTCCTAGAGGCAAACTAGTGTATGACTGGGGCATAGCTTGCGATGGGGCAATGGCAATAGGGAATCCAGAAAAGCCATCAAATCATTAATTGGATCTTTATTTCATATACAAAGGGGTTTTCACTTAATCCTGAAGCACAAAGTTATCATCATTGAAATTTTAATTAGTGGAGTATCATGACCAGATTTGTGTTTTAGAAAGAGTACTCCAGAGCCTGGGCTAACTTAGTGGCAGTGGAGATCAAAAGATATAAGTGGTTCTTTGAAGTATGAATAAAATGGAATTTTGTTGATTGATTGGTTGAGGGAGAGATGAGGCAAAGAAAAGTCAGGAGAGAGAATACGTTGTTTTCTGGTTTCCGTGCCACTCACAGGAATAAGGAACATGAAGGACAGTGGGCTGTCAGGGAGAGATGGAGAGGTGATGAGTTTGGTTTTAGGCTGAGTTTGAGGTATGTGACTGAAGAAATCAAGTAAGGAATTGCATGTAGATATCAGAAGCTCAGTAGAGCGATCTGGGCTGGAGGTTTACGTGGGGAAGCCTTCGGCATATGTGTGGACTTGAAACCACAGGGGTGAAGGAATAACTCTCAGAGAACAATCTATAATAAACAGAGCCTTGGAAACCCAGGACGTTTTAAGAGATAGACATAGGAAGAATTCACAGAAGGGACAGAAGGAAGTACTGAGAACCAAGAGAATGTGATGTCCTAGGGGTCAAGAAAGAAGCAGAGGTCAGCAGGGTCAGTGCTGCAGAGGAGGCGAGTAAGATAAGGATTCATGAGGGCAGTTAGGAAGGAGAAGGTCATTGGTAATTTTGTAGAGAGTGACTTAAAGTGGAGGGGTGAGACAGATTGTAGTGGGTTTTTAAATGTGGACACAGAGACAAGAACATTAGATAATCTTTCAGTTAGCTTGGCTGAAAAATGGAGGGAGACTAAGATGTAGAGACTAAGGCATATAGGGGTCCTAATGAGTTTTTATTTCGTTTTGCTTTTATGATGGGAGAAACTTGAGCACGTCATATGCTTGATCGTCTGAAGTTAACAGAGAGAGTTGAGATTCCTGACAAGGCAGGTAGAAATATTCATCTTGGGAAGCTTGGAAGGTCTTGCTTTCTACCAAAGAGGAAGGAAGGGTGGAAGAGAACGTATGGGGAACAGAAAGTTGAAGGGGTTCTCCACTGAACACATTATATTTTACTGTGTCAAGTGGGAGTGAGGTTGTTGGTTGCGTGTGTATCAGTCACCTGAAAGGAAAGGTTGGGGTGAGGACTTGAGGAGGAGGTGGAAATTGGAAATGTTTCATAGGTAAGGAAGGAGTGACCTAGAGGGACCCAGAGAAGGGCTGCTGCTCAATGATGACGGCCCAGATGCGCTTGGGACCATCTGCTTGTCTACAGACTGCTTATGTTCATCCAAGTATCATGTTTAGAAAGGCATGTACTGCTTTTCATTAGGCTTTTAAGAATCCTGGGTGGCCTCTAGCAACATGGCATTATTATTCCAAGTGACTAATTTTGCCAAGTCTGGAGAGGCATCTGCAGGGGCTTGACAATGTGTCCAGGCTCTGGCAGTGACTGGGTTTGGATTAAAGCTTCAATAAATATTAGCTGTTGCTGTCATCATCACCATCATTCAGTTCACTGTGACAATACCAGAAGTTTCAGGAAGGTTTACAATTTAAGCCTTTACTATAGAGCACAAACATGTCATCAGAGCTCCACTTTTCTGTGCTAGAAAGAATGACAAAAGGCACTGGACATTCCTGTTTTGAGAGGACAAAACTAAAACAAATATTAAAGACCTTTCTCAAAAAAAAAAAGAAAGTTAGATGTTTATCAGCTGAGTCTTTTTAGTAGGCAGGTTTCCATATGCAATCCCTAAACTCTCTAAGAATCGCATTGCTTTCCTGGATGACCCTTGATTTCATGGAAGAGCAGGTGGGTATGTAAATGATTTAACTGCCCAAATCTGTCTCCCTTACTGGATGAAAAAAATTAAAACAAATACAAAGGAACCACAATGTACTCATAGTACAGTAGCATTTTTTTCACATGCAAAGAGTAATAGTAAAGTAATAGTAATAGTAAAAGATAATTTCAGGATCCCAGGTTAGGATCCCCTGATATATATATATATATATATATATATATATATACACACACACATACATACATACATACATACATACATACACACACACACACACACTCTGAGTAGTTCTAAGAGGATTTAATTTCTGGAATATAATGGCAAAATTTATTGTAATTCAATATAAAAATGAGGTAAGAACATATACTAAAACTGGAAATAGTACTAATACAAAACAGTATTAGTATATATATAAAGTATTTTTATATAGTTTTCATAAGTGCTTTATAAAAAACTTTTAAATTATGTTATTATTCTCCATTTACACTTTTTCCTATGTTTGGCTTAGAAGAGAAAAGTATAAGGGTTTTTAAAAACAACTTGAGTTTCATTTTTACTTATGATTATTTTCTCTGTTAGGATATGGTGATGTGTTCTACTCTTTCCATAGAGCTCACAGTCTTCTGTTGTGGTCTCTGTTTTACCATCTTCCTCTGTACTTTATCTTAGCTAATTTTCTTAAGTGATTTGTTATTTCAATCAAAACAATCTCATTTGAGCTGTCTCAGTTCTAATGCAAGAGCAGTATTTACCTCGTTGGCCAGCAGCAAAGTCAAGAGGTTTTCATCGTTGTATTGTGGTCTCCTAAAGAAAGGAAGCTCAGTTGAAGCAGGATGGGATTTTCTCAAGTGCATGTGCAGTAAATCAAGACATTTAACACTGTGGGTATACCAGGCATTCCAACCCTATTTCATTCTAACCACAAAACTTTTCATTCACCAGGCTAGCCTTTTGTGGATACCTCTCTAGCTCAATCATATTTTTAAAAGAGATTTCTATACTCCTAGGCAAAGATTTCTCCCTACTTTGGAGGTATTAAAATTCAAACATCAAAAGAGAAGACACTTAAAAAAAAAACATATATTTTTCTCTTTTCATATTCATATACATTTTAACTTTATTCCTGGGAGATAGAAAGGAAAATTTGGTCACTCTACACTAAACAGTGTTTTGTATCTGCAAATAATGAATAGAAGCCAGGAATGGAATTATATTTTTCTTTCTCAAATCTAAAAACTCCAGGTAATGAACAGACTATTCCTAGAACTGGGTGCATGGTGCACAAAGATACTTTGTTTTTGGCATGAAAAGGCTCTGTTGAAATTGCTCTTTTTAAGTTAAAAAACGATGTTAACTTGGTTTAAAGTCTAGGAAAGCACTGATGCTTGCCAGTATTGAAAGACTAAAACCTGTAGGGGAAAAAAAACCCCACCAAATATTGAAATGGCTGTGAATAAAAATACAGAACATGTATTTTTAAAGTTTGTCAAACTTGGACTACCTCCAGGTTTACAAGTAGTATCGTAAGGAGTGATTTTGTTGTTCTATTTGTTAAACAAGTTTCAAGAAGAGAGGTTTCTGGATATTATACAAAAAAAAAAAAACTATTTTGACATGAGCTCCGTGAAAGGAATGTTGCTTTCTGTGAAGTAGCTGTGATGATGGCAGGACTGTGTGGGATGAGATTCCCACAGCGTTTAGTTGACTTACGAAATGTCTGCTTTCTCCACTGCACCCTGCAGAGGGTTAGGACAGAGCCCAGAATCCATCAGTGCAATGGTAGAGGCTATAAACTTAGACCACCAAGTGTGTTCAGAAACAAACTTAAATAATGTTCATAATTTAGTTTTGATAAGTAAAATCCTGGACCCATAATTCTCAGTATTCTCTCTTGTTTTCAAGACCAATGCAAAGTTTTGGTTTACTGGTGTTGCTATCCATTCTGTATCTGTCACCTATTAAGAGTCAGAAAACACTGATGCAAAAAATATTTACTGAATGATAAAAATTGTAACAAAAATACTAGAACATTAAATAAGAAAAAAAATAATTCCACAACCTGAAAAATAGTTTTAGTAATTCTTTCTTCTTCCCTCTCAGTTTATATGTTTTTTCACATATGTTTTTACATATTTATAATATACAAATACAATGTTTATTATGTTTTCTGACCTAACATTATCAGATATGTATTTCATATTATTTTTCTTTTTTTTTCTATTTAAGAAATAAGACATAGTCAAATCTACTCATTGTGATCCTTTTCATTCTTCATAGTTTAACTAAAATACCTTCTTTTCCATGAGCAGTCAAACCCAGTTCTCCTTTGTGCTTCTCTGCCTGAACCATGGTTATTTATGCCCAAGTCTCTCTCCCCTAATAAACTGAAAATTGTTTGAAGGTAGTTTATTCATTTTTAAATTCTCCCCAGTAGCTAGTAGAGTGCCTTGTCCATGGTAGGCACTGAATAAATATTTGAGTATTTAATTAATCCATAGAATCATTTCCAGCAAAGTGATTTAAAATGAAGTTGAGGTGAGAAGAAATGAGCAGAGCCATAGGAGGAAAATGACAATAAAAAGAGGAAGTGGTAGTATTAATTTCTGATGAGGTTGAGGTAGAATTTAAATGTAAAAACACCAGATAGAGAGAAGACTGTTTATGAAGATATGTCACAAGCCTGTATGCACAAGAAACACTGCAGTCAAATATATAAACCAAAAATATAAAAACTAGAAGTGCAAAGATAATTTGAAAAAGTTATAGTAAGCAATTTCAATATTCCTCTTTCAGAATCAGATTGAGTAGATAAATAATGAGCCCATAGAGAAGTTGACTTAAATCATCAAAGCTGTGATTTAATAGAAACCTATATAGAATCTTACTTCTTGTGATTAAATATTTTTAATATCCAAAAAACATTTTTAAAAGATCATGTAATTGGCTAGAAAAGAACCTTAATACATCAAAATTAAGATTTTTTACAGTCTACTTACTCTATTCATAATCAAGTAGAGTTGAAAATAAATTTTAGAAAAAAAGTTACCAAAAAAAGTTATAACTGCATAGAAATTAAGAAACAGTTAAATAGGAAGTAAAAACAGACTATAAACTACCTAGAAAGTAATGAAGAGAGAACATTTCATACCAAAATTTTTGGAACGTAGCAAAAACTGTATTCATTACTAAAGAGTAAAAGCAAAAAACAAAGTGATCATAAGAAACTAGAAAAAGAATAACAAAATGAGACAAATAAAAGCAGGGAGAGCATAATACTAAATGTAAAAATCAAAAGAAAGGAAAACTAAAAAAGAAAAAAGCAGTATAAAGGATAAGCAAGGGGCTTCCCTGGTGGCGCAGTGGTTGAGAATCTGCCTGCCAATGCAGGGGACATGGGTTCGAGCCCTGGTCTGGGAAGATCCCACATGCCGCAGAGCAGCTGGGCCCACGAGCCACAATTACTGAGCCTGCGCGTCTGGAGCCTGTGCTCCGCAACAAGAGAGGCCGCGATAGTGAGAGGCCCGCGCACCGCGATGAAGAGTGGCCCCCGCTTGCCACAATTGGAGGAAGCCCTCGCACAGAAACGAAGACCCAACACAGCCATAAATAAATAAATAAAAATAAAATTAAAAAAAAAAAAAGCCTTTAAAAAAAAAAAAAAAAAGGATAAGCAAGCCCAAAGCTAATTATTTTAAGAAACAAAAGATTAATTGTTTGGGGAGCCTGATTTAGGGACCAAAGTAAAAGTAATAAAAATGAGAAAGAGACAAGATGAGAAAAGAAATAAAAACCACAGAGAGAAAGAGAATATTATTTTTCATCAAGAATATTCTCAGTGAGAGAATATTCAATTGCAACAAGGTGAAAATCTAGGAAATGGCCTTCCTAGAAGAAGACATACCCTCATGTCTTCTATTATAATTGGCCTGTTCACGTTTTCTACTTCTTCTTGGGTTAATTTTGGTAACTTATAATTCCTGAGGACTTTTTTCTTTTCATTTTCCTTTCTTTCAGTTTACTGTGGTTGAGGATAATCCTGTTTCCCCAGTAGCCAGACCACACCTGCATGATGGCTTTGGTTTCTGGGTATCACACTTTTACAAACCAACAACGTAGGAAGAAGGAAAGTCTTCAAACAATAGGTGAGGAATAGTTAAAGAAGTGGGATGTTTTCCTGAGAAAAAAGACTGAAGGGACATGACAGCTATCTTCAAGTATTTAACAATCCCTTACCAAGAAGAGTGGGTAAACATGCTACAAGACCCAAGAGAGAATTAAAATTACCTTGGTGTGTACAGGGAAAAAAACTGGAGGAGCTACTACATTACCCATGTCTGGGCTGACATGTCTGTTTTGCAATAATTTTCCTTGAATCCAGTGCCTTAAATATACCCACACTTGAGTCAATGGCTCTAACTGGGCACTAATACTCGTAAATCCTCAAAATCACCTGTATCTGCAAAATTTTGCTTTCTTATGTCACTTTTCAGACTTGTTAAATGAATTTAATATGATTTGCGGAAGGGCAAAATACTTTTCCATAACTAAACCACCAATGGCTTTTGCTTTTGTTTGCTTTTGGCATTTTTAGGATATTTAAGCATAGTTTGAAAGCCAAGGGAAAGACACCAATGAAGATGGGGAGAGAGAAGTTATAAAAGGTCTCTTGTGAGCTTCGTAATATTTTTTTTTAAAGCTTCCAAAGTTGTTTCTAGTCTCTGAAATTTTCACTTGCCCCCTTTAAATGAAATTAAACCTCTGAGTAAAACAAAATTTAAGGCTTCCCTCTCCCATTAGAGTAATACTGATTATTAATCTGTGGTACCGGATTGACTAAAATATTTCCAAAGCGATTTTATGTCTATTAATGTGAACTATATATGTACCTTTCCATAATTATGCATCTGTATTTCCATTCTTGGTTAAATTTATTTTAAAAATGGGGACACTTTTGATGTAATGTATATGATTTGTTTTTCTTTTGTATCTCAGCATTTAGTTCTACAGTATATTCATGTAATTTGTACTTTTAGTTATCTTCCTTTACATATATGCTTTTGGAGGAAGAACACTGAATTATGAATGAGAGTACTGAATTATGAATTATGGATGATTACAGAATTTAAAATGTTCTCCTTGTATAAGAAATAAGCATAAAAGAGTTTCTCATTTCTGAAATTAATTTTGTGAAATACTGCTTTCTGAATATCAACAAAGGTAAATATTAGCAAACTTTTATCGAGTATCCCTATCAGGTACTGTTCCAGGTATTTTATGTAAATCAACTCATACAGTCCTCTAAACAACCAAATTCGATTGGTAAATTCCGATTTTTACAGATACAGATGCTGGGCAAGAGAAAGATTTAGCAACTAGTAGTAAGGAGCAGAGCCAATTTGAGTCTGGAATCTACTCTTTTAACTATTAACTTCTACAGCTTTTTAAGCTAGAACTAAAGCTTTAGAGCTTACATACACTTTCGGTCTTTTTGTAAGTTAGAGCATATATTATAATTATACCATTTTAGTGCCAGCAGGGAATCCTAAAGGTGAATCAGTCCATCTCTAAGAGATTTGGTTTTGTGTGTCCCTGGAACTCAAGGACATGCAGCCACATAAATATCAATAACACCAGAATCCTATATCTGATTTCCATTCCAGGGTTCTTTTCATAAATTACCTGTGTAGTGTCTTTATTTTCTGATTGTAATAAATTGGAATATCTGATTTAGATGAGTGTACTGATGAAAAAAAGAGTGGATAACATTTAAACAAAGTAAGCTCAAATTTTTTTCTTTTAGAAATATTTCCCTCTCTAAAGTGTATCCAAATATCTAGCCTGTTCTAAAATTTCTACCTTTCAAAAGGTAAAATTGATTACAGTTAATTGAATATATACTCGTTCTGTTTATCTGAGCACACTATGCATTTCTCTCTCAGTCTAAATACTTACTCAGTGATTTGCATTGAAAAAGCCCTCCATATTAATATTCTTTGAGGATGGATTCAAATTTGGGTGTTATCTTCTTAGAGAATCAAGATAAGCTATAGAATCCTAAAAAATTTTTGCTTACAACCTAATAGTATATCTCAGTGTGCTTTTCAAGGAGAAAAATTGGATTAAGTTTATAATTCTTTCCACACATTAGGAAACATTTTTTACTACTTGAGTTCCCAAATCTGAATGTGCAATTCACCTATTGGATCAAATTTTACTTAAGTGGATAAGGGAGCATGAAAGTTTGGGTAGTGAGGAAAGAAGAAAGAAGTTTAAGTAACATAAAGGAGGACTGTATATAGAAAAATACGTTTGGCATGATTGAATAGAAAATTAATACTGCACTAATTGTATAGTTATTGTTTTAACTATTTAAACATTATTTTGCTGAATCTTTGAGAGTTATGAGAGCTCAATTAATTAATTCCTTCAAAATTACATGTCATTTTGGTTTTAATGTTCATTTCCCTGACAACTCATGAAGTTAAACATATCTTCATATGTTTATTGGTCACTTGAACATCCTCTTGACCATTTATCTGTTGGGTTGGTTGTCTGCCTTTTTTTTACTGATTTGGAAGGGCTCTTTATGTATTCTGGATAAGCAAAACCTTATTCTTTACATATTGCAAATATCTTTTCCAATTCTCATTTGCATTTTCATTCTCTTAACAGTATCTATTGATGAACAGAAGTTTTAAATTTTACTTAGTCAAATTTATCACTTTTTTTAAATGGTGAGTTTTTTTAGTGTCATGTGTAAGCAATCTTTCCCTTCCCTAAGGACATGAAGATATTCTTCTTTATCATCTTTAGAAGTTTTATTGTTTCACCTTTTATAATTATAGCTACAGTCTACCTGGTTTGAGGTAGGAATCAAACAGATTTTTTTAATAGATATTTAAGTGACCCAGCACACTTTATTGAAGAATAACATTGTCCCCACTGCTCTATAATTTTGAAACATC
This sequence comes from Balaenoptera acutorostrata, assembly GCF_949987535.1. Classification (NCBI taxonomy): domain Eukaryota; kingdom Metazoa; phylum Chordata; class Mammalia; order Artiodactyla; family Balaenopteridae; genus Balaenoptera; species Balaenoptera acutorostrata. Next base: position 37,864,377 of record NC_080077.1, on the reverse strand, counting down.
TAGTGTTCGTATGTAAGTGGTTCTGTTCTGTACTCTTCTTCTGTTCTATTTTTCTGATATCTATCCTTATCTATCCTTGTGCCAGTGTCACACTATTGTAATTACTATTTTGAATTAGAAGATGATTCCCCTCAAAAAAGAGAGAGAGAGAGCAAGAGGGAGAGTGAGAAAGAGAGAGAGAAAATTGCTGGAAATTTTATTAAAATGGCCTGGAATCTGTAGGTCAATATGGACCATATTTACATCTTTAATGAGTCTTCCAGTTCAAGAACTTGATATATTTCTCCATTAATTTGCTTCTTTCCATTTTCCCAAAAATATTTCAGCTATTTCTATACAGGGGTATTGAACATTGTTTGTTGCAGTTATTCATATTTGATGTTTTTAATATGTTATAAGTGATACTATTTCTTAAATATTATTTTGAAATTGCTTGTTACTAGTGTATAGAAGTAAGTTTGATTTTTGTGTATTGACCTGTTCAGCAAATTTTCTAAATTCACTTATTTATCCTAATAGTTTATCTGTAGATTATGTTGGATTTTCTGCATATACAATATGCAATCTGCAAAAAATGGGGGATTTTATATCTTCATTTCTAATTATTTTATTTTCATTTTTCTTTTTCTCTTCTTGCATTGGCTAGCTCTAGTCAATGTTTAGTAATGGTGGCAGTGCATACTCACCCAGTTTCCAGTCTTAAGAAAAAAGCTTTCAATATTCCACCATTGAGTGTTAGGTTTACTGTAGATTTTCTTATATATACTCTTTATTAGATTAAGGAATTTTCATCCTAGTTTGCTAAGATTTTAACATGAATGAATGTTGAATTTATCAAATAACCTTTCCTCTTTCTATAGAGATAATCATATGATGTTTCTCCTTTATTTTATTAATGTGTGAGTTATAGCAATTGATTTTTGAATGTTAAACCAATCTTGCATTCTTAGAATAAGCCCACTTTGATTATGATATATTATCTTTTTCATGTATTGTCTAGATTGGTTTGCTAATGTTTTGTTTAGGATTTTTGCATCTGTGTTTACAAAAAGATTAGTCAGTAGTTTTCCTTTCTTGAAATGTCCTTATCAGGTTTTGGTATCATGATTATGCTGACCTCATAAAACAACCTGAATAGTGATCCCCGCCTTTTTATCACTATTCGCTAAGAGTAGTTTTGTAATATCAGTGTTATTTCATCCTTAAATTCTCAGTAGAATTTACCAGCAAGGGACCTGGGGCTGAAGTTTTCTATGTGGGAATGTCTTTTTCCTCTGTTGCTTTTAAGATACTTTCTTTGTATTTGGTACTTGGCACTTTTACTTGATGTGCCTTAGTGGATTTTCTTTATATTTTTCTTGCTTGGGGTTGAGAGAACTTCTGGGATATTTGACTTGATGGTTTTCATTAGTTTTTTAAAAAAATCAAAGGCATCTAGCACAATGCTCTGTAATACCTGCTGAGTAAATAAAGAAGCATATTTATCAGTAAAGCAGCCTTATGGAGAAATGCAGAACCTAAAAATGACTCTGCTCTATGGTATTCCACAAAGTAATTAATGCACAGAAAGTGCTTCTAACAGTGCCTGGCATGGAGGAGGTGCTGCATACATTTCATGACTATTGTTAGTGCTTTTGTTGTGGTATTCTCTTCTCCTCTGCCATATTAATATGTTTCTTTTTAATGATAGAGGAAATCTGAAATCCCTTGGTATTAAGTGAACAAAAGGCCAAGGCACACTGTAAACTATCATGATCAACACTTAAAACCAAGATCAAATTCATAAACCATGCATTTGATAAACTGAGCTTCGAATCCAAGGTTTATATTTTCTCTCTTTTTTTGTTTTTTGGAAGAGTTAATCTGTCACTTTTCCAGTGGTTTCCTTCACCTGTGGCATTAAATTACTTTTGAGTTCTCCCAAGTGACAAATTAGCCATCTAGCTTAAGGTAGTGGATAATTATCTAGTGGATAATTGTGTCTCTTACTAACACCCTTGGAGATTGTTTTAGAATTAAGTAATTTTGTCTTACAAGAATGGACATGTTTTTGTTCAGAATTGGAGAGCATATTTTTCAGTGATGTAAATAGTAGTATTAACATTGAACACAACAGAAATTTAGACCTTTGTTTTAAGGATATTAAGTACATAAAATCCTATAAATAGAAGTTAGATGATGTTATTGAAACTGTTAAATTGATATTAAAGAATTATTGTCATTTTGGAAAATATTTAGTATCATGATTATGTTTTTTAAAGATTTCTTATTTTCTTTAGACCCATACTGAAATATTTATAAATTGATGAAATATGTACCTTGTTGAATAAGTAAATGAATGCACTTTGCTTAATCATGATTATTGGTTTTTAGTGATCTTTTGAGGAAATTATTCAGAAATTGAGGAAATTATTCGGAAAAGATAGACATGTAGAGGCCAAGAGATTGCATAGGTCATGAGTAGCATTTTATTATGAAAAAGGGGATATTGTTAGTATGAAGAAGTATGAGTAATTCAAAGGATTGTATGAGTAATTGTTCCAAACTGCCAAATATTAGCTTACCAGCAATAATTCAAATTGTATAAGCCGTAGGTGGGCCAGGAAATTTGAATTCTCAACAAACACTTCAAGAGACTCATGCAGTTGTCCTGGAAGTAGATTCAGGCCTTATGCTGTAAAAGGAGGGAAGCCAGAAATAAACTAGGGGGTTGGGATTAACATATACACACTACTATATACAAAATAAATAATCAACAAGGACCTACTGTATAGCACAGGGAACTCCACTCAATACTCTGTAATAACCTATATGGGTAAAGATTCTGAAAAAGAATAGATATATGTAGATGTATAACTAAATCACTTTGCTGTACACCTGAAACTAACACAATATTGTAAATCAACTATACTCCAATATAAAAAATTAAAAACAAACAATGAAAGAAAAACATAAAAGCTAAAAAAAAGGGAAGACTTGGGACTTCTCTGGTGGTCCAGTGGCTAAGACTCCACGCCCCTAATACAGGGGCCTGGGTTCGATCCCTGGTCAGGGAACTAAATTCCACATGCTGCAGCTAACAGTTCACATGCTGCAACTAAAGATCCCTCAGGCCACAAGGAAGATCCCGAGTGCTGCCACCAAGACCCGAAGCAGCCAAATAAATAAATAAATATATTTTTTTAAATAACTGTAAAAAAATCTGATGAAGAGAATAGATCAAGCTGCATGATCCTTAAAAAAAATAACAGGGAAGAATACAAAAAAAGGAAGGAAGACAGAAAAGATGGAGACAGACATAGATTGGGAGAGTTTGTAGTGGGAAGATAAAGGAACGTGATCATATTGCTTCTGTCTGTTTAATAAAATATGAGATCATTTGGCTCAGTGTAGTGGGGTAGGGATTTTGGAGCTTTCAGAGAGAAGAGCAGGTATGGAATACGCAAAATGCAGAGTGTGTGAAGCATAAGGAAATTGTGTGTGCTATGGAAATAGAATAGACTTACAGGCAGATTTGAGAGACACTGCAGGAGAAGATAAGGCGCCTGGTTGGACGTTGGATGGTAGGTGTCCCAGTGCGGTGTGGTAATGAACACCCACTGCGGGAAGAGTGACCAGATTACTCTCTCCCTTGAGCTGCCTTGGTTGGTTCTGGTCCCTATACCACATTCCATTTCTATACGACCTGACTCTCTGAGTGGTTGTGAAATTACTGCTTCGATTGTTATTATTTATATACTTAAAATAAATAAACTTAGAGGCAAGGGAGGCCAGGTTAAAACATTGACCTGGGAGTAAAACATTCCAGCTCTTACTCCCAAAAGTGTGCAGCTCTTCAATAAATGAGAGTCCCTTGAGATTATCCAAGTGGACTCCTTCTATGTGGAATGAAAGGAAATTGTGTTTCACATGCTGCAAACTGAAGTCTCTTTTCATAGGCATCTGCTTCAGACTCCTAACATGGCTTCATGCTCTGCCCTCCTGCTCTGATCCCAGGTCATCTGGACAGCCTCTGCCTTCAGCTGTAACTGAAAATAATTCATTACAAAACATAATTTGGGTTATAATAACTCTGTAACATATAAAAATAAAATCTGATTGTAACCATAAGCAGACTCATCAAAAAAAGTAGAAAAAATTGCTTTGGGCTAATATTTGAAAGACCTCTCTGGACTATGTTTTGTACAATTGTAGCATAAGATGATAGAGCAACTTACATTTCAACAGGTCAGTACTAGTAAGATGGTTTACCCAAAGCCAGATTTTTTCATTTCATTATCAGCCTGGTTCATGTCCTTTACTAGCATTAAATATCTTGTTCCCAGGCATCCTTCAGCCTGTAGCTTCTTAACTGCCTTTCCTCAAGTCTGTGCCAGAGAAACAGCAAAGTTAAAAGAAAAGTTACTATGAATTTAGGGTTTTTGTTAATTGCTCACTGCAGAGATTTTCTTTCCCTGGATCATGTGGCTTTTCCTCATTCCTCCCTCCATTTTCATAGCGTGCTTTTCTCATTCAGGTCAATGTGTTTTGCCTTCTCAGAATGTCAGGTTCACCCAAGTGAAAAAGAAATGGTTTAGTGTTGTTTGCCTTTTGGAGCTTTCACTACCTCCCTCTGCTACCCTAAGATGAGCAAAAAGAGATTATGATGCCATGAATATAAAGAGTTCTTGCTCTACTTGTGGAAAACAATTCCAGGTCCTCCTTACTTCAAAGTATCTTATTTTCTTCATCTTTTAAGATTTAATTGTGTCCACACTTTGTACTTGAATCTTACACTGTAATTTTTAATGCTAACCATTTCTAGAATCCCCTACCAAATAAATGTAACATTCCAGTATATTCCTTCTCCTCTCTCCTAATCTAACTCTGTAGTTCTTTGAAGAAATTCATTTTATAAATTACCTCAGTAGTAGCCAGATCTCATAGGGATTATTTTACAACATTATGATTGGTTTAATTTTCTTACTTGTTCCTATGATTCTGATGACATGGGAACAGTTATATGTTCTCTGCCTGGAAGAGTCAGGGAAAATAGAGGGTTTTTCTAGCAATGATTTTTAAACTACTAGATGTAGTATATATAAGTACTTTCAAAATCCTCTTTTTTTGTCTTTTTAACGTAGTTAAATGTGCCCTAAGTTTACTGCTGAGTAAGGTTGTAGTAAGGAAACTTTGTAGTAAGGTTGAAAAATCTGAAACACATTTTCATCCTAGCTGTTCCTTTAGTTGGCTCTTGTCTGAATGCTGTCTCATCCTGCAGTTTCCAGAGGATGGAATGAGAACTTGCTTCCTAGGTGAGCCTGTGGCTTAGGCCCATTTAAGTTCTCATATTTGATTATCATTATATTTAATGATAGAGAATGCTTAAAGATGCTATCAATCATTTTGGAAACATTATATAGTAATTAATTATTTGGTACTGCCTGATATAGGTACCAAAGTGGTTATCATTTATTCTGTTAGGAATCATGAAAAATGACAGATAATCCTTTACAGTAATCATGAAATAAGCAGTACTGTATGAAAAAAGAAAAAGAAAAAAGAAGAGAAGCTTAATAACTGGTGTGTTTTTTCTCTCCCATTTGCTCTCTCACACAGGTACAACTTGGCCAAGTGGAAATCAAATGCCCCATCACAGAATGTTTTGAATTCTTGGAAGAAACAACGGTTATCTATAACTTAACGCATGAAGACTCCATCAAATACAAGTACTTCTTGGAACTTGGCCGTATTGATTCCAGCACCAAGCCATGCCCTCAGTGCAAGCACTTTACAACCTTCAAGAAAAAAGGACATATTCCCACCCCTTCCAGATCAGAAAGCAAATACAAAGTAAGCATGTTCACCAGAGTTGTGGGTTAGATGGCACATGTTGGGAGCAGCCAAATTAGGCCAACTTGTGGTAGGCATTAAGTGGGCTTCCTTCCCTTATCGGAGTCCGAGGTGAGTATACAATGGCTATGATTCTGAAAATGTATGGTTTGGGGATGCTATGATTATCATCATTAGAGCACTATTGAGGATTTAATTAAACTTCGTTGGCTTTAACCTGTTTAAAATTCACTAATTTGAAGACTAATCTTTAAAGTAATTATCATTGCTATTACTAAATATTAAATAAATACTAAGACTTTTAAAAAATTTTAGTACAAACTTAAATTTTTCAGTGAACCCAACTTGAGTCTCCTCCAGTTCTGTCTATAATAAGTGAAAATAGTATAATATGCTACTTATTCATTTATTCAGCAAATACAAAATGCCAGTATATGCTAGGCAGTGTGCTAAGTTTTGGGTATACAGTGGCAAATGTGACACAGTCCTTGCTCATAAAAATGTCTAATGAAGGTGAGAGAGACATATGTTCTAAAATGACAGTTCAATATGAGTAGTCAAAAAACAAAAACGTGAAACCCAATACACTTGTACTTTGAGAACACTGACCGAGGAGGGGGCTAGCGTGTCAGGAAAGGCTTCATGGAGAAGATGCAGTTCTCCAGGCAGATAAACAGTGGAGAGCATTTCAGAGCAAGGGATGAGTAAGCGTCAGGCCTGGAGGCTGAGGCAGGCGTGTTGGAAATGAGTGCTTGATAGAGCTAGGGAGAGAGAGTAGCAGGGAGGCAGCTGGTCAGGTATTTAAGAGCAGATCATGTTGAGTCTTTTACACTGTGCTCAGGCTTGAATTTAATTCTGTGGGCATTGCAGGAAGATCATTCTGGCAGCACATAGAGGATGTCAGAGGAGGGCAAGACTGAAGGCATGGAAACCATGACAACAACTGTGGGAGCAAATCCTTGATTCACAGCCCTAACTGTACATTAGAATCACCTGGCGAGCTTTTAGACACACCAGTGCCTGGTCTCCAGCCCACAACCCTCTCGCCCCAGAACAACTGTCTTGCAAATATTTGAACCTCACCAGATGACTCTAATATGTAGCAGAATTGGGAACCTTTGCAGTAAATGAAGCAGAAATCAATACAAACTAGATGTTGTTGATCATGAAGCAATTAAAATCGTTGGTAACAGGTGAGGGATGAAAAATCTCAAACTAAAGTGAAACTATTAAGCAGCTCTCAAGAAAAATAAAGCTACTGCAGAATTTGGGGATGATTATTGTTGTTACTCTTATTTACTCTTACAGAAAAGATGATCTATAACAGAAGAGGTAAATTATCCATCCTCCTGTTCTATATTCTACATAGTTCTACACAATTCCTGAAGCAATGAGTTTTACTATTTAGTACAATGTTTATATAGCATTTTCATCGTTAAACTCCAAGTTCTCACATTAGTATTAACTACCTGATTCACGTGCCCATACCTGTCTGGATATTATGAGTAAAGGGAGCGCAGGCATGGATACTCCAGCAAAGCCACTGTGATATTCATGATTACAGTGTAGCACCCTAAACTGAGACTAATATCATCATTCTTTGTGTCTAACCAATGGATATTTTTTAGGTTTGCTGTATTTTTTAAAATTCAGTTTTCCCAATAACAGAGCCCACTTCCAAATTGGTATAGTTTGTCATAACTTTCAGAGCAGTGAATTCAAGTACTTGAATAAAATAAATTGAGTCAGAAGACAACAGAAATAGAAAATAAGTTTACTACTAATGTCTAACATGTCTGAGCAATTTAAACTCTCTTCATAATATTGCGTAGAGCCTAAATTGTGTTTTGTATCTATTAATAAAACCCTTGTAATGTATATTTCAATATTATTCTTTGTGAGTCGAGTTATAATGTCCTGATCCAAGATGTCATTCTTTGAGCATTTATTATGGTTTCTGCTGTCAGTTCAGAAGCACTTAACATACAAGGTTAAAATTGCTTGAAAATATTATAGCTATTTTATAGCAGGAAATACCTTTGAGTATATCAGATATGAAATTTGAGATATAAAATATCATGTTTGGGTACTTCATTTGAATAGGTTTTTGTAAATTTTTTGTACACTGCAGGTGGAAAAGGGATAAACAGAATATATCAACAAGCAGTAACAAGAACTTTTAGGTACCAGTTTAACCTTCTAGGATAAACTCATCCCTCACTCAACATCTTCTGGCAAAAATTTAGTAAATAGAGCTTTTCATTATGTTCTGAACGCAATAAAACTCTTACTATATGAAAGAATACAAGCATATTCCTGAATTGAGAAATTTACATTGAGACAACCTTGCCTTTGGTCAAATCCAGTCTTTCTCATTCATAACATTTGCCTTCTCATCCCTGCAACTCATGAAGCCAAAAAGTTTTACCACTCCATTTCTACAAGATTGATTTCAGTTTCCATTTAGAAATCTAATTTCTAACCTAAACAGTTCCTATAATTTATTAATGCAGCTCCAAATGAATGTTAATACAGAGAACAAGTTAGCATCGAGAAAATAAAAATGTTGAAGTTATGGCTATAATGGTTCTCAGTTGATGCCTGGAGACAGACACATCAGCAGCACCTGAAGGTTTTCTCCATAGCAATTATCAGCTAAGATTTTATGCTGCATTCGTGTGGTTATTTGCTTAAAGTCTCTCCCACTGGTCTCTAGGAGACCAGGTCCAGACTTGCTTACTGCTGACAACCTGTGTCAAGCACTTTGGTAGAGTATTCTCTCAAAATATATGTCTTGAGGGAACTAATAAATGGGCCAATGCATAATAAATGTGGGTGGAATATGCTGAGAGCACAGGAGAAGAAAAGACAGGAGAGATTGGGAAGGCTTCAGTAAAGGGCAAACACATGAAACTAAGCCTTGAAATGTTGAATTTGCTATGCTAGAAAAGGTGGGTCAGAGCACAGGCTTCAAACCAAATTTAAATTCTCAGCCTGCCATAGGCTAGCTCTGTAACTCTGAGTACAGTTTCTGCATCTTTTACTGGTGCTAGTAATAATACCTGTCATAAGAGTGTAATAAGGATTAAACAAGTTCACACATATAAAGTGCTTAGCACCATGTCTGATATATCCTAAGTGCTCAACACATGCTAGAAATTATTATGCTTATTATCACTCTCAGGCAAAGGCAGCAGAATGAACAATGCTGGGTTATTAGGGAAGGGACTAAGGAGTCAAAAAGAATAGAGGTGGAATAAAAGATTGGGTGACTGATGGATGGTCAGAGTAAAGAGGGGATGAAATAGACTATGTCTTGAGGAAGAGGAGCAGGTTTGAGGAGTAGAAAACTAATTCATTTGAAATGTGGGTAAAGTTAAGTTTGAAGACCCTTTGGGGCATCAAAGAGATATCCAAGAAGCATGGATCTAATGCTAGGAGTGGATGGAAAGCATTAATATTTGAGGAGGGGAGGAGGTCCCTGAATTCACAGAAATTAAAAATATATGTTTTGGGACGTGGGAAAAGTTACAGTTTCTCATGGGGGAGAGGAGAGGATTACAGATACTAAATGTACTTATTTTACTCCTAGGAGTTTTACTGAGGTAGGGGCAGTTCTGGGTTTCCTTCTTATTTCCAAGTGTAGACCAAGAAACGATCCCCCTTTTCATATTGATTTGGAGTAAGTTGAAGGGCATGCATAAATCAACACAGGGAACATGTTGGAGATAATCCTCTTTATGGTTTCCTTGAGGCAAAACTAATAATAATCCCCACTGTTCTCCCACAAATATTGAGCAGAACCTTGATAATTCACAAAACAGGGCTTTGACTCATCATAAGGTGAAAAAAGCCAATAATATGTCCTGAGGAAACTCCCTCTATGTTCTTACCTTGTATCTTATGCATTACTTTTTCTCTCTTGTAATCATAAATTTTCTGGGCTGAAATCACAGTTTATATTATAAAACTGCACAAATACATTATTTCCTCATGTGGAAAAGAACTTTTCTAAGGTCTTTAAGAATATAATCAAGTCGATGGGTTTGTTGTTCCTAATTGGTATACTTTAAAATATGCTTAAGTGAAAGGCTGGAATTCTAGTAATACCCTGTTTACCCTCTTCCTTTGTCAGTTTTTCAAACCTCGATGACCTGTCCTAAACTCCAGAAAGATACCTCTTTGGACTGCTTCTCCCAACTCCCTTACCATCTCAATCTCTATTTGGGTTCAACCAAGGGTTAGCATTGGCAGGAAATGGGAGGATGGAAAGGAGAATAGTTGATGCATTACTTCCTTACTCCCTTCCTAATTCAGTGCAAAGCTCTGGCAGTAGCTATATCCCTCCATGACTGTGGCTTCCCCCTAGGTAGTCCCTCCCCCATGTTTCTAATTCTCACTAGGCTCCAGAAAATTCTTTCTTCCCTTGTCTCTTTGGCCCTAGGGGTGGCAATGGTTTCCCATTATTTCTGCTTCTGGGGGCCTGCCTGTCCTTTGTTTATTCAAATCCCAGCTGTACCTCTTCAGTTGTACTTCCAATGAACAATTTTCATTTATATAGAAATAGATAAAAAATAAATGAATAAAATGTGCTTAAACTTCCTTCTTGTAAACATGATTTGAGAAATTTTTTCCATCTATAAAAACGTTTAAAGCTTTCACATGAAAGTGTAGTTAGCATGCTGCTCTGCTCTTCAGTTTTCCCTCAACACCATCACTTTAAGTTGACAGTGTTTACAAATCGGGAGTCAGATTGTGCATCAGCCTGGCAAGATCAGTTTAGCTTACGACACACACTGAATTCTTTTGGCAGTAATGCATCATTGATGTCAGGAGCCGATAGAAAACAAGTGTAGTTTCTTAAGTGATTGTTGCTAGCATAGATTTGTGAGGGAGATAAAGATAAAAGTCCTCTAGCCCAGTTTAAAGAAGCCATCTTGTGGGGGAGGGATAAATTAGGAGGTTGGGATTAACATACACTCACTACTGTATATACAGTAGATAATCAACAAGGACCTACTGTATAGCACAGGGAGCTCTACTCAATATTCTATAATAACCTAAGTGCGAAAAGAATCTGAAAAAGAATAGATATATGTATATGTATAACTAAATCACTTTGCTGTACACCTGAAACTAACACAACATTGTAAATCAACTATACTCCAATATAAAATAAAAATTAAAAAAAAAAATAAAGAAGCCATCTTAAACAAAGGGTGTGTTATATATGTTTCCACTAAAAAAATGTATAGCGCTCAGCTATGATGCAAGCCTACTAAATTTTATTAGGATGCATATCTCCCTCTAGTTACTAATGAGATGCTTTGCTAAAGTTGTTCTTTGTTTCCTGTCTTGATGCATAAGTTAGCCGTAGTATTTTATAGAGTCTTTACTTGTACTTGGAACTTCTAACAACAAAAGCCAAATATTGGAATTCATTTGAAATTTTAGCCTTCATCTGACCTTAAAAAAGAAAAAACTACAATAATTGTAATAATAGAGGCTCATGGCTACCGTAAATTGACCAGCCATGGGATGGAGAACTGTTTGTTTTTTTCACTTCATCACATCATCCCTTGTATCTTCAGCACAAGAGACAAGTGAAGAATCATTTCTCTTTGACGACCTGCTGAATAGTGGGTAAAAGTAAGCCAAGCCTTGTGCCTATTATAAAATGATCTCGAAGATGTTAGGACTGTGCATTTCTCACCTACTTTACTCTGTATTTCTACTTTTCCGTATTTGCCATCTCAGAACTGTAAGGGAACCCCATGCATTAGTCTAAATGCCTACCAAGTGGCCATTCAGACACTGAACACTTCCATTGTTAGGGAACTTGCTACTTATAGAATCATTCATTCCCTTCCATTTTGAAAGATTCATTGTTACCTTCAGGCTGAGATCTCTTTCTCCTGGTTCACCTATTGGCTACAGAGAATACTCCCATTTTCTCATGCACACTCTGTACTTAGCCCTCTTGCTTCTTTCCGTGGGTATCTCTGTGAGATAGATGTTAGCCTTTTGTGTTGTGTTCAGAATAGGGTGTCCTTTTGAAAACAGGATGATGCCATCCTGCTCTGGCTAGTGAATTTGGGTTATACAAATCAGCAGAATCTTCCAGTACACTTTATATTCATCTATGAAGAGGTGGAAGAGATAGACTCAGATATTCCTCTGGGTCTTGCTCTCTAGGTTTAGAGGAAGAGTCTATAAATGCTTAAAGATGATTCCTGGCAATACAAGCAAGATGGATTTGTATGGAACAGTGATTCTCAAATTAGAGAGGAAGGACTCTTTTCAAAGAACAAAACCCCCATTCCCAAGTTCTGATATACTGCCCTAGAAAAGCATGCCTCTCCGTTGAAAATAAAAGCTAGTATTGAAGTGAATGTATTGTGCAATAAATAGTGTGTTGCACATGTAAAAGGAGCCTGGAAACCATAAGAGGGATGTCGGTAAGGTTATTTATATGAATAAACACTCTATCTCCATTTAGGTTATCTTGTCATGAGTTACTGTGCATTCTTGTCCTTATTTGGTCCCCAACCTTTAGGAAAGTTTCCCTTTTATTTTCCAGTTTAGTTTAAGCTATGCTGTGAGAAATTAAGGGAAGGCTCACTTGACCACGTTTGGAGAATGTTCAGGGAGCAGTGTCTCATGAAGCCCATGTGTTATTGGCACTACATTCAGGGAGAGGTTCCCAAGTCGGAGGTAAAATCTTGGGGAATAAAATCAAGGCAAGAAGTCAAGTCATCTTTCCCACTTGGGGAACCTTCCCCCACTGCCACTCTTGCTCTAGGATTTGATCTTATAAGGGAGCAGATCGTGCTTCCTTGGAAGTATTTGAAGTCACGCATAAGAGACTTCTTTTCTCCTCTCTGTAATACCCAGCACTTCCTCACAATCTTCTTCTCTTCAAGAAAACCTCCTTAAGTTGTTACAAAACTTTTTATAACTACAAGGTGTCGTGATTATTTACATGTATATTGATCAGTTTCTTTAGGACATACTAGTCAGACAGCCATAAGTTCTGTATGGTTCATATAAGAAGTTTCTGGACCACCGTGTATTTTGAAAGACACATCAGAGTATAGGAACCTTCATGTAAGACTAATTGGACCCTGTTTTGGGGCACGTCTACAAGGCTCAGGGTTGACCCAGCTGAAGTGACACCTCTGTTCGGGCCCCACTGGAGCACTTACTATTTCCCCAGTGCACCATGTGCTCTCAGGCCTCGATGGTGGCTCAGGCTGGACTCTGCCTGAAGTGTTATCCCGTCACCTGTCCCAGTGACATCCCACTTATCTTCCAAGGCCGTATTCTCTCTGACTTCTACTCTTTAGCCTTCCCTGAGGCACATTTCTCACGGCACCCCCTTGTCCAAGCGTCTACTCTAGCAGTTGTTACATGGTTTTATAGCTCTTGGGGTTTATTATATCTGTCTGCCTTCAGTAATTTTTTTGAGGACTGAAGTATTTTCATTCTTTTTGGTGTGCCTAAAATCAGTACACTCAGTATCTGTTACTTGAAGGTGCTCAATAAATATCTGTTGAATGGGCAAATGAATTGATGCATGTTTCATTCTTGAGTATTTGTCTTAATCTGAATTTCTGATAAAGCAGATTCTTCTTGGAAAATCGAGTTAATTCATATTGGCAATGCTACATTTATACATGGATGTTGTCTAATATTTTGAGTTTGATAAGTAATGATTTTGTGATTTATTTGAAATAATTATGTATATAGGAGTGTATAGTATTCAGGCAAGAAAAGACTTATTTCGGGTGCTCTTTGGTTTTGAATTCTGTTTTTGTTTTGTGGGTTATTTCTTTATTGGCATGATGAACTGTCAAGAGAATATACCATTTGCTTCGGGCAAGTGGGTTGGTTTAATTTGTCATCTGAGTGTCACTGTAGCCCAGAATTCTAGAAAAACTAAGGGAATTCAAAAGTAAAAAAAATGTAATATAAGGTTCTTTTATCGTTCATGGATTCTAGAACAAGTTAATCAAGATTCCTAACTCTGATAACTTTATTTTTGAAACACTTGTAGCCTTTCCTCTTGTAGAAGAGTTTGCACATTAATCATGATGTTCAGTAAAATGTTATGTGGATAAAATATTTAGTAAACATCATTTGGTAATCTAAGAAGCAATGATACCATTTCAGCCACTGGTCATAAATTAGGCATGTTGGGTTTTCTTGGAATTCATGTAATGTTAGCCAATATGCAGTACTTGCTCTGTGCAAAATAATTCATTTTACAAAGAACTTACTGAGTGCCTACCATGTGCCACAAGTTCTGTGTTACTTGACTCAGGAAACACAGAGTGAATGAGAAGCAGCCTTTGCCCTCAGTGAACCTGTAGGCTGTTAGGGAGATTAGACAGCTACATGTAATGTAGCTGTAATGTAAGTTCTGCAAGATGCTGAATCTGGTTGGGAGAAATAGGGAAGACATCTTGGAGCAAGTAGCATTTCATCTGGTTAAGATTTCAGTAGACAGATTGTGTTCATTGGACCTTCTCCAATTACAAGAAGCAGAGCTTTGCTGTCCTTCAAGCCCCCTCACTTAACGCGTTTTACTCTAAGGTTGCACGGGAAGTAGTAGGAAGGGCAAGGAAGCAGTCTCAGCTGCCACCCAGGCGGGCCTCGTGGAGAACCAGACACTAGCTCTGAGGGCATGAGAGCCCCTCTGTTGTGTTACTAGAAGTGAAAATGACTGCTGTTCCCTTCTCCAGTGATCTGCACTGTGTTCACTTAGCTTTTCTCTGTCTTTGCCTCCTCAGCCAAGGTAGAGTGCATGCATATCCCTTTTTCATTCCTCAAGAGAGAAAATCTGTCTTGGCTAATCACTGTTCAACAAGGAACATGCTCTGCCCAAAGCTCCTGCCAGCCACCTCGTAGGCTTCTTGCCCACAAGTAGATCCCTGCTTTTAGCCTGGGGACTCATCCCTGGTGTAATCAGTTGTGGCCAGTGCTATGGGGTCACATACTTTAACATGGGGACGCAAATGCAGGCTCTGGCTCAGTAGGTCGGGGGTGTGACATGAATTCTTTGTCTCCAACGAGCTCCCAGGTGTGGCTGAGGCTGCCGCTCCCCCAGCTGCCCTTTGAGTAGCCAGGGTAGAGTGTGGTGCCCTCCGTGTGAACATAATGACTCAGGAGGCAGGCACTCTGTGCGGGAGGGCTCTGGCTGTGAGATGGCATTTCGTGTGGCGGAAGATGCAGTGTTCGTGTCTACAGTTTTGAATATGGTTACGGTTGGAATGAATAAGGCATCTTCAAACCAAAAAGTCAGTATTTAAACAATTTAGGTGCAGTCTTTGAATAACAAGGTGGTTGGGATTGGTGATTAGCCCTTGTATTATTTTAATCCAAAGCAAGGCAGTAGTTATTTTAATGTTTTCAGTGAGACAGTAAGCAGGCCAGTCTGAATTTAACTTATTTATCTTCACTTGAGAGCTTGCCACAAAACTCCTTTCATAGTTTGCAACCAAGTCAGTGTTGTCTGTGAGGATTGGCAGTGAAACTTAGTTGTTTATTATGTGAAGTTGGAAGCCAGAGTCCCTGGGAAGGACACTGAGTATTAGATTCCTTATCATTCTTAGGAGAACCTACATTTCTAATTGTCTTCCTTAGAGATCCATAGATATGATAGTTCAGCACTTGGTCACAGAGATCCTTGAACCATTATAATGTCTGACATCCTTTGAGTTAATCCCAGTTTCAAAGCACCCATCACAGTCATTCTTCTACTATTCATTTCATAAGTATAATCTAAGACTGACTGATTAAAAACCAAAGAGGTTTGTTTTTTTTTAATTCAACAATGCTAGAGTTCAGTAATTTAGAATTATGTATAATGTCTGATAGAAGAGAGCTGAATTAAATATTCCAGCCCTTCTGATGTAGTGGCAGAAGCAGGAGGAAAAGTGAGTCTTTTCGACTTCCCCATTTCATTCATTACATTCAAAAATTACATTCACATAGGCCCCCATGTGATATTCACATGTATTCTTCATTGTTTTAAGTGATCTTTTTACATTGTTTTATTATCTGGAGTTTACCCACTTCGACTCATTCTTCTTATTCTTCTTACTTTAAAAATAACTTATTTTAACTTTAATGATCAGAAAAGGCAAAAATGGTTATTTTAAATCACTAAATAGTATCATCCTTTTATTAGGGGTCTCCTAATTTATGAGAGTAAAATCTTGAAAGGTATTTTCAAAATTCACCTTATGTTGATAGTCATATAGAATTTTGATTTACTGAATAGATTAACCACATGACCTTCTTTGAGTTTTACACTTTGGTTTTCAGTCATCAAAGCAAGAATGCTGTTTAGTATGAGGAATTGTTTTGGCACAATGAAAAGAATGCTGGCCTTGAAGTCAGACAACTTTACTTGCTATGTTTCTTTGGGCAAGTTATTTAATCTCTGTGAGCATTAGTTTCCTCATCTGTAAACTTATGATGTTCATATCGACTTTACAGCATTATTTTGTTGATAAAAATAAATTATGCATGTAATGCAGCAGTATAAACATTATCATATAACAGCATTTTAATAAATAAGCATGAAGATTTTTAGAATTTTATGACAAAATACTATTTTGTTTTGATATAAAGTAAAAGAGAAAGTATTTTTGTTACTCATATTTGCATAGGAATAACATTATCTATTCTTGACATAGATGAATACTGCCGTGCTTTGAGGTATAAACAGAAGAGCTGATTGTAATTGCCACTCAGTTAATCTATAGATTGGAACCACCATTGTCAAAAAAGTGGTTTTCCAAAAAAGAAAGTAGTGATATTGTATACAGTTTACCAAAAGAAATTCTAACTAATCTTCAAAGTGTAGTCAGTAAATTCAATCATGCTCAGTGAAGTAATTTGCAGGAGCACAGAGAATAGTCAGTTGTTGTTTACAGTGAGACATTTTATTATTTCACTTTAATCAAACAGAACTGGGAAAGTCAAGTTATGCTCATATGTTTTTAGAGAGTGAGGACCAGAAATATGGTGAGAGAATGGGATGCTGCACTGTTATTCAAAATACAGGAAGCCAGATAAAGTGTCTTTCATGTCAAGTGGAAGACAGATATTTTCAAAACATACACATGCATTTTCACATACACCTCCACATAGTGAACATACAAAGACATCTTCTGATGGTTTCCTAGGTACAGGCCACAGGACCACCAACATATATATTTCTAATAAGATCCTTTATATTATTTTTATAATTAACCTCCCTTAGATTAATAGCAAACCATGGATATCCATTATTATAGCAAATGCTGGTATAGTAGTTTATTTGCCAGTGCATTTTTCATTTGATGACGCATCTGTGGAGCTTTGATTTTATAAAAGTGAATGAAGCCATTGCTAAGAAGAGCAATGGAAATGCCTGGAAAATTGGTTCAAGGGACAGGCGAGTTCAAGGGCAGAAGCCTGAGTGTGGATCTGGGGCATTGTGAGCCTTCAGATTTTACTCTGTGCTTCAATCTAGGGGGTTTTCTTAAGGCCAAATTGATTTCCAGAATATCCGAAGGGTTTAATTCTAGTGTGGTCTACAAACAGTCAAATCACCCATGCCAAAGCAATTCTTTCCTCCTTTAATAACAGAACAGTCATATCTTATTCTAGTTTCTAGGGGGAGGCATTTTAAATTTGGACCAATTATAGCCTTTTAGCTAATTTCCCTAAGCATCACCATTCTTATCTTTTTAGACAATTTAATATATCTACTAGTACTTAATATTACTTTTCCTTATGCAGATCCAGTGCCCCACTTGCCAATTCGTCTGGTGTTTTAAGTGCCACTCTCCTTGGCATGAAGGTGTTAACTGCAAGGAGTACAAAAAAGGAGACAAATTATTGCGTCACTGGGCCAGCGAAATTGAGCATGGGCAGAGGAATGCCCAGAAGTGTCCAAAGTGCAAGGTGAGACACCCTTTAGGAGGAAAGGAAAGAAACATGTGCATCTGGGTATCACTGAACAATACTATTTACAATATTGAAGTGAATTCTATGTATAACTTTCTTAATGCAGACGTGGAGAAAAAGAATATTTGCTGTTTCATTTTAGAAGAGTAATTATATTACATAACTAAAATGAAGATTTTTATATATCAACAATGTATATTCTTATTCACATTACATTTCAAAATTTAAGGAGGCTACATATAAATATGGATCTTAAACTTCAGAATTCTAATTTTCCATTTAAAAATGGAGATGTGTGTACAGGAAAAAGCTCATATGAAAATGATATAAAGTATTATTTCTAGTTTGCCAACATGTACTATAATCACTTCTCCATTAGGTAGGCTCTGAATCCTTGTAATCCTTTGGTTTTTTTCCCCTCTGCCATTGCTTATCACTTTAGGATTACATTAAACTGGTCATTTCCCTTTTTGTAAATCTGGTGAGGTAGAAGCTAAGAGCTAAAATCAGGACTTTATGAATCCCATTTTTCAATTTTCTCTTGATGATCATGCAAGTAATCAAGAGTTAGCAGGCGTTTGAGCAGAGACCTAGATGTTGAAAGTCAACCATGCAGACAGCCAGGGAACGATCTCCTACAGACAAATCAGCACGTAAATCCAGCCAGAAAACTTTGGATTTGATTCTTACAGGATAGGGATCTGTTGAAGTTTGAAGTTTGTTTGTTTGTTTTTAAAGCTCACTTTAGAAAATTATGTGTGTGTATATGCGTATGTACACCCCACCATGTGTGGTTTCCATTTTTTGCCAAATTTATTTTTGATAATCATGTCTAAATCGGGCCTAATTTTCTTTCAAGAATAATTTTGCGGGGGCTTCCCTGGTGGCGCAGTGGTTGAGAATCTGCCTGCTAATGCAGGGGACACGGGTTCGAGCCCTGGTCTGGGAAGATCCCACATGCCGCGGAGCAGCTGGGCCCGTGAGCCACAATTGCTGAGCCTGCGCGTCTGGAGCCTGTGCCCCGCGACGGGAGGGGCCGCGATAGAGAAAGGCCCGCGCACCGCGATGAAGAGCGGTCCCCGCACCGCGATGAAGAGTGGCCCCCGCTTGCCGCAGCTGGAGAAAGCCCTCGCACGAACCGAAGACCCAACACAGCCAAAGATAAATAAATAAATAAATAAATAAATAAAAATCAACTAAAACTTTAAAAAAAAAAAAAAATAATAATTTTGCAATTCCTTCCAGGAGACTTAGCACCAAGACAAATGAAATTTGAATTATCAGGAAAACTTTTAAAATTAATCATGTGAATGCAGCTTGAAGTAGTAAAAGTATATTCTGAAGCCTATAAATGAGAATAAATATAATGCACAGATTCACTACACCAAATTCACATACTAGTTTATATGTACAGTAAGTAAAGCATTGCCTGAAATAACATGTTATGTTCTTAGCAATTGGAAGAAATTTTTGAAATAGTTTGGATGGCCTGGCTCTCTTAAAAGTGATGTCTACAGATGTTTGAGTTAAAGCTTTCTTTGTTTTCCCTGTAGAAGGCAAATTCATCTACAATTATCCCTTTGATTTTTTTTTTAACATCTTTATTGGAGTATAATTGCTTGACAATGGTGTGTTAGTAAGGCTGCTTCAGATCACTGCATCAATTGCTCAGTAGATTTTTATTTTTTACCCATTGAAGAACAACGGGAAGATGAGGCCTTTCCCCCTTTCTGTTGCCTTTCCAATTTATTCAGAGGTACTGCTCAGTTTCAAACTAAATAAAGGCCAGTAGGAATTCAGGAGCGCTGTTTAAGTCATTCTGCTTGACACTTTGTTCATACGTATACTTTATATCTGTCTGGAAAGCTGTGAAACAATTACCAGTTGGCCTGGCTCTAAGAATGAGTGCTAAATGAGGACTACTGCAGCATTATATGTTAGGGATTTTCTGAATGAGTTGAGGTAATACATAAAAACATACATTTGTTACTGTAATCCCTCAATCTAACATTAAATGGACTCTTAATGTATTGAAAGAAAAAGCACCCAGCTGTAAGGAATTTACTGAATGCACTAACAGCTCCTGCAGTTTTTACAAATATAGATAAACAGCTAAGAGGACGCATACATGCTGGTTCTCTTTTGAAATAATAGCTAAAAGGTTGGGGTTTGAAAATGAACTACCTTTAAAATAGCTGAAGGGAAAGGAGCCAAAGAACCCTGGAATGAGTTTACATGACTACCTTGTAGTGGAGAATCTACTTGCTGGTGAGATCCAGGTTCCATAAAATTTATGTCAGTTTAAGTCGTATTTTATGACTTGTTTTGAATACAGATAGTTTCAGGGCTTTTATAAGCATATGACTTTAAAGTTTTGCATTTTCTTAATTGTGATTTTTTGTCATTGTTGTTGGACCATAAAATTATATTTTTGCCCATGAAGCCTCTCTAATACTAGAAATCCACAAGGAGATATTATTCAGTGTATTAATATTTTATATTCCAAGGCTTTATTTTTATAAATAATCTTTTAAAATTTATAAATATGAAAAAGGAAGATGCTAGGAGTTTATGAAAAAAATTTCACACAGTGCTTCCAGGTGAACAAAACAATTATCATATATTTTCATATGAATATGTTTTCAATAATGATCAAATGTGTTTAAAATTTTGTTGTGACCAAAGTATATTTATGTACCCTGCACAGGTATATTTGCTTAGATTGATTCATAATTTTAATAATTATTTTGATTTTTAAATGATTGTTTTGTTCATAAAGGTCATATAACATATGATAGAAATTTGGAAAAGAGAAGGAAAGAATTCACCAGAGTCCTGCCACTCACTCACTGTTAACATATTAGTGTCTCCTCGGTCTCTCCCCTATTTAAGTAACTTTAAAAAAAAAAAGAATCGTAGTATGGGGATAATTTGACATACTTTGTTTTTCCATTTAACATGTCAAACCTTTCTTATGTTACTAAATAGTTTTCGTAACATTTATTAACTAAGTAATATTTGCTTAAATATCCTTCTGCTATTAGTTACCAAACCTGGCTTTGTTTGGGTTCGGGGTTTTTAAAAAAATATCTATATATTATAAATAATGTATTGATATTCATCTTGAATATGTATTTTTCCATATTTTGGACCTTTAAAAGCATATAGTTCTGAAGACAGAATTACTAGGTTAAAGGATATCAGTGTTTTCAGTATTTGGTACATAGTGCCAATTTGCTTTCGAAAAAGACTGAAACAATTTATAATTCCACCAGAAAAATCTGAGAACCTATTTCTGTATGATCATTTCTTATTAGCATTTCAAGTATTTTTAAATGCATATTTAATACTTTAAAAATATTTTGTTCTTGTATTTTGAATTGTCTTGTTTGCTTTTAGATTGAGTACAAATTCATGTATTTTTGAGTTTGAAATGCCCCTTTTTGAATTATCTGTTCATATCCTTTGCCCACTTGTTTGGGTCAATTTGGGGATATTTTTTATTATCAAATTATATGAGCTATCTATTTTCTATTTGAAAATATTAATTCCTTTTCTGACATATTTTTTCCTATCTTTTATTACTTTCTTTTATATCAGTGATAATTTTTTTAAAACTTAATTGGTTTATGTGTGTGCATTTTTTTAATTTTTAAAAATTTGTGTTTGACCAAATATATCATTCTTTTTATTTTTGGAAAGAAAGAACACACACACATAAACACACACATATATATGATATGTGCATATATTTATATTTATATATATTTTTTAAATATTTTACTCCTAAGCCTAAAAAGTTATCTATCATCCAGAAGCTTGATAAATGGTCTATTTTCTTTCTTTCTTTTTAGTATATAATTTCTAAATATTTTAACTCTTTGATCTACCCATTACTTATTTTGATGTTTATTATGCATTGGATACATACACTAATTTTTTCCAAATTAATAGCATCTAATCTAAATGTGTCCCCCTACCCATTGATTTGTAATTTTTCTCTAAACATGTTAAATTAATATATATAAGAGCTCTTTTCTGAGCTCCCTAATCTTGTAGCTGCTAATTTTTTAAAAAAATTCTGTGCTTGTACTGGTGAGTGTTAAATGATTATGCTTTTGTAAAATTTTCCCATCCATACAAGGTTTGATAATCAATTCATTATTTCAATTAGTATTCCAAATAAACCAACTTTTCTTTCATTAGCTTATAATTATTATTTATCCTGTAATAAGTTTTTATCTTTATCTCAAGTGGAAAGATCAGTTTAATATATGGTATAGTATTATGAAGAGATTTGACTTATGATGACAAATCAAAATTATTATTTACAATTGAATTTTGGCAGATAATCAGAATGAGTATTAAAACATTTTTTTCTCCCATATACAATCAAGATACTTATTCATAAGTGTGGGGTTTTTTAATACTATGGTAAAAATATACAAGCATTTATGGAAGTCATTTATTTATAGGACATTTTTATGAAAAATTAATGGTAGCATAGTAAGATCAACTTTCCTTAGCCATTTTTTTTGAGTCTCATTTCTTCCTTAATTCATAGTATTCTTCAGTCACTTGTGAGACACCAATTTTTATCTTATAAATGTGTCTTCTATTTTGTATAAATTCTTAACCTACCAGAAATATATGCTAATTTAAAAATGTCTCTCTGGAAAATAGTTACCACAAGACTAAATCTAGTTCATGATAACTTTAAATTTAAATTAAATTTAAAGCAAATAGCAGATTTAAATTTTGTTGTAGGTATTAGAATATTTGTTCAGTTTTATGCAAAAATTCATTTGAGACTTGTGTCTTATAGCACAGATTAGATACTAAACTCTGAGTTAATAAGAAAAAAAACTGTTAAGTCAAAGAAAATGAAAAGTGAGATGCACACCTAAAAATTAACAAACATGAGATTATACAATACAAAACAAATAAGTAAGCAGTTGTAAGCAACTTCACTTGTATACTTTAGATTTAAATTGTTCATGAAAATTTTTGGAAACAGTATTAAGTGCAAAAATTTGTTTAATATATATTATCATTTGAAAGCCTGAAATACTTAAACTATTCCAAAGTATACACTGATAGTTCTTTAAATGGTAGAGTAATACCCCACTAACTAAATTAAAAGCAAAAAACAAAGAAATTATTTTATCATTTCCTTTTTTCCAGAAAATGGTGACCACCTATAATTTTATTGTTCAACACATACTTTATAAAAAGTCTTTTTTCTTTTTGGCAGCACTGTGCAGCTTGCAGGATCTCATTTCCCCAAACAGGGATTGAACCTTGGCCACAGCAGTGAAAGCCCAGAATCCTAACCACTAGGCCACCAGGGAACTCCCCAAAAGTCTTTTTATTATTTATTTTAGTTTATTAATAAATGTGTGTTAGGTCATAGCAAACCCCAGCTGGCTGATTCTAAAGGCCTGAACAATTTTAGATTTTAGAAGAATTAGAAATCTCTAATATTATTGTTTAATATTATAATATGCATCATTAAAGATAAAAACAATCATGAACCTTCAAGAATGTGAATGAGAACTCTGTAAGAATGGTTAATGATCCAATCTTCTGATTGTTCCTCAAAAGGTTTAATACTAGTCAATTAGTGTTAATTAACCAGGTTTTATCTTTTAGCTATATCATGTTTTTCTATTTAAAATGTTTTTTAAAATGGGGTTTTAACATTCAAAACTCGACAAAGGCCAGATTTCTGCCCTCTGAGGATATTTTTTTAACATACGTACTTTCAAAAGAGAGCTGGACACACCTTCAGGCCCTTTTACCCAATAATTTGAGGCAAGCCAGTTTAAAGCCAGCAGGAAGTTAAAGTTAAGAAACAATTTTATAAAAAAGACAGTATATAAAGGAAGTTTTATCTCTTCAAAAATATTTCTGAAAGAAATATTGTAATATGTTAACATTATTAAATATCGGTGGTAAATCCATGCATGTCTGTTATACTATCATCTTTAAATTTTAAATGTTGGAAATAGTTCATGAGTAAAAATAAATAAAACCTAACAAGAGAACAGAAGGACTCTAACATCACAGCTTTCTGGAGCTGCTTACACATCTCTATTTGCCTATGCAACCGCTAAGGATTTGGCTAGTACATTTTCTTTTTCCTTCCTCAGGTAAAAGTTAAATGTTTCTAAGAATACTGGGCTCACTAAAGCAAAGTTGGGGTTAATATTTCTCAAAATGGTTAGCTTTTTATAATTTGGAAAATTAAAGGGGAATTCCTCAAACATCCCTACCCCAAATTACCTTCTTCCTTAATGTCAGATAAGAGAAATACTTATGTAAACATTTATATAATGTGGTACAAATACAGTCATAGCCAACTAGATGACATGCAGCTGACCACTTTAATTTTTCTCTTATATAAATAATAACATATCTCTAGGACATTTTACAAAACATTGAATAGGGATAATTAATTAGGAAGTTACACATTTTCATAGGCTAATATATAAGTAATGTGATTTATGAATTAAGGGTAATTAAGTCATTTATTTTATTCCAAGGTCAACATATATCCTATTTTTAGGAGGCAGGACAGTCACTTTTTTTTTTTTTTTAAGAAATGCCAAGATATCAACAGGGAGTGCTGAGTTCTAATATGCCAGCTTTATTTTATTCATAAAAATGCCTTTGTACAACGCTCTTTCTTTGTAGTGTTAGCACAGTAATAATAATGGCAATACTACCTACATGTATTGATATTTACTACATATTACTCTCCATTGCAGTTTTACACGCATATTATCTCATCAAATCCTCAGATGTGATACTAAGATGCTAAGTTCCAATGTGCCATCCAAATCTTAATTATTAAATGCCTTTTGATAAAACTTTGTGTTTCACAGTAATAATAAAATGATAGGTTCAATAGTATGTGAGTTACATTTGTTGTCTCATTTAAATCTCAAAAGAAAGTTGTAAGAAAGGGGTAATTACCACCACTTCAAGGTATAGAAACAGTTTCAGAGAGGTTAAGTAACTGAACCAAGAGGCAGGCAGGGGAAAGTACATTATATTCATCCATAATTTATTGAGAATTTGGAATTAAAGGAATTTGCTTGTCAAGATATTTCCTTTCAGATATTTTATTCTCTTAAATCCTGTAATAGGATGCTTTTGGCAAAAATGTATTGATTCAGAGAAAAGATTAATTTGCTCCTGTTCACATCAAATTAGCACAAACCCTATCTGTGGGCTCTTGTATCTGAGCTATAGCTACATAGCCTATGGTTGCTGAGGAAAGAACTTAGGGTATTAATGTTGGATTTTATAGATAATCCTGCAATTCTCTAGCACTTCACACATCGCTGCAAAAGTATGTTCAGCAGCTGGTGACTGCTTTTAAATAGTGCCCGTTGTAGAAAATAAAATAGCTTCTCCTTGACCACTAATTACCCACTTTAACTCTCCAGATTGCTTGAAATCACTAAATTTGAAGCAGTGGTTATCACTGCTACTGTTTTCTTGAAGTGTCAAAGCCTAGACCTTAGTTGTGAGAAGAGCCTGATTGTTTGGTGACAAATATTTTCTAGGATATAAACTATTTCATCCAATGACCCATTTTTATGACTAATAACTTCAATATTTGTTTACTGTCTGAGATTAAATGCATAATGTGAGTACATATAACATTTCATTAAAAATCAATATATTGTCCTCATAATATAGAATAAAACTAAGTACAAATATAATGAAATAATATGTATTTCAACATGTAAATGCTCAGGTACCATGACATTAAAAGACAAAAAGTAGCAGTCAGATATTTGAACCCATTTAAAATGCATAAATTTGTATTTAAGAAACCATGAAGTGAAGCTTAAATATTATCAATAGCTATCCTTTTTATCTGACATTTTAAAATGAGGACAAAATTAGTGTATATGTGTATATATGTGTGTATATATATATATGTATGCTTATATATGTATGCATATGTACATATGAATGTATACAATTATATTGCTAGAAAATTCAAGATACATTAAAATCATACATACCTCTTTGGGGCTTATATATAAAATGAAGTTAGATTCTAAATACAATCACTCTTTCTCAGTTTACACCGTAGTTATACAGTAACTAAAAAATTATCTAGTAAAACCATACAAACATTATTTTGCGTTTATATATAAAATGAAGTTAGGTAACATGTTCAGATATTTATAAACAGATTTTCACCTATATGAATGTCTAGTGTGTCTGAAAATTGTATGGGTGGAACCTAATTCTCTTCTGTGTGGGATGTCCCAAACATTGAAGAACAGCCCAAAATGCCAGCATCAGCCACCTTTGTGATAACCAAACATTCCCCTACCAAAGAAATTCTGAAGCATCTCCAGGGGCCTGAGAGCCCCTGTGGAGAGCCTCTGTTAGAGGTGAGGGCTTCTGAGAGGAATGAAGTCCAATGAGCTATGTAGACAGGGAATAATTGAGTAAAAATCTGCCCATTTTCCATTTGGATACCTATGGGGCCAGTTTTGCTAAAGGATCTAAAGCTTTCTAAGATGGTTCATTTATTTTTCTTTTCATTTGATTTCATGCTTTAAGAATTGCTTTTTCTTTCTGCAGCAAACTCAACTTAGCATTCCAAACAGGATACAAGTTTTGCTGGTAGCAGCAATCAGTAGGCAGATCAACAAAGTTTGGAGAACTATGAGAAAAGGTCTATATCCAAATTCCTAAGCAATGTCTTCACTTGCCTTAGTGAGCTTCTCCAGCACAGGGCACTCTCCTGTCCCCAAGATGGGCCTTCTCATAGCTTCTCCATCTCAGTAAATGGCAACTGCAACCTTCTAGCTGCTCAAGTCAAGAATTTGACCTCTTTCTCTCACACCCACACATACTGTCAGTCATTAACTTTTGTAGATTGTGCCATCGAAATATATGTGGAATTTGACAACATCTCAGCACCCTTGCTGTCAGTAATCTGGTACAGGACATCATCATCTTTCTCCCTCTAAGATTTTTGCAACAGCCTCCTGAATGGATTCTTACTCTTCACAATGTTCCTAACCCAGCAGCCCAGCAGCCAGAACGAGACTACTAAACATAAGGCAAATTACGTACCCCTCTGCTCAAAATCCTCCATGGCTCCCATCTCACACAAAGCAAAAGCTAGTCCTTACGGTGGCCATGTGCCCCATCACACTCTGCTCGCGCCCGCACCCCATTATTCCTCTGACCTCATCTTCTACTTCCTTCACCCTCCTCTAGCCACACTGCCCTCCTGGCTGTGCTTCAAAAACATGAGCCATGTTTCCTTCTCAGAGTGTCCATGCCTGCTCTTCCCTTTGAAATATTCTTTCCCCAGATATCTACACACCCAGCTCTCTCCCTTCATGTCTTTGAGCAAAATTCAGCTTCTCAGTAATCACTTTCCCCTACCTCAATAGGTAATATGCTCCTTATAGGCTCTATTTTTTTCCATAGCACCATATTGCTTATCACTGTTTAAAATAGTGGATATATTTTGCATCATGAGAGCAGGGATTTTGATCTGTTTTGATCCTTGAGGTACCTTGTGCATTTAGAGCAGTTCTGGGCACTGTTTAGCACTAAATAGAAAATGGTTGAATGAATGAATGTCATTTTTCTTCCCTCCTTATATGTACTTTTAGTGAGAATCCATTATGTGCTCTGTACAACATGGTCCTTTTTCTCTTGAAACCCACAGAAGGGGAGACGCAGTGGTTACACGGAAGATGATAAAACACTGTTGCACTTCAGCAGGGCTTTGCGTAGAGTATTATAAGAGAGTTCATGGTAAAGGGGACATCTCCGTTCATCTCGGGGAAAGCAGGGAGAGCTAGGTTGTTGAGGATTATTGGGTGGATTTTGGCATGATGAAAGGTATCCAGGAGTGGGAGTATTACACTTAAAGGACAGGGCACAGAGCCAGGAAATGAGTGCTGTGTACCAGAGCCACAAGCGCTTTGTGGTTCCCTTAGAGTAGGGTTCACAGAAGGAAGTGGTGAAAGGTGGGGCTGTAGAAACAAACAGAAGCCTGGGCTTTGCATGCAATGTTAAGAAACTTGGATTTCATCCTCCAGACTGAAAAGTTATAAACAAGGGAATGGTGGTAACCAATTTATATTTTAGGTTGGTTGCTGTTGATTATATGAAGGTAGTTGTAGACATCTAGAAGGAAATGATGATTGTATGAGCTAAGGTAATGGTCAAAGGCTGGAGAAGAGGAGAAGTATTCGATAAATATCTTGGGGCTAAAACTGTCTGATTTTGTTCAATAGCTGGATGTGAGTAGTGAGAAGAGGATAACAACAGGATATTTAGCTTGAGTATCTAAATGGATGGTGATACCATAAACTGTGATAAAATCATGGAGATGGACTTAGTTTTGTTGTTGTTGGGCTAGGGAGCCTTGGAATGGTTATGAGTCTGGTTTTGCTTATTTGACTTTGAAATGGCTGTAAGGCATACGGGTGCATATGACCCCCAAACAATTGCTACATGACTCTGCAGCTCAGGAGCCAGGTCTGCAGTGGAAATTAGGAAATGAGATCCAGTGGAGAGAAGTTGAAGCCATTTGAGTATGGAAGAGATCACCCAAAGAGTATGTGCAAAGTGGTGATTCATGGATGGAATTAAGAGATAAGTGAAGAAACAAAATTGAGTTATTTGTAGTGAGGTGGACGGACCTAGAGTCTGTCATACAGAGTGAAGTAAGTCAGAAAGAGAAAAACAAATACCGTATGCTAACACATATATATGGAATTTTTAAAAAAATGGTTCTGAAGAACCTAGGGGCAGGACAGGAATAAAGATGCAGATGTAGAGAATGGACTTGAGGACACGGGGAGGGGGAGGGTAAGCTGGGACGAAGTGAGAGAGTGGCATGGACATACATACACTACCAAATGTAAAATAGATAGCTAGTGGGAAGCAGCCTCGTAGCACAGGGAGATCAGCTCGGTGCTTTGTGACCACCTAGAGGAGTGGGGTAGGGAGGGTGGGAGGGAGACGCAAGGGGGAGGAGATATGGGGATATATGCATATATATAGCAGATTCACTTTGTTATAAAGCAGAAACTAACACACCATTGTAAAGCAATTATACTCCAATAAAGATGTTAAAAAAAAAAAAAGAGATAAGAAATAGGAACCTAAGAGAGGTAAGAGGAGCACCTGGAAAAAAGGTGTCACTGAAGCAAGAGTTTATCAAAGGTCAGAGGGAAGTAGTGATCAACTGATTAAATGACACTGAGAGATACAATAAGATAAGAATTAAAAACATGTTCATTGGATTTGGCAATTAGAGGGTCATGGATAATACTCATTTGTTCTTTTAATATTTATTGAGAACATGCTATGTGACAGGATCAGTGCAACTCCCTTTAATAAAATAACGAACAAGATGTACATGATCTGGGCCCTTTCAGATCTTATCGACTGGGAGAGGGTTTGAGCAGAGACATATAATTAAAGAGTTTTAAAATAGAGAGTGAGAAATACTCACTCAAGCTAGTACAGCTTGCTTCTCATTTCATGGATACAGTGCCTTGAATATGCTGTGCTGGGAATGGTCTCCCTACCTCCAAGTCTTCTTAACTGGTGAACTTAACTTGTTCGTCATTTCTCCGATCAACTGACACTTCCTTAGAGGAGCCTCTTCTGACCCTTAGACCAGATCAAGCTTCTTAAGTATTCTCTTCATACCGTATACTTTTCCTTCATAGCATTTTTCATAGCTTATGAGTGTCTATTTATTTGCAGAATTGATTATGTCTATCTACAGCTTAGACTAAAAGCTCCTTAATGGCAGAAGCCATGTCAGATTTTATCAGTGAACAAATAAATATTTATTGTGTGAATGAATGAATGTTTCCTGGAGAAAGACAGTTGATCTGGATGTTTCAGTAACATGGGGTTGTCGGGATATAGCTCAGTGGTAGAACATTTGACTGTAGTAACATGGGGTTGCTGTCAACTGAGGAAGAATTGAGAGGTGAGTAAGAAAAGCAGTGAAAATATTCTTTTAAGAAGCTTGGTTAAAATGGAAGGGTGGGGGTAATCATTGGCTAGAAGGTCATGTGGAATTAAAGGAAGGATTTATTAGGATGGGGAGACACCTGAGCTATTAGCAGGCTAAGTGGTGCACAGTCACAGAGGGGAAAGGGTAAAGATGAACGGGAAGGAGGGGAAAACTGACATCTGGAGATTTCTGAGAACATGGGGTGTGGGGCTAAGGGAAGTACGGTAAAGAAGAAGGAAGAAAATTAGGGGCTAATTTGTAGTACACTCTACCTTGAGGAATGAGAATCGGACAGTATTCTACACTCTTCTTCAAAGAATTTGTCATCATAAATCAATCATAAGACTGAAATATGTATGAAATTTCCTATAACTAAGAAAACCAGGACATTGGAGGACAACTAGAGTATTGGCTTTAAAAAGCTAACATAGCAGGAAACACCAAATGATTCTGAAATCATCTTATATATTTTTTGCAATATAGTTTACCATTATAGAGGCCACCATGTTTGACATGACAGACGAGGATTCATTCTGCTTATCTATCCCTTCCCTTTCTTCTCCTTCTAATTTTTGATAATTATTATTTTAGTTCTTCTTTTGATTATCTTTTACCTTTAAATAATATACTGTAACCTTGGTTCAATAGTCTAACAATTTTAGGTGATATATGAGGATCTAGCCCTCCTACAATTCTTTCCACTTCTCTATTTCCCATTTTCTGTAAGCTGTAACTTTGTTTTTATATTATCAAATTTAATAACATTCACATTCTATTCTAATATAATACTTAATGCTTCTGTTATTTCTAAAGGATAATTCTAACATGGGAAAACCAATTGGGTATTTACATAATCAAGAACATATAATTATGGAGCAAAGATTACATTTCCTTTTCCATGAGATCACAACTTCTAGGAAGAATGCCTTTTGCATCTTTGCTTACTGTCAATTACTTAATCATGCTGTAGTTTGTTACACCTCATATTTGGAACTTACATGCCTTTCATTTTGTTTTGTTTTTCCTGAAAGTCCCTACTGTTTTTCTTTCTTCCTTATTGGGAATAGAAATACCACTTTATTTATCATGTTATTTAATATTTAGCTCCTCAGGAATTTTATTGCTTGGTGTATATTCCATTGTTATTTTTTGAAGATGTTCTTGAAACCAGCTGACTTCCTGTTCTAAATTGGACTGATGGCTTTGCAGCTCTTTCGCTGAGATTTCTTACACCTTTTTTGGTATGTGGTAACACTGTCTTTTCTTGACTTGCGCATTCACTTAATGAAGTGCTTCCTTAAGTCATGGCACCAGAAAAGGAACAGAGGAGTCTTAGCATCTCTGGAATTGTTTCATTTTTACCCCCATATATTATTTATTTTGTAATTGGACCGGAATTCTAGGTTCATATTTTTAATGAGGTCTTTGAAGACTTTGCGTAGATGTTTGCTTTTTAAAAATCCCTGTGTTGAAGAACCTAGGGGCAAGACAGGAATAAAGACGAAGACGTAGAGAATCCGACTTGAGGACACGGGGAGGGGGAAGGGTAAACTGGGATGAAGTGAGAGAGTGGCATGGACATATATACACTACCAAACGTAAAATAGATAGCTAGTGGGAAGCAGCCGCATAGCACAGGGAGATCAGCTCGGTGCTTTGTGACCACCTAGAGGGGTGGGATAGCGAGGGTGAGAGGGAGATGCAAGAGGGAAGGATATGGGGATATATGTATATGTATAGCTGATTCACTTTGTTATATAGCAGAAACTAACTTACATTGTAAAGCAATTATACTGCAATAAAGATGTTAAAAAAAAATCCGTGTTATGGAGAATTGGTATAGTGAGATAAGTAAGGAACTGAGAGTTACTCGTGGGATTTTTTAAAACTTTCCTCATAATTATTGCTTCTAATTAATTCCTCCCATATCAAAGCTATTGAGGCAAATACATGTATTAAAATAATTTTATACATAGAGTAAATTATTTATTGGGAACAATAATACATAACAGTTAATTTAGTTATAATTTCCTGCTTAAAGAATAAAGTAAGCCTTCAATTCTTGGTGAAAGTGGAGATAAATACTTGTGGGCAGATGTGTACTGATTTAGTTATAAAATGGGTTGGATATTTAGCAGTTCATTTATTGCTATTCTTCTACCTTATAATTAAGTAGAATCTGTATGAAAATAAAAAGCTGAATTCTAGTTCTATTTTTTAAGATAATTTGTGGGCATTTTATTAAACTAAATGTAAACAACTTGAAGAGGGCAGGTACATATATTGATTACTCTCTTATTACAGGTGTTGATACGTACTATAAAGAATGTCATAGACTCAAAAATGATCCGTGCTGTCATTTCTGTCTACTACTATGTGGACTTAATATCAAACTCATATTAAAGAAATATCTGGCATATCCTGAACATTTTATCTCATGGCTTGTAAATGTAGAGCTTTATAAGCAACATTTAGTGCTTAAATATTCAACTCCTTACGTATCAGCCATCCTTATTTGGTATAGATGGAGAGAAGAAACCCTGTTAGTGACAACAAATCAAATAATGTTTGTGGCTTATGGGTAGTCAGTTTAATCTAATAGGTTAGAAATATCTCATCTGTCTTACTCTGTCTCCATCCCTTAAGTAAGAACAGAATTTTGATGCTGAATTACAGCCACTTGGGTGATTGGTATGTTTTTTAGCAGAGCTAAACTGATGAATGTTTTGAAGCTATAATAAAAAAAACTTTTAAAGTTTCACTGAAAAATAAAATGGACTTTACATAAATGTAATTTAAACCTACTTTTTAAGGCTCTATGTTTTAAAAACAAAAATGGCATTGTCAAAGTGTGACCTTTAAAGATATATTCAGGGAAGTCGTTTATCATATGAAATTTATTAGCCTCTGGGTGTTAGGAGTTCAAAATTACAACTTGCTTCTTAGCAAATGTGAAAAGTAATGTCTTCTGTTACAAGTTAACTTGCATTATGTCAGTTCATTTCTCTTAGCATGAAGTTATAAAATATTCATATATAATCAAGATATAGTTGCAATAGTATTAAAGGAAGCACTGTGTACTTGACAGTTGGAAATTATGAAACCATTTTCATGATTAAATCATTGCCATTATATGAGTAAAATACGCAAATTAATCTATAGAACTATATAATCCTGCAACGTACAAGGTTCCTGTAGAGTATTGTCAGAACTTAGAATTTTATCACTTCCTGTGCAGAAATATTTTTGGACTAACAGTATTTTAGTTGCCTGCTGTGTTTCAAATATTATTTTAGAAATGAGGAAAGACTGTTAAAAGAGGCTAAAAATTGCAGTCTTCACTATTTAAATGAAATAATAAGTATACCACATAAAGATTTTAGAACACAATGAAACAATGTTACAAGCAGATATAAAACGACAGTAAAAATTGTATGTGAAATTTTGAGGCAAATGAACTGTCAGTGACAAGTTTAACTTATTAGAGCAAGTTTCTTGTCAGAAAAATTTTTGACATTATTTTAAAGGAAGAACGTGAACTGGCCCAGAGAGCAGCTAAAACAAGCAGAAAGACTCGAACATGCCTTGTACAGGAGGGCAGACATGACTACTCTGTCAGTTAGCAAAGAATACAATTGACCCTCTGGTTTTATCTTTAAGTTTATAATAAGAGGCTGCTTAGCATAATAAAGAAACAGACAAGAATCAAAATACTTTCTCCATTCATTCAAGCAGATTACTTTTCTGAGCTCTGGTTATGAATAAGCATGCCAGTCTCATGGTGTGGTCATGAGGCTTAAAGGCGCTAATCTAGGTACAGTGCTTGGCATTTAGTAGGCTCTAAACAAATATTAGTCCTTTTCCCTTTACAGGTCACATACAACACTATGCTATGTGGCCAGGAAATCTGTTAAGCTTTAATTACCTCCATATTAAGAGCAATTACAATATACAGTCGAAAAGTTGAGCATATGATGAAGTAACCTTTATTTTGGGTGCTCAGCTGTTGTCTCTGAACACGTTTTCTCCTAGTGCTCAGGTAGTTTAAAGGATGAGAAATAGTTCAAAGGTTCAGTAGGGCCTTAGCCTACCTCATTCCTTAATGCCATCTGCTGTGCTAAATGGATGTGGTCATAGGAATTGTTCTTCAGAATCATTCATAGAAACAGATGCAATGGGGAGACTAAGGGAGAAATTACCAGGAAGCTAAAGAGCTCAAGCTGCAGAGACCCTCACCTGCACAGGTCTCTTCTTAGGCCTTGTATCTAATTTGCATTTGTAATTTACACGCTTCTCCTTTAAGAGGGCCCCCCAGTTAGATAACCTTCAGGCCCGACAAAACCTGGGTCCACTGTCACTGGAGTGTCAGGTAAACAAAAAGAATTCAACGTAATTGGAAAAGATGAGGTGGCCAATAGCAGAAAAAGCAAATTTTGCTTCTATTCACCAAATATTGATTGGTAGTTACCCTTGACCACAGATGCTTATATGCCCTTAACCACAAGCTAGCCCTCACCTATCCAGGAAGGCACTCTAGTCTAGCATCAGCCTAAGAATCAGCCAATTGAAGAAGTGAGAAAGGAGATCACCTGGCCATCAGGGAGTGTCAGTTGCATTGCCCTGGTATTTGGTTTCTCACATTTTTAGGTGGCTGAAGGGGAAGGGATAGATGGAACCAATATTATACTGATCTGACTCAATATGTGCCCCCAAAATGTTTTAGTCACTGTATGTATATTATCACATTTTTATTCTCATGTAAGTAATATCATCTAAATTGTAGCTTGGGAGATAAGAAGTAACCTCCGTACTTTCCTGTAACTTGACAGCAACAACAGAGGGAGGTGCTTAGTTGCACAGGTAGCATTGTATACACAGTCCTGTACAAGCATTTGCAAATGAAATTAGAGCTGGAAACTAAAATGGTACTGCAAATACACTTACACCTGCTCTCATTTCCATCCACAACAGGATTTCTTTTCCTTGACATTTATTTACAAAAAGTTTTACATAATCCTTTCTTTTAAGGAATCCTCTTCATCTCTTCTTATTCCCCAAGGCACCTCATTCTTGCTGATCATAGCATCAACAAAACATACCTTCACAGCATTTTTTTTAATTTGAATTTTATTTATTTTTTATACAGCAGGTTCTTATTAGTTATCTATTTTATACATATATGTATAAAATACATATATATGTCCATCCCAATCTCCCAATTCATGCGACCACTACCACCAACCCCCCCCAACCTGGCTTTCCCCCCTTGGTGTCCATACGTTTGTTCTCTACATCTGTGTCTCTATTTCTGCCTTGCAAACCGGTTCACCTGTACCATTTTTCTAGATTCCACATATATCCATTAATATATGATATTTGTTTTTCTCTTTCTGACTTACTTCACTCTGTATGACAGTCTCTAGGTCCATCCATGTCTCTACAAATGACCCAATTTCGTTCCTTTTTTATGGCTGAGTAATATTCCATTGTGTATATGTACCACATCTTCTTTATCCATTCATCTGTCGATGGTTTTTAGGTTGCTTCCTGGCTATTGTAAATAGTGCTGCAGTGAACATTGGGGTGCATGTGTCTTTTTGAATTATGGTTTTCTCTGGGTATATGCCCAGTAGTGGGATTGCTGGGCCATACGGTAATTCTATTTTTAGTTTTTTAAGGAACCTCCATACTGTTCTCCATAGTGGCTGTATCAATTTACATTCCCACCAACAGTGCAAGAGGGTTCCATTTTCTCCACACCCTCTCCAGAATTTGTTGTTTGTAGATTTTCTGATGATGCACATTCTAACTGGTGTGAGGTGATACCTCATTGTAGTTTTGATTTGCATTTCTCACCTTCACAGCATTTTAAATTGCCTCCTAATCATTGAGTTCGATGCATGTCTGGAAAGATAAGTGAGTTTTCTTTGGGATGTGTTTGTTTATATCTGTATTATTCAAAATAAGCCAACAGCTTGAGCACCTGAAATGTTATTGAGCTTTACACATGTTTAAAGTGTTTGATACAAAGGTGGCCTGGGAGAGCGTGATAATAAGCAAACTTATGGCCTCAGGAATGCTTTGTAAGGCTTTTATTTTGGTGAAACTAGTAACTGTTATTCCATACATTTGCCAGATTCTACTTTATAAAAAATTTAATAACCTTTTTTATCTTTCCCTCTTTCGCTGGTACAGATCCATATCCAGAGAACGGAAGGGTGTGACCATATGACCTGTTCACAATGTAACACTAATTTTTGTTATCGATGTGGGGAGAGATACCGCCAGCTCCGTTTCTTTGGAGACCACACATCAAACCTCAGTATATTTGGATGCAAATACCGCTACCTCCCAGAGAGACCTCATCTAAGGAGACTAGTGCGAGGGTCAGTCTGTGGTGAGTGTCTGACGTGACTTATACAGTCTTCCCCAGGAAGGAAGCAGTGATGATGACAGAGCTTAGGAATGTAATAGAATAGCCGTGACAAATCTCAGCACCTGCCAGGTATTCTAGTAGAGCCTTTAGCTCAAAATAGGAGGAAAGTGTTTTCTCTCCCTTTGAGTTTAAAATAAAAAACTTGTTTGTTAGCAGGGCACTGCTTACATGAGCAAGCAGATTTTGTTCGAAAAACAAATAATTTATTACACTGCAGAAATATGAAGTCATTAGTCTTCTGAAAGCCTTGTAAGCCACTTGATGAAAGGGGACGATGTCACATTTCTTTTGTAGTGAGAGTACCTAGCAGTGGGTCTTAGGCATATCCTCTATTCATCCATGGAAGACAAACAGTGCAATTTTAAAAATCCCTATGCTTCAGAGTCTTGTAATGGAGTTCCATTGTACCTATATAGTTGATAAGCCATTGTATATATTTGTATGTATTTTCTGTTGTATTAGTAGTTAATATTAATAGCTAACAGTTAATGAAATGAGCATCAATTGCCCTCATTGCATATAAACCCAAGTTTAAATATCCAAGTGCAATGCTTTTATGGATTGACTTTTTTACCCTTTTCTTTGTCCTCAACAACGCACAGTCTCATATACAAATATGCAAAGATAAACACAGATTCCTGCTCTGGCCTAATGTCACCACCTTTGAGTGATGCAGTGTTCTTCTGGCCTAATAGTTCTTCCAATGTCTCCCTACTCCTCTGGAATATACCTACTGTGAGATTTCTTTCTTTTTCATCATGCAGAACTCCATTATTTCTTTCTCTGGCAGTCTTTCTCATGTATACACAATACTTTTTAACATTGTCTACGTTTCTTCCTTTCTACTTACTTGCGCCTAGTTACTTCGTGAGACTATCTCTATATCACTCTTTAGCCCTCCATCACTTCATTGCTGTTGTAAACCGCTCTCCTCGCTAGAATCATGTCAGGCTAATCAGAACAAAGCTGATGGTAATAATTTACTTCTGTCAGGTAAACAATAGAACATATATTTTAAATTTCATTTTATCATGTGGAAACCAGAGCCATCATTTTCTAAAATCTTACATGATACCTATAAAAACACCCTTACTGAGCTTTAATTAAACATAATTTCCCACAACCAACAGCATTCAATATAGTCAAGATTGGCTTTAATGATTTTCAGTGCTTTTCTGTTTAGTTGCTTATAATGGTATATATTATAATTATATAACCAATATATACTTACTAGTTAAACAGACTTTAGAGGGATAGCTAGGGAATCTAACCACTATTTATAACAATATTACCATGAGAAAACTAACTGCAAAATTAAGTTTTGAGCTGTAACCTATTTGTAAGTCTGTGCATACAGAAAGCAACCTAAAAACCAAAATCCTTATATCTCCTGCACTATTAGTCCTTTTCTTTCCTACTTCAATGCCATTTTGTGGCAAAGTGTTTCCTTCCATTTTTGTTTTAAATAATCTTTGATTTGACCATGCTTTTTTTTTTTCCTTTTCGTTTTTCTGTTTAGTCATTCTTAAATAAGGAAAGTCATTTCCTGCCCTATTTGTTCAATAATATTTTGGGTGCATTCTCTTTGAGTCCTTTCACCATTTGCCTAGATGCCACTAGAATTCTCTTTCCAGGTCATAAAATAGAGTCAAGATATTTAACAGCCTGTAGAATGGGCAGCACATAAACATTGTCAGCAGGGAAATATTTTCTTTGCACAGTCTTCTCTGTTTTTATTTTTAATTTTATGGTCAGCTTTCTATAAATGGTTTTCTTTTTGGCCCATTTTCTTTTCTGTGTATGTGTGTGTACTCGTGTGTGTCAGGATGAACCTGACAAAGGAGGGAGCAGCTGGCCTTATGATAAGCTCTCCCTCCTACACATATTTTTGCACCTCCAGCACAGCTGCCTCGAACTGCTGTTGGACCATCACTCCAAGTATAGCAGGGAAATGTGGACTTTTTTCCTGTGGACAAACAAGGAAAAAATACAATAATTCATGTTACCCATTACATTTTACAGAATCAGACAGAATGATTTTATAAGCAATGTTTTTAAATAAAAAGAGCAATTTAATTTCAAACATCTCATCCCTACAAAAGGCAGGAAAAGGAGTTACTCTGTAAGTCCCAAGCTTACCTTCTCCCTGCCATGGAAGAGAGTAGATGGATGACAGCAAAGCCCTCCTGCCCTCCATCCTTGCATGATGGAACCCAGTTTGCTCCTCAGTTTGGGACCACAGCCTGCAGATGTCCTTGGACAGAGACAGAGAAAGGGCCTGCCCTCCTCTCACAGCTGGAGGTTGGAAAACAAGGATGGTCATGTGACCATCTGCCCAGCTACAGATCCGAGGTTCTGCCTCTAGAGAATAAGGGAGAACAGCGATTTGAGGATAATTAGCAGCCTCTGACATGCAGGTATCTGCCTGGTAGGGAGTAGGTAGGTTATTCAGTGAATGGTGTTGGGAATAAAAGTGACAGAAAGAATGCTTTGTTCTCATATAATTCCATACAAATATTGAAAATATTACATTGAAACATATAATAGTAAAGAACATACAGGTCCTTAACTGATTTCTAGTTGGCAAATAATTTATATGAACAAAAGCAATGGAGCCCCCCTCCGAAAATAAATATCACATTTTTCAAAAAGAAAAGAAGTCTGGAACCAGAATTGAAGAAATACAGATAGTCAATAAACATGTTTTAAAAGATTCAGTGTTATTAGTAGTCAGAGAAATGTAAAAAAACGAAACTTTTTTCTGGATATTGATTAGCAAATATTTTGTCAAGTTAATACTCTATGCTGGACATCCATACTCTACTGAATGAACTGGGAATTTTGTGCAATTCTTTTACAAAGAAATTTGATAGTAATGTGAAGGATAATTTAAAACATGATAAAAAATCTAGGTTGACAGTGGTTTATTTGCAAATATAATTTAAAATAGCAGAAAAGGGAACAAAAAATAAGTACTAAAATATTTAAATAAGCTAGAATATATGGATATAGTAGAATACTATTTCAGCTATTGAGAATGGTATTTTAAAAGAATTATTATTGATCTAGGAATAAGAGAATCTGTGCTTAACTGTCCTCAAGACAGTTTCAAAGGTAGACTTAACATGCATTGAACATTGATTGCATATTGTAATAAGTTTATTACTTCCCAAAGAGAGAGAGCACATATCTGGTTCTTTGAGTTCTGTGATATTTGAAAAAAAAAAAAATAGTGCTGTTACTTTGCAGTCATGTTTCATCACTATTATGAAAATATATTGATAATTACTTAAAAAGGAAACATGAATGAGCACACTGAGCTACATGTGTAGAAAAAAACCAGATTCTTTTACAATATGCAAATCAATATACTATAAACTCAAGTGTAGCTTTAAGAATGTACAAAGTGTAATTGTTCAATGCGATTTAGTATTACTTGATTGATTCTGTCATTGGTGAAAAATGTAAGTAAACCCCATGGTTAGACATTGTGTCAATTGAATGGCAGTTTTTTCAAAATTAGATATTAAAATCTGTTTTGTTAATCTATGTTTTTTCTGTGGTTCCAAAGCCCCTTTCTTAAGAATAAAGAAGTTAATATTTTTCTGACAAATTTCCAACAAATGGCTGCATTATGTTTCTGTTTTTTAATGTAATTGGTTATTCCAAATTACTGTCCTTATTTATAGAATGGTGTTGCTGCTTTATTTTCAACAGCTAAGGGAGTCTACTGCAAAGTCCCTCCATTCCTTCCTCTTCTCTTGTTGTGTTTGGGGTGTACAGCTATTGCTGTGTCACGTGCCTTTAAGATCAAGATTACTATGTAATGACAAGATATTAACTACTAGCCTCTATTTTTGTGCTAGTGCCTTTTAACGCTAGTAGGATTCCAGTTGTGAACTCTGTGATATAACTAGAGTTTATTGTAATCACTGCCTAGTTATTCATTTAGAAAAAAAAGTGCTGGTTGATGCCATTTGGCATCCTTATAAGTGCTTCCTTTCTAAGTTTGTTAAAATGATTCATTTGAAAAACCTTCAATATATTGTATGTTTATTGGTAATTTTCTCTAACAATGGTATTGGAACATCCCATTTGTAATTCAGTGTATTAGGTGTTCATATAGTTAGTTTATTTTGGACCCAGGAAATAAATAAATCACATTTTCAGATGTGGACTTGGGCACAGCCCTCTGTAGCACCTACTAGCTCTCCATTTTGTGAGCTAATTAGATTTTCTCCTGCCAGCTCAGAATGTGTCACTCCTTTCTTAATCTCTCAGAATTTTAAAAATTTAAAATGGAAGAGATCTAAAGGAAAAACACAAAGATGAATGGTCCTGGTGGAATAAAGTGAACCAGTAGCTTTGGAATTTTCTTGGTTGTTAAGGATGATTTATGCGATGTATGACACGTGTGCCCAGGACTTGAGTGAAGTTACTGAACTTACATATGTGTATTTGTTCTACACCTGATACATTTCCTTAGAGAAATATTGCCTTAATTTTAATGACTCCTTAAAAAATAACATACATTGTGATATTAAAAAGCATTGCTGAAATTGTTTTTAGTTTTAGTTTAAGACTCTCTAAATGGTTTGCCTTTTGTTTTCCAGCTGGAAAATTATTCATTGCACCTCTAATTCTGGTCTTGGGATTAGCACTAGGGGCCATAGCAGTTGTAATCGGTAAGAAATACTTAATGTATCTGAGATGAGAATTCTCTGAGTGCCACAGAGAGAATATGAGTGTAAATGTAATAGTGAGTCAGTATTAAGTGTAGATGGTACGTGTTCCATGCTTGCTCTAGATAAGCAATCAGCACATGATTTATAGATTCAGAGGAGCGTATTTCGTATAGGGTGTATTTGTGTGACACTTTTTCAGTCCATGAACACTTTGATTCATGTTTCTTATAAAGCATTATTAATCTCCTTTTAATACAAAAGTTAATGTAACTAGTATTTTAGCAAAAGATTCCAGTAGACGAGAACCCAGATTTTCCAATTCTGAGTTCAGGTTGGAACATCAAAGGAAAGAGGCTCTGGGAGCCTTTGAGTCTTCGGTGAGTTCTAGTAAAAGGGTCCCCTGGGTCAAAAAGATACTTTTGATGTGTATAGGAACACGTACCCAACATATACTTGAGCACTAACAAATAGAAAATGTATCAGTGATAAATATAGTTTTATTCATACAAGTATATTAAAATATGTATTTTTGAGCAATGGTTCTCAGACTCTGGAGTGCTTTATAAGAACCTTGAGGGCTGGTTAAAAAACAGGTTCCTGGTTCCTACTCACAGTTTCTGATTCAGTGTAGGGGCCTAGTTCTAAAAAGTTAGGTGATGCTGATGCGGACGGTCCAAGGATCACACTTTGAGAACCATTGCTGTAGAGGATTTAAAATTAAACACTATAGCTAAAGGCTGCTTTGATGATTGTTCCACATAGTAGATGGGATTTCTCTTTTTTCCTAAATAAATTGATTTTTATATGTAAAGTTCTGTTTAGCAAGTAATTTGCATGTGCAGGACAGATAGAATTATAAGGTAACTAACATTTAAGTTCTTACAATGAATGAGGCTTTATGAAGTAGATACTATTATTATCTGCATTTTACAGTTGAGGAAATTAAGGCTTTACTAGGACCTCGCAAGTGGTAGAACTGGGAATCAAAACTGACATTTGCTCCACTGCCCATGTTCTTAAGTAACATGCTATATGGCCTGAAACCGAAGCATGAATATCAGTGTGCAAGTGATATGACTAGGGATAATAAAGAAGACTTAAACCTAAATTTTGATATATTGATAAAAAACATTCGTGTCCAAACTGGTGTCACAGACTTTGTTAAAAGGAGGAGAGGGAGCTGAAGAAAAATAATAAAGAATGAAATCTTGAAGAACTAAGTACATTTCATAGCATAGGTATCTTCCCTCTTTTCATAGCATAGGTATCTTCCCTCTTTTCATTTTCATGTATTACTAAATAATGATTATTTATAAATAGCTTGCAAAATAAAAATTTGAAAATAGAAAATTTTCAGATCTATGATACTAAAAGCCTGTCCTCTTAATTAGCTTTAATCTTTTTTTTTTTTTTAATCCCCAGGTTTATTTGTATTTCCTATCTATTGCCTTTGTAAAAAACAGAGAAAACGATCACGGACAGGAATGCACTGGTAAATGCAGGTGATTTCATCTGACTACGCTGGTCCGGGTAGGAGCTACACAGAATTATACACCTGTCTGAGGGTCACTTCTTGAAAACTGCCAGGAGGACCCTTTTGCCATCTCTTCTCCCGTGTTCTCTGCAGGCCACAATGCCTCTAGCTCCGGTGCATTCCCGACATGGTATCCTGTCCTTTCCTTATACAGATTGCTGCTTTTACAAAATGGTCACTTTCATAGACTATAAACATCTATATCATAACTCTGATCTTCTTAATGGTTCTTGGAAGAAAGTATTTTAATTAGAACCAGTTATCCTCAGAACTGTCTGAGCATGCATCTCCTGAGCATTGCTTGGACTGTCTTTGTACCTGAATCTCCCTCCATGCCCTCTTCTGAGACTTGGTGTGAATAACTGAAGGTCCCACCTGTACCAACAAGCAAGGCCACTTTTCAGAAGATGAAGGCTCACCATATGCACCAATTTTTATCCGTGACCCAAGCAGTACAATTCCTTCATCCTTCAGATGCTATAATTGTTAAAAATCTCAACGCCCAAAAGGGAACTAATGAAACTAATGAGAAGAATCATAGTTACTGAAGTGTATACGTGTAGGGGTGTGAATGTGTGTGTATATACATATCTGTATTAAAACTAGGTCCAATACCTTGTACTTGTCAAGTTCGATGCCTACACTATTTTTCCACATTTTCATAGACATATTTAAAAATGATTGTTCCTTTGTGGGCATAATTTGGTAATGTACTGAATTAAAGTCAACGTACACAACAGGCTATTTTGATGTTGACCCTTTCTATTTCTTGCTCTCTTTCTCTCTCTCTCTCTCTCTCTGTCCCACACACACACACACACAGAAATTTGTGCAGTGTCACCTCAAGGATTATCAAACTTTATAAACTGATAAAACTAATAGGCTGCTTCTAGGAAATTCTCAAGACCTAAATGTTCTGTCTTCTTTTTCAGATTTCTTATATGTTGGCATACTTGCTTCACTCTATAATTAATTTAAATAAGTGTGCTGTAGAGAGAACTGCTGAGGCCTTTAAACATATCCCTATCCTGCTAATTTTTAACCAACTTGTGATTACAATAATTATTCTTTAGGTTAAGCATATGATATTGTTTAAAACCCCACCCTCTCACCTCTCCTTTCCCTCTCTCTCTTTTACTTCTCAAGTTTTTCATAAAAACAAATACTGCTTTTGAAGGATTTTTCTTATGTTTATTGCTCAAATGCATAGTAATGTGTTGGTATCTTCTTATGGAGGGGTGATTTAAAACAAAACTTTTTGTGTTCATGGGTTTATCTAAAATATAAACTGCTTTTGGAGAAGGAAACAAAAAAAAATGAAAAAAATATTTTCAGTATGTTTTACCAAGCTGAGAAATCTTTAAAAATAAGAAAAGGACAAGTAACTAAACTGTGTTTTTTTTTTGTTTTCATCACGAATGTTCATCAGCAGAAGGGAATTAAAGACCTCTAAGAAGCTTAAACTTTCCACTTGTCTCCAGATCCTTAACATTAGCTATTGGCGTAGATGTAGCATTTATTTTTCAACAACCTTTTCTGAATTGAAATAGATTATGTGATAAAACATGCATTAACATGGATAGTTTGTCTTGTTGGGCTCCAGAGTATAAGAACATTTATCATTTTTATTTGATCTGGAAAGTCCGTAATAGTGAAGTTTGCTTTCATGGATAACAAGCCAGCACTTCCATTCTTTCTGAGTAACGCTCAGAAAAGCTATACTGCTGGACTAGTCTATTTCCAGTTAGAGGAGGGTGTGTCATTTATGGCCTGGAATAGCATATTTCTAAAGCATAACATGATACAAGAAGAATCTAGTTTCACAAATTCATCTTTCCATTCATCCAACCATCTGTCCATCCAACAAATATTTATTGAGTGCCTATTCTACTTGCTCTAGTATTAAAACTGAGAGAATGGGAATTTCTAGCCCTAAATCCTTGTAATTCTGTTATAAAAGTGCTTAATTTTTGTAAATTGGACTTTCCTAGACTTGGGTGTTAGTTTGACGATGTGTGAATATGATGAATTCTAAATCTAGTGGATGTGTTTATGTATGATATGTGTATGTATATATACTTAGACATATACATAGCTGTATATGAATACATATATAC
The DNA here is from genome assembly GCF_949987535.1 of Balaenoptera acutorostrata. Lineage (NCBI taxonomy): Eukaryota > Metazoa > Chordata > Mammalia > Artiodactyla > Balaenopteridae > Balaenoptera > Balaenoptera acutorostrata. The sequence continues at coordinate 37,819,778 of NC_080077.1, read as the reverse complement.
CATCTAGCTAAATAATATACTCTCTGGTCCTGGATAATCTATTTTCTTAGGTTATTGTATCTGTTGTCTTTGGCCTACTCAGGGATTTTTATTCCTTTCTTTGAATAATTTATCTTTTGGAGATATTTTTATATTATTTGGAAATGTTCCAATTTTCCACTTACAGAGCGGCGTTTGTTATCAGTGAAGGCTCTTTCATCAGCACTCGCAATAGTGTGCACAGTACTGCACAGGATTTTCATTTTTCTATTGCATAGATTTAAAAAAATTAACATATGCATTTTTTGCTTTCAAAGTTGGTATATATCAGGCCTTTCCCTGCTAGTGACTTAAAGTAGTTATTTGTGAATTTTTTTGCTAAGTATCATTAAGATCTTAAAAAGGGAGAAGAAAAATAAAAGATTATTTATATGTTAGTGCTAACTTGAAGGTAAAACAATCGCACCTTTTGGGGTAAATTCTAAAAACGACTTTAACAAAAGCAGCATGCATGTAAGATGAATATCTTTTTATCCAAGGCTTGTCATTTTTTAATATGTTTTCATTGTAAATTTAATATATGCTCCTTTTAAAAAAATCAAACTATATTGAATTATAAAATACAACTTCCTCTGCTTTTCCCCACCCCTTATTTTCTAGGGGTAACCACTGTTAATAGTTTGGTATGTGTCTTTCCAGATACTATCTATAAATATACAAATAAGTATGCGTGTGTGTGTGTGTATCTGTGTGTGTATTCATTTTGTATAAATAGAATAATATGCTTACTGTCCTGTGACTATTTTTCATTTTACTATGAATTGGTAGACATCTTTCCATAAGAGTTTAAATAGATTTACCTCATTCTTTTGTAAATTACTACATATTCCATTGTGGGGCTATACTTTATTTAATCAGTCTCCTATTGAATGAACATCAAGATTGTTTTCACTTCCCTATTACAAAGCATTAGTGAAGATCCTTTACATATAGTTTTGTCACTGTGTGAACATTTTCATAAGTTTTTAAATTCGGTTTTTATATTAGTAATAAAATTTTAATGCATTTTCAATGAATGAGATCATAGAGATAATATATTTAAGGCCCTTTTCTTGGAGAAAGACTTGTGTAAAAGTGCATAATTTTTAAAGAAAAGTATCTTTTGCAGGATAATTCCCCCCCCCCATGCTTGATTAGCCAAATAAATATCTTGCCAACACTTACAAAAGAAAATTCATCTTATTCCAATAAAAATAAAATGCAATGAGATGTCTATAAGATAATGTGAGAAAGATGCATTGATGTTTGGATTGCCTAGTTTTAAAACTTGAGGGATTTAAATGAAATAGCCAAAGTGATCATTTTTGTCACGTTTTTTAAAACACTATGCATGTTCATGCATGTTGCTCCACAAGGAACTTAATTATGCCATTGTGAAAAGTAGGAAGCAACATGTTGGTAATTATGAATGACCACATTCTCCATAGAAAAATAATTTTGACTGTATGTGAGGTTTGGTGGTTTGTTGGGATGCTCATAAACTTGGAATAACGTGAAACCTTTATTTTACAATGAATCCCAGCATTTCCCTAAGAACTTCTGTATGTGAAGTTAAGAAAAGAGGAGTCAAACCTTTTGGCACAAACAACATTGTGTTGCCACCACCTTGATTTTCTGATAAGTGCTATTGTATCCTAAAGGTAGAACAGACTGGAAAACAATCAAAGATAAATTAAACACTGGTCGGGTTACAACCTGGTATCTTTAATTGTACTTCCCTTGCTGTGATATCAGGATTCAGTGGTGCCTGTCAGGAAATTCCCTGTCTTGTGTCACCCACCATCTCTTGAGTCCCAAGGCCACAGGTAGTCTTTATCTTTCAATCCTATCACCCAAATACATGGCCCATGGATCCCCTAAAGGACCTTCAAAATACTCTTCCAGTCCCAAAACAATCCAACCTCATTTTTCTACACTCCTTTGAGATTCTAACCAGCTCCTCTACACTAGAAAAGAGGAGGAGAGAAAGGAGTGGGTTAAAAACTCACTCAGGCACGTGCAAAGCGCTAGCATTCCTTCCAGACCTTTGTCAAATTGAGTACACGTGCCACCAAATGGATCTGGTTTCTCTCTTGTTAAACATTGCAGTTGTTCTTAACACTAGACTTTTATGAGCTCTATTAAATTCATAATCATAAAAAGTTAGTGGCCTAAATAATATCCATTGGTATACTTCATTAAGTACCAAAATAAAAATTCATGGCAAATGCCATTTTATATTTGAATTTTATATGCAGGCTGCATATATGCCTTAATGTGAGTCTTCCCATTGGATTGTATGCTTAACCTTTCATATTTGTGGCTGAAATCTATCCCAACTATTGAAAGTAATCTTTCCTGTGGTCAACTTTATTGCTTTGTGTTAATGCTTAGTATAAATATAGCCTTAAGATCCAATAATGCACTTTAAAATACTTGTGCCATTTAAGCAATTTGACAGAGTTGAAGAAACTAATTGCAATATTTTGATGGAGACAGTAGAATAACAGTATTAGCAAATATATGTCACCTCTTTAAATTTGGCAGGGGGGCAGGGAGGCGGGGGTGGAATCAGAAGCTGAAAATTTAAAACAAGTAAAACATACCTGGAAAAGATGTAGCCAAGTTTCTGAAATTATAGTAATCCTAGAAATTGGTATTAGGAGCTCAAACGTAGCAAGTAATTAATACATGTTACCTAATAACCTAGTTGGAATGTTTGTTTAAAATATTAAGTTAGTTTCTACTGAAAGTTTTAGCTGCATTATTATTTTTCATGAAATCTATAAAAGAAATTCCACTGATTAGTAACATAGTAAATCAAAACTACCATCAACAGCCAGTTTAAGCATATTTTGTTTTTCAAATCATTGTGTTTTAATTATGACATTTTCCTCCTCTGGAAAATAAGTTGCAAGTCCCATTTTAATATGAATATCTATAATTATTACTTTAATAAAACTGAAATAATTTTATAGAGGCATTAAACTATGGTCTGAACAAAATCGGAGTTCCAAATTTGGGGAGTATTCCAGATTGTGAAATGCTACCTTTTCAATGCAAACCTCTTTATAAGAGAAAGGTACTCCTTCGTAACTCTGGTTTAGAGGGTAGAACTAATACTCATTTCATAGCCAACTGTTGTGTGGGGCTTTTATTGTACATCACTGTTCTGAGGCTGGACTGTAGTCACTTTATCAAAATCCAAGAAGCAGAGAGTCATAGAAGTGTGAGACTTGTAATTGTCTATCTGGGGCATTAGCTGAAGTCTTCATATATCACATACCTTACATTTTCTCATACGTAGTGCCAATTTTAGCAGCATGTATTTATGCATATTATAAACTATATTCTTTTTTGACTAAAGAAGTGACTATTTTGAGAATAACAATATGGACTTAAAAGGCAATAAATTTAAAAGAAAACATAAAAAATTACTACTGCCTTTTATTTTGGCCACTTCCTTTTAGCTTATAAAAGAAATTTCATTGGGTGTATTTACTTACTGCATTACTTAGATTACACAGACTTATTAGCATAGAAAATTTTTTTTTGTTTTTCAGGTCTATCCCACATTTTTGTCACACTGTTCCATTGTATTAAATGACTTTCTTCCCTGCTTGTCAAGTGATACTCACATACTTCAACATCAAGTTTCTGTTTTCTTTTTAGATTTCCTAGTTATCTTGCTTTTTCCCTCGCAGTCCCCTTCCCATCTTGATGAAGTGTGGGATAAATTCTGTCACCATTAACTTTTTTGACTCTAATGAAATTCAAACTGAAAGGACTCCAGAATTTGGCCCTGGGTAAACATAATATACCTTGGCTTCTTTTATCTGTAAGTTAAAACATCTCAGGAATACTTGGAACATGTCCCTCTTCCTGATAGGAGTTGGAGAACCCTGCCCAGCCCTCTGACAAGAAGTAAAATGAATGAGACGTTATTTGAATCAGAGAGCCTAGAAATAGTCTGAAACCAAGCTTCAGAAATTGTTTCATGATTATTATAAGGTCAATATTGTTTGCCTATTAGTTGGACAGAAAGCACGTGTGGACATTCATCCAGTCTGACCCCAGATCATCCTTGATTCATCCAAAATGACCAAATGTGTGGTTTGGGGGTCTTTGTTTCAGCAAAAAGTACCACAGCTTGGACTTAGGGCTGGATTCATAATATTGTCACATTTGTACTTGACTGTGTATTCTTAATTCTGGGAATGTTATTAGACTTCCTGATAATCTAAAGTGGATGGTATTGCATGTAACTAATATCAGCCCTATTCTAGAGAAACCATGCATCATTTGCAAACGTTCAACTTTTTCATTGATATGATTTAGATATAAGCCACACTCAAGATATATTTAGCATAGGTTTATTACATGATATGAAAAAATTCAAGGGATAGTCAAACTTGGGTGTTAAAAATCCCCTCAAATTGCTGAGATGATGTTACTTCAGATTTTTCCTTGTAGCTGGCAAACTACATCGGTCATCAGTTCCCTGTAAAGTTAAGTGTTCACCTCATGCCCCAGCTGGAGAAATCATGTCAATAATCCAGTCAAGTTCTTAAAAATAATATTTTTCATTAATATATTAGTTCCTCTATGTCCAAATATAACTTTATTGTTTCCCTTGAGTAAATACTGTCTAAATATTTGATACAAATATCTGAATTTTTTTCAGTTTAATCAAAATTAGCATGCTTTATGTTCCTTTATAAAGAAAATTCTAGATAAAGTATGACTTTATCAGCTGATTACAAACCCTTTCTCTAAGACCTATTTTTTTTTTTAACATCTTTATTGGAGTATAATTGCTTTACAATGGTGTGTTAGTTTTTGCTTTATAACAAAGTGAATCATCTATACATACACATATATCCCCATACCTCCTCCCTCTTGCATCTCCCTCCTACCCTCCCTATCCCACCCCTCCAGGTGGTCACAAAGCACCGAGCTGATCTCCCTGTGCTATGCGGTTGCTTCCCACTAGCTAGCTATTTTACATTTGGTAGTGTATATATGTCCATGCCACTCTCTCACTTCGTCCCAGCTTACCCTTCCCCCTCCCCGTGTCCTCATGTCCATTCTCTACGTCTGTGTAAGACCTATTTTTTTAATTCCACGTGGCAACAGCTTTATTTTGTTATTTGATCATTTTCATCATAATTAAAATTCTGTAGATGGTCTTGAAAAAAGTAAACCAACCTTATATTTTGTATGAAACTTAGAACACTAATTGGTATATATATATGCTATATATATGTTGCTTATGAAAGAAATTATTAATTTAATAAGTAGTAAATTCCAAGAGAACATAGAAATAGTTCTGTGTAGAAGGAACACAAAAACAGTGGCATAAAAATGTTGTTATGTTAACACATTTTAACATAACAACATTATTTATTAAGAAGCCACAACAGTTAGTTGTTTTATTTCTATTGTAAACAAAATTGATTATAAGATATATTCATGAAACAAATTTATTTATATGTATATATATATTGCAAAATTGTGGGCCTGTTAAATTACTGTATTCACATTCTCCTTTTTCTCAAAGAATGTAAAATGCTAAAAAGAAAAACATTTGGGTGTTTACGCTGTCATTACTGTATATTTAGAAATTGCAGTTCTAAAGAATAATTGTTACCTCCTGTTTGAATTACCAGAATATATCCCATTTTATCAATAATTACATCCTCACAAACAATAGCAAATGAGAAGAATTTCTTAATTTTAAGATGAATGACTTTCACTAGGAGTTTGTACTAGATCTTGTCCATAGTTTCATTACATTACACGTTTTTCATTTTCTGTAAAACTTGTAGCCATTTTCCAAATAATGTCATAATATTTTTCATATTTATATATGAGCCTGGTTGAAAAGAGATTTTCTTTACCTTTTCAATGATACTGAAAGTATTTATATAATTTTACTTTTTAACTTTGTCTACATTTCATTAGTCATACTGTTAACTTTGGTATTCATAAAACTATGTGGAGGAAACCATTATGAATATATTTTAAGAAAGAGGCATGTAGAAATAAAATAAGAAAATAGAAAATATTAATACTTTTTTGTAGAAATTCCTAAAAGAAAACTGGAAAGGAAACAAATTCTTTTGTGATGAAAATGTTGAAAAATCAGGAGTATTTAAGACCTTAATTTCTTACATTTTTAGAGCAATCTGCTTCTTATCTCCAAATGATTATTTCATGCTGTTGGTTCCATGAATTGTGCTTTTAGCATAATATATAATTTCCCCCTACCATTTTAGTGTTTATACATTAATCACTTATAAGAAAAGAAGAAATTAGTGAATAAAAGTCAGGGAAACTGGGTTTATTACCATTTTCCAATAGCACTAATGTATAGTCCCTTTAACCTTCCATACGGTGCTTTGTGTGATGAGAATATAAAACATTTATATATGTTCTTAGTGCCTTATTTTTTTCACTTGACTTTATTTCTTATCTAAAGAGCCATATATTTTTTGTGAGTGTTCTTTTGTCCTTCTATTTAAAGTGCTGATGAGACAGTGTATCTCTAGGAATATATATATATAGGCTGCATTTGCTACTTTCATTCACTGTATTATCTCTAGAACAGCAGGTTAGCCAATATATTTTTCTTAAATTCATTGTTCATTTTTAAGCTAAAGTATTTTAAAAAGGATCTTAAACACCATAAATTGAAGCCATTATAATTGAAATGTATTTTTAAACCACCAAAAAGAATGCTGATTATTAAGGTTTAAAACAGGAGTTGGAATGGTTATCAGTCTTTATCTATAGCTCCAATTAGGGTAAAATTACTTTACAAAAAGCATTAAAAATAAAAGTAATTATATGGTACTTCAGGAATTCGACCAGTTCACTACCACTTGTCTTTGGTAATATTTCGTCTGTAATCTACTTCCACACAGATGCTGAAGAATGATGGTGTTTGCTATTTACATAGATTTATTAACTCACAGTGGGCTTTATCGACATCGAGACATTTTGTACAATATATTATCTTGCTCTTCTTGGTCTTTGCCTTTTGTGTTATACAAAAAGCTGGGTTTGTTGTATTCTTTATGTACTATAGTATGTAATTCAACTTTTCCTGATGAATGTATAGTGAATAATTAAAATAAATCATGTGCTTAGAAAAGACAAAGACACAGGTTGTATATGCAAATATGTGTAAATATTTGACAAAGAAAAAAAGAGGAAAAGAATCTTCCTGCCAACAGATATGTCCTGCTGGACAGGATGTGGAAATTAACAGATTTTTTTTTTTTTTTTAAGCAATGAGATTTAAAAATCTATTACCTCAAGAATTTTCAGTGGATATATATCAGTGTAATGATCCTTCTTCGTAAATACAATCTTACTTGCTGCTGGCGGTAAAAGCAACCCAAGTGTCAGATCACACAAATTTTAGGGGCTACCCTAAAATTTAGGGGCTAGTCTTTCAAAAGATTGATACTTCATGAAATTTTGGAGTCCAATTTTGGACTTTCAGTAACATTCCCTATGGCTTTTTGTTGTGGTTGGGCTTTTTTTTTTTTTTTTATTGTTTTTGGTTGATTGTTTTAGAATGGAAGGGTAATCTAAATTGTGAGATCAGATCTCATGGAGGGGTGTAACGACATTCACTCTACTTGGATGCAAACTATAATGGGAATCAACTACTTTGATTGTCACTGTATGAACTGTTGTATGGATTCCTGTGGAGTGCTGTTTACTCGCATGATGTGTGCAAGACATCATGCAGCGTCATCTAGCAATGCCTAATAAAAGTTTTTAAAAGAGAAGACTCTTGGGGTTTTTTTCCAATAGATTTGGAATTTAAAGAAATTAAAAGATAAAATTTGGCAGTGCCAAAATTACACGTACATAAGTAAATTTGGAAAGTTATCGAAGTCACTTCTGCACTAGATTCTAAGAATGGAGAAGCAGGAATGCATAGAAATTCATGAGTGTGTGTTTTGGAAGGTGGATTGTATTGTGTCGCTGTGGCATGTTTTGAGGAAAGCGTACAGAACAGTGATGATCATTCTGCATGGGGTGTGATAAAGAAGCAAATAGTGTGAAATTAAGAATTTGGCTTAGGGTGGTGATTGCTCTTTAGACAAAAGAGGCTGGACTGGAGTGGGGAAAGCAGAAACCAGTAAACCATTAGAACTAAATATATATGCCTTCTCTTTAACCTAGCAAGTCTTTTCCTAGATCTATACTTAGGGAAACAAGGGCATTTGTTGACCAAAGGACACGTATAAGGATTCCCATCAACAGTAAAGTGGATAAGTATACTGGGGTAGATTTATACCATGGAATACTACAGAGCAATAACAATGAAAAAATAATAATTTCTTAAAAGTCTACAGGGCAATGCACAAAAATATGGTTGAATCTCACAGACCTGTTGAGCAAATGAAGCCAGACACAAAAGGGGATATATTTATATGATGGTAAAACTAATAGATGGTGACAGAAGTCACAACACTAGTTACTTTAGGGGTGCGGGTTATTGACTTGGAAGGGATGAAAAAATATTGTATCACTTCACATGGGTGTTAGATAAGGTACTATTAGGAACTTAATATAAAATAACTAGATTATTAGAAATGAAACTTACAATAGGCCAGGTTTTAATCCTCAGATCGCAATTGAGGTAGGTTTGCAAAGAGGTTAAGAGCGCAGCTGGGTGGCTAGGCTGCTGTATTCAAACCCCAACTCTGCCTCTTGCAGGGTGTGTAACCTTGGCCAAGTCACTTAACCTCTCTGTGGCTCAGTTTTCTCTTCTGTAATGGGGAGGGCAGCACATGCCTCCAAGTGAGCTGTGAGGGTTAACTGGGTTTTAAAAACACATAAAGCACTTAAAATAGTGCCTTGCTCTTAACAAGCTTTCAATAAACATTAGCTCTTATTATTGTTAGTGACCGTTTCACTATGGACACATTGGCCCATGCAATATGATTCATTGATATCAGTCACAAGTACTGGAATATGCTAGCTTGGTATCATTCCTAGACATCGTGTTTTGCCAAAAGGCAAATTATTTTAATGGATAATGCTTGACATGAACCTGCTATGTGTTCATACAGGATCTCTGTTCATCTAGTATGTTCACATGTATTCTTATATAATCCTTACAGCCACCCTGTGGTGTTATATTATCCCCATTTTATAAGTTTTACAAATGAAACAAAACTAAAAATACCAAAAGTTCAGTGATCTGTTTGAAGTCATGCAGCAAAGACTTCATTCAAACTCCAGGCTGCTGCCTGCAAGTAGGTAGTTCCTTCCCCTCGGAAAATTCTGATATCTTTTGGGAAGAAAGAAGGAAAGGAAGAAAGGGAAGAAGAGAGGGAGAGAGAAGAAAAGGAAAGAGAAAAGAAAAGAGAGGGCAGGAAGGAAGGGAAGGACGAAAGGGGAAGGGAAGGACGAAAGGGGAAGGGAAGGGAAGGGAGAGGGAAATACCATTTCACAGTTTCAACATCCTTCTCCCCAGTCCCCAACAAAAACAAACTGGGGTTGCTTTTGTCCAAAGCAGAGAGGGCGTCTCCGGACAGGCGCTCACACTCAGAGACCCGCTCCGCGCATCCTCTCCCAGCGCAGGCCGGGACCAGGCACACCCGGTCCAGTGGGAGGCGCCCCGAGGACCACTACAGTCCTGGGATCCAGGCGCTGCAAAAGCCTTCCTTCGGGGGAGGCGGAGCCGGTGCCACGAGCATCTTGGTCCCCAGCAACCCCCGCACGAGGCCGCCGGCTGCCCTGAGCGAGGCAGTCGGACGGGCTGCGAGCGGTGACCGCCTTGCCTCCGGGCGTCTGGCGGGGACAGGGGTGGGGCTGGGGCGCTGGCGGCCCGGGCGCTGCTCGCCGCCTCCCTCCCCCCGCCCACCTCAGCTGTTGCCCGCTCCTCTGGACAGGGGTTCTGGGAGAAGCGGGTCTTCTCCGCGAGCACAAGGGGAGGGACAGCGAGGCTGCGACGTCTGTGCGCCAGCAACACATCCCATTCCTGCATGTTTAAAGGAAGAAAGTTGTTTTGTTTGTTTGTTAATTGAGGAGGTGAATTTTTAAATTAAATTAAGCTAATTTTATGGGGAGGCTAGAAGACAGTTGCCTGCAGTGTTCTGATCGCAGCTTCCATTTGCCAGATCACTTCTCATAAACCTGGCTGATAAAGCTTCTACATCTCATTAAAAACGTTACCCAAAAGAAAAGGAACAGAAGGAGAACGGGATGAAAGGGAGAAGGGAAAGGAAAGAGGAAAGAAAGGGACATTTAAGAAGCTAGAATAGGAAAAAGGAGCCGCAGAAGTGAAGTCAAGACAGTTGCAAACCCCATCTGATTTCAATCCCAAAGGCAATTTTCTTTCCTCTACATTAGCGTGTCCTGGTTCCCCCCAAACATTAAAATTACCACTGCTACATTGTTTGTTAGCATTGACTGAGTCTAAACAACTTGCCCCGTCATACAGCCTGTCGGGGACAGAGCTGAGATTTGAGCCACAGCAGTGGATTGCTTCTCCATCGCCTCCTATTAACCAGGGAATCCGAGGCAAGTTACCCAAGCAGTCTTTTAACATCTGCAATTCTTTACAAAGGAACACTGGGAAATAGGGAATAATCACACATAGAGAGTTGAGGGTCCCATCAAATGAGACAACATATCTGCGAGCACACAGAATACTGCCAATGATTTTCTCTTTGATTTAATCATTTGTTGAAAATCTATTCGATATTTTTTATTCAGTTAATTATTTTTTTGGTAAACATGTATTGAGCTCCTCCTATGTTATAAGAAATATAGCGTATATGCATTTAGGAGAAGGCCAGGCCCCAACACTGGTCTAGTGGAGACAGTGCTAGGCAAAGGTTCAAGGTGTACAGCATAATGTTTTGATTTACGTATCAGTACATCAGGAAATGATTATCACAATAAGTTTAGTGAACACCCATCATATCATATAGACACAAAATTTTTAAAAATAGAAAAAACTGTTTTTCTTTGTGATGAAAACTTTAAGATTTAGTTTCTTAACAGCTTTCATATATAACATGCAGCAGTGTTAATTATATTGATCATATTGTACATGACATCCCTAGTGCTTATTTATCTTATAACTGGAAGTTTGTACCTTTTGACTGACTTCATCCAATCCCCCCTCCCCCCCCCACCCCCTGCCTCTGGTTGACCACAAATCTGATCTCTTTTTCTATGAGTTTTTTTGTTTGTTTTTGAAGTATAATTGGCCTAGAACACTATGTTAGTTCCTGTTACTCAACATAGTAATTCCATACTTCTATACATTTCAAAGTGATCACCATAGTAAGTCTAGTTACCATATGTTAACAAAGATATTCCATAGTTATTGACTATATACGCCACACTGTGCATTTCGTACCTGTGACTCATTTATTTTGCAACCAGAAGTTTGCAAAGAGGTATAAACTTCCAGTTGACTTGCGTTCTTAACCAAGAAACTTAAATCACATGAATAAGCTGGTCTGGGGTAGTGAAAAGAGCTTGACTTGCGTCCGGAGGCCTGGCTTCTACTGCCTGCTCATGGGTGCTTGGCCTTGGAAGAGATGTTCCATCTTCCTGTAGCCAAGTTCCCTTCCTTGAACGTGGGGGGACCAGATCGCTAACACACATATTATATGAACAGTAATATGTAATAAAGTTAAACTACAGCAGTTAAAAACTTGTTTCACAATTGTATAAAGTTAAATTTTGCTTTAACAACTGCACAATGGGAATAAACATACCGTGGATGCTGTTTATGCAGGAGGTTCAAAGTAGTGTTCAATGAATGGAATCTCCCTTCTCCCTTCTCTCAAGCAAATCACACTTGACCCAGAGAATGTCCTTAACAATCGCTGGGTTGTAATAGTGACCCCAAATTAATAAGCTTCTTACCCTGGTCATTAATTCAATCTTCAATTAACATATTGGCTTGCCAAGTTAGACATCATTGCATACTATAAGATGTTTTAACACTTGTTTCTCTTAGCCGATCGACTATTTAAATTGGGTACAGGAAGTGCCTGCATGAGGACAGCCCGAGAAATCATCCAGGCATTCCATGAGGGAGGTTGGATGATTCCCCCCCCCACACACACACACCCCTGCAACCAGCAGCACAGAGGCCCTTTCAACATCCAGAAATAGATCTCCTATTGAGCCTCTGTTTATCTCCTCTGACCATAAAAAGCAGCTGGCCCTGCAGGAAAGATTGGCAGCTGCAATTAACTCCAGGAGGCCATAAGCCCAGTCCCAAGCAGCATGAATAAAGGCTGCTCAAAGAACTTTTGGAGTCATGTTGCTAGCTCATTGCTAGAACCATTTGGTCCTCTGAGGAGGAAATCTGTGAGCTAAACACCACACACATCACTGCAACATTTCCTGTAACCACCAGAGGCACTCAGAATCATTCCATTATTCTTGGAGTTGCTTCAGAATGACGAGCAAATATCTACAATATGACTAAATGCTGATGGTGTTTTGTTAAATGAAAAGCATAAAAAAAAGGATTGCATGATCCCACAGTTTTCATCTTCCATGACTTTGTATTCAAACTTTGCTCAGTATTAGACTAAGAGTAATTGTGAACAGAAAGCTGAATCATTTTTTAAAGCCTGGAGGCAGTAAGAGGTTTGTATTGGAACACTTTACACATCATTGCTAAACAATTACCAGGTCATTAGGAAACAGCCTCAAACATCTCTCATATCTTTGCTAAGAGCCCTTAAGAACACTATTCTTGTTGCTTCTTTTCTATACAAATGAATTAATAAAGGCCTGGAAAATTGCAATAATGTAATTCATTAGGCATGTGTCCAGGAGCAGAATGGGGAGGTATCAAGTACAACACAGTAACCATCTGAAACTTATTTCAACTATGTTAACTTGGTATTATTACTATTAAATAAGCCAAGAAAGGCTCCAAGTCTTTACCCACAAAACATCTTTGGGGCTGAACAAATGTGTTTAAAACTACAGGTAGCCATTTTTTATTATAAAAGTCTAGCTCTTTGCTTTTATTTCATCTAAAATTTGTTTTATAAAACAAAAATAAATGTTTCTGGGGAGCATTTGTTCTGCTATGGTGGTGTAAAGCCCCTATAGCTGACCCTTTCCTGTGAGTACAACAAAAACAAAAAACATGTACCAGAAAAGGTTAAAATAAACAAGAACAGGCAGGTTGTGGTGGAAAATCAAACGTGGAGAAGCAACCCCCATTGGGAGGGTCTCTGTTGTTTACCTCTAATGTTTTGCTCCAAAGGCATGATTGTAGAGGACACAGCTGCTAAAATCCCAGTAGAACCCTCTGCTACCTTTACCTGCCTTCAGAACCACAGAAAGAAGACAGGGCAGGAGGGGAGTTGTGGAGGGGAGAGAGTGGAGAAGGAGAAATGAATGAAAAGAGGAAAGCTCAGCAGAGAAATAGAAACTATTTTAAAAGGAATCAAATGAAATTTTTCAAACTTGAAAAATGCAATATCTGGAAAAATTCCCTGGATGAGTTCAAAACTATAATGGAGATAGCAGAGTAAAGAGTCAGTAAACTTGAAGCTAGATCAGTAAAAATTATTCTATCTGAAGAACAGAAAGAAAAAGATTGAAGAAAAATGAATAAAATCTTAAGAATCTGTGGGACAATATCAGAAGTTCTCATGCATGTGCACTTGGTCTCCCAGACAGAGAGAAGAAAGAGATTGGAGGATAGATTACAATTGGACACAAGAAAACTTTTTGGAAAATGTTCATTAACTTGATTGCGGTAATGGTTTATACACATGTGGAAACTCATTCAATTGTACACTTTAAATTTAAATATAAAAGTTTAATGTCAATTGTACATCAATGAAATGGTTTTTAAAAATTTTAATTACATACACACACCAAAAAAAAAAAAAGGAAGAAAAGAAAATGAAATGTTCTTACACTCAAATAAGATTTTTGGTTTTCTTTTAATAGTCTTTTTTGTATTTTTCTAAATTCTCATTATATACACGTCTTTCTTTTGTGTTCAAGTTCTAAGTTTTAAAATTGGGAAAAATTAAAATTATTTGTTTCTAAATAAGTAACTTAGGTAAAATATAGTATTACTCATCTGGTTATGTATTTGGGTACTTTCTATTAAAGATTTAAAGAAAATTTAAGTTCTATATTTGTCTTATCTTTTGGATATGTTGTGTGTTTAGAGTGTTTCTTCTTTCATTTTATTTGAATGAGAATGCCTCCTATTAAGTTTTGATTTGTGGTTATTTGAAAGAGAAGGAAAACACAGAAATGTATAAATCAAAAATAGCTATCTTACCATACTTAAATGTTTTAAACCTAAGCCAAAAATAGTATAACCCAATTTATAACACAGAATGTGTAGGAGTTAAAATTACCTTCTGAGTTCATTATTAATTTTTTTACTTACTGATGTGAAAATCAGCATAATCACCATGTTTTGCTATTATATTATGACAATGGTTTCCATAACCATTTTAAACCCTGCATAAGAATTTTGTGTGTTCTTAAACATAGTACTTCTGGTATATGACTATAAGAACTCATATTTTGTGAATGTGGGCAGGAGAAATAGATAGTTTACTGAGTAAATGTATATTTCTTTGTCTTTGATAGTGTGCTGACATATAAACCTTAAATAGAAGAAGCCCAAGGCAATTTTGTAAACCATTGTATTGCAAGTATTTTCTCCTTTTTATAAGGCCATTTGGGTTTTATCACATAACTATGTTTTTTTTTTATTAGAAGTTACAGTCTAAGCCAAATGATCTTAATTCGAAGTTAAACTAAAGAGGAAGCAAATTAAGTGTTTTGTAGAAAAAATTTAATTAATAACCTGGTGGTGGTGGTGCTGGTGGTGATTACATTTCATCAGTTCACTCTCATAATATAGCCTTAGCAATAAGCCTAGAGTCTCAGGCTGTGCCCTCCAAAAAAGCAGAGCCCAACATCAGATCTTGCTTGAAGGTAATAGTTTAACTTGGGATGTGAACCGAAGAAACAGAAGTGAACAGCTGGGAGAATGAAACAGGAAAGGACTGTAAGCTTATCTAAGGATGCATTGTCAAGGCACAGTTGTCTCTGTGGGCACTGTGTCTCAATCAATCCTCGAGGTCCCTCAGAATAGCCATGTAGTATGTTTCTCAGAATTGCCCGCCCCAAAGACAGAAGAGGACATGTTTATCCACCTGCTCTGATGCCCATTAGTTGAGGGTTGCTCCGTGGAACAATAACTCCCTCATACTTCCATGTACATGAATCTCAAGGGCTCAGAAGTCTCCACAGGGCATCCAGTGAAGTAGAGGCAGAGAGCTCCCAAGATGGAAATCTGAGGAAGGTGCTGCCAGGTTACCTTTACCAGCAACTGATTGCCTCTGTGCGGCCAAAGTAAAAGCCCAGGCTGAGGAGACGTGAGAGCGTAAGCAGTAGCAATGCAGCGTTGTAGGGATAAATATACCAACAAAGAAGAGAAATAAGACAATTTGTTAGGCTAATCGCATTAGCCTCTGATACACACACACACGTGTGCACACACGCATGTCCTGACACTGGCTTCCATCAGATTTCAAGAATCAATTATGTCCATCTCTTCCAGACTCTATGTTCAGTAATGTCAAGTTAGTAGTTTCAAATCAGCAAAGATGTGAGTGTTTACACTACAGAAATTGGCGGTCTCTACACACCAGAGCATTTTTGTTTGTTTGTTTGGTGGGAGTGGGGCAGAGAGCTGGTTTGCCAGCACATGACTACTACGTGTATGTATCCATATATATGTGTGGGTGCCTATACAGAGACACACATGACAAAGGTTTAACTTATTTGTAAATTGTATTTTGGTGAAATAATAAAAATAAATTAAATTTAAAAATAGTACTATCTTGATTCCAAAATAGAAACTATCACAGGAGCCTTTCTATGAAGGACTAAACTTGAAAGCATGAGCAAAATGTTAATGCCGCCACCTATCAACCCACAGATTAAATGCGGAAGAAAGAAAAGACCTCTAGCTGAGATAGTAGCCATATGACAATCTGTTATGACCTGACCAGCATATGCATGAAATTTATCAGACATTCAAGAACAGGGCCACGTAGCACGAGTAGCCCTCCAATCTTTTCAAAGTTCCTTAAAAAACAAGTGTGTTTTAAAATTCAAACACAGCCATTTGGGACCAAAATTCAAACTATTGAACTCATCATATTGCTTATAACTTCTTGTGGTTTGAAAGATCTTACTTATAACTTAGGATCCACAAGCTTCAACCAATTTAGAGGACAATCTGGTGACCAAAGGTAACAAAGCTTTCACAGAAAAGTATTTGTTCGAAGGGTCAGAACATACAAAAGGGGAAAACTTCTGCAAAAGCCAATGTTTCAATTCTGTGATTATCTTTGCTGTCAGGAACCAGGGCTATTCTATTTACGTTTATCCCAGGTGATTTATTACTAAAGTAAATATTCTAATGTAGGACTACTACTGCACTTTTTTAAAAAATTAATTAATTATTTTTTTTATGTATTTTTGGCTGCATTAGGTCTTCTTTGCTGCACGTGGGCTTTCTCTAGTTGCAGTGAGCGGGGTCTACCCTTCGTTGCAGTGCGCGGGCTTCTCATTGCAGTGGCTTCTCTTGTTGCAGAGCATGGGCTCTAGGGCGCACGGGCTTCAGTAGTTGTGGCGCACGGGCTCAGTAGTGTGGCCTGTGGGCTCTAGAATGCAGGCTCAGTAGTCGTGGCACATGGGCTTAGTTGCTCCGCGGCATGTGGGATCTTCGCGGACCAGGGCTCGAACCCGTGTCCCCTGCATTGGCAGGTGGATTCTTAACCAGGCAAGTCCCCACTATTGCATTTGAAATTTCACAATTTAAATTTCTTTCATGATGCTTCCACTTCAGTATAAACTTAAAATAGAAGCTTCTTGTGGGGAACACTCTGGTGAGTGTTCAGCATTTCAGCTGCTGGTGAAATGCTGTCAGCAGCATAAACATTTGTTGAACCAAGACATGGTTATTAAAGCCATAATCATTATAGTGATTACCCTGGAATCTCTCTTTGGGTCTCTATCTCTTTTTTAATAGATAACTCTCTTGGTACTGGTACAAAGGTGTATAACCCTTGTATTTCTAAAATGACCCAGAGCCACGTAGCCAACAATGGCTTTAGGTTGGGATTTAGTCTTACCTTGTTACGTGTCACTTTATTAAATCATGAAATGCATTTAGTATACAATGGTGAATTTACTTAAGTTGCTCGTTCCCTTGCCTCTTTATTTTTTCTGATAAATATACATAAGAATATTGTAATAAACATCCAACACTTGTATCAACATTGTTATACCTTGTGTGATGATTGCTTTTAACACTTTAACCTAATACCACACTGTTACAGGAGTGATGTAATGAATATGCTAAACGTTATGTATTTATTCACATGAAGAGAAAGATGTGTTGTGAAATGCTTGAGAAGCTGTTTGACTTCATGAAATCAGAAGCTTTAATTTCAGACAGACATGTCTCACCAAAAACTGCCTTACCATGTAATTTTGGGCAAATTAATTAATCACTCTAAGCCTCAGTTTCTTCATCTATAAGCAAGGAATGCAATATAACCTAACTCACAGGGTTCTTGAAAATTATAACAAGATGACCTATATCAAAACCTCTGCACAGTGCATGGAACGATGTTAAATTCAAAAGATCAAATCGAAACAAAACATTGTTACTATAAGAAATAACCTCACCTAGAAAACGGAGATAATAATAGCTCATTTCAAGGGATATTGTGAGGAATAAATCAGTTTATGTATGTAAATTGCCTAGCAAAATGCTTAAAACAAAATAGATAATCAAGAAATGATAGCTATTATCATCATTGGATTTGTTGCCACTGAAATAAGGTCTTTTACATGCTTATGTTTTAAAGTGCTTATGATTTGGAGCCCTCTGGTGTTCCTATTGGGCACTGCAATTTTGAATCAGTTGGTAGTGTTAAGCTAACTTAGATCAGTATTTCCTCAAACTATCATTTACATACTATTTTGTCAATCCAAAAGAGCTGTTACTTACTTAATATTTTTATTTAACTTGACTTATTTCTTAAGGGAATATCAATATATTTCCAAAACCAGTTTTCTATCATTATGATAAATGTTAAACCAGTATGTTTTTAACGTTTGCTAAATACATAACTGTTAATATAGAAAACCATACATTGGGTACCAACCAGAATTATACCACATACAACACTTGAGAAACCTTATTTTATATCAAGAGATTTCATTCTATGAAGGGTTAGGAGAGTTTTCAAAAGAAGAAGCAATTTTTAAAAATTGAATCAAAGAATTATGAGACATTAGTTTGATGGACAAGAGGACAAAGGGTTTTCCCAACCGAGATTAAAGTACATGTAAATGCAGAGGGCTGTGGAAGCACTTGCCTCATGGTGGAAACTGCAAGCGGTTACAAATAGCCGGACCCTGGAGTACAAGTGAGGAATTGGCTGGTACAGGGAGAGAGGTGGCCACGTGGCCACGTCAGGGAAGGCCTCCTGGGTCGTGGGGAAGACTGTGGACTCCTTTGCTGTAGAGTCACCATTTTCCCCAGAATTGAGTTCCATGAGATTTTAGTAAATATTTCTCCTCACCACCCCTCAAAAGTGTTTATGTGTGTGTGTATGTGGTGTCGAGTTTGCGAAAAGCTGAGTTAAATCAAATTACACAGTATTTTGTTATTGCAGAGGTTGTCAAGCACTGTAAAACTCTAAGAGGACATTATAATATGCAGATTTCCTAACATGTTTGATCTTGGAGTAGTTTATTTTTTTAAACGTTGTCTTACTTGTGAGACAACGCAAGTAAGAAATGCCCTTGGGTTATGGAGAGTTCTTTTTTTTATAAAGACAGTAATAGCATGATTAGATTTGTGTTTTAGAAGAATCATTAGTAATAGTATGGTGGCTGACTTGAAAGAAAAAAAAGAACTAGAGGCTGCCAAATGAGTTAGATTATGGCTGAATCACCCATAGTACATGTAGAAAATGTAACGTAATCACTGCATATGTCATGAATTTTAAACTATAATTGCTAAAAATAATTTTAGGGCAGTACAAATTTGAAAGCAGTAATTTATGCCTTAAAAAAAAGAGACATTAAATAAAGTAATGGAGCTTATTGGAAGGAATGACAAAACCTAAGAGACATAAAGAACTGACAGAAGGAGAGACTTCTTAGAAAAATAGACAAATATCCCATGCCAAGAAATTAGTAGAATGGCATGCAAATCTGAGTAACAGAAAATAATCATGATGATAGAATAAAAGGTATGATAAATGCTCAACAATAACAAATTACAGAAAAAATGACTTCCTTTTTATTTGAATAATTATATTGTGTACCTCAAAAGTTTCTTGCTGCTTTTATTGAAAATGACAGATGTAGGTGGAACACTTTAGCTTATGAAATAGAAATCACTTGTGACTCTTATCATTATGAGTTATCAAAACCAGACTGTTTGAGCATATGTATGTTAGTACAGGGTAGTGCTTTGGCAAAAGTGAGTTGGAGATAAAGAGAGGTGGAATTTTTTTTTTTAAATCTCATAAGTAGAAAACAAAACTTCTTGAATATTTAAGAGTAGTAAAAAGGGGGGAAAATCTTTTTTCCAGAGGATATTGTATTATTCAAGCAGTTTGATGGATCCTGTTTGCTCTCAAATTGATTTTATTAGCTAGCATTTAGAGCAGCTGTTCTACTCATTTGACAGTTATGGGGAATAATTACACATTTTCTACTGAACTGGTTTGAAATGTCACATTGCTTGAGAGTTCCTTCAGCTTGTCAGATTGTGTCAATTTTCTTCATTTTTCTAGTGAATGTTTTAAACTGTTGACCCAGCTCATAAATAGAGCAGCCCTTTTCTTCCTCTTCTGAAAAAGACAGGTGACTGGGTAACAGATATCGTTGGATATGCAGAAAGTGAAGCATCTTGGTATAGAGGTAAGTCAATATTTTTAAGAGAAAGTCAACATAATATTTTTCTTTTTTCAAATTCTTCCATTGATATTATGCAACATTTATTTCAGCAGAATTTAATCGATTAAATTTTTTTAATTTATATTTTCACTGAATATTCCCTAATCTTATTACAGAATGAATTGTGGTTGTAATTTTTTTAACTGTTCCCAGGAATGGAGGGAAAGAAAATTAGAAACTGGAGGCAGTCTGGCATCTGTGTTAAGAACACAGGTTGAGGAATTTAATTTGGGTTCATAGTCCAGCTCCACAGTTGTTAGCTGTCTGATCTAAGCCAGTTAAACAATCCAAGACTCAGCTTCTTTGTCTGTAAGGTGGATGAAAATACCTCTCTCCAAAGAGACTTTATGTGTGTGCGTGAGATTATTTTATCATTGTGGCACAGTCTAAAATTAAATTGTTAATATTAACTTAAATCAATATTATTACTTTGGGTTTCATTTTTCAAAATGAAAATTAGAACATGACCTCTAATAGTATGAACCATTTGGCATTCCAGATTCTCCTTGGGTTCCACTGATTTATCCAACCTTATCTACAACTTATTCCCAGAATTAACCCACCATTTCAGTGTGGCTGGTCTTATTGACCAGCCTTCCTAACTTCTATTTTCTAGAGATTCCAACCGGATGGTCACTTAGAGGTGGCACTCTATCTTCACTTTTCCCAGTCAACACTTATCAAGCACAGGTCCCTAATTCTCTTTTAAGGTAACCATATATATGATCATAAATTAGTATATTAACCATTTGTCAGAACACGTTTGCTTTTTAACAACTGCCTTTAAGTTATCTAGAAAACTGCCTAGTGGGAGAATGTCAAACCTCAAGAGTCAGGAGTAATTTTTGGCAAAGAGCTGTATTGACAGCTCCAAGTGGTTGCCTGTCCACTCTGCCCACACATAAGCTCATCCTAGATCAATAGGATAATACTTACATGTGAAGTCTATTGCTTCTGCAAAGATTAGAAAGTAAGGAAGACTAGGAATGAGAAAACCTTGCATTAGTAAATTTACATTTGGCAAATGAAAACCTCAAATCTCTAATTCTCATAATATGATAGACCAGAGATCCTGATACCATCCCACTAGATAAATATTCTTAAATTATTGAAAACTTTAAATACACTTTTTAAATGAAGAGAAGAAGCTAAAAAATAGTAAGAGGGATATGAGGACAGGGGTGAATTATGAGCAGATATCTGGGGAAGTAAGATACCTTGGAGGCATATGCAGATTCTTATTTCCATTCAGAGAGAAATAAGAAAAAAAGTCTTGTAACTACAAAAAAATGGGGAGCCAAATGCAAGAATAGTCTTCATAAAGTTTAGACTCAAAAAATACAAGGAACCTAGGAATGAATGTAACAAAAGAAGTTCAAGGTGTTTATCATATTAAGAATACGATAAAACTTAATTGAAAGATATTAAAGGAGACATAAATGAATGGAGTTAGTTACTCCGATCATGGATGGGAGATTCAAATTTTTTAAAATTTATCTATAGGTTCTATGATATTTTGATCAAAATTCTAGTAGCAGTTTTTGTGGAATTTGTCTTGCTAATTCTGAAATGTCTGTGAAAGAATACAGAGCTATGTGTAACCAAGACACATTTGAAGAAGTACAAGCTAGAAGACTTTCCTGAGCAGATTTACAATTTAGTATCAAATATCATTAATTAAGATTCTGTAGTATTGGCCTAGGGATAGATAAATTGATCAGTGGAATGGAATAGATATTCCAGAAATTAAACCACATATGTATGGGAATGTCATATATGACAGAGTTGGCATTGCAAATTTGTTGGGAAAAAAAAAAAAAAAAAGACGTACTAATAATTGACCTGGAATGGTATGGAGGAAAATGCACTTAGATTCTTTCTTCACACTATAAGCAAAATTTAATTCACTTAAATTGAAAGAATATTTTATTTAAATGTGAAAGACAAAATATTAAAACCTTTAGAAGAAAATATAGGGAGAATATATTTATGATTCCAGGGCAATAAATGTTCTCTTACTAAACAGAAAAGCAGAAAAAGTAAGTGAAAATAGGACAGTTCACCATATTAAAATTAGAATGCCAATCAATTAAAAAATATAGAAAACAAGTGAGAAGAGAAGCTACAAAGTGGGAGAAAATGTTTGCAACATGTGTAACTGACAAAAGACTAGTATGTAGAATGTGTATAGAGTTCCCAAATGTTAACCACATAATGCAAAACAACCCAGTAGAGAAGTGGGCAAAAGAAAAGAACATGTATATTACAAAAGAGGAAACAGAATGGTAAATAATCATATGAAAATATACTTAATCTCGTCATTCTAGGAAATGCATTTGAAGACTGCAATGAAATACAATTTTACACACACTAAATTGGCAACACTTAAGAAACATTCTATTTAAGTTAAAAAGATCATAATGAAAAACATATATGGATGAAGTTTGTGCAGATAGTTATAAAGATTAATATTGATCACATTAGCCCATTTCATTGTATAACCTAAAAACTTACAAGGGATTTTTACATGTTGGCAAGGGTATGGAGCAAGAAGAATTCTTATATACTAAGACAGTATGAGAAGAAATGGAAACAATTTTAAAAATAATTTATAATTATATCATAAAATTGAATATTTGATACCATTCCAGCAATTCCACTCCTAGATATACACTTTAACAAAAATGTTGCACAATTACACCTGAATATATTTACAACAATGTGCATAATAGCCGTGGTTTATGATAGCAAAAAAAGGAAACGACTCAAATGAAATTTGAGGGGAAAATGGATACATAAATTATATTATGTATTTAGTCCGACAAAAATGTGTTCCTTTCCTTAAAATAATTTTTAAAATTTAAATGTTTATGTTATTCAATGGAAAAGTAATATGTGCTCATTAAAGCACAACTGGAAAAACTCAGAAATCAAATCATTCTTAGTCCCATAACTCAAACAACTATTATTAACATGTATTTCCTTCAGTCTTTTAAAAGCATAGGTCCCCTGCCTTTAAACATGGTTGAAATGTATTTTCCTATATAATTTATACCTTGATTTTTTAGTGAACCTTATATCATACTCTTTTTCATGGTACCATATATTTTTTGTTTTATCATCCACTCTTTGGAATCATAACTTTAAAGGACGTTTAATGTTTTCTAAGTAAAGAAATCAACTTATTTAATAATTCACTCAGATCTTTTGGGTTTTTGCAAATTTATGATAATCATTTTCCACAAATACATTTTTGTGAATATTTTTTCTCTGTGTATATATATATATATATATATATATATATATAACACGTATATATACACAATTGTGCAATATTTTTAAATTCCATATTATTCTAAACTTGAGAATTTTTTTTTATTGTATTTATGCTTTACCCCTTATAGTCACCATTTGTTTTCCATTCCATTCTGCATTTCTGACCTTACATCTAGATTCATTTTCTTTTTTCCTGAATAAATCTTTTCCTATTTCCTGAAGATTCGACAATCTCACAAGTCAGTACAAGTCAGCTACAATACTCCACTGGTTTCATTACTGTATTTTCTAAAGTCAAACCATCCTGGATTGCTCGGTTTAACCTTGATTGTTAAAGTGATAAGCATACACACACACACACACACACACACACACACACACATTTAATATACTGTTGTATTTTATTTGCCTTCATTTTATTTAGAACTTTTGCATTGATAGTAATAATTTTTCATAATTTTCTTTCCTAGGACTGCCTTTGTTGGGTTTGGGTATCAAGGTTACAGCTATACAAGGTCTTTTAGAGTCTAGAGATTTCATCCCTTTTCCTATTGTTGGTGTTTTAAGTTATTTTCCATATTACTAATTTTGATTATTTTTGATGGATAGAAGTTTTAGTTTTTGAAGCCAAATATGTTCGTTTTTCCCCTTTCTATCATACCTAAACTTTGAAAGCACTCCTCAAACTGCAAAACCTAATAAATACTCAGTTATATTTTCTTTTAGCTTTTCTATGGCTTAGAAATATTTGATATTTTAATTTCTGTGGAACTACTTTTGATGTATCAGGTGAAAAGAATGTATAAATTGAAAATTTTCAGGGTTCCTAATCAGAACCTTAAAAGAACTATTAAAAACTCTTGGGGGCTTCCCTGGTGGCGCAGTGGTTGAGAATCTGCCTGCTAATGCAGGGGACACGGGTTCGAGCCCTGGTCTGGGAAGATCCCACATGCCGCGGAGCAGCTGGGCCCGTGAGCCACAATTGCTGAGCCTGCGCGTCTGGAGCCTGTGCCCCGCGACGGGAGGGGCCGCGATAGAGAAAGGCCCGCGCACCGCGATGAAGAGCGGTCCCCGCACCGCGATGAAGAGTGGCCCCCGCTTGCCGCAACTGGAGAAAGCCCTCGCACGAACCGAAGACCCAATACAGACAAAAATAAATAAATTAATTAATTAAAAAGAAAATCCTTAAAAAAAAAAAAAAAAAACTCTTGGATTTTTTTCCATTTAAAAAATAAACTTCAAAAAATGTTTGGTTTAGTCTTGGTAAAACAATTTCACAGATTTTCACAATAGATTTTTTTTTAAGTTTTGAAATTAACTTAGAACAACTCTGTATATATGAACAAAAAAAGAGAATTTACAGGGTTTTTTTACATAAACTATGTGTTTGATTGAAATTAGTGAATGTAAAATGCAGTTAATTCCCAAGTTAATTATGAGTTAATACTATATGAGATATATTTGACTTGCTAATTTTTCCTGCACAATTTGCTTCATCAGCTTATCATAGGAAAGTTCCCTGGAGAAACAGATTTCTCCTCACTCATGAGGAAGTCTTACTACCAAAAATCAAAAACTTCTGAGAGAGAGCTCATGAAAATGTTTTCCTTTGAACAATTCATATATGTTCATTTTTATTCAAAAGTTTAAATATTATCATTAGAATATTTGATCAATTGAAGTTTACAGTGCTTTAAGAATTTTTCAATTCCAAAATGATTCTTTTTAATAATTACTAATTTGGGGTTTATTTTTTCTTCTTCCACAAATATGTTGGCACTATACAGTGTATATTATATATATACTGGGCAATATACAGTATTTCAAATCAAATTTAAATTGCTTTATTCCATTTTATAGTTTGCAAAATCAAAAGTTAATACTATTCACTCATTCACATCCCTAGCAGAGCTGATTTTCTGATTGAGTCTTAACTGAGACAAGCCTACCTACCAGCCCAGGTCCTTGAATTTGACATAAGCCGGTGTAACAGAGGTTACATTGACATGTTCTTATTGACCTACTGCAGTTTTAATGACCAATTTGTATTGTCTATCACATTTATTTAAGACCCAGTTTAGATTAGTGTCAAAGTCACTTTGAAGTTTTAGAAAATAGTTATTGTGGTCACTAAACAATCCTTTGCCATTTGCGGCATTGTCTGCGTTCTATCCTGTGGCCGTGGATGATAGACGTGGGCTGTCATTTAGATATCACCCAGATTTCTGTTAACAAAATGAACAAGCCTCCTGGCTCCTGTAAAACTATCCCTAAGGACCTTATCAATAATCTCTGTGACATTCTGCTTAACCTTTCTCTAATTTTTCAATGTCACTTGTAAACAACAAAGCCAGAAGTGTACATTGTGTTTGAAAAAGCAGGGCCGATACCTGCTTTTCCACTTTTGCTTTACGAGAATGGTGTGGTCATATCCATTTATCTAGAGGTCAAACCCTGGCTAAGGCGGCCACTGGAAACACAGCCACTAACCACAAGAGCTATCTAATCAGCAACAAGCCATCCTGGAGCCTTTTGTAAAGAAATTCCACCTTTGAACCAAACTGAAGGCCCATATAAGTAATGTCTTCCCCATCCTCTCTGTTACCCGTCTCCCAGGAAAAGAGATTGGGCTAAGAACACTGTCACTGTAAGGTCAAGTGTGTACTTGGGCAGAACTTATATGAACCCGTTCAACCTCAAAAAAGAGAACGAACTTCTAGCACTTTCCTCATACAGAGTTACAGAGAAAAACCACAGGGATCATTCTGCCTTCTCCTTCTCTTCCCCTCTCTCTTTAGGAACGAGGTAAAGCCCCTCTTAGTCCTTTTTTGGATAATGGCGTCTGTTGGGGCAGCAGATGAGGAGTGATGATGATAAGGGAAGAAGATGACAGGAAAGTTCCAGAGTAGCTGTGTGTGGACATGATGGGTAAGAATCCCTCCCTGGCTAGGCACAGAGTGCTCCCTATACTGTGGGCCTCCCGATATTACACAGGGTAAGCATTTCTACTCACATGCTTCTATGCATAATGACCTTCAAGAAAGAGTTAAAGTCGTGGTTCTCACCAGGGGGCAACTTGGCCCTCCAGGGGACATTTGGCAACGTCTGGAGACATTTTTGATGCCACAACTGAGGAGTTGCTACTGGCATCTAGTGAACAAAGGCCAGGGATGCTCCTATCCATCCTACAGGACAAGAAAACATTAGCAAGTGAAAAATGGCAACAGTGCTGAGGTTAAGAAAATCTGCATTAAGACCTTAGAAAATTACTACAGTTTAAATGTATTTTAGAGATTGCTATTTTAAAATGGTTCTATATTTTAAAGCTTTAAAGTCTAAAAGAGTAGGCTTTAGTATTTGTGCATACTAAACCTCAGGGTACAATTAAATAATATGTCTCTTTATAATGAAAAAAAGCAGCTTTATCCTCTAAATCCTCTGAACATTCATGCATAATTTATGATCCAGAGAATATGTCTAGAAATTTTGGAGGAACTTAGAAAAACACTAGGGTTTTTTTGGAAAAGATTTTATACAGTAAAACCAATTTATTGAGGAGTTTTTGAGGGATGAACATGAAATATTTGAATTTTTCCAATAACTCTTTCCTCAACTGGCTGGCAAGTGGTTTTCTTACAGGCAGCTGGTCCAGATTCATTAATTTTGGTGTTTTTGGTTAGTAGAACAGTCTTATGTTGGTATATGATCTAGTCTTCTCCTCAATCTCGAAGTAAATCTCTTCTCCCCTCTCTTAACACTGCTTGGAAAATCTCTCTCTCTCTCTCTCTCTCTCTCTCTCTCTCGATGTGTTTGTGTGTGTGTGCGTTGGAGACATACAGAGAAAAACCTAGTCTGGTGTTTTTGCCCCTCTCTCTTCTAGGTACCAGCTCCTTTTGTCAGAGTGTGCGGCGGGGATAAAACCAAATGACTCCATACTTAACTCCATCTTCCTGGCTGTGGTTGAGAGACGTCAGGCTCCCCTGGGCCCTGGTGGACCCCAGCTGACGGCCTCATGCTGCACTTCCTCTGATGCTTACCTCTTGGCTTTCTACGTCAGCGGTCCTGGCAGGACGGTAGTTCACTAATCTCCTCCCAGCCTCCGCGGCCAACTCTCTGGCTGGTGGGCTTGAACAGGAGACATGCTCCAGTCCCCCTGAGGACTGAGAATTTTGTGAAGATGGAGAGAAGACAGTCCTGGTTCCTTCCCAGAGTGCTTCCTCACCAAGCTCTCCCCATTTCCTTTTGCCCTGCTCAGTGGCATGGTGTGGGCGTTGCCAGCAAGCCCCTGGCTTCACAGATGTCCCACACAGACACTAACTGCCTCTCCCTTTGGGCAGCCCCTCCTGTCTTCATGAGTGATTCTGCCATACCCATTTCTTCCCTCACGGAACCTCCCTTTCTCCAGCCTCCTGGGAATGTGGGCTCACTAGCTGGCTCTCTCTCCCCTAACTTCCACACCCCATAGGGGTCTCAAGGGAACTCCTAGATATTTTCCTATACTGCTTGGAAGGGTGGGAAATTCAAAGTCACACTCATTCTGTCCTAAAATTTCTCAAAACTATCTGGCCATCAGAGCTCCCCACGGAATTGTCAAAGCCAAGTCTTCTTTGCTCTGCTGGGAGGAGGGAAGGGCAGGGTTAGATACACAGACAGACCCATGCCTAAGCTCTCCTTCAAACTTCTCTTCCTTTCCCCCAACTCCTCTGGAAGTAGGGGCAGAAAATCCTCTCTTCGTCTGTTCACATTTCTTTTTCATTATATTTTGTTTACCTCAGGGGTGACTGTTTAATTTAAAAGCTCAAATTTTAATATCTTTTATCTTTAGATACTGTGGACAGTTTCTAGAACAGTCATTCTCAATTTTGGAAGCACAATCAATATTACCTAGAGAGCTTTCAAAAATTAATCAAATCAAAACGTCTGGAGAGTGGGATCCAGGTATCAGAAATGTTTGAAAGCCCCTCGGTGTTGTGCAGGTGCACCAGTGGGCTGGGAAACTGCTCTAGTCCCTTGGATAGGAGGGAAAGAACACACTAATTAACACCCCATAGAGCATGCTGTCACAAAATGTAGAAACTCAGGCACAAAAAGGGGAAGGAACTTGCCTCGGTATACACACAGCTGGTAATATTCAGAGTGGGAATCAAATGAAGCCCTAAAGGCCACGTTCTCCTTCAGTGTATTAGTAAGGATCATGGTCAAAGCAGCATGCTTTATGTCCTTTCCCCTTCCTTCCTCAAATTTCTGTTTTCTGCCCATCTCCCAAGGGCGCCCTCAGCAGCTTACAAGTAACCAGGACTCGTTTAGGCAAGACTGCTGAGTACACCTTCCCTTTGGACACTTAAGATATCCACTGCATCACCACCTCTGTAGAAAGATCAGCTCTGGAGGAGTGAACCAGGTTTTCATTGACTTAACCAAACACCCTCCCATTGTTTTCCATGTGGTGTATCTACAGGGACAAAGAACAAGAGGGTGAAGATGGTTGTTTTCCTAAGCTTTAAAGATGTGAAGGAAATTCATCATCCTAAGTGGCAAGGAAAAAGAAGGACATAGCACAGTCTTCCTTGCCTAAACCATTATGTGGGGAATAACACAGCAAACCTGGTTAACTCCTTCATTCTGCAAGACTCAGGTGAGGCAAGCATCCTCAAAGAAACCTTCCTTTATCTCCTCCCCCGTCTGAGTTAGGAGACCTCCCTCATTTCTCACATGCATACTCGACTTAACTCTGGTACAGACTTATTATATTGCACTGCTTTATAAAGCATCTCTTTACCCCTCCTTCTCACGAGACCATAAACTCCCCGGGTAAAAAGGATCACGGCTCTACCTGTATCCTCAGCATCTAGCACAGTCCTTGCCACATAGAAGATATTCAGTAGCTGTTTCTGAATCAATATCAATATTTCATTATTATGAACAATGATAGAAGAGTTTAAGAGGGCAGACCTTAAAATTTTATAAATCAGAAAAATGAGTCAGAGTTTAGAAGAAGTTTAGATGACTCAAGCTAGAACATCGTTAACTATTTTTAGCTCCTTTTAACAGCTAGGAGTCAGCTGTAACCTGGTGTTTAATCTCCAGCGTAGAGAGGACCAGAACAACGGAATAGACTCTAAAAAGTGATTTAATCACCGATTCTGATTCATCACTTGGCGCATCCATGGTCACTATCACCAAAAACCATTTAAAAGCCCTATGCCTGGTGCGCTATAGAGGAATTATTTTTATATAACTTTATTTATTTTTGGCTGCATTGGATCTCCGTTGCTGCGCTCGGGCTTTCTCTAGCTGTGGAGAGCAGGGGCTACTCTTCGTTGCGGTGCACGGGCTTCAGTAGTTGCAGCACGCGGGGTCAGTAGTTGTGGCACATGGGCTTAGTTGCTCCGCAGCATGTGGGATCTTCCCGGACTAGGGCTCGAACCCGTGTCCCCCGCATTGGCAGGTGGATTCTTAACCACTGTGCCACCATGGAAGCCCTATAGAGGAATTTTAATGGCACTGATTACAAATCAGGGACATCTTCAACATAACAAAAAACACTAATGTGTTTTTACATGTGCCAGGCAATCATGAGTATTCCTTCTTTCAAGCAAAAATGTAAGATTCTATTAATGTTTATTAGACTATATTCTGAGAGTAACTATAGAACCTACTAGTTAGTTAATTGTTTATTCAATAAATCTTTTTTTAGCTATGAATTTGTATAAGGCTCTTTGGCAGGAAATATGAGAGGCTCAATATAAGACTCACACCGGACCCTGACAGACTTTACCATCTAAGAGAGAAAAAAGACTGAGTAATACAGAAAATCATTCAAGACCAAATGTAAGTAAATACTACATTGTATTTTGCAGATGAGGATGGTATAGATGGGAAGAAAAGGGGAAGATCTGTGACAGCTAAAGACCTGAGGAGGTGAGACAGGAGGTGATATTTCTTAGTCCCTGCCATGCTTTCTAGTCACATTGCCAGGCCAGGCCAGGAATAGAACTGTAAGTTCCTAGTCTTTTCTCTGAAAATATGACTGCTTCATCAACTTACAGGTACAGCCCATGGGTTTCAGATTAGAAAATATATCCACAGTTGATGCTTTTTATTTGCAGATTCCATATCTGTGAATTTGCCTCCCCACAAAAATTTATTTGTGACACCAGAATCAATAAAGTGCTTTCATGGTCCCTCCCAGACAAGGGTAGAGGCCTGAAAAATTTGGGTAAACAGGTGCACACCTCCCAGCAAAGGTCTAAAAAGGCTAGGCTCCACCTTCTTGTTTCAGCACTGAGATTATAAACAAGTGCCCTTCTCACAGACTACAAACAGACTATTTTTGTGTGTTATAGAGGGTGATTTTGCTATTTAAAATGACCCCCAAGCCTAATGCTGAAGTGCTGTCAGGTATCCTAAGTGCCAGAAGGCAGTCTGTGCCTTAGGGAGAAATGCATACATTAAATAAGCTTAAGAAGTTTCATTCACGTTTCTTAAGTTAAATAAGCTTAATAGCGCTGTTGGCCGGAGAGTTCAATGTTAATGAGTTAACAGCATGTATTAAATGAGGTATCTTTAAACAAAAACACACATAGAACAGTTATATACTGATCAGTTGACAAAAATTTGGGGTCCAGAATGTCAGAGGAACCTAACACTGTATTTCTACCAGGAGCAATGATTCCTTATTGTAAATCCACCCTCCTTCCTCTCCCCAGGGCATTGGCCCACTGTGCTGCAGCCCATGGATCTTGCCATTGACCTAGCAACATCATTCACAATAAACTGTCCCATAAAAACAAAAACGAAAACAAAACACACACACACACAAAAGTTCATCTCCAGCATTCTGACACCAAGTGTCAACTGTGGAACTTTCTTCACCTAGGATATTAATTCATAATTTTTCTTTTTGTTGATGATTGATACCCTTTCCCTTGATTTAAACGTACACATTATTTTTATCCCACATGCCCAGTAGTCATAGATTCCAAAGCCACTGGATCACTTGAGTACATAAGTGCCACTGTTTAATGAAATATGTATATTCAGGTCTGTAAACTTAAACATGTGACTTGGAGTGCTACTTGCAGACGATTCGATTCTGACGGTTAAGTATTTACATGGACCATGGTGATATCCAAAAGAAAAATGCTTTTAAATTTGTGGATTATTTCATTGAACTATATAAAATGGGTATCAATAAATGTATTCACTAAAAAAACCCCAAACACACAAAAAAGTGGAGGCACAGCCGACCTCAAGCCTTCATAGGGCGGAGCACGCGCCCCGAGCCCGGAGCGGGCGCCGTCCGCCCGATGCGCGGAGCGGCCGGCAGGTGGCGCCCAGCAGTGGGCTGCCTCCCCGCGAGGCCTGGGCCCAGGTGCACTGGAAGGGGCGGAGGTAACCAGAAGCGGGCAGACGGAGGCCGCTCCGCGGTCTCCACCCCTTCAGCGCTGCGCTCGCTACGAGCGTGCCGGGAGAGGACGCGAGCGGCTGTGCCAGCTGCGTTCCGAGCTCGGGCCCCGCTGCTGCTTCTCCTCCAAGCGCCGGGCGTCCCCGCCGCGCTCAGTCCGAAGTCGGCCACCATGGAGGCGCAGGCACGAGGTGAGTGGTCGCCGACCGCCCTGAGGGTCAGGCCCTGGGGAGCGTAAAGGCCCTTTCCTTGCATCACCTAACTTTGCTCCCGGACCGAGCGGATGGGTGACCGCTCCACACGTCCGCAACTCTGCACCTACCCGCGCCTGCGGGGCAATTCCTGCTCCCCAAACTCAGGATTTGCTGTGGGGCTGGGGACCAGTGAAGGACGCATGAAGTGCAGAGGACCCTCCGCAGGGAATGCGCCAGCGGAAGGCTCTACTTCTTT
This sequence comes from Balaenoptera acutorostrata, assembly GCF_949987535.1. Classification (NCBI taxonomy): domain Eukaryota; kingdom Metazoa; phylum Chordata; class Mammalia; order Artiodactyla; family Balaenopteridae; genus Balaenoptera; species Balaenoptera acutorostrata. The sequence continues at coordinate 37,787,584 of NC_080077.1, read as the reverse complement.
CCCAGCCCGTCGCCCACACGCTTCCGAACCTCGTGGGCGCCCAAAGGACCTGTTGGGCAGGGACCGGAGTCCGCGTTTCGTTCCCTTTTCCCTGCGGGGAGTTGGGGGGAGCGCGACCCGTCCTGCCCTGAGCGGTGGGCTCGCGTCCCGCGGCTCCCAAGTCCCGGGCTGAGCGCGGCGCGCGCCGCGGCGGTGCTTCCGCGGGGACCCGGCTCTCCCGGCTACGCGAGGGGTTTGCAGGTCCGGGACCTGCCTTCCGAGGCCGGGAGAGCATTACCGCCCGCTGATCTTCAGCAGCTCGACACGGGTGTCCTTGTTTCCCACGGTCGGGAGCGACCTCTGCCTCCCCAGGCGCGCAGGGCCGCCGGCCACGGTCTGGCTGCCACGCTCCCAGCTCCTGGGGTCGCCCGCTCGAGGAGCCCGAGACCGCTTCACCAAGGGCAGCCTGGTGTCTTGGGGTCACACACGGACGAGGGTTAGGGAATCCCGAAGGAACCGTACAAGAGTGGAAGTAAGTGGTCGGTGGAAAGAAACAGAGGTGGGCGGAGGTGAAGCAGGAGACTGGTAGGAAGGACACGGACTCTGGAGTCTGTCTTGGGAGCAACGCCAAGAAGGGATGGGGGGCAGAGTTCAGCCTTTAAAACAATCACCACCACCTTTCTAACACACTGCGGGAAATCCTGTGAAGGCTTTTTAAAATAAATAAAAAACCCGGTTTAAAAAAAAAAAAAAAAAGGAAGCAGAGGTTCATGCCCGTATGTGCTCGCCCTTTAGAGGCCTAAGCGTCCTGCGTGTGAGCGACTTGGCAGATACTTGGGCCTGGAGCCACCCAACAGGTTTGCTGCCAGGATTACGATGGTCTGAACAGTACAAACCATCCTCTTTCTTAACCATCAGCCAAGATCCTGTGCATAAAGCTGCCACTTCCAGTATTTTTTTCCCCACTCTCTAAATAGGAAAGGAGAATTCAACCAAGGGTTGTTGGTCAGATTCAAAAGCAGAAGTCAGGTTGGAGGCCTTCACTCCTAAGCTGAAGCAGGTGGAAACAAGGCTGGAGCTTTCCAACCTGCTTTGCAGATTAGAATCATTTGCAGTCTTAAATACAGGCCCTGGCAGATTCCAGACCAATCAAATTGGAATCTCTGGGGCCTGGGCATGGCTATATTTGAAATCTTCCCAGGTGAATCTGTTACTCAGTGAGGTTGGAGAAAAACTACAGCAGATAGGAAACATTCATCAGGTTTCTGAAACTACAGGTTGGACCCACTAGTGTTATTCATTTGCTTTACTTGAGAAATATACTTAACAAATACTCCAGTGCTTTCCTTGGCCAAGCACTGTGCTAGGAGGAACAAACACGGCCTTGATCTCTGCTTCATGAAATTTACAGTAGAGGAAGAGATGGACATTAATTTGATAGTTATTTGATAAGTAAAATGTAAAATTGCAATCATCTTAATGATAAGAAGAGGGCCACAGTGTAGCAAGAGCCTGAAATATCTCCCGGCCTAGTAGGTGATAATCAAACCAGCAGAGTTTGTTTACTGTGTCCCTGTTTCTGCTCTTCGTGCTTTACATGTGTTGACTCATTTCTTCTTCACAACAGTCTCATGAGCTAGGTAGTGTTGTCCTTCCCGTTCTCCAGAAAGGAAACAGGTCAAAGATGTAAATTTCTTGTAACATCAAGTTCAAGATCTTCTTGCCCCTTGGCACGTTTCTCTGGCTAAATGAATTGCCTCTTAGATTCTAAGAGAGTCCCGTGATTTCCTAAATGCAAGTTTCTATCCTCAACACCGTTTATTTTAGAATTATCTAGAGTGGGGATGGCTTCTCTTTCGCCTCTTGATCTGGAGAAAAGCAAAACTGAGTGACGTTAAGTGGTAAGCTGCTGATAAGATATCCCCATGTACTTTGCAGGGGACCACCCCCCCACAAATGCTATGGATATGATTTGCTCACATCGCTCCATAAATGCAGCAGCGGGTCCTAGAAACGTTTCCCTAAGTGAAATGCTGCAGATATGTTCTTTGACTTTGGTAGAAGGTAAAACACAGAAGTGGGGTTAGGAGCTTAGCCATTCCACGAAGAGGGCCTGGAGAACAGTATGCAGTGAGAGGCCCACAGGAGGCCAACGTTGCCAGTTGTTTTCCTGGTAGTAGAGAATTTGCTTTCATAAAAATGATATATTAGAAAGAGAATTTATTTAGGAATGTAGCATTTTCCTGAAACATATGGCAGTCCTTTAAAGTAAAAAGTTCCTGATCTTTTTGAACTACCTTTCAATATTTCGTTACTCTAGGAAATAACTTTTTGTCTTTCCCATTGTCTTCAATGTTAAAAGGCAAAATTTCACTTAACACTTGTATATATTCAGATTAATAATTGTATTAGTGTCCTATAATTGCTGTAACAAATTACTGCAAATTTAGTGGCTTAAAACAACAGAAATGTTTTCTCTCACAGTTTGGAGGCTAGAAGTCCAAAGTCACTATCACTGGACCAAAATTAAGATGTCAGCAAGGCTTCGATCCCTCTGGATGGTCTAAGGAATAATTTTTCCTTACCTCTTCCAGCTACTGGTGGCTGTTGGTATTCTTTGGCTGCATCTTTCCAGTCTCTGCCTTTGTGGTCATATTGCCTTCTCTTCTGTCTGCCAGATCTCCCTCTGTCTCTCTTTTAAGAATGCTTGTGATTTCATTTAGAGCTCCCCTGGATAATCCAAGATAATCTCCCCATCCCAAAATACTTAACTTCATCACATCTGCAAAGACCCTTTTCCCATATAAGGTAACATTTAGAGGTTCCAGGGATTGGGACCTGATATCTTTGGGTGCCATTATTCAGCCAAATTACAGTAACTATTTATTATATTCAGACATTCTGCTCAGAAGGATTCTCAGAAGTCCATGAATGACATAAAGTAATAAACATCAGATTAATCCTGTTTGCAGATTCCATTAAAGTGAAAATGTCATATTTACCTTACTTTCTACTTTGCTCACAGGACATTTATTTGCACTCATCTTGTTCCAGGAAGAACTCAGGGCAGTTTATACAGATATATGAAACACAGCAAGGTAATGTAAATTAGAAATAGATGAAAGAAAACAAACCAGGATAAGAACAGAAAATGAAGCAAGGAATGAGCTCTAGAAAAATGAATACAGTTATATCCTTTTTATTAATATTCCATGAAAACAAATTCTTGCTTTGTAAACAAGGCATGTTATTTTTTTTACAAAACAGTAAAATAATCCCTTCTCTCCTAAATAGCAACAGGTCAAGTCTCTTATATTGTAGGGATCAGATTACCCAAGGAAAAAAAATCTGTTTTCCACATTTCAGGGCATATAATCATAAACCTCAAACTGTGGAAGCTAGGTATTACACATTTTGATTAATGACTTTTGAAAATATTATGAAGAGCATACTTAGTGTCTTCAAAGCTACCTTCTATTGTTTTATTTTCCCTCTAAATAAAAGTTTTAAAGTAATCAGTGATGTTTATATAAGATAAAATCCATCATTTGCAACAAATCATGTACTATTGTTGCAATTAACATTCTCATAAAATGGAGTCATAACAAATCATAGATATTATAGTATATTGGAACCACAAATCATAGATATTATAGTATATTGGAACCTATTTTGAATTGCATTCCCTAATATACACCTTGTTTTCTTGATACCCTTGGTAGGCAGAATCTGAGAAGTTGCTTCAAAAAACTTATAAGCAAAAGAGTCCATTTTTCTGGCCAGTCATAAGATTTGGTACTTAGGGAGCTAAGTAAATAATAAATAAGTATTGATACTTTGACAAATAATGATTTGTCAAATAAATATTTCAACAAATATTTATTGATTACTATAGTAATAACAAATATTCAACAAGCACTTACTGTTGAGAGGTAGCAGGGAATAGTGGTTAAGATTTCAGAATCAAGTCAAACTGCTTGTATTTTGATCCTACCATTGTCACTTATTAACATGACCCTGAAAAATGTATTTGATCTCTCTGGGCCTTGATTTCCCCATACATAAAGTGAGGAAAACAATAACAGCTATCTCATAGGATTGTAATGAGGATTTAACGAGTTAATATATGCAAAGTGCTTAAAACGGTACCTGACACTTCGTAAGTACTCTATAAACATTTGCTGATGTTTTTAGTAGCATGTGCCAAGAACTTTACATGCATTATCTTATTGAATCCTTTAATGACACCATGGGATAGATACTATTACTTTTTAAAAATTATTTATTTATTTATTTATTTATTTATTTATTTATGGCTGTGTTGGGTCTTCGTTTCTGTGCAAGGGCTTTCTCTAGTTGCGGCAAGTGGGGGCCACTCTTCATCGCGGTGCGCGGGTCTCTCACTATCGCTGCCTCTCTGGTTGCGGAGCACAGGCTCCAGACACGCAGGCTCAGTAATTGTGGCTCACGGGCTTAGTTGCTCCGCGGCATGTGGGATCTTCCCAGACCAGGGCTCGAACCCGTGTCCCCTGCATTGGCAGGCAGATTCTCAACCACTGCGCCACCAGGGAAGCCCGATACTATTACTTTTAACTCATTTTATAAACAGGGAAAACTGAAGGTCAGAAAAATTCAGTGAGGAAGGCAGAATTCAGTTGCAAGTCCATCTGAGTCCAGAGTGTAAGCTCCACCACTATACTACACCATTTCTCAGTATATGATGGGCAGTATATGCCAACGGGAAGCAAAGATGTGTTTGATTGACATGGGTCATCTTTCCAGGGAGGGCAACCAAGAAGAGTCATTCCTATGGGTAATGGCACATAGAACTAACTAGATGATATATTTCCATCTCATTGGGACTTTTTGAGTATTACAGTACTCATTAGAACTAATTCACATTGAGGGTGATAAAAACAATAATACTGTATTGTTTTTTTAAAGTGCCAGATACCATGCTATTATGCACTTAAAAAAAATCATGTTATTACTAAATACAACAAAGTCAAGAGAAAGGTAATGTTATTTTCGTTTTACAGATGAAGAAACTAAATGACAGAGTAGTTACACAACTTCCTTTAATTCATAGGTCTTGGATGTGTTGGAGCCCAGATTTGGAATCAGAGAGTTTGACTCCACACTTTGGGATTTTACTAATATTCTATACCATCTCCTAAGTTGGTGTGTATAAGTGGTCAGTGTGCAAAGTTAAAAATAATAGATTTTTCTTGACGTTCTGTATGGTCAAGGGGGGGTTAAAAGGGCAGAATTTAACCATACTATCCATTGCATATATGGGCAGCGTCTAGGTCTGGGAATATGACCCAGAATAGCTGAGGTCTGCAAGAATTAGCCCCATATTATGGCAAGTTGGGGTAGGGGTGCTTATGTAGAAACAGCTTGCTGTTCTAGTTCTGTTTTCAAGATGGGAAATTCTGTAAAATCACAGGCCATGTGATTCTTAGAACCAGTACGGAATTTTATCAGCAGCTGCAAGGAAAAGCCAGTTCAAAGGTGGAATGGTTCAAATATGTTATTCCACTTCGTGTTCATCTATATCTCGTAATCTCAAGACTTTAAAATAAATAAAAGACATAGGATCTACATGCTTGTCTCCAGAAAGTAGGGTCTGTACACTCTAGATGCCCACTAAAAGGACTCATCTCAATGAATACCCAAAAAAGAAAGATTTTTATAGTCTCATGAGTATTATAATTACTTGTTTACCCCGATATGTTTTAATTTAACCGTCTCCCAGCATGTTAGCAGAATACCTACTTTAAGAAGGTACCTAGTGGAAAAAATTGAATCGTCAGAGGGTTTGCCCTTAAGCTACTGTAGCAATCTCTGTGTTAAATTTTTGTGGTCTAAAATGGCAATTGAAACAAACTTATGGTTACCAAGGGGGAAAGAGGGGGAAGGGATAAACTGGGAGATTGAGATTGACATATACACACTGCTATATATAAGATAGATAACTAATAAGGACCTATTGTATAGCACAGGGAACTCTTCTTAATACTCTGTAATGACCTATATAGGAAAAGAATCTAAAAAAGGGTGGATATATGTATATGTATAACTGATTCACTTTGCTGTACAGCAGAAACTAACACAACATTGTAAATCAACTCTACTCCAGTAAAAATTAATTTTTAAAAATGGCAATTGAAGAAAAGAGGGTGGCAGTCCCAGGCATCAGCCTGGCTTGCTCTCCGTGTATGTGGGCGTTCATCATTACTGCAGTTTTGGAAGGTCCCCAGCAACACTTTGAAGCCACCTTTTAAACTTATGGAGTTAGGATGCATAAGAACACGTAAAGGATGACCCCAATCTGTGGATTTTCCAGCCTGTCATTCTACTTTTCATTGAATATTTTAGAAATGAAGTGTAACTTATTTAAAATCTATGCATTAAATTAAGAATCATTATTCATGCACCAGGGAAGGCAGTAGGACATTTTAATGAATTTGAGTTGGCTAAATGAAAGCTTTGGGTCTTCAAGGAAAGATGAATTTTAAATAGTTTCTCACAGTGTGAGTCGTTTATAAGTGTTACATTTTGATGCAGAGGGTGTGAAATTCCCAGAATAAAACCACAAATCTCCAAGAGTACCCCTTCATCACCACCATATTGCTTCTTTCTCAAAAGACAAAAATCTGACACTTGACTATTTGTGCTATAGCCAAATGATGTACCACACACTGAAAACCTGTGTATATGTTACACCTTATCTCCAGACTTATCCATGGTTATTTGCACCATACACAAATTACATTTTCCCTGCTGTGTATCTGAAACATAGAATCCTCCAAGCCCTTGGAAATTGCAAAATGCAATTTTCTTATAATTAGACACCTCTTTTGTCAATCAATAGCAAGAGCACCTTGTCAAGAATCCTGGAAGCAGAACTGATTCATTCAAAAGAAAAAGATAACTAGGGATTGGGGATGGTGAGAAGGGATCTCTTCAGATTTCTCAGTTTCAGAGTCTTTGGCTGTTGGATATTTGTTTGTTTTTCACTGATTTTCCCCCCTGCACATGAATGAGCTGAGAGTAGCAATAATGAGAGCAGGAAAGAAAATTGTTTATAAGTATTTCCAACATTCAGGGTTTCAAAATGGATTCATTTCTACATGAAGATATCATGGAAAGATGGTTCCCTTACTTAAGAGTTAGGACAGGCCAGGAGGAAGTTGAAGTCTTTGGCCTCATTATTCCTCTTTTGACACCCCAGGTCTCCATCTGGAAATTTCAAGATATTCATTCTTCCTGCAAAGTTTATTTCAAGTGTTTGGAAGGTTCTTATAAGCACTCACCTACTTCTATTTTCCTCATTCCATGAAGGACATTACTGACAAGGAAAATATCTATTTATTGTGGGCCTACTGTGTGCCAGGCATGGTTGCAGTCATTTATGAGATGTCCCATCAGGTTCCCATAGTCCACTCTCAATGACACTGTCCCTGAAAGAAGGAAGCTTATTCTGAGCATTAGGACTTGCGTTTTTTTCACTGTGACAGAGAATGTATACAGATAAGAGAGATAAGATGCATAGATACAATGTATAGAGATCAGAACACACATGCAGAAATTTTTTGAAATATGATCTTGCTATTTTGATAAAATCTGCATGTGAAGACGTAAGGGGAGTGTATCCACCAGCCAGAAGGCAAGTGGTTACTTCATGGCAGTGCTCAACGCATATGCTTTACAGATTCTCTTGCATGCAGGAGAAGGGCTGAGACCCAGGCCCCTCCTTTCGAGCAAGGGTTTTGTCCTCCACAAGGGAGAAAGGCCCTTGTACTTACAAATAAAAAATCCAATACATTTGAAAAGCAAATCTCGTATTGGAAAAGAAAGGGAGGTCGGTTGAGTAACAGTAAAAAACAGCGGTAAAACACACATCTGAAAAGAGATTCAGATATACATTTGAAAAGAATTGGAATCACAATATTGCCCACACCACATTGACTTAAGTTCTTTGATTATGTATGTTATGGGATTGCTGACTTCCCTCATTAAGAGAACTGGACAAACAATAGTGGTATTAGCACTAACATTTTATAATCTACTATCCCAAATCTTACAATTAGATACAAATATAACTTTTTTTGACCTTTGCTACTGTAGAGAAAAAACCCATTTATATTTAGTGTCATCCCACATGTTGTGTACTTACAGTTAAATATGCTTGTTTGCAATGACCCAGGAATTCACAACATGTAAAAGTACAAAAACTACCTCCTGTAGAGATCTGACGTCAGGAAAAAAAGAACTTGATGCCAGTGTTTTGCTTGGCCCTCTCTTCCCCGATGACGCCCTGTGCCTGCCTCTGCAGAGTTGCCTTCCTCAGATTTTTGTCTGTTCTTCTTAGTTCTTCCTCAAGGCTGAGGGAAAGTAAATATTTTGGATTAATGTAATGGGACCTGTTATACAGAGTGGAGTTATAATGGTCCCATGTAATTGCTTTGAATTTGGGTTCTCTTTGAGGAAAGAGAAAATTAGCTCTTTCTCTTTAAAAAAAAAAAAATCCAGTGGTCAGTCCTCCGACCGTCCTCATCCTAGTTGACCTACCAGCATCTCTTGGCGCAGTTGTTCATTCCCTCCTCCCTGGAGCACTTTGTTCTCTTGGTTTCCAGGATGCCAAGCACTTTTCCCCCCTCCTTCTTCGCAAGCCCCTCCTCAGTTTCCTTTGCCTTCTATCTGCACTCGCTCTCTTGGTGAGCTCCTCGTGACTTGTGCTTTTAAATTCCATCCATACACCAACAGACCAACAACTCCCAAATTTATTTTTCCAGCCTGGACCTGGCCCCTCACCTTCAGCCTACTCACTTACTATGTCTGCATGAATGTCTAATAAAATCTTGAACTTAACATGTCTAACATTGAATTTCTGATCTTCTTCCTCTGAAATAACCCTAGTATCCCAATATCTCCCAAAGTTATTGCCATCTCAGCTAATGGCAACTCCATTTCAAACATGGAAGCCCAAAACCTATCCCAGGAAAGGTTTTTGTTTTGGGGTCCGCCCCCATCATATCCATATCCCATTTGCAGTCTGTCATGCCAGCTCTACTTTCACAATATATTGAGAGCAGAACAGCTTCCCACCCTCTCTGCTGACCGTGCCTTGGTCCAGGCCGCCATTATTTCTCACCTGAGTTTCTGCAGGAGTTTCCTAGCTGGTCTCCCTGCTTGGGCCCTGGCCTGTCTTCAGTCTATTCCCAACATAGTAACGAGAGTGATCATCTCAAAACAGGTAGTATCATGCCATTCCTCCCTTTAGAACTCTGCAGTAACTCCTCCTTTCACTAAGAATAAAGAGTACGGTCCTTACTGTGGGCACAAGGGTGCCACGTGATTCCCCTTCCTCCTCGTTATTTCCCCGACCTTATCTCCTAATGCTCTCCTTCGGAATTCCCTTTGCTGCTTCTTCAGAGCCTTTCAACTTACTAATCCTTCTGCCTCAGAAACTCTCCCTCAGCTACCTTCCTGGCTTGAGTCCTCGTCCTCGTTTCCAGCCAGTGTTACCCTTAGTCCTGGCAACTGGGCCCCTGTTGTCAGGAGACAGTTCTCTGTCGGTCTCTCAAGTTTCTGCACAACTGGTCTTGTGAGCAAAGGCATTCACAGCTAATTTTCCCTTGACTCTCTTTTCAAGGAGGTTTTGCATAGCAGGCAGCCTTGGAAGACAGAGATTGTCTCCCTTAGGGGCAGGTAGATTTGCCATCCAAGATAATAAAGATCAGGACTCCCTCTGGACCCCATGTCGTGCAGATTTGCTAGCAGCCCCTGTACAAAATCAGAGCATCCTAATGTCGGTGTTACTCTCGGAAACACGTCCCACTGTGTAATCAGGCAACACCTGGCCCTCAGCACGTCACCTTGTGGAATTAGGGCTCAGGGAACTGGTGCAATGATGTTACTATGGCTACTGCTATTGTTGTGAGTAATACATTTTCTTTTTTCTGTGACCCAGGAGTCTTGTATCTTCTGCCAACATCTATGAAACTGGCAGGCTAATTTGTTTGCTTGCAAGTGGGGCGAAATCCAACACTTCACAATTCTTGACACCTTTCCTGAGCCATTAACTTTAGAGGACCCCATTTTAGCCTTCTGTGTGAGCCTTGTCTGGAATGAATAGTCTATAGACCCACCTAGAACCTATGCCTCCTCTTCTAGACCGAGCTCTAGGTACCCGGGACTCCAGAATTCTCTGCCCAAACAGCCCTCAGTGTGTTACCAGGCTTGCCTTTGCCTTCCATGAGCAGACCATGCTGCCAGCGTGAACATTCTTCATCCTGAGAGATGACAGAGCTGGCTGCGCTTGGAGTTGGCAGTGGGAGTCGCTTGGACATACAGGCTAGGGTACTGGTTGTCAAAGTGCGATCCCTTGACCAGCATCATGGGCTTCACCTGGGAACTTGTTAGAAATGCAAATTCTTAAGCCCCACTCTCGACCTACTGAATCAGAGACTTTGGAGGCGAGCCATCTGTGTTTTAAAATGCCCTCCCAATGATTCTGATGCACACTCTGTTTGAGAGTTCCGATATAAACTCACTGGGCTAGGTTTCCCCATGCACGTGCACAGGAGCCCCCGTTTGTGCTTGTGGTGGACAGACCTCTAGGTGACCCCCAGTGATGAATGATTTCCAGTTTTCATACCCCTGTATGATCCTTCCACCGAGATTTCAGGCAGGACCTGTGACTCGCTTCTAATAGCATGTGACAGACATGATGGGATGTTATCCTTTGATTATGTTACTTTAATAACACTCTGTCTTAGCAGACTGGAGTTGAGACTGTCCTGGTGGGTTGATGAAGGAAGCAGCTGTGTTAGACAAGCTCACGTGACCAGGAACTTTGGGCAGCTTCTAGAAACTGGGTGTTTTCTAGGACCTGAGGAGGGCAGCAAAAACCTAAGGCCTTCTGCTCTGTAGATGCCAGGAAATTATTCTGCCAACAACCTGAGTGAGACTTGAAGTGGATTCTCTCCAGTCAAACTTCTAGATGAGAGCGCTGGGCTTCCCTGGTGGCACAGTGGTTAAGAATCCACCTGCCAGTGCAGGGGACACGGGTTCGAGCCCTGGTCTGGGAAGATCCCACATGCCGCAGAGCAACTAGGCCCGTGCGCCACAACTACCGAACCTGCGCTCTAGAGCCCGTGCTCCACGACAAGAGAGGCCACCGCAATGAGAAGCCCGCGCACCGCAACGAAGAGTAGCCCCTGCTCGCCGCAACTAGAGAAAGCCCGCGCACAGCAACAAAGACCCAACGCAGCCAAAAATAAATAAATAATTAATTAAAAAAAAAAAAAAGAAGGAGAGTGCAGTGTGGCTGACACCTGGGTTACAGCTTACTGCCCTGTGAGACCCTGAAAGAGGACCCAGCCAAGCTGTGCCCAGGTTTCTGACCCACAGAAACTCAGAGATAATAGAAGCGTGTCATTTGGAGCAGCTGACTTCATGGTAAACATGCATGTGGCAGTTGGTAGCTAACATGGTGCAGGGTGTCTGTGGGAAGAAAGGACAGGCTGTGTGCCTCCTTTGCGCTCTTGCCGTGGGCCCTGCAAAGGTTAGTGATGATCGTGTCCTGGCCTCTCTACATAACACTTCACCTTACACCCTCACCACTCACGCGCACAGAGACACTTACTATTGATATTTCCCTAACCTGCTTTCTGTTTCTCTTTTTAGCCGCTATTCCCCTCACATACTATATATTTTACCTAATGTATTTTTTTCCCTTGGCTTTTCCTACCCCTCCTAAAAGTATGTTCCCTGAGGCCAAAATATTTTACTGTGTTCGTCACTGCTCAATCTCCAATACCTAGAGCTTACACATAATAGGGATTCAATCAATATTTATTAAATGAATGAAGCAAGCTACAATCTTTTTGAGAGTACTGGTTCCATGTTAATGCTCCACTGAAATCAACTGGCTCTTTCTATTGACTTAGCTCAGTATTGGATAATTGCATGAATTGTAAAAAATGAATGTGAAGAAAATAGTTTGAAGCATAGTAGTTAAATAAATGAAAAAATGTGTTCCATTCCCTGCGACTTCCCCCATAAAAAGAACAAACTGACCCAGGGTTTGCCATTCTTGCAAGACCAGAGTCCATCTAGCAGTATCACCATGAAATGTAACCCTTACTTTCTATCAGCAGGCCTCTTCTTTTTCTGTGGCAGACTGGCGGCTGTGCAGTCGGTTTGTAGATGTGATCATATGCTCACAGAAGGAATCCAGGAGGAAGAGAGAGTCCGGCTTCCCCACTGGTCTGTGCCCCATTTTCTTCTCTCCCTTCCCTTAATTACCAGGCTGTGCCAGCTCAGTCATTTGCCCCAAAGGACTCTCCGCTTTGAGTCAGGCACATAGTCCAAAAGATATCTATAGAGAGGCCTGGCTGTTTTCCCCAATATAAATCTACATTTTTCCCTGGGTAGATGCTTTCTGTTGTTTCTGTCATCTGTCTCTTGATCAAACCCTTTTGGGAGGCAATCTGATGTAGAGAGAGGGCACTGGCCTGGGAGCCCGGAGACTTGTGTCTGGTCTCGGCTTTGTCATCATTATGACTCACCTCTCAGGTCTGTTTGCTCACCTCTTACCTGAGGAGTTGGATCAGATGTCCTTTGAGGTCCTGACTAGCTCGTTCTTGAAAGGCTCATTCAAGTTCTTTTATCCGTGTTGCTTTCTAAAAATAAAAAAGATGTGTATGTATCTGTGTATGTACATATGTACACATACAAGTGTGTGTGTATGTTTATATATGTAAAGCTGCTGTTCCTATATATGTAAAACAACCATAATGGAACTATGCTTGCTTCCATTTCTATATGGAAAGTTTGCGGTCAAGTTAGGTATTTTCATTTCCTAACGTAATTCCTAAGATTTTAGTCTGGATACTGGTACTTCTCATTTAGAGATTGACTGTACACCCACATAAGCTGTTTCTCCAGGCTGAGAAGATGAGTGCGGTCATGTGGGGAGAAGTCAGGAGGAAGAAATAGAAGAAAGATAAAGGTTCTGTCAGATAAAGGGACTCTAGCCTAGTGGTGGAGAGCACAGATGTTGTCACAGAGATTTGGATTCGTGTCCCAGTTCAGTCATTTTTTGGTTGTGTGACCTTTAACTTAACCAAGTCTCAGTTTGGTCATCTGCAGAACGGTGAGAGTTGTGGCCACCCAGGGGGTTTGGTGGTGACTGAGGGAGATGATGTCCGGGAGGCACTGGGGATGGCGCTTGGGTACTATTACGGTAATTACAAGGAAAGGTGAGATTTATTTATTAAACAAATGTCATTTCTCTGTGAGCTTACCACCCTATTTTTATTGAAGCAGTTAGGTGTCAAGTTACTATGTTTAATGCATTCTTTTATCAGAAAATTCTTTGGATGTGGTACACCACCTACCACAGGATTAAATATAGCTCTCTGGAGCTAAGGAAAGATGAGTAGGTTGAAGATAGAAATAAGTATATAAGTTGATGGAATTTGGACATCTGGCCAGCATGCAAAGTTCTTTTCTGAAGTATAAATTTTACCTACTAAAGCACACTGCAATTTTGCTAACAAGAGGATATTTTATTTAATTTTTATCTTTATAAATTCATTTATTTATTCATTTTTGGCTGCGTTGGGTCTTCGTTGCTGGTGCGGGCTTTCTCTAGTTGCAGTGAGCGGGGGCTACTCTTCGTTGTGGTGCTCAGGCTTCTCGTGGTGGCTTCTCTTGTTGTGGAGCACGGGCTCTAGGTGTACGGGCTTCAGTAGTTGTGGCACACAAGCTCAGTAGTTGTGGCTCGCGGGCTCAGTAGTTGTGGCTCGTGGGCTCTAGAGTGCAGGCTCAGTAGTTGTGGCGCACTGGCTTAGTTGCTCCGCAGCATGTGGGATCTTCCTGGACCAGGGCTCGAACCCATGTCCCCTGTATTGGCAGGCGGATTCTTAACCACTGTGCCCCCAGGGAAGTCCCAAGAGGATATTTTAAATGATTGCTCTTTGGGTCCTTCTTTATTTACTTGGGTAAAAGCTTAGAGATACGCAGGCATAACAAAGCAATGTTCATCGTTTGGACACGTTTTGAGGACGAACAGGTTAAATTTTTTGCTTTCATTTCCATTGCTTCTCTCATAATAATTTAATAAATCATCGGGGTGGTGGGGAGCGCTGGCAGTGGTTATCTTTTCAGTTAGCTGATCTTAGTTCTGATCTTTCGTGGCTTGGGTGTTGATTATTACAGTGCAGCCTTGCTGAAGGAATGCAGAGCCCGTGGAGCAAGGTGTGTATTCCGGATGGCGGGCCTTGGAAGATCCCGGTTTCTGTTGCTTAGCAGCATGCTTGAGATTTCTGAGTATTCTGTAAAGCTCCTAATGACAAATGCAGATTTCTGCTCTTGCTATTTCAGATGTTTCAAAAAATAAGTAATGCACAAATGAAAGCTATTTATGTATAAATATAAGTATAAATATAAATATATAAAACCCCATCACAATCTATTCCCTTTACTCTACCTTCTTTTTCTTCATAGCACTATGGCATGTTATACTACGCATAACTATTTGTCTTCATTTTCTCCCAACTATCATTTAAACTCCTTGAGGGCAGGGGCTTTGTCTCCTTTATTACCATATCCCCAGTGTCCAGAGCAATGACTGGTCCATGGAAAGCACTCTGTAAATATTTGTGGAGGAAACGAATGAATGAATGAATAGTACTGAGTGGATAATGTCTTATATAACCCCGGCAGGGTGTAATAGGGGATGAACATTTCAACTTTTATAAGAAATGAATAGTTTTAAAAAATTTTTATTATAACTTCTCATGAAAGCTCTCCAAATTAAAGAAGTGCTAGAGTGATAGTAAGAATTCTCAGTATTCTTTCATTGTCACAGAATGTTTCCAAGATTGAAATGCTGAAGAAGATATTAAGCTTAGGTGTTGGGGAATGTCGACATAAAAATAGAAGCTGGGGTAGAACTAAGTTGCTCCTCTTAAGAAAACGAGAGTGAGAGGGCTGTGGAGAGGGTAAGGGAGAAATATGGGAAGCAAGGAGGGAAGGACCCACAAAGAGTGAGCCTTAGCAGGACAAAAAGAAATACAGCAGGAGAGAAGAAGAAATGCCTGGAGGCTGTGGAGAGAAACTTAGGACAAGAGATGCTTCTAATGGTGCTTTCCCAGGAAATGCTATCATCACCTCTTAGTTTCCCCTGTGATATCTTTATTCAGTATAGAATTTCACATTTTTTTTCATAGAGTTTTGTTCATGAGACAGCTCAAAAGAGAAGAGGTCATTGGACACCTGATATATATTTTCCAAACAAAGAAATAGATATTCAGTTTCTCCCAATCTCCATTAAGCAAATATTGAGCAAATACTTAATAGTCTTCAGTATGAGATATGCAAATGAACCGTGTGCTTTGGGTGCCCAGGTTTTTCTGACTGTCCTGGGGCGGAGGGTCCAACAGGGCAGAGGAGGGACGAGAAGGAGAGACTGCCGCCCAGTCCCGAGGAGATGCTTTACCCGAGCAGCTGATTTTCAGTGCAGTCGAAAACCTCGGATCAGCAAACCTGTTCAAACTATTTTAACTGGACAAATGAAAATCTCATTTATAGAAATAAAAGCTACAATAATTTGGTAGCATTTTCTTCTGTAATGTGCATGTGACCTGCTCTGCTTTCTATTCTGTAGAGATTTATGAGAAAATATGTCCATATTCTTAGGTCCACTATTCTGCATGTTGCAAGAAGTTACTGAACTTGAAAAACACTTATTTCCTTCCCTGAATGTGCCACCTCCCCCAAGTCTTTGCTGATAACCTGTGAGGGTTTGAAATATTGATGAATATGAGTCCATTTTTCTCCCATTTTCACTGACCTTTCACTGGAGAGTATTTTTAGCTTTGCTAAATTTGAGAATTTAGGGAAGAGGAAATCTCTTACAGAAATATCAGGTTATGTGGGTATTCTTTCTGTTTCATAGAACTCAAGATGAATTCTGTAAAATGAA
Source organism: Balaenoptera acutorostrata (assembly GCF_949987535.1). Taxonomy (NCBI): domain Eukaryota; kingdom Metazoa; phylum Chordata; class Mammalia; order Artiodactyla; family Balaenopteridae; genus Balaenoptera; species Balaenoptera acutorostrata. Next base: position 37,771,602 of record NC_080077.1, on the reverse strand, counting down.
TACTTGAATCATGATTAGCCTTTATACTAATAAAGTAGTACAGTATAAGGTCATTTTAAAATAAGCTCCCAAGAAATAACTGTGTAATGTAAAAGCATATCCTTCTTCCAAAATCTAATCTTAATACAAATAGATGTATTAATTTTGATAATCAAGTGTTTGTTTAGGTCCTGTGTAAATACTACCATTGTGCTATTAAAATATCTCTGGCATCCTAGCAGATACAGTAAAGGTTGCTACTAACACATTAGATTTTTGAGCTATGAGATGTATTCATCAACGCACTGGTGAAGTGCTCTCTTGACCGCACTGGCTGGCTTGCTCATCATTGGACATTTTCCTGTCCCTTCGTTTTCCAAGCCCTTTCTACTTTCCCATGTTAGACCCTTCGCTCAGGTGGTTTTGTCCACCTGGAATGCTGGTTCCTCTCACTTCGACTTGTCAGATCCCATCCAGCTACTAATGAACTTCTGATCTTCTCCCTGGAGGTAATCCCCCTCTTCTGTCAACTTCCATGGCATTTGGAATCTGTTTTATGTCCTTAAGGGGCAGCATCATAATTTAGAGTTGGGAGGGACTAATAAATGATCTCATACAGTCTCCTCATTTTGTGGATGAAAACACTCCAAGAGATCTGGGGTGGGGATGGGGGTGTTGACCCAGGCTAGTTTCTTATAAGTGGAAACACTAGAACAGAACACGGGTTTCCTTCCTGCCTCGCAGCCCTGTGATCCTGTCACGTGCAGCCTTCCACCTTCTGCAGCACATTGTGGTGATTTGTTCCTATGTCTTGTTGAAAAGACTATTTAGAGGTTTATTTTTTCATTTAAACGTTAACATTTTATTCATTACAGTCAGATTCAGAAAACTTACACTCTTAAGTTCAGCTTGCAAGTCTTATTCTATTTATAAAATTAGCAAATGCTAATAATTACTCTTAAAGGAACTTTGAATAGTATGACAGTCAAATAGTATGATGTACAAATTTAGCTGATATAGTCAATTTCATATTTGAGTACTTCAGTTTTCTAGTTGACATCCTTCCCAATTACTTAAATCTCGTAAATCTAAAAATTAAATATGTAAATATAGTAAATCTAAAATTCTCTTGAATGTTCTAATATTACTTACAAATTTAGTAAGATTTCCACTTAAAAGTCACATTTAAATCAATTTCCTAATTAAACACTTAAAATTGTAATTCTAAACCTGATCGTCTCTCAATAGACGAAATTCTCTCAAACATAATATAAAATACCGAATACTCAGATGTCTTCCCACAAGTACCCCAGTTCTGTGGCTTTGGTTTTATTCATTTTTTCATTCATTCATTTCTTCGTGCAATAATTATCTAAAATATTTACACCTGAAACTAATATAATGTTATAAACCTATTTTACCTCAATAAAAAAAAGAAATCTAAAAAATAAATGAATAAATAAATAAAATATCTATGTGCCAAGACATCGTTCTAGACTCCAGAAAAACACAAGCAAACAAAATGAAAATTTCTGCCCTCAGGAAGTTCATGTTCTAGGGAAGAGGCAAATAGTAAACAACATAAATTAATTGAAGGTGTAGTATACTAGTTGTTGGTCAGTGCTAAAGAAAACAGTAAAGTGATGAAGGCGGTGGGTGGAGTGATGGTTGTAGATGATTCTGCCTCTCTCTGGGATTGATAACGCTGCACAGAGCCTTTAACTGAGCTTACTTTCCAGAAGAGAGATGTGGCTTTCTGGGTACACTTGAAGTTGCACAAGGAGAAGAGATGTGGGTTGGGACGCTGCCTGCATTCCCAGTATTGCCTGCATTCCCAGTCACCAGTATTCACTGGTGACCCTGGTGAATACTCTGAACTTATAATTGCTGTGTCCACAACTCTGTGAATTCTAAAGGGAAACCTGCAGCCCCACATCACTTGATTGGATTTCGTTATTTCTTTGCCTCTTACAAAATATAAACATTATTTTCACCCAACCTTAAAGACCTTTGATGTACCTCTGAAATCCTTCATATTCTTCAGACCGCTCAATCTTAACAGACGGACCTGACTGCATTCCAGGCACCCTTCATGGTTCTCTCCTGCAATTTGGACACAGCTTCCCCAGTCGCTTGCCTGATCAACGTTAACTCTCCAGGCAACAGTGAACTTGAAGAGGAAAAACACTGTGCCTTAGCTCTGTTCCGTTTCTTGTTTATCGCTGTGTTCTGTAGAACACAGAGGATTACCCAAGTAGACCCTTAGAACACAGAGGATTACCCAAGTAGACCCTGTTGCTTAACGCAGTAAGTATAGTGCTGCTCAAAGAAAGACAGGGTAGTCCCACTCAGCCTCCGGGGTGAAGGCAATTGCTCAGCGGCTGGACTCCCTGAAGTGTGAATAAGAATTATAATAATCCCCACAAGCCTCAAAGACCTTTGTTAACTAAGAACCACTATAGGAATGCTAATTTTCCATGGTATTCGTGGTTGAATGTTTGTTTTGTAAACCCCTCAAAGCACTTCACAAGCAGATCGTCTTTTTCCCTTTCTGTTTAGGCTTTAGGATAATGCGAGTTGTACTATTGTTTTGTTTTTACAATGCTGATAATTTTATTGTATCGTATATATTTAAGGCACAAGTTTTTTTTCCACAGGATAGCTTCAATGTGGCAGAATGATCTTTCATTTCTTTCTTTTCGGTGGTACTAACTTCTTTTTTCTAGTCCTTCAATTTACTTACTCTGAATGCCAGCGACCTTTTTTTGGACAGAAATGCTGAGAAGGCAGCTCTTATTTGAAGTGAGTCTTTTCTGCTCTCGTGCATGATGGCATTGTTTGAGCATTCTAAGAAAAAATCGGAAATGGTTTTTAAGAGGGCTGTGTTGCTCTGGGGAGCAGCTTCTTAGAGGCAATCTGGTTAAGGGAGAAAGCCGTTTCGACAAGGAAAGTCACTTTCTACCTGGTGTCTGAGTGCACCTGAATCCACCACCAGGCAGAACTCTGATACCATCCCGATACTACCTTTTCATTACCTCTAATCCATAGCTCTGGTTTTTGCTGTTCTTCTGTTGACGCTCTATCATGTGAATAATTGTTCTACTCAGAGTCTTGGTGAATCATCAGATGTCTCAGTTTCTTCTCTGTCTTTTCATAACTGCTGTACAAGCCCTATTTTATTTTTGTGTAATTATTATTTCATCATATATGATGTCGTAAGCCAATTCGACTCTGTTATGGAGTGAAGGTGGAAGGGAGGGAAGGAAGGAAAAGAAAAGCAGGCTTGTATTATTAAGAGTTCAAAGATAGACATTTGAAAGTGAGTCTTTTCCCAGTTACCTACCATCTGCTATGGTTAATTGGGCAGTTAGTGCCAAGCAAGGTTTATAACTTTTCTAAATTGAGCAAAATTTCACTTTAACTTTGAAGGTCGTGACATTACTGACAAATTAGAATTTGCAAATTAAATGTGATACATAATTTTTAAATAAATAAATAAATTCAGCATATGTGTGTGTTGTGTATTCAGCTTTTCTTTATCAGAGAATATAAAGGAGAGTGTGAATTACCCTGTTCTGTAGAATTCAACTTATAATTGAAAACATGAGTGGGACTGTTTAACATCTATATAAAACACTGTTTCCTGGTTTTTCTAATGATACATTCAGGTATCAAAAATGTTTTCTATTTACTTGCTCAAAGTTCTTTTAAATAAAGAAACAGAATCCCACCAGTTTCCAGCTCTGGTGGCCCACAGAATGGCAGCCAAATGACTTGCTATTACCATAGCCCTTTATACTTGCTGAATGCTATTCAGTACATCTAATTGTGACTATTCACAGTACTTTCTGGTAGTGCGGAAGGAGGCTGGCTGGCGTTGCTCTTGTGCAGGTTACAAAGCTAGAACCAGAAGAGGGGAAACAATGATGGCTTAAAGTAATCTTAGAAGTTGGGTTCAAGCCCACTGTTTGTTTTTCTCTTTAAGATTTAGAAAGGGTAAAGAATCTGATGGCAGTGAACCAAGTAGTGAATATGATGTCAAATTGATTGATTTATATACTGTAGTGATTAATTGGTAGCAATGAGGTAGCAAACCTGATAATACGTGATCTAAATGATTAGCATAAGTAACAATGCCAAGACCAAAATTCAGGAAGACTAAGAGGTTGTAATATAAGACCTTCAGGAGGATTTAGGAATAAACAAGAGAACTACATAACAGACCTATCTAAGAGAATCAAGAAGCATATCAGCCACAGTACAAAAAGAGCTAACCATTGGGGACTTCAGCGATAGTGTCGAGGCAGACCAGCTATTTTACCTGATTATGTACATGCTATTTTCTAGAGAAAAAAGAGAGGAAACCAAACTGAGATTTAACGAGCATCATGGGATTTAAATATCAGACTAAGAATAGTTATAGGATTTGAGTGTTTTCCACTAGCACTGAGGACAGAACTAGATAGAGGCATATGTTGTTTTGTGATAACATTTGTTTACTGACAAGCATTTCCTGAACATCTTCTGGGCTCTGAGTAATGTATAGATTCTGGGATACAGTGATGAACTAGGAGGGATGCTAAAATGTGTCAGCACAGATAATGAGCATCCAGGCTTGATCTGTTTCCCTTGATGTGGTATGAGCCATAGATCTCTGGACAATTTCTCTCTTCTCTCAGTTTGTCAAAGGAGAGCTGGAGTGAGTTGTTATTAGATGGTGCACTGATTTCAGGGTCTGAGGAGTCTCTAGGACATTACAGAGATTCTGGGGCAGTTGGCTTTCATTCGGAAAGTTGAGTTTGGACTGCCCCTCTCCTGGTGGCTCCTACCTAGATCACCCCTTCGGGGCAGCTCTTATGGGCAAGGCTAACTCTAGGACGCTTCTGACTTTTGGGAGGCACTGCTATGCTCCTCTGCAGCTGTACTTTCTAGAAACCAGTTAAGCATGTAATGACCAAGAGTCCCTAGGAAGGCAGATAGGCATAGATGCTGAGTCAATGCTGGGAGGACTTTATTAAGCCAATAGTTGTAAATGTGTGTTACTTGGCTGGATATCGTACAAAGCGGTTTAAACAGCATCTAAGGCAGATGTACAAAGCACATAGAGGCACAGGGGAAGTACGTAAACCCTGAACAAACGCACAGCGCTGTGTCATTTTTTTTTCCTAGTTTTATTTTTTTTAACATCTTTATTGGAGTATAATTGCTTTACAATGGTGTGTTAGTTTGTGCTTTATAACAAAGCGAATCAGCTATACATATACATATATCCCCATATCTCCTCCCTCTTGCGTCTCCCTCCCACCCTCCTTATCCCTCCCCTCTAGGTGGTCACAAAGCACCGAGCTGATCTCCCTGTGCTATGCGACTGCTTCCCACCAGCTATCTAAGCACAAGTTGTTTTTCAGGATTCATGAGCTGAAGTCGTGAGCAAAGTGTAGGCTTACGCTTTTAGCTCCGTGAGGTGGAGAGCAGTGAGGAGAGGATTGCCTGCCGAGGGGGTGGTTCTCAGAGGTGGCTGAAGGTAGAAATGGAGGGAACCTGCCATTTGGATGGATGATGACATTCCAGGCTCTGGGTGCAGCTTCTTAAAGGAGCCTTTGCTTTTGGAGTACAAGGAAAGAAGAAGACATTAAATTAATTTGGCTGAGAACAGCTGAGGGAGTCAGGATGTTATGAGCACTGGCTGGGCTGTCAGACGTCATCATCCCTACCATTTCCTCACCTCTGGACCCTGGACCACTGCTCAGAGCATTGCCATATAAGATCCCATTTCATGTTCACCGAAACATAGCTAAGCAGTAGGTGACAGCATCTTCATTTTGCAGATTAGTAAATGGAGGCCTGGAGAGTTTAATTTGCACACCAAGTACTCAAAAAATTACTGTGTGTGTGTGTGCGTGTATGTGTGTGTGTTTATATACCACGTTGGAATACACACACGGTGGGGATTAAGAATGCAAGGCATGTTATTTTGAGTACTTCATGCCAATCACTGCGTTATAAACTCTGAGGACAGCCAAAGAGACAACTTCCCCTTCTTTGAGGAATTTCCAATAGAACCAATCCTTATACAATAAACAAAAATGAAAAGAAAATAGGAATGAAAAATGGGAATGAAAGCAGCATTGAAGGTGCATATACAACACTGAAGCATCCAGAAGGTTCAAGGTGGCCAGCCTGGGTCAGAACTATATAGGAGAACTTCTTGGAGGAGTGAGCTTGGAGCTAGGTTTTGTAGTTAGGAATGATAGGATATAAGTATTTGAAAGAAGCACAGATGGATGAAGAGTGCCTACTGAAGGGCCTTGAACAGAAGCACGGGTTGATGTTGTTGGTATTTGTATGACTCCACTGGAAGATCGTAAGGGAAGGACGTTTAATGAAAACAATGAACAAAGCATCACTGGATTGTATGAGAATGAAATTGGAAAATATTTATAAAACCTGTGAAACTTGTGAAGGTGACTATAGAACAATGAGCCAGGGATCAAGTTTTAGTAGTTGTTTTTCCTGCAGAGCCCAATCCCTGGCAACTTGGTTGACACTCAAATGTTGATTAAATGTAAATAAATAATGATAGTGATTGGGAATGTGTAATATGAGCTAAATAAGGAGTCTTGACATAGAAGAGACATACTGAAAGGGAAACTTTGTCTTAAACCAAATGTACTCAATTATTATCTCAGTAAAATCTGGGAGTCCTTTGGGTAGGAAGGGGGCGTGTCATTTAGAGTCCAACGGCAGAGGACAGAATGCACCCATCCATTTTAAACAGGAAGGAATTTGTTACAGAGCCCTGTTAAAAGGCCGCAGAATCATAGTGGCCAAAGGAGTAGACTCCAGACTCAGCTCTCAGGAACAACTCTTAAAGCTACTCCCAGAACTGGGGCCCCATATTGCTGCTGCCACAGCTACTATTAAGAAGCATTTGGAATCAGGAAGCCACTGCCATCGGGACCTGCTGCCACCAAGCTGCCGTTCCTGCCATTGGCTCCAGAGCTACACCTGCTCCTGTCTGCATCAGCAAAATGAATGGCTCACGTCATGAAGCTGGTGGGGGGCAAACACTGGGACCTCAGCCGCAGAAAGCCGATGCCTTCAAGACTGTGCTTGGCTGCAGGAACAGCAGAAATGGCTGAAGTGAGTCTTCTACCTCTCTGCTCTCACAGATCTCCTGGGAAAACCTCTGGCTGACCAAACCAAAGTCACATGAGGCCCTCCGGCGTCATCCAAGGAGGCCAGCTTCTGGGACTTTGCAGTAGAGGTGGACGTATCCACAGAGAGAAGAATGCAAATTCTCGCCTTACAGGGACACAAAGGAGGAAGTGATGTAGGATTAATGTATCTGGAAGGAAGCAATAGTTGGCTTTGTATAAGATAGCCAACATTTGATTTTGTCTGATGACTAGTATTAGGCACTTTGTTTTCAGAAGATTTTAGTACAACTATTTGTGAAGGAAAGGCAACAACTTATAGAATTGAGAAGAGTAGTAGAAATTTCAAATTAACAAGAGAAAAAGGAATGAACAAAAAGTCTACTAAGCCAGCAAAATAACAAAGAAAAAAAGAGGAGAAAACAAACTAAATCGTAATTATAAAATTAAAAAAGTCAAGTATACCACTGTTACATTACAATGTAAAAGATCTAAATAAAGAGACTGTTGGGATAAAAATAAAAATATGGAGAAAAGTTGCTACAAGAAATATACTTAAGCAATATTTTTTAAGGTTGAGGGAAGAAGGGGATTGGCAAAAATATACAAGGCAAAGAGCAAACTAAAAGCATGAGGAACAATATTTGTATTGGAAGGAAAGCACAAAACAATAAAAAGAGTCACACTTTGTGATGTCATAATCTTCTATGCCCAAATGGCAGAGCAACTAGAAATGCATAATCAAAAGCTATCACAATTGCCTGGAGAACTGTTTAATAATTCAGTTTTATAGTGATGTATTTTAACGAGGAGATAGTAGATAATAGGTAAAGACAAAAGGGCCTTGGGTGATCCAATTAAATTGACTTAATAGGATATATTATGGAACTTTCTATAGAACTTCATGTTCTTTCCCTAACTCTCTTGGTGCCATGAAACATGGGGAAAGTTGGTGAAGTACTTGGCCCAAAAAAGAGCTTAAAAATTTCAGAAAACCTTTTACAGACCACATACTTTTTTAATGTTGAAAATGAGGAATTTATTACATGCTCCGACAGTAACATTGCCTTTTTAGCTTATGTGGAATGGGATTTATTTATTTATTTTTTACTTTATTGAAGTTTAGTTAATTAACAATGTTGTGTTAGTTTAAGGTGTACAGCAAAGTGATTCAGTTATACATTTATATTCTTTTTCAGATTCTTTTCCATTATAGATTATTACAAAATATTGAATATAGTTCCCTGTGCTTGTTGTTTATCTGTTTTATATATCATTGTGTGTATATGTTAATCCCAAACTCCTAATTTATCCCCCCCATCCTCCTTCATAACCATAAGTTTATTTTCTGTGAGTCTATTTCTGTTTTGTAAATAAGTTCATTTATGTCATTTTCTTAGATTCCACATATAAGTGATATCATATGATATTTGTCTGACTTACTTCACTTACTATGATAATTTCTAGGTCCATCCATGTTGCTGCAAATGGCATTATTTCATTCTTTTTGATGGCTGAGTAATATTCCACTGTATATATACACACCACATCTTCTTTATCCATTCATCTGTTGATGGACATTTAGGTTGCTTCCATGTCTTGGCTATTGTAAATAATGCTGTGAACATTGGGGTGCATATACCTTTTCGAATTAGAGTTTTCTGTGGATACACACCCAGGAACTGGGATTAGCAGGATCATATGGTAACTCTATTTTTAGTTTTTTAAGGAACCTCCATACTGTTCTCCATAGTAGCTGCACCAATTTACATTCCCACAACAGTGTAGGAGGGTTCCTTTTTCTCCACACCCTCTCCAGAATTTATTATTTGTAGACTTTTTAATGATGGCCATTCTGACAGATGTGAGGTGATACCTCATTTTAGTTTTGATTTGCATTTCTCTAATAATTGGTGGTACTGAGCATCTTTTCATGTGCCTGTTGGTCATCTGTATGTCTTCTTTGGAGAAATGGCTATTTAGGTCTTCTGTCCATTTTTTATTGGGTTGTTTGGTTTTTTTTTTTTTGATATTAAGCCGTATGAGCTGTTTGTATATTTTGGAACTTAATCCCTTGTCTGTAGCATCATTTGCAGATATTTTCTCCCTTTCCAATGGTTGTCTTTTTGTTTATGGTTTCCTTTGCTGTGCAAAAGCTTTTAAGTTTAATTAGGTCCCATTTGTTTATTTATGTTTTTATTTTCATTACTCTAGGAGGCGGATCCAATAAAACACTGCTGCGACTTATGGCAAAGAGTGTTCTGCCTATGTTTTCCTCTAAGAGTTTTATAGTATATGGTCTTACATTTAGGTCTCTAATCCATTTTGAGTTTATTTTTGTATATGGTGTTAGAGAATGTTCTGATTTCATTCTTTTATATGTAGATGTTCAGTTTTTCCAGCACCACTTATTGAAGAGACTGTGTTTTCTCCACTGTATATTCTTGCCCCCTTTGTCATAGATTAATTGACCATAGGTTCATTGGTTTATTTGGGGCTTTCTATCCTGTTCCATTGATCTATATGTCTGTTTTTGTGCCAGTACCATACTGTTTTGATTACTGCAGCTTTGTAGTATAGTGTGAAGTCAGGGAGTATGATCCCTCCAGCTCCATTCTTCTTTCTCAAGATTGTTTTGGCTATTCAGGGCCTTTTGTGTTTCCATACAGATTTAAAGTGTTTTTCTAGTTCTGTGAAAAATGCCATTGGTAATTTGTTAGGGATTGCATTGAATCTGTAGATTGCCTTGGGTAGTATGGTCATTTTACCAATATTGATTCTTCCAATCCAAGAACACGGTATATCTTTCCATCTATTTGTGTCATATTCAGTTTCTTTCATCAGCATCTTACAGTTTTCAGAGTACAGGTCTTTTGCCTCTTTAGGTAGGTTTATTCCTAGGTAGTTTATTCCTTTTGATGCGATGGTAAATGGGATTGTTTCCTTAATTTCTCTTTGTGACATTTTGTTGTTAGTGTATAACAGACCACATTTTTTATTGTCCAACGAAATTAGAAATACATATTAAAATATAACCCCAAATTTAAAAAAATTTCAAAATAAACATACTTGGGCCAAAGAAAAAATCAAAATGAATTCTGAACTGTCTAGAAAACAATGAAAAGGAAAACACTCCAAAATCTATGAGATACAAAGTAACCACAAATAATAGAAGTTAATACTTAAGAAACTAGAGAAAACACACTAAAAGAAGAGAGAATTTTAAAAGATAGAAACAGAAATGAATGAAAACAGCAACAACAAAAATAGTAGAAAGGGTAAATCAAAAGTTAATATTTGGAAAGATACATATCCCTTGAGACCCTATTTCCAGAGAAAAAGAGAGCAAAGTTAGAAGTAAAAAAAGAAACAAAACTAAAATATTGAAGAAATTTTAGAAGCTGAAGAATACCACATATAACTTTTTGGAAACTAAATTTTAAACCTAGAGCAGGGATCTGCAAACTTTTTCTTTTTCTTCCTTTTCTTTTATTGAGGTTACCTTGGTTTATAACATTATATAAGTTTCACGTGTACAACATTGTATTTCTACTTCTGTATACACTACAGTGTGCTCACCACGAAAATTTAGTTTCTATCCATCACCATACAGTTGACCCCCTTTACCCATTTCACCATCTGCCTCCCTCTTCCCCTCTGGTAATCACTATTCTGTATCTACATGTTTGTTTTGGTTTGTTCATTTATTTTGGTTTTTGCCTGTGAACTTTCTCTATAAAGGGACATATAGTAAATATTTTAGGTTTTGTAGGTCATACGGTCTCTGTCACATCTACTCTATTCTGTCACAGTAGCACCAAAGGAGCTACAAACATTATAAAAACAAATGGGCATGGCTATGATCCAATACAACTTTATTTACAGAAATGGACAATGGACCAGATTTGGCCTGCAAGCCATAGTTTGCTGACCCCTGAACCAGAGGAAGTATAGCAAAATATAAACTACCAAAATTAATCCAAGGAGAATTGAAAACTTTAATAGATTAATTGATAACTGTATTTCCTATAAGTCCATTTAAATTTCCAGTATAGATAAGATATTTTGGAATTGGACAAATGCTCTTAAGAGTCGCTATAAAGAATAAATATGTGAGATTAGACAAGGCATTATGATAAAGACAGCTAAGTGGGGGAGGGAGTTGCCTTATGGACTTTTTTTTTTTTTAAATATTACTACTTTATTTTATTTATATTTATTTATTTATTTATTTTGGCTGCATTGGGTCTTTGCTGCGCACGGGCTTTCTCTCATTGCGGCGAGCAGGGGCTACTCTTTGTTAACAGTGCACACTCTCATTGCGGTGGCTTCTCTTGTTGTGGAGCACAGGCTCTAGGCATGAAGGTTTCAGTAGTTGTGGCATGTGGGCTCAGTAGTTGTGGCTCGCGGGATCTAGAGCGCAGGTTCAGTAGTTGTGGCGCACAGGCTTAGTTTCTCTGCGGCATGTGGGATCTTCCCCGACCAGGGATCGAACCCGTGTCCCCTGCATTGGCAGGTGGATTCTTAACCACTGCACCACCAGGGAAGTCCCACCTTATGTACTATTAATATATACCCTAAAGTCACTCAAAACAGCATGGTAGGGCTTCCCTGGTGGCGCAGTGGTTGAGAATCTGCCTGCTAATGCAGGGGACACGGGTTCGAGCCCTGGTCTGGGAAGATCCCACATGCCACGGAGCAGCTGGGCCCGTGAGCCACAATTGCTGAGCCTGCGCGTCTGGAGCCTGTGCCCCGCGACGGGAGGGGCCGCGATAGAGAAAGGCCCGCGCACCGCGATGAAGAGCGGTCCCCGCACCGCGATGAAGAGTGGCCCCCGCTTGCCGCAACTGGAGAAAGCCCTCGCACGAACCGAAGACCCAACACAGCCAAAAATAAATAAATAAATAAATAAATAAATAAATAAATAAATAAATAAATAAGAAAATCCTTTAAAAAAAAAAAACAGCATGGTATTGCCAGCATAGATAAGTACCACAAAATGGAGTCCAGAATGGATCTTAGAATATTCTGGAATTTAATATATGCAATTTAGTGGAAAATATTTAATAACAAAGTCCTAGTACAATTGACTATTTGAAAAAAATAAAGTCAGACTCTTATTCTATGCCTTAAAAAATTAATTGTACATAGATTAAAATCTTTACTGTAAAAAAATGCAAATATTCAAAGAAAAGTGACATGGCTATACCATGTAATAACTGGGGAGACTGTTTTTACTAAGAAAGGAAACACAGAAAAGAAAAATAATAAACATTTTATCCTACATAAAATTTTAAAGTATTTACATCACAAAAAGTATTATCAAATTCAATCAACAAATAATAGGTGGGAGAAAAAATTTCATCACATATAGCAGTTAATGGATTAATATCAATAAAGTATGAATAAATCTAATACTTTCATATATCAATAGAAAATAGGCAAATTATTTGAATGGACAGTTTACAGAAAAGCAAATGCAGTTGGCCAACAGCATATGAAAAGATGCTTAAATTAATTATACAAATGCAGATTTGAGTAATGACACGATATTGTGTTATATACTTTGGATAGGTAAAAAGTTAAAAGTGTGATAACTCCAGTAACTGAGAAGGATGGAGGAAAGAAATACTTTCGCGTGCTGCTGGTTGAAGTGTGAATTGCTTCAGTCTTTTTGGAAAACAATCGGGCAACATCTATTAAAATTTAAATTCTTCTCTTGAAATTTTTTGGAACTAAAACTACCTTGTGTAATAATACATGCACTGATACTCATTGCCGCACTGATTATAGTAGGCACTTCCCCATCCAGAAAAAAGTGAAGTAAGTAAGTGTCCATCAAAGGGGCAATGCTTGAATACATATAGTATTTGCTTATCATGAAATAGTCACCAGTCCCTTAAAACAATTAGCTATAGCTATACCATTTAGCATGTATATTCATTGTGAATTGTTAAATAAGAATAGCGAGAGACAGAGGAGCATATAAATGTGATACTATTTTTCTCAAACAGTGGCAAAAAAAGTGCATGTGTATGTGTAATTAGATATTTGTACATGTACACACACACATACATACACGCATTGCCAGAGAATAAACAAAGTCTTGTGTTATCTCAAATCCAGAAACTGTCAGATGCACTTTTATTTTTATACCTCCTCATTTACCAAGGATTTTTATAGTGTTAAGGCATAAAGGGTTTTAGCTGGGATTCAGAAGGAGGAGTAAGGGAGCATTTCACCTTTAAGAATAACTAATAGAGATCTTGTTTGGGAAGTTTCTGTTGAGAAGGTGGCCAGGTTTTATGGCATCACCTGCTGAATAAGATATCCCATAGTTATCCAAGCGTATTGTACATTCTGCCAAAGCCTTCACAGCTGGGTAGGTTTCGGACAAGTTACCATAGCAGAGAACACTAGTCACTCCAGTGGAAACTTTACAGTGCATCTTTCCTCTGTCAACTTGTTATCTAAGTGGAAGGGCACATTTTTATCCTTCAGTAGATCTTCTTCCTGTAGTAAGTGTGATTCTTCTTCCCACAGCTGCATTCTAAGTATGGCTAAAAGCGGTCTCACTCATCCTGGTTGACTCCCACCCTTACCTTGTTGGAAAGAGGTAATTATAGTGATAGTATGTGAAAATTTAGATACTGTATTAAACAAAGTTAAACATCCTTCTTAGATGTGTTTTTCAAACTTTTAAAATCTTGATACAGAGTAACAAATACATTTTATATTACATTCTGTTATATTGGTGTGTGTGTGCATATATGTGTGTGTGTATATGTTTGTGTTTATATTTATATATATATACAATAATGGCTAAAACTAAAACAAAATTTCCTGAAACATTACTTGCCCTTACTATGTGCATTCCTAATAATTTCTACTCTATTCTAGTCTACATTTTTTAAGGTATATATTTTTAGACATAATGCTATCGCACACTTAATAGACTATACTATAGTATAAACATAACTTTTATATGCCCTGGGAAACCAAAAAATTTTTATTACCCACTTTATTGTGACACTCACCTTACTTAGGTGGTCTAGAACTAAACCACAATTCTCCGAGGTATACCACAGAGAACAATAAAGGTAAAACACACATCTTAAAAGTATCCATAAAGAGAACACAGATTAACTACAAGGAAAAAAAATTGATGGTGGGCATCTTTTTTTTTTTTTAATTTTTAAAAAATTATTTATTTATTTAGTTAGTTTTTGGGTCTGCATTGGGTCTTCATTGTTGTGCACAGGCTTTCTCTAGTTGTGGCGAGCGGGCTTTCTCTAGTTGTGGCGAGCAGGGGCTACTCTTCATTGTGGTGCACAGGCTTCTGATTGTGGTGGCTTCTCTTGTTGCAGAGCATGGGCTCTAGGCGCGTGAGCTTCAGTAGTTGTGGCGCGTGGGCTTAGTTGCTCTGTGTCATGTGGGATCTTCCTGGACCAGGGCTCGAACCCATGTCCCCTGCATTGGCAGGCAGATTCTGAACCACTGGATGGCGGGCATCTTATAAGCAACGGAGGCCAGAATGCAGCAGAGAATATTGAAAACCCAGAAATGTACCCACAGCAAATATTTTAGTGGAAAAAAATTATTTTAGTGCCAATAAGCCATCATTAAAGTTACTTCTAAAGGAAGTATAAGAAGAAGAAGGAGAAGGAGAAGAAGAGGAAGAAGGAGGAGGAGGAGAAGATACAAGAAATAATTCTGAAAATTAAATCAGTATAGGTAAGGAAATCCAAATGAAAATTGACTGTTTAGAAAAATGAAACATTTAGGTTTAAAAAAACAGAACTAAAAATTTGAGTTTTTATAAATATGTAAAAGAAAGAGGGATTATGTTCAGTATTTTATAATTTTTAAGGAGAGTGTACAAATATTGTTAAACTTTGGACTTTTAAGTATATATTTTTAAGTATGAGTGTTAAAATCCTCTAGGAATCAATAATAGAACAAAACTAGAGGACAAAAAAAAAAAAAAACTAGAGGACATAGCTCTCAATGTAATAGAGGAGAAACCGGAATTAAACACAGCAATTCATTCAAAAAGAAAGGAAATAATATGGGAAAATCGTAAGAAAGTCCAAAATATTCTGCTCAAGGAAGGCCAATGGATGTTTGTCAGTAATTTCTAGGCCATCTCAGATGTCACAGGTCCTCACAGCAAGAGCCTGGAAACCAAGGCATTGTGAAGTGATTTCTTCTCACACTTTCACTACAGCAGCCAGAAAATATAAGGCAACTGAAATATTCCAACAAGAGCCTTAGGTATAGGGTGTCAACAGATTTCCTAGAAGGGGACAATGGGGGACTGACTATACGCTCCATGATGTCACAACCAGTAGCCCCAGGAAATGGCCTGGATCCACCCCTGCAAATGCTAGTATTACCTCTACTGTTCATGTTTAGTATTTGATCTTGGGGTGATTTGGTTAGGCATCCACTTGTGATGGTTTTCTTTATGAAATGCTCCTCTTTATCTCATGACTGGTTTTTACCTTGACTATAATCTTGCCTTGTATTATTATTATTTTCAGCTGTCTATTTTTATTTTGTTTTTGTTTGTTTTCACCATTTACTTCCATCTGGTATACCATTTCCCATACTTTTATCTTTGACCTCCTCCAACTCACATAGTTTTTAGATAGTTTTATGCAGGTGTAGTTGGGTTGTGCTTTATGATCTCTTTGGAGAAATTTTTCTCTTGAGGCAAATTTATCCCATTTTATTTACTAACATGACAGACAGGAGAAAATATTTGCAAACGAAGCAACTGACAAAGGATTAATCTCCAAAATATACAAACAGCTCATGCAGCTCAATATCAAAAAAACAAACCAATCAAAAAATGGGCGGAAGACCTAAATAGACTTTTCTCCAACGAAGACAAACAGATGGCCAAGAGGCACATGAAAAGATGCTCAACATCCCTAATTATTAGAGAAATGTAAATCAAAACTACAATGAGGTGTCACCTCACACTGGTCAGAATGGCCATCATCACAAAATCTACAAACAATAAATGCTGGAGAGGGTGTGGAGAAAAGGGAACCCTCTTGCACTGTTGGTGGGAATGTAAATTGATACAACCACTATGGAGAACAGTATGGAGGTTCCTCAAAAAAAATAAAAATAGAACTACCATATGACCCAGCAATTCCACTAGTGGGCATATACGCAGAGAAAACCATAATTCAAAAAGACACATGCACCCCAATGTTCATTGCAGCACTATTTACAATAGCCAGGACATGGAAGCAACCTAAATGTCCATAACAGGGGAATGGATAAAGAAGATGTGGTACATATATACAATGGAATATTACCCAGCCATAAAAAGGGACAAAATTGGGTCATTTGTAGAGATGTGAATGAACCTAGAGACTGTCAAACAGAGTGATGTAAGTGAGAAAGAGAAAAACAAATATCACATATTAATGCATATATGTGGAATCTAAAAAAAATGGTATAGATGATCTTATTTGCAAAGCCGAAATAGAGACAGATGTAGAGAAAACGTATGGATACCAAGGGGGGAAGGGTGGGATGAACTGGGAGATTGGGACTGACATATATACACTATTGATACTGTGTATAAGGTAGATAACTAATGGGAACTACTGTATAGCACAGGGAACTCTACTCAGTGCTCTGCGGTGACCTAAATGGGAAGGAAATCCAAAAAAGAGGAGATATATGTATATGTATAGGTGATTCACTTTGCGGTATGGCAGAAACTAATAGAACATTGTAAATCAACTATATTTCAGTAAAATAGATTTTTTAAAAAGAACACATTATAAAAACAAAGAAGAAAAATATAGAAATATGTAGAAAACAAATGAGGACTTTAAACAGAAATCATCAAACAGATAAAAGGAATAAAACTAATACATCTGTCATATTACTAGGCTACTTTGTTTTATTTCATTTAAAAAATGCTAGTCACGGCCCATTAAGTTGACTTAGTGATCCACTAAATGGGGTAGTGACCTACAGTTTGAAAAAAATACTGCATTAGAAGATTCCTATCAAGCTGCGTGCATGGCATTCCACGGTCAGAAGATTTCCACTGGGCTGGCAAGGCAGTAACTCAGTGAGGTCAAATCCAGACTTAGGTGTGCTTTGCTTTATTGAGTATATGCCAGTAAGGCCAGCTTATGTGGAAGACATTCAGGGAGCAGGTTCCTTAAGATAGTTTTCAGTCTTAGGCAAAGCATTGTGATACTTTTAGAGAATTAGCTTAAAGTGGGAGCAAATACTTTTTTTCCTGCTGTGGTAGATGCCTTAGGTAATGATTTTTCTCCAACGGTTGGGTCTGTCATAAGAAGGCGGGTTGTCTTGGTGTAAATAGAAGGCATCTCAGTTGATTTCACCTCTGCCCTAAACATTCTTAGATTATCTTTTCCACTTAGGCTTTAAAATTATATGCTTAAATGGAAAGAAAAGAATTTCCAAACCATACATAACAACAATTAAGTATATTCTCTTATAGTAATTATCCCAGTTGGGCAAACCACTCAATTAATTCTTCTCAGGACCAGTAGAGATCACTTGTGCACCTCGTTCCAAATACAGAATTTGTGTGTGTCATAATCACAGAGGTGACTGATGCAGGCACTGAAGGTGAAAGTGTTTAAAAACCTGACTCATACTTTGACCACAAAGGAAAATGACATGTGTTATATCTAACAGGATTTGGGAGCAGCAAAGTTCAAAAAGAAGGCAGACAATGGACTCTGCCTATGGCATCCTTTATAGTATACCTAATTTAAGATGCGTATAACAAACATTTTTAGATATTCATTAGGAAAAAAAGGCTTTATATCCTGCCATCAACTTTATTTTTTTCATCTAACATGTTTTTCTTAGTGATTAACATTTTAAATGCCTTTGATTTTTCAGGTGTTGTCCAAAGATAGTTCATCACAGGGGGAAAGAACAGAGATGGGGATTGGCAACCTCTCTCTTCTTGGTACTTTTCCATAAGACTTCTTTCAACAACCTCATTGTTCTTCCCTTTTTACTCCTAAGTAGATCCAAACCTAATATTGTAGGGACTTGATTTTGTTTCCTTATAACATGAGTATTGAAATAAATTGAGCCATTTTTGTTTTCATGTTATTTAATAAGCATCACAGAAAGAAGAACGTAGAGTAAGAGCCATAGCAATGCTTATAGTTGACAAAACACATAACAAAAAGGGTATGCTGAGACACTGAAAGTCAAATCATAGGTCCTCCTAAAATTTCCCTTTCCATTTGCCTTCCCATCCTAGAATTCTCTACCAACATTGAAGTATTTTAGGTTAGGATGGAGAGGAAGTATAGATAGAGCTTTCTGCTCCTAAGTCCACATCTTTCTATAGATGAAGACAGCCTCAAGTACCAGCGTAGAAATAGGTTCTCTGAACTATATTGGTCATAATTTGAACTATTTCTATCAGCTGTGATTTTGTGGCTGGCAAGAATTAATATGTCTTTCTTGGTTTGTCGGACTGTCAAAAAATAAGGTACCAAATTTATGACCAGTCCCAAGTGAAATAAACTGTTGTCCCTGGTGCCTCATTTCCGGAATAAGTCCTAGGTCTTACTCTCTGAAAACAGTACTGAAGCAGGTGGCATGTGGGAGTCACTGCAAAACCCAGACTGATGGTAGGAAATCGATGAGGCTGAACACCATCAACATTACGTCAGCATGCTTCGGAGTTTTTATGATGTGCTCGATATATTCTCTTTTGCTATACTAAGGAAACAATACAGAGCCATCCATTACTGTTGTCTCCACTCTACTTATTGATTACAGTGGTTTGTATTGTATCATAGGATGTTATATGGACTCTTAACATGATTTTAAATTCACTTGTCTTCCAAACTATAACTAACGTTTTCTCTAAAATTGAATGATTCCTTGGTTCCCTTGGGATTTTGTTTTGTTCTTGGTGTCTGTTTGGTTATTTTGTTCAAATTATATTTTCTCCATTCTTTTATTGTCAGTAATATTCCTAGCCTTATTTCCTAGTGGATGCTTTTGCAGGAGAACAAACTGTCCTTTGACATTTGGATCTCACCCATCGTCCATTTGCTTGATGTGTTTCCATGAGCACAGGCATTCCTAAATGAAGAAGAGAGAGACTGAATGTCCCCTTCCAGGTTCCATCAAAATATGGACTTAATTATTTTTCTTTAATTTCAGAAGGAAATGGTGAAGGGATAATGATGCGTTCAAAACTGGGTGAATAATATTATTTCTTCTAACTGAAACAGTGTAGAGGAACCTACCCACTGGTATCACTGGTGCAGCATTGTAGATGCCCAAGAACAGCAGTATTTCCCATTTGGCTGGCTATTCTCACATGTAGTTTGTCAAAATAGAGAAACAGGGTGCAGATATCCTAAGTATAAAGCCGAACATTCTCTGAGTGTGTCTCTCTCCCTAACATCTGAGGAGGGAGAGAGCTCAGAGCAAAGGAAGAAATGAACAACTGTGGGACATCGACGTCCTCACTGGCCTTCTGATACTTGACTTTTCTCTCTCCTTCTTCTGCTCACTGGACATCTACATACCTTGTCATTATGAACTATTACTATTTTTTAAAAGGTAAGTTCAAGAAAAATAAAAAAGAACCAATATTCACATGGTATAATAACATATGGAACTAGCTATTCAAGGCACAAACTAGAATCATAAAAGATGTGAACAGAATTATGAATGAAGGACCTGAAATAGCTACTACACAGCCACCAAGCTCTCCTGATCATGTTGTTGGAGAAACCTGTCCTCTCATCATTATTCCCTCAGGGCCTCTGTTGCAGGAGAATAGTGGTGGGTAGGGGGGTTGAGGATGACTTTGACTTCAGGTGGAAATTGGTGTTCTCCTGATGAACCGGGCTAGCACTCAGGACACCAGACATTTAGCTCTAGGCATGTGACTATCACCTGGCCATGTTGACACCTGCCCTTAATGCCAAGGGTTTCAGAACCAGCATCATAAAGTTCGTTTGGGTTAATCCATAGCAATACAAATTTTGAGAAAAAAGGAAAATCCTTATTTTTCTTATCTGCAAGTGCCTCAGCAGGATCCCAAAATGTACATGCTAGTAACTTGAAACGTAATCTAGTAAGGGGAGGAGAAATAGACATGCAGATGTGACTTATGCAGACTTTGTCCCCGTAATGGAAAAACACCTGCTATGACATCACCTGGCCACCAGGGGATGTGCTACTAGCACCTCATGGGAAAGAAGAAGGGGTTGGGTTTGTTTTGTTTTGTTTTGTTAGTACAGCAGCACCTCATAAGGGAGTCTTCCTGCTGTCTGCCCGTCTTCAATTCTAAGGAAGTAAGCATTGATTTTTTTCCCCTTTGTTAACTTACCAGCTAGGTTAAGTCCACTTTTCTGAGAGTTAATAAAAACTCGGAGAGAAAAGAGAATATTAGCCGTGGTTCCAAACACCAGCCAAGGGCTTTGCCACAGTGGTCTGCTTTGGTGGTGGGCCTGAGTCTGCACTGACCCCTGTGGGGCTCGCCTCCCCCGTGCTCTGCACTGGACCCGCACACATACCTTACTGATAAAGTCAGGCCCATGTGTGGCCACTCTAGTGAGAGCTGGTTGTGTCACAATTGTCCCACCTGATTTCTTGGAAGATTTTATTAGCATCCATGTCTTCCCTGGCAAGCATTTAATTATAAGGGCACTGACGGAGCAGTTCAGCTCTGCCTGGCTGATTGTTTATAATAGTCATTGCTAACATCTATTCATTATCCTTGTGTGTTAAACATCGTACCCAAGAGTTTACATAATTTAATCTCATTTAATCTTCCAGGCAACTTTTTGAGGTAGTTACTATTATTTTCTCTATTTTACAGTTGAGGAAAGTGAAGCTTAGAGAAGCTAAGTGAGATAGCCAGGATTGCTCAGCTAATAATTGTGTTGCCAGGACTAGATTCAGGCCCATCTTATTCCAAAAGAGACATTCTTAAGTTATATTGCGATTCTCAGTATAGAGGGTGGAGACTGGGGCTACGACCTGTCCCCAGTGGGGTAGGGCACAAGGACTTAGAGAATTTGTTTTCAAGCTGCTTGTGTTTATATTCTCCTTTCCCATGTCCCTCCTCCCTCCTCTCTGCTCCCCTCTTTTTTCCTATTCTGATGTACTTTCCTGGGTAGACAGAATAGGGGAGTGCCTGTCCTCACCATTGCCACTCACTGCCACACTGAGTACTGTTCCTGAGGGCTGTGCTAAAGCCCTTAGGGGCACCGTGATGGAAAGTAGCTGAGAACCAGTGGGCTGAAGGAAGGCTAACAAATCCGCAAGCAATTTTTCTGTGACTTTCTGTGTAAGGCGTTCTCTCTGTGATGGCATAGCTTCAGGGGGCGCACACAGCAGCAGAGTGCTAAGGCAGGCTGGAAAACAGCCGCTATGGATATGAGAATTGTATGTATACAAAAAACAGGAAACATGTATATAAAGTGCATATACACATGGAAAACATACATATGCAAAACACATATACATGAAAAATACATATATGAGAAAATATACATATATGAGAAACACATATATGAGAAAATAAAAAATACATATATGAGAAAATACATACATATATGAGAAAATATATATTCATTTTATATATGAATCTATATACCTAGGTATAGATATTGATGTGTATATGTTGGACTCTAGGTTTGTGTTTCCTCCTCTCCCAATTCCAGCATCAACCTTAGTAAAGGTGCAAAGCTGTTATATATTCATTGCGGAGCAGTTCTCCTTTAAGACTTGCAAGACTGAGCTGGGGAGTTGGTGGGGTTGAAGGCCATGCCCAGGCCTTCAAGGATGTCACAACCCAAAGCGCTTTTGTTTTTCTTGAGGATAATACTGACAGTTCTATTTATAGATCCATTCTTTTAGATTGTCATGATTTAGACAGCCAGAGAATTCTGTGGAAAAGTCTTCTGAAAAGTAAAAGAATTAAAAAATTAAAAAATGAATACAGGGACTTCCCTGGCGGTCCAGTGGTTAAGACTTCACCTTCCAATGCAGGGGGTGCGGGTTTGATCCCTGGTCGGGGAGCTAATATCCCACATGCCTGCGGCCAAGGAACCAAAACATAAAACAGAAGCAATGTTGTAGCAAATTCAATAAAGGCTTTAAAGATGGTCCACGTGAAAAAAAAAAAAAAATCTAAAAAAAACCCCCCAAAAACCCAGAAAACGAATACAAGGCTCCATGCCTTTTAGTCCCTAAGAGTTGACTAGGACCACCTTTGCAATTCAAGCTTATTTACTCAATTCATGATTAATATTGAGTGTGACTTTTTTGTTTCCCTTGGCAACGTCTAGTTTGCAATCAATTAGAAGTGGCAGTTCATAACGGAAAAATCTGGAAGAAACAGGGATAGATCTGGAAGCTCAGCATTTCTGGGCTTTCTGTTTAAGGACGAAGGGGCCATTCATAATTCAGCAGCCCCTGAGGTCATCCATGAGCACATCATAGCATCAGGAAAGTCGTGTTTTCTTCCTTAAGCACATCCTGTCACTCCTCTGCTCAAAAACCTGTGCTTCTCTTTTCCTCTCCTGCCTCCAGTCTCCTTTCCATCTTTTTTCCAATTCAGGATCCTCTGTGATCTAGACCAAACATCCTTTTTGGTACATTCCTTAACCCCTTCCCCTAAAAGCCTAACTTCAGATAGTTCAGCAACTCTTCATTCTTGTACTATACCTGAACTTTTTCGGTTCTTATACTTTGCCAGTGCTCTTCCTAAAAGACCTCCCTCCCCATCTCTCCCTGTCAAAATTCTCCTATTTTGTAAGACCAAAATCAAACAATATTATCTCTGTGAAGACCTTCAGGATTAGTTTTTGGATTAAACATTTCTTATTTATGCTAATAATACATTGTTTAGACCTTGGCTAAAGTGTTTAATACATTCTTAATTTATAGTTAGCTGAGTACACTAAGGCTCTCTACTCTGTTCTTTGAGGGTAAGAAGCATGTCATGCATTTTTTTGTATCACCCTTTAATGAGAGAAAGATTTTGTATAAAATGCTTTAACATTAAGTAAACTTTAGATCTATGGAAAAGGACCTGATGTGACATTCCCTGGTAATACTGGGCAAATCAGCATTGTCATCTCGAGTTGCTCTAATCATCACTTGCATATTTTGATTCTTTGATGTTCCAAGCAGAAATTTTAACCTTAGGGCTTTTGAACTAGCTGTTACCTCTCCCTGGAGATCTCTTTCCTTTTGGGAGTTTTAAACTTCACCCCATTCTTGGGGCCAGCACACCTGACCCATCTTAGCGAGGCTTCCTTTGACTTCTCAAATCATTGTTGGTCATGTGTTGAGACAGAAACCCTGCTTCCAGTTGCTCTGTCACGGTGCCCTGTTGTACCATAGCACTGCCACAGCCACGAGAGTTGCTGCTTATCCGCTCATCAAGCGCCTCTTAAGGTTCATGAGAGCAGAGGCTTTATCTAAGAACTAGACCAGGGCCGGTTTCACAGTGGCACCGCTTACATCATATTATATTATTTAAAATCAGTGGTTCTAGATTTGACTTCAGGGTATGAAGAGTTATTTTGGAGTATCCTATATAGCTGAATGGATAATTTTGTAATTATCATCTTCTTCCTAAGGAATGGTCATATTTTTCAGTTATCTTGTTTTCTTGTAGTATGTATTGAGTTCATGCCATAAACAGCTATATCAATAGTAAAAAAATAAATAAATAAATAAATAAAAATAAAATAAAATATCAGTGGTTCTCAACGTTGGCTGCGCACACCAGTGTCACCTGTGGGGCTTAAAAAAACACAGAGGTGCCAAGTTGACTTCAGAGATTCCAATTCAGTTGACCTGGAGTGATGCCCTTAAATTTAGCTCTAAATGTATGAATCATCAAAGGCTCAGGAAAACGAGGAAAGATAAGCTTTCCACAGCTTCCAAAGTTGTGGTTGTTTATAAGACTTTCTATATTTTATTTTAAGACCTCATCTCATATCCTTAATCCTTGTGACTGTCACAGAGAGATAAGAAGAAGATCAAACATGAACTTACATTAGCCAAAGAAACATCTGGGGCAGTTCCAAAGTTTTAATTACCGTTTCAGTAATGTAACAGCTTAATTACAGTTTGAATGTTGAAACAAGTTTGGGTATGTCGCCCTACAAATAAAGGAAATACAAATAATTATCATCCGGCCTTCTGTCTCAATGCAAGACCAACAATCACCAAATAATTTTTAAGAAATATACTACATGTTAAATGGTTATTTTTCTGTTAGCTTATATAAGATACATGACACTGAGTAATGTACTTGAAATAAATGTTTATTTTATCCATAATATGTACTTTGGTATTTATCAGATTCCATTAAAATTCTATCACAAGTTTCAGTGGAAATAGAACTTTTTCTTTTTCCTCATATTTGTGTATTTGATATCAGACTTTATTCTTAGACTCTCCACCTCTCATCACCATGGTATCTGAACAGATTTATGACTGTGACATGCTGTGCCCCTTATTATGGGGCACAGAGGTGAGAGTGAGGCAGATTCCTGCTCGGAGCCACTTACCCAGTGAGTGGCAGACCCAGCATCCGGATTCCTCCCCCTTAGTAGCAAAAGTGTGGTCATATTCCTAAATCAGTAAGCAGGGAAATAAAAGCAACAACCTTAAAACTGTGCCTCAGAGATATCTGGACAAGTCTGTGCTTTTAATCAGAACACGCACGTGGTGAATCTCCCACTAAGGAGCTCCAGAAAGGATTTTCCCAACCTTTTCTAGATCATGAGGAACTACATTTAATTTATAATCTGAAAATATTCCAAACATAGACTCATAATCTTGCCTGCTGAAATTTTATTTCACCTTTCTTATTGCTTGCTGAAAAGAAGAGCTGCTGTGCTTTTCCTTTTAACACACCTCCCTATATGAACAGTCTCTAGAGATGTCACTTTTCTAGACTAAAATCTCTGCTTATGTGTTATCACTTTGACCTTCTAAATCCTTGAACCATTTTACTTTTTCATCTTGGTAGGTCTGTTCTCTTCATAATCTCTAATTAAATAGTTCTAAACAGCACATATCTGCCCCTTGATCCAGTTCAATATTGAGAGGTAGGAATCAAGCTCACATGCTCAGAAATGCAGGAAATGTAACTTTTCTTATTTTTCTGCGTTCTCATTTTCATGTCTCTTTTGAGTTCCTTTTCTACCGTGGATTATTTTAGCGAAATGTTTGTCCCCAAAATCAGGAGGCATTTCGTCCTGCCAGACCCTAAAGTCCAACTATTCTCTTTCGTCCTGCCAGACCCTAAAGTAAAGACTTTTTTGAGGGTCAAGTGTACGATTCAGGACTGTAAGAGGCAGAATAGTTGGACGAATTTTTTTAAGCAAAGGCTATTTTCTACCCAAAGTAAAATATAACGTTCTAATCAGGTGTACAAACCAGTTATTTCTAAAATAACATATAATTTAATACTTTCTTAAGGTTAGACCACACTTCAGAGACAAGGTTGCATTTCCAGTGTTTACTCTCAACTAAGCTGTACCCCAAAAGATTATTAAAAACTTGCCAAGTTACTTTTCCTTTCATCTTAGTGCTAAGGATTCAGATGGGTGGCAGGAACTAAGTAAACGAAAGTATACATAATTGGTGACGTGGAAGAACCCAAAGGGAATTGAATGAAGCCCACTAAACCTCAGAGGTGAGGGGTTGCACCACCCAATTTTCAAAGAGGCATTTGGGTGTCCTTTACCTGAGACAGTAGAGTCACTAGTGTCTCCAGAAAAAAAGAAAATAAAAGAGAGAGGTAGGGGATGTCACAACCAAGTGTGGTTAGTAACAGTCACTGCTGGTGTCCACATGGGTGAGGCTGGCCGGCGCCTCTGCAGCTCTGGGTCAGCGTGAGGCTGGCCGAGGGATCAGGTAGCCCAGGGTCCTCTGAGTGAGCCCGTTGCCCCAGTTAAATAAGTAAGGGTCAGGATCTGGGAAGGTCAGCACTGTCAAAGCACTACCAGGAAGTAGGACTGTGCCCAGGGCTTCAAGCTGAGACCCTGGCTGTCAGCCCCATCTTCTTTTGATCTTGAACTCTGCTTTGCTCCCTGAATGGAGGAGCTCAAGGTCTGTCCACCTTTAGGGACAGAATATCTGCGGTTAGTTTCCAGTGGATCCTGATTACAGCAGAGGCAACCACAAAAGCTCTCAGCCACTGGGAGGCTCTTACAGTACTTTAAACCCTTTAAGGCAATTTGAGTCTTCTGTGTCTGTTGTCTTTGAAGGCATCTTGTGTAGTATTTGAAACGTGTAGTGGCCAGGTTAAGTGATTTTTCAGTTATTCACTGGAGATGGAAAAAAAATCACAAAATTCTTCTTTATTTTACATTTCTACTCACTTGCAGTGGCTGCCCCAATTCTACCCCTCTACACACGTTTGGATGCATGGAGTAAGGGAAATCTATTTGCAAACACGTGAGCAGCTTCCAGAGCTGGGAGGCCTAGGGACACACTAAGATGATAAGTTGCCTGAATATAGAAAAAGCAGGGAAGCCTGGCTCGACCATTTTCTCTCTGTGAACATCAATTTTCTCATCTATAAATTAGGGGTAGTGATGCCTAACCGTATGAATTAATGAGCATCGAACCCCTTGACCTAGGGCCTGACACGTGAAGGACACAAGTGTCAGCTCCTTCCCAGCAGCCATGATTGTGGATGTGGGGCTGCCTCTGTGCCCCAGGAGAGCCTCCTTAATGGTTCTCAACTGGGTGTGGTTTTGCCCTGCAAACACGGGGCAGTGTCTGGAGACAGTTTGATAGTCCCAGCTGTGAAAAAGGTACTACTGGTATCTATCTGGCAGAAGCCCTAAATTAAATAAAATAAATAAATAAATTAAATTAAATTAATTAATTAAATAAATTACTGAACATCCTACAATGCACAGGACTGTCTTCCACAACAAAGAATCCTCTGGCCCCAAATGTCGAATAGTGCTGGGGTTGAGAAACCCATCTGACTGAAAAGTCATGGCAAAAAAGGGCAAGTTTGGCTCATTTTCCTTCATCCTTAGGAAGAAGAACATACATTATGATAACATAACAATACTGACCTCTTCTGGCACTTAAAGAAACAAAGAGCCTATAAAATCTAGACAATGCTACGAAACTAAATCTGACTGTGGTGAAAGAAAACAAAAGTAAAGGTATTTTGTTTGTTTGTTTGTTTGTTTGAATTTAAATAAGCAATCCTATCTACTCAGCTGGTTTCTTGATTGTGGACTGAAGGATCTAAGGCTGGATTTTATTGATTTTAATTTTTACCAATCATACGGCCTAAAAAGTGTTTTGCTAGATTTGTATGATTTACTAAATAATTACTGATGTTTGCATGACACACGAAACCAAGAAAAGGTCAAGTGTTAAATTCTGTGTTTAGACACTTATTTCAATTCAAATGAAACTCTAAAGGAAAAAGATATCAAGTTTAGCTTGCCTTAATATACAAGAAAATGTGCTAGAATTGAGCACTTGTATCACAAAATATCAGACGTTGATGAAAATGTTTAAATGACTTACTGCACAAGAATGCTTTAGAATCATAGGGCAGTTTTTAAAGCTCGGCTTGCCTTGTGTTTCCACGTTGTTGCATCATTAGATGAAGTCTCCTTAGTGGGTGATTACCACCTGCCTGCCTGGGTTGGGTTGCCTGGGATACATAGGTGAGCCTGGCGTCACTGCCATGTTTTATAGTCTGTGTTGAACTTCTGCGGTGGCACCTTTCTAAAAGAACATACATTTTAAAGCTATGATTATTATTTAAACCCTTCTTTCAGTCATCTTACTTGAAGACTGGTTTTTAAGTTTTGTTTGCCACCGACTGGGAAGGATTTTGAAAGAGGGCTAGGATGCTTCCTGCTTCTATGTTTAGCATGCCGTAAGTTCCATTCATAAATTCTGAAGATAGTTTGATCTTTTTTAAAAAAATAGTTCTAGGAGCCAAGCTGGGCCGGCGGGGCAGGTCCAGGTTTGGGAATGGAAACACTGGCTCTGTGGGAAAGAAGGCCTTGAACTCTCGCTGAGGACCATGCAACCGCTGATTGAGAGAAGAAAAATTACCAAAGCACTTTGGCTCTTTCCGCGGTCCATCCGGGAGCATGCAGTGTCCTTGACCCGCAGATGGAGATGGTGGCTTGCTACCCAGGAAATGGAGCAGGTTATGTGCGACATGTGGACAACCCCAGCAGTGACGGCCGCTGCATCCCCTGCATCTACTATCTGAATAAGAACTGGGATGCCCAGCTACGTGGTGGTGGGGTCCTGCGGATATTTCCAGAAGAGAAATCGTTCATAGCGTACGTGGAGCCCATTTTTGACAGACTGTTGTTCTTCGTGTCAGACCACAGGAACCCACATGAAGTCCAGCCTTCCTATGCAATCAGATACACCATATGACTGTTTGGTACTTTGATGCTGAAGCAAGGGCAGAAGCCAAAAAGAAATTCAGGAATTTAACTAGGAAAACTGAACCTGCCCTCACTGAGGACTGACCCTGATCTGAAATACGCTGGCCTCATTCATTTTAGTAACAGTTCCTGAATTCACTTTAAGAGTTGAGATCCAAAGAAGGCCTCTTCTTTAGTGACTTGGTGATGAGAACCCCCCTGCTGCTTGCATCATTCACATCCCTGTCTTGTGTACAGTACTGTGTGTTTTCTTGCCAAGACTGCATCTACCTTCAGACACTCTCTTTGCCAGGTGAACTCATTTGCTAACTCCAGAAATACCTGTAGACGACCTAGCTGGCCAGCGGTTTAATTGTCAGATTTGGTAATCCTGGGTATCAAAGCAAGAACCTGGAAGCACGGGCGAGGGACTGAATCTTACTTGCACTTTATGTACACTTCCTGATTTGAAAGGAGGAGGTTTGCAAAGAAGTTAGACGGTGGCAGATGCCACAGAGAGGCATCACTGAAGCCTTAACATCAGGAAACAGAAATCTGTGTCATCTGAACAATTTCCAGGTGTTCTTAATCCAGGGCTGTTGGGGTTTCTGGAGGATTATCACAACTAATGACGTTATTACCTCTAGAAAGGGCTGCTGTCATAGTCATCAATCTCTAAGTATCCTGTGGGTGGACACTCCTTTTTCCTGGTCCTGCAAACTGGACTTTCTGCCTCTGCCCCATTTTGCTGAAAATATGACTTTCTCATCAAAGATGACAACACCATTTATTTTCTATTTTCACTTCTGACTTAGAGAACCTAATTCATTAATGTTCTGGTTGCTTTATTGAAATGAAATTTGAATTTAAATCAAAGGAGAAAAGAATCTTCCTGGTAGTTTAGAGCCAACAACCTCTGATAATGGTGTCGAAAGACCTGGGACTACTGATATACAATAAACGTGTGCATCTTGAACAATTTGAGATTGGAGATTGAGTCGGAAATGTGGGCATTCCTATTTTTCAGTTTTTCTTTCTAATGAGCTCACCCTTCTTTAACAAAATAAGAAAATCACGAAAACTAGGGCACTATATTTTAAAAAGGAAATAGAAATAAAACAAAAAATCCTGAAAAGCTGCTTGAGTTCTTCCACATTTTCTGACCCTAGTAACCTCTTTTCAACAGATTTGACTCTTCAGATTCACTGTGGTTAGCAGTGTGGCCAGAATCATGGAATTTGCTAGAACTGTGGGAAGCTCTGCTCCTACAGTAAGCACAGATTCCGCTGCCTCAAGAACTCTGTATTGAGCTCCTGTTTTATGCAAGTTACTTTTCTTAGTTTTCAATTCCATTTTCATATTTTTAAAATCCCTGTAATTTCTTGCTTGAAAATCCCATGAACATTAAGGGGCCAGAAATACTTTCTTTGGTCACTGACACATACATAGACTTTCCAAGAAAGAAGCATATTTTTATGTGTGTCTGGTTTTGGAAAATTTCCAGATAAGACTTGTCTTCATTCTCATGACTGCTCTGTTTTTTTTTTCTGTAGTACTCATCACCTCCTAACTTACTATGTAATTTACTTATTTGTTATGTTCATTGTCTGGTATCCTTTCTCTAGAGTGTAAGCACAATGAAGACAGGGATTTTTGTATGTTTTTAATCAATGGAATGTATTCCCAGCACCTAAAATAGTGCCTGGCACATAGTAAGGGCTCAGTAAATACTTGTTGAATAAACTCATTCTCCTGCCGTAAAAAAAAAAAAATTGGAAGTAGGCTCAGCCCAGGAGATCAGAATTGCCAGGGCAAGGTGCATCTTGCATCTAACAAAGTCGATATGAAGAAATGGTCTTTGCTAGCATGTGCTTTAGTTTTGAGAGAGTTTAAGGTAAACTGAAAATAGTACCCCAGCTGAAAATTTGAGAATACGTATAGTATTCATTGGCTCTTCTATGTCACTGTAACTCCTGAAGAAAAATGTCCTGCTTTTGTTGGCTGGGCAAACTAAATACATGTGTTTTCCCCCTCTTATGATCACGTGAGACCACTTTGTGTCATGTTGGAGCTTTTCTCCTCTATCTTCAGTGCTGTATTCAAAACCAAGTAATTTCTTTTAGGCTTCCCTCTTCTCAGGGTTAATTCCCTGATTTTCTACACTATAGCACCTTCTCCAGGAGTTGGAGGGAAATCTTTATTTTAGGGGTCTGACTTCTGTGTTCTTGAAATGGTTATGCAGATTGCCTGGTGATGCATACACGTTTTTCACAGAATTAACTAATTAGTTAATCCATCAAACACTTCTTGAGTGTGTAAAATATCTAGTCACTGAAGATACAAAAATTAAAAAGTTACAGTTCCTGCCCTCAAATGCTCATGGTTCAACCTGGGGAGATGTGTCCAAGAAATCATTATAAACAGAAATATAGTAGAAGCACAGAATGGGCTTACTTAGCCAAAACATGGGGGGAAGTGGGTAATACAGTAGAAGCTTTCAACTATATTTCCTGAAAAGTTTTCTTTTGCTTTAAAAGAAAGTGAAGATTCTGTTTTTATAATTTACTTTTGTAGACTTTATAGACTGCCTAGGCATCAGTACACATTTGTTGATGGTGAATTCTACAGTCTTACACTATTACTGATTTACTACAGTGGTTGTAACTCAAAAACTGAAATAAATGTTCATCAGCTTAAAAAAAAAAATAGTTCTAGATTTAGTCATTTGTTAAAAACGTGTTGAAAATTGACTACACGTGTACAAAGTTGTACTAGCCACAGATTTAAATACATATTTTCTTTGAAAAAATGTGCATTGAAAATATCAGAAATGTTTTCACAAAATAGAGACAAATGATATACACAGTTTGTCAATAATTCAGTGTGACCTAATTTTTAAATGTTCCTCAATAGTCATTTATCCCCAGAGTGAGCAAAGGCTTGTGTGTCTGCGAGTGTGGGACAGTCGACCGCCTTCTGAAGACTTCTGATTGCG
Organism: Balaenoptera acutorostrata; assembly: GCF_949987535.1. NCBI lineage: Eukaryota > Metazoa > Chordata > Mammalia > Artiodactyla > Balaenopteridae > Balaenoptera > Balaenoptera acutorostrata. The sequence goes on along the minus strand of NC_080077.1, from coordinate 37,740,022 downwards.
GTGGGCGTGTGAGCACTGTCTGAGAGGGAGGGCGGGAGCTCTGGAACTGTATGCTCTCCCTGTACCTCCTGTCTGTCTCCAAAGGCACTGTCTCCTCAGCCACCTTCAAAAAGCCAGACCCCCTTTGCCTGGGTCCATTTCGCTCAGTTTGTGTAAGTTAGGATTTCTTCATGCATGTTCCTTCGCCCACTCTATATTTGAAATAAAAACCACCATTCATGATTTAGAAGTGTGCATTGTCTCCCATTGATACCAAAACTGTAAAGTGAATGAGTTATTTAATGGTTTATACATATACTGTATATATACTGTTCTTTGATGATAACATTGACACAGTTGAAAAGACTCATCTATTCATTCTACATATTCGTTCTTACGTATGTAAAAAATCTATCTTCCCACGTATGGCTTAAAAATGGTCCTTGATTTTGATTTTTGGTTGCAATTTGTAAGACTCTGTGACTCTCTTGCTCAGAAAGGTCTCCTTGATCCAGTGATCCTTCTTGTTTTTTCTATTTTCTTGGTGATTTTTGGCTGGAGGTTCCAATAATTCTCCTATTATATGCCACAACGGTGCTAAGTGCTGGAGATTCAGACATGATTATGACAGTGTCTCTATTCTTGAACAGTTCACAGGTAAGGACTAATAAGCCCTAAATTCAACGTGATGAGTGCTGGAACGGAACCAGTGAGAACAGATAAGACACATACATGAGGAAGCAGTTAATTCAGAGAAAAGCTTCACAGTGTAGGCACCATTTGACCTGGGCTTAGAGGACAAAGCAGTGTTGGACACATGAAGATGGTAGGGAAGGGCATGACTTACCAAAGAGTAGCATGAGCAGAAGAATGGGAGCGGAGAATGACTGGTGAGCTGGTACAGCTGGAGAGTAGGCTGCCTGATGGAGAAAGGCTAAAGGGCCCAGCATAGAGGGTCTCTACTCAGTCTCGATACTCTGCTTCGAGGGTTATATTTTATTCTGAATCCAGTAAAGAGACATCAAAGGCTCTACTGTGATGTTACAGACCAGGATAGGAATGACGTAGGGGCCCTGAGGAACCCAACTAGAAAGATCTGTACTTTCTTCTTAATATATATTTACTTTAGAAAATTTGAAGAATACAGAAAAGTGGAAGTAAATGAAAAAAAATCACCTGTAAATCCACTTCCCAGTAATATTCATTTTAAAGATTTTTGTGGATTTCCTTCATATAGTCTTTTTCTATGCATAGAAAATATATGCACTTTAATATTCGATATAAAATTTGAAACCATGGTTTTAAATGTTTTAAAATTAACAATATTTTGAGCTTTTAATGTTATTATTAATTGTTTTTCTGGAAAATGATTTTTTTATGATGCAAAATATTCCTTTTTATGGATTTACCATAGAGTGTATAAATAATCCTCCATTTTTTGGCATTTAACATATTTCACCCTTTTTGTTGTTGTTAGTCTTCAATATTTGTCCTTAAGATAGTTTGCTGAGCATACCAGTTAATATTGTTAAAAATACCACATCAGTGGTATTGTGTATTGTTTCACTAATTCCACTGACAAAAGGTAATAAATAGTAAACAAATAAATGTTGGTTGACCTGAATGGAAATGAGGCATTTGCTTTGATGGTAGTGAGAATAATTTGAGTTAGACATTAGAAAGGACTTCCTTACTATAACAACTGTGAGACATATTTGCAACCATGGGACTCCTGAACCCATTTTCTGGATATTGTAAAAATTAATAGCCAAGATTTAAGTATTATCTTTCTTACCTGAATTGACTAGGATAGGTAGTACCTTATATGTATATTTATACTTTTGTAATCCTTTTAAGTTTTACTTATATATAAATTTGAAATTTTAAATTACAAATTTTGAAAAATTTTAACAGTTACATGCTATGTTGGTCCATTCGGGATGCCATAACAAAAATACCATAGACTGGATGGCTTAAACAATAGAAATTTATTTATCACAGTTCTGGAGCCTAGGAAGTCCAAGATCAAGGTGCCAGTAGATTCTGTGTCTGGTGGGAGCCCACTTCCTGGTTCATAGATGGCCATCTTTTGCTATGTCCTCACATGGTGGAAGTGGGGAGAGATCTCTCTGGGCACTAATCCCATTCATGAGGGCTCAACCCTCATGACCTAATCACTTCTCAAAGACCCCCCCCCCCCACCTCCTAATATCATAACATTGGGTATTATGATTTCAACACGTGAATTTGGGGGCCACACACATTCAGTCCCTTGCACATGCTTACTGTAACCAGCCAGGTAATACAGAGGTATGTAAAACAGAGTTAATCTTTTCCCTATCCAGTCTCACCCTTTTGCAGTGAACAGCATTAATGATTTGGTGTGTATCTTTTCTCACCTTCCTCAGTGTTCTTACAAACACACAGACATTCATGTCCACATATAAAAGGTATTTTTGTTGGGCAGAGTACTGTGTGCTGGTTATTAATCCCACAGGAGCAGAACACTGTGCACCAGTGCTAGGAGAGGACTCTAAACACTCCTGTCCATTGTGTCTTGATATTGGAGTTGCCAAGGAAAATACAACAACGCGGTCAGGCTCTAGGTGGAATAGCGCTTTATTGTATAGGAAAGAGAGCAAGATCAGCTTCAGTATTGTGCCTAGGTCCTTCATGGCTAGCAGGTCCCCTCCCTCACCCGGCAGCTGACTGGGGCAATTGACCTTACTCACCCCTCTCCTTTCTACCACCATCAGCAATAGAGAGGAATGATCCCAACTGCACCCCTGTGGAGTCTGAAATACTGAAAGCTGGGGTGCGCTTGAAGGCCATGGACACACATGCTTAAGCAGAGCACCCACTGAGCCTGAGATAGGGAAAGAGATTCCCTCACGAGGTGATAAGCCCAGCACAGGCTATGTGGGCTCTTTATCTCTTAGTAAGGAAGTGTTCCAGGCACAAGGCCCATTCTCGTTCAGCCAAATGGGGGTCCAAAGACTGCATGCTTGAGACTGCCTTTCCCAACAATTTTTATTGCTGTCCCCAAATGGGTCATGGGTGAACATGATTTGGCAGCTTGCTTTACACATTTAACAACATGCAGTGAATATTCCTCCTGGTCCATGAATGTCAATCCAGTTCATTATTTTTAATAACTGAAAAATAGTACGCAGTATGGGTATCCTGTACTTGTTTCAGGTGTTCCCCTACTGATGGGTAGCCAGGTTTTTTTAGTTTTCTGCCGCTACCAACAATGCTGCAGTAAATACTTTATACCTATTTTCTTACATCTTCTCCTTTATTTCTGTAAGATTGATTCTCAAGAGTGGGATGGCAGGGTCAGAGGCTCTCCCAATCAGCTGTCAGAGTCCGGAAGCCAGTGATGTGGTGGAGGACCGGTTTCTCTACAACTTTGCCAACACAGGCTGTCCTCCAACGTTCGAATTTTTGCTAATCTCTTAGACGAAAAATCATACCACTTTGCAATTTTAATTTGCATTTTCCTTCTACTGGTAAGGTTGTCTTTTCATATATTATTTAGCCATTGCATTTTCTTGTGTATGACTTGCCTTAAACTTTCCTAATTCTTGCATACTTTATTTCTGCTAAACATTTCGTGATACAGAAACACATCTTTCCATCTCTTTTAGCATTTATTTTCCTACTGAGATTTCAGGAGAAAAAGATTTTCTCCTGGACATTGTCAATAGCAGCTATTTGAAATGCTAAAGATTTGATAAGCAAAACTGGGGAAATGTGAATGCTACTGAACTGATTGTTTACAGTAAAGGGAAGACTGCCTATAACTCTGACCAATGCTTTTTAAATGATCAGGCCTTCAAGTCTGGCTGTGGTACCAATAGGCTGCATCCTGGCATTATTCTTTAACTCTCACTATAGCCATAATGTTGTATAAGGACTAAAGAACTTTTAAAAGCTTATTAGAAAAAAAACCCAAAAAAACCTTGGGCCTGTGGAGGTCTTTCTTACTATTTACCCCTTTCTGTAAATATGCGAGGGGCGGGGGGGGGAGTTATATTTTGTTCTGCTTGAGTCCCTAGAAGATGTCTTCTATTGTAAAGGGAATGGTTTTACTTTTTTTGCTTGAACTTGCCCTGAAGAATGACTCAGACCTTTACAAAGACCCACAAGCATTCAAGGAATGACCGAGGATGGGAGTGTAGCCTGTTCAGTGAAACTGGCCATATGCAAGCTTGTGTCTGTCTCACTCCCTCAGGGGTTGGAGGAAATGAGAAACTGGTCCCAGGTCCCTCTACTGTAGCTCAGGTATCTCAAGACGACTCACCAAATAAATGAATGGAAAATATAATTCTCGAGTCTATTTCTGATGGTGTAAGAAGAAAGAGGGGAGAAGTAGAGAGAAAAGGAGAAAGGATTCTTTCTTTTTTTAAAATGAGTGTTAGTTTTTGTTGATGAGTTTGAATCCAGGATAGTTTATTACCTTGGGCTTTTCTTGTAATGTAAGTGAGACTGTCTTCCTTCTTGTTCAACGCAAAAATCTAAGGCTGGGTGTTAAATTCCAAGGATTTATCTTTTGTCAGGTTTGGTTTCCTTTTCCAAGTTTCATGAGAGGTAAAGTTGAATATGTATATATAGGGCTGGGGGTTGTGAAATGAGGATGGGGATACCAAAAAAAGGATTATTTAAAGGTTAAATGATCTACCTATTTTTGGTTTGTCTATACACATTCTTGCAATAGTTTTATTTTTCCACATCAATGTAGGAGTTTATTCAGAGAAGGAAGTTCCTAGAGTCTGTCCATCAGGAAGATTAGTTATTTTTTGTTTTTCCATAGCTATTTGTTTGGCTTTTTATTCACAGATTTGTGGCTGCTGCGTTTTTATCACTCTGCTTTTGGAGTGTTTTGGTCTGAGTTGCAGATTTATCCACTGTGCATCTATTTTGTGTGTGTCAAACTGTGCCTTTCTAGAATAGCAAATGCTGGTTTGAAATGGGAAGAATATTCCAAGTGCCTTAATCTTATACTTGAAACGTAGGGAATTGGAGAAGCCAAGAAGATTCATGATAAATGTGTCACATCTTTTAACTGAAAATTGACTTCGTGTTTTTTTCCCATGGCTTTGAGTGTGGTCACTTGAAATGCTCGTAACCAACAGAAGCCATTGGTGTGGATAAGGCCATGTGACCTCAGGTGAGGAATAAAAACTCAGGTCTGAGTGGCTCACTCTTTGGTTGTGATTCATGTTGGCCTCACGCGAGTGAATTTCAGAAGCAGCCCCCGGAGGGACACATCTACCACATCAACCGTAAGGAACTTAAGCTTCTCTGTTTCTGGCTTTCATTAAAGAAAACCCAATGTTTTCTATACTTGTTCCCTTGACCCACTTTTAAACATTTAAAGAAATTTTTTTCTACAGTATTCACAGTTAACTAAAGTTTTCTTTTATTGATATATTCTAAACAACCTAAATTAACACAGAGGTTGGACAGTGTAACACAACTATGTCCCGGGTGACATGAAGGGACACCTTTCTACCACAGATAGTCCCAGGTATATGTCAATTTTCAACTTGTCGGGATGTTGGGTAAGATCCTGCTGTAGGTGTTTTCTCTTACCAAATGGAGTTAATGTTCTAGGGACACCCATCATGTCTTGAGGATCCTAGTTCCTCTTAAACTTTCTCCCTTTACTTGTATCTTTTTCAAGGAAGTGGAAACTTAGAATTGTTTTATTGGGGAATATAAAGGTATAAACTCAGGCAGAACATTGATAGAATGAAAGCTAGCCTCTGGCTTAATGTAGTTCTTGAAGGGACTAGTTGCAGTAACAAAAATGTAGTGATGGTGCCAGGACAGCTGATATATTGATGTGTGCTGATTGTTACTTCTCTGCCGTGTTATTTACTACTTCTGTCAATGGCCACTGCGTTGGTGGTAAGTCTTGATCATTTTGTCTTCAACACTACAAAAAGACAGATGCTCCCCTGACTGTATATCAGATTTAATTTATAGGCATTTGAATATTACATATGTAAGGTCATGAGAGCTAATTAAATTAGTCCACAAATACTGATATTTATGGAGAACCTCATATTAAGAGTGTATAAAGTACCTCATAATCTGAAGGAGGAGAAAGACAATGAATTTTGTGGTTAAAATATAGCCTAAGTGATAAATATCTTGAAGTCATCAAACTCTCTTTATTCTTCCCAATGCTTACGAAATAATCTTTTGCTGTTCATTTGGTTTCTCTAGTAGATTTTGTTCTGAGAAAGTAATGAGCACAGAATTTCCCGAAAGAAATTTGGTCTTCTTGGCAGATCAATCTCCCAGAAGATTTGTTAGTGGAAACTATCATCTAAGAGGCTGATTACCACAATGTGAAGTAGTGAAATAAAATATCTGGACCTAACAGACCACAGAATATGACATCTCTCAAAGATGCAGCCAACCTGGGGATCCCAGCCTGAATGGCCAGCTGGTCTTTCACAATAATTGAAGCCGTGTCTTAATGCAAGGACATTTTCTGTAGTTAGCCCAGTAAAATGATGCCACAAAGCAAGCCACTCCCATGGGCCTGGGCAGTGCCACTGTAGCCATAGGGGAGCAGGGCCTCTCCATCCGTCAAGTTTCCACAGCTCTCAGTGCCTTCAGGAGCACCACAAAAGCGTGGGTTGGGCATGAGCCCAGGGAAGCCTTGGGTAAATGGGGCCAGTTCAGACTGTCTGGGATTCTTATCCCTGACTGTAGGTAAGAGTCCTGAAAAAAAAAAAAAAAAAAAAAAAAGAGTCCTGGTCAGACCTTAGTCACAGAAATGGTAATTTAGGTTTATGTGCATCCCTGATTGATTTGAGCTCCTTGAAGATGGCCTGCCCTTCAGGGCTGTGCAGTACTTATTTAACTCTTGCATGCCATATACTTTCTGCTAACTTTAGTATCCTATTGAATTTTGGTGACCTCATCAATACACAATGCACCTAAAAATTTTATATCAAAGGTGTGTTTCCTCTTACAGTCAGAAGACAGTTACCTTGTACATATGGGTAAATGAGAAATGGAAGGAAATATTTCCATATATTTGTTTTATCTCTATCTGTAATAGCATGTCACTTCCATCTTTAGCCAACGTTAGGTTTTGGTCAGTCACAAATTTTTCTTTAGAGAGTAGAATCTATTTTAACCAGCATCTAACTATGTGGATTATTACCTAAACAACATATTTTTAAAAAAAAGGGGAAAGATGGAGTGTAAGAATTTAATTTAGTCGTCTACAACCTCAGAAGCATCTTTAGATAAAATACTTAGTAAAAAGCATAAAGTCTTTGTTCAACTGATTAGTACACTCTCAGGCTGAGCATTACAGAGATGATCTTTTTTAGCTACATTATTAAGTGACACCAAAGCTTTAGAAAATAATGCTATTAGTAGTGGTGACTCATGTGTTCTTTATATTTTAAGAAGGACAATAAAATTTTACAGGACAGTGTCTGAAATATTTTCTTCATAAACTTGTTTAACTATATAGTAATATATAGTATTATGTGTATTAGTGCAATTTATGAAATGCAAGTCGTAATGTAGCTTTTACTCTATATAATATTTAGTAGTAATATATAGAATAATGTATATCATAATATAGAGAGTAATGTACATTGTAGTACATAGAGAAAGCAAAAAAGCCATTTTAGATCAATTTAAGGCACACGACATGTTAACTTGTTATTCTAGTGTTGTTGGCAACTTGGTAGGATTCTTAGAAGAGAAACTGAGGAGGAAGGGGAGAGAGGCTTTCGAGAGAGATGGAGTGGCACAAAAACATAAGAATGAATAGAACATGAGTGAGGAACACTGCATATGACAGCCTAGTGGGTTTTGAGGCCTTGGCGGGAGAATCACAGGCGGGCTAGTTGGAATCACCACTTGTAGCCAGCCATGGAAGGTTTTGAATGCTAGTGTAAGAATTTTCAAATTTAGGCTAGAAGCAATTCCATTCCATCCATGTAATTTTTTTTTTTTTTAAATTTTTTTCTTTATCTAACATCTTTATTCTAAGAGCTCTGAAAGCTTTACCTTTTTTTTTTTTTTTTTTTTTTTTAAATTTATTGGCTGTGTTGGGTCTTCGGTTCGTGCAAGGGCTTTCTCTAGTTACGGCAAGTGGGGGCCACTCTTCATCGCGGTGCGCGGGCCTTTCACTATCGCAGCCCCTCCCGTTGCGGGGCACAGGCTCCAGACGCGCAGGCTCAGTAGTTGTGGCTCACGGGCCCAGCCGCTCCGTGGCATGTGGGATCTTCCCAGACCAGGGCTCGAACCCATGTCCCCCGCATTAGCAGGCAGATTCTCAACCACTGCGCCACCAGGGAAGCCCCTATGTAATGTTTTTGCAACTGGGTTTTAACATGATGAAGGTCATGTGTTCAAAATATTCATTTGAATGTTGTGTAGCTTGGGTGATGGAGAAAGAGACTGCAAGCAAGGAAGTAAAATTTAGCTAAGATTTAAATAATTTTGAGTGTGTAGTGACAAAAGCCCTAAATCACAGCAAGCAGTATGCACAGCAAGCAGTACTGTGTCATAGCAATGAAAATTCAAAAGGATAGACAGATATGATAGATGATGAAAAGATATGGAAAAGGCATCAAGAAGACTTGGTAAGACATAGAAAACAAGCCTATGGTTACCAAAGGGGAAAGGGATTGGGGGAGGGATAAAATAGGAGTTTGAGATTAGCAGATACAAACTACTATATATAAAATAGATAAACCACAAGATCCTACTGTATTGCACAGGGAACTATATTCAATATCCTATAATAAACCATAATGGAAAAGAATATGAAAAAGAATATATAGACATATATATGTATAATCGAATCACTTTACACAACATTGTAAATCAACAATACTTCAATGTTTTTTAAAAAAGAGGAGTTGATAGCTTGATTTTCTATTCTAGGGATTAACTCAGCGAATATTAGTTGAGCAACTCCTATACGAGAGGGTTTGGGAGATGAAAGCCCACCGTGGACCTTTCCCAGTGCTCAACAGTGGGAGACCCTGCATATATTAAAGCTACAGACTGCCATAGGTGGCAGTTGGGGTTTATGTGTCACATCCACTCACCAAGGCTGGGGATAGGTTATCCCACTGGCATGTCCTGCATTAGGGTTCCAGCCTTGCTTTTAGGATGTGGGAGTGTAAAGCTCTCATTATATTGTTCTTAGCATTTGAGCCCTCTGCCAAAACTACAGGGCAGCAAGGAAAAGCATTCAAAGCCCTATCTGCTCTACATGTGATTCAACAATAGGCTAGATATGAGTTTCTGGTAAATGAATGAAAAGCAGTTCAAGAAGGGAGGTGCGTAAGAAATAATATTTTGGTTTTTTGTGTGGAAGATTTAGTAGATGTGCAGAAGGGATTCTAATAAATAAATTTGTTTTATAGCTTTAATTTCTGCCCTCCTCAAATTAACAGGTATTAGCTTTTTGTTTGTGCACTCAGAGATAATCATAAATCCAACAATAATGAGATTAGCTCAATAGCTTTTCCCTTAGGGAATAAATGGAGATATTTTGAAGTTTTATGTTAAAAGAATGCCTGAAGCTATTTTTACCAAACATCATGAAGAAAATATAATTAAGTAATAAATATTACAGTTGTAAATTTATTATTTAAAACATGGTGAATTTTCATTTAAGCTATTTTATTGAATTCTTTTTTTTTTTATTAAGTCCTGGGATAACTTTGTATTCTTTTTGAAAATATGCACTTCCTTCGCTGGATTTATTTCTTAATTCCTGAATATGGTGCACATACATGCAAGATTCTTTTGTTATTTAAAAGAAATTCTGTAAGTGTTATATATTTGCCAACAATTCAGGGTATGGTCACTCATCTGAAATCACAGTTCATCATCATTTTACCTCATAGCTATCTGTACTGTTTCAGTCATGTGCATGAAGCCACAGGCCTAACCCAGGGGAGTGCTTGACAGGATGCATTCAAGTATGTTGATGCCAATAGGTGATTTCATTTCAAGGTTGGAGGGGAGGCACTTTAATCCAAAGTTCACTCTTGATTTGTACTCAGCAGCATTTTGTTTACTGTTCTGCAGATGGTTGTAAGCCAGGGAAAGGCATAGGCTTAGGACTCAGACTAACCTAAGTTAGAACACAGCGACTTGTAACTGAGCCAGACTCTGAACCTAGGTCCCATGAGTGAAGGTCCCCATTAGCAAAGGCTGAGACCGGCCCACAGTGACTTCTCAGTTGGATCTGGTTCAGTTTGTTGTATCATTTAGTCCCATATGTGGGACTTAAATGAGTCATCACTGGGTCATTGTAGGTATAGTGAAAGCAGGTGGATGGTAGCATTTGACGAGTATTTAAAGACCTACCTGCTTCCCCAGGATGTTACCCGGCCAATGCAGAAGCACAGTTCCTGCAGTAGAGTCATTCCTGTGAATATTTGTTACTTTTATTAAGACAAGTCTATATATTTTGTTGCATGTACTAATGAAAGTAAAATGGGCATCTTGAAGTACAAAATACTCCGCAGCAGGTTTGCAAGATTTATTCACACTACATCTTGGTGCACATGTGCTCCACACCTGATCTATATCTATACCTCTACTACCCTTGGGCTTTGGATAGTGGGGAAGAAAAAATTGCTTTAGTCCATTCCAATACAATCATTTTTAAAGCCCCTTATATAATAATCAATTCCTTAGTAAAATTACCCTCTAGCTCAGAATTCTCCTTTTTCAGCTCCCCTTTTCCTTGTCCCAGCTAAGGGGATGTCTGGTATATGGAAGCAGGAAGGGCCCATGTAGGGCCTTGGCTTCTTCTCTGGCTCTTTGGGCCACTGGGACCATGAAGTCTTCCGATGCTGACGTTTTCTGCAGATATTACTTGTGATCTTGTCTTCCTTAGCTGAGTCTGGGCCCAGTAACCTTTCCAAGCTGATTCAGCTTCACTTTGGCTCTTGATGGCTGATTTCTCCACCCCCTCCACCCAGACCTCTGGCCAGGGCCAGTAACCTCCGCTCCTACTGCAGGGGCACCAACCCTTTGCCAAGGCAGCAGGTTTCTCCCTAAGTGCTAAGGGGAGTTCTGGATCCCACACGTGGTTAACTGACTGCAGAAGAGTGAATTGGGAACTAAACACCAAGGGCCAAGATGCCCAGCCACCCAGCACCTGTTGATAGGGAAGTGGCTGTGCTCCGGGTTGGTGCAGGACAGCCTGAAAGACATTCTTCTCTGGAGCAACCACTGCCCTCCAGATGAGAGTGGGGCAGGCTTCCTATATCAGTCAGGGACCAGGGAAGAAGCAAATGGATGACATGCTCAAAAGGGGTGCCTGATTCACGAGTTTAATGAAGGGACTATTAGAAAGATAGGAAGAATTAAGGGAAACCAGCAGGGGTGTTGAAGCTCCTCAGAGTAATAGCAGGAGGTCAATACAATCCCTAGGCTGGAGGACAGGGCGGGGTTCTAGGAACTTGACAAGAGCTGAGCTGTAGAAGAAAACTACCCAACAGAAGCTGTGGTCTTTGGTGGTGGAAAAATAAAACTGCACAGTGCAGCCTGGCAGGGAGAGAGGCAGTCCCTGCCCCTTTCTTCTGCCCTGCAGGGTCCCGCTGGGGCTCTGATGGCCAATGCAGAAAGGAGGCAGAAGGGTGAGGGAACCATGTTGACGTAATCCTTAGGCCAGTCTCCCGGGCACAGAGCAGAGTGGAAGAGGATAGAGGGTGGGTCTGGAGAAGCAAAGAGAACCTCCAGCAGGTTCCTCTATAAATCTTTCTGGGCCCAAACCCAAAGTGAAAGATTGGACATCCACGCCTCACAGCTCCTCTCCTTCTTCCTCCCTTCCCTCTTCCCTCCTGCTCCCGGGCACAGAGCAGGAGGCACATGTATCCTTGGTAAGTCCTCATGCACTGGGTACCTAAGGGGAACTTCCTGGCCTGGATGTCCTGGCCTTGGCTTCTGATGTACAAAGAGGGAAATAAAGATGTGGAGAACATCCCCTCCTAAGAATATTGCCCATTTTGCAAAACTGTTGTCTTCCTGGCCAATCCAATTTCAAATGCCAAAAATCTAAATATTAATCTTCGTGTTTCTTTTGCTCCTTTCTCTACCTCAGACAGATGGATGCCTTAGACCAGCTAGGAAAATACTAGATCTGGGGGAGGCTAAAACACAAAAGAGAATATAGCCCATTAATACTTTTAAAAACTGTCACCCCCAAATTTCACCAATATGTTGCTGAGGTTTGTATGGAAATTTAAACATTTTCACATATCTGATTTAACATCATTTAATCTTAACAACAATCCTGTAAGGTATCCATTTTACAGATGAGATAATTGAGGTCAAGTGTCCTCTGCTGGTTAGTGGCAAGCCCACAGGTAGGCAGAATTCCAAGTGTCCCGACTCCTGTTGTAGTGTTCTTTCTTCTATGCCAGATAAAGGCGGCGTAGTCTGCACATTTGGAAAAGAGAACAAAATTCATAATGTATTGGTACCTGCTAAAAATTGTGCTTCTTTTTTTTTTTTTAATTTTTATTTTATTTTATTTTATTTATTTATTTATGGCTGTGTTGGGTCTTCGTTTCTGTGCGAGGGCTTTCTCTAATTGCGGCAAGTGGGGGCCACTCTTCATCGTGTTGCGCGGGCCTCTCACTATCGCGGCCTCTCTTGTTGCAGAGCACAGGCTCCAGACGCGCAGGCTCAGTAATTGTGGCTCACGGGCCCAGCCGCTCCGCGGCATGTGGGATCTTCCCAGACCAGGGCTCGAACCCGTGTCCCTTGCATTGGCAGGCAGATTCTCAACCACTGCGCCACCAGGGAAGCCCAAAAAATTGTGCTTCTTGAACAGTTTTGCCCACTAATTATTGCTTTTATTAAAAATATGTTTTTAATCTTCTCTCATATCTTCTTCCATAGTAACTAGGTTATTTCATACTCATTTTACTGCCCTTCTCACATTATCATCTGTCACTTGGTATCTCTTCCTATTTGCTTTTTTTTTCTTTCTGATTTTGACTCTTTCACTGTTTAGTCACTTTTTAAAATCGAACTCCTTTTTTCCCCTACTCCTTGATTCTGGAATTATCCTTTGACCTTATGAGTGATTGCTACTTCCCTAACCCAGTGAGTCAAAAAAATGATGGAGAACTGGCATTTATTTCAAAGATAAGAGTAAAGAAGGTAGCTGGTCTAATTAGACCTGACCTAACTAGCAGCTTCTGGGCTCCAGGCAGATTTCCTGAATGGCTGCTTTCTGGGGGAGAAACTTTGAGATTCATGATGTCTCTGAGGCGTGGCATGCGTGACAGATCAGAGCTGAAGGCCAGCGCAGGAAATATCTCACTTTATAAGATTTATATCCCTTCCCCCTGAAAAGTAGAAGCTACCTGCTGGATAAGGGGAGGTCTGTCCTTCCCTAAATTTGCTAGAAGTTTCCCAATTCACATATTAGCAATTAAAATGGATTTCGAATCTTCCTAGAATATAGGAAGATACTAAAGATGTTTGATGCCTTGAAAAGTCCAAGTGCCTGGAACTATTGTCTGTTCCCTGGTACATGTCCTCTCATACTGTCAAGAAAGGAGAAGATGGAGAATTTAGGTTCTGGCTAAGTTTGAGCAGTATCTGCTAAGTTCCTGGGCCAGGCTGAGTTGGGGAGAAGACCAGAGTGTCTTACAGGTTCCTCCTATGGCTCTTCCCCAGCCCCCAGTGCAGGCGGGCAGCTTACCTTCTGGGCCCATCTCTTAAAACTGTGCTTGGAATTACTGCTGATTCCTGATTTACAGTTATCCTAGAACACTGACTAAAAATATATTGGCCACATGTAAACATAAATATTTACCAGCAGAAATAAATGACAGTGTTTAAAACCTTTTAAATGACCTACTTAACATTCTTGTACCGAGAATCTAGAGATATTCTCCTAGGTTGCTGATGTTTGCATAAAACTGACACCACCTTTCGGGGGGATACTAGGCAGAAGGTTTCAAAATGTCCATGGCCTTTGCCTCTGTGACCCAGTGTGTAGGAAATCATCAAGATTTTGCCTAATGACTTGGCAAGGAGATGTTCACTGCAGCTCCCCAATAAACAGGATAAGTTATCAGTCATACGTGAGACAAAATACTGTACAACCATAAAAATAAATAAAGGTAGATATGTGTTTTTAGACATAAAGGATATTCATGTTATCCTATTGAAAAAATAAATTCACAACAGTAAATGCATATAAGTATATACAAGAAAATATAAACAAATGCATAGAAGAAATACCAGAAAGGATGGACAAAATGATCATTATTTCTGGAGTGTGATTAATAGTAATTTTAATGACTAATGGGTCATTTTATTTTATTATCTTTTACAACGAACAGGTATTACTCGTGAAAAAGAAATACTTAGCATTGAAACTGGTCTCCCCCACTCCTCAGAGAAAACTATGGTCCTGAAGTTTTTACCATAGCCTTGCTTGTCTTTTTACTTTTATTCCTAAACAGTATTTTATTTAGTTTGTGTGTTTGGGGACTTCATATAAGTGCAATTATACTTTATTATTCTTCTGCAACTTGTGTTTTTCACTCAGCGTCTTGTTTCTGCGTTTCATCCATGTGGCGTGCGTGGCTGTAGCTCACTCATCTCACTAGGTCGAGTTGTCTTGGTGTAAATGACCACGGTGTGCTTATATGTCCTCCTGTTGATAGACTTTTGCTGATTTACAGTTTTTTGCTACCATGAAAGTTCTTATTAATGACCTCAGGTACTGATGTATGAGCATCTTGGGTATATCCATAGGTATGGAATGCTGGATTGTAGGGTGTGTGAATGTTCAACTTTACTAGATAATGATAAATTTTTTTCAAGTTATTTGTATCTATTTATATTTTTGCAAGCAGTGTATCAGAGTTTCCATCCTCTACATAGTCATCAACTTTTATTAATATCATCAAACTTTTAACTTTTTGCTAATCCAGTGGGTATGAAATGTTTGAATTTGTATTTCCCAGAATATCAATGAGGTTGAGCATGTTATTCTGGATTTATTAACCACTTGTGATTTCTCCCTGTAATGAATCTGTTTGGGTTTTTTGGCCCATGTTTCTATTGGGTTATTTCCATTGTTTATGTGGGTTGGTAGGAATTCTGTTAATTCTGGGAACTAATCTTTTGCTAGTTATACATCTGGGAGATATCTTCTTCCATTAGTGGCTTGTCTTTTTATTTTCCATACAGTTAGTGTTTTTGATGAAGAAACATTCTTATTTTTTGATTGAGTTGATTTACAATATTATATTAGTTTCAGATGTGCAATACAGTGATTCAGTATTTTGATAGATTATACTGCATTTAAAGTTATTCTAAAAATATTGCCTATATTCCCTGTGCTGTACAATATATCCTTGTATCTCATTTATTTTATATAGTAGTTTGTCTCTTTTAATCCTCTACCCCTATCTTTTCCCTCCTCCATCCTTCTTCCCACTGGTAATGACTAGTTTGTTCTCTATATCTGTGAGCTGTTTCTGTTTTATTTGTTTGTTTTATTTTTTTATGTTCCACATATAAGTTATAACAAACAGTATTTGTCTTTCTCTGTCTGACTTATTTCACTAAGCATAATACCCTCTAGGTCCCTCCACATTTTTGCAAATAGCAGAATTTCATTCTTTTATATGACTAATGTTCCATTGTGTGTGTGTGTGTGTGTGTGTGTGTATATATATATATATATATATATATATATATGCCGTGTCTTCTTTATCCATTCATCTGTTGATGGACACTTAGGTTGCTTCCAGATCTTTGTTATTGTAAATTATGCTGCTGTGAACATTGGGGTGCCTATATCTTTCAAGTCAGTGTTTTTGTTTTCTTTGGGTAAACACCCAGAAGTGAAATTGATGGATCATATAGTAGTTCTATTTTTGGTTTTTTGAGGAACCTCCGTACTATTTCCATAACGGCTGCACCAATTTGTATTCCCACCAGCAGTGCACAAGTGTTCCCTTTTCGCCTCACCAGCATTTGCTACTTGTGGTCTTTTTGACAATAGCCATTCTGACAGGTGTGAAGTGATAACTCATTCTCAATCTTATCCATCCTTTCTTTCATGATTTGCCCTTTTTTTGTGTCTCAAGAAATCCCTTCCTACCCAGAGGTTCATAAATATAAAGTCCCATATTGTCTTCTAAAATATTTATAATTTAATCTCTGTGAATGGTGTCAAGGTGTCCAATTTTATTTTTACTATATGGATGACTATTTGTTCCAGGACAATTTATTAAAAGACCTCCCTTTTTCCAGAGATGTATAAATGCCAGCCCTGTCATAATTCATGCCATAAATAAAGCTTCCGTCTGTATGTGCGCCTGTTTACAGAGGACATGTGTGTTTGCATTGTCCAGGCACTTCCCACCTCCCTCTGACAGAGTCAGTGTGGCCACAATACTTCCTCACAGCTGCAGCTGCTCCAGGTTCCATATCTGCAAATTTCCACATCGAAGTGGAAAAAAGTTTTAATACTCTCTTATCTCGAGTTTCTTTTGGACCACCCGGGAGGTTGTGAATTCTCAGGGGAAGCCCTTTTGCCCTGTCCATTTCATGCTGGGTGTCAAGGCAGGCAGTTTGCCTTGCAGATGCCTGTGGGGAGTGAAGGTATTTACTTCCAGGTCACCTTACTCTCAGGGTGTAGCCCTGTGGGCAGGAGGATGTATGGAGGGGTCTCACCATAACCTCCTCTCCCTCGGTGGCCCTGGGCTTTGTCCTCTGCCCCCTGCATCCCATGGGACAGTAAAAACCGAGGCTGGGATTCATCTGGGTGGTAAATGTAGAATTAATGAAGACTTGTTTTGTTTACATCTCAACTTCCCACTTTCACTTAGTTTTTGGGATTCTTAGTCTACTTTCTTGGCAGCTCATGACACATTTAGAAGGATTTCTTTCTTCTGGAATTTTTAGTTATTTTTCAATGGGAGAGTCAGTCAGAGTATCTAGCTCTTCAGACCATGGAAGTAGAATTTGGCTAAATTCATTTTTTAAATTGCGTTATGTTTTGCCAATCTTGCCTAAAGGTTTGTTGGAGACTGAACCACTGCAAGGAAGAGATGAAGACACAGTAGCCAGTGCTGACTTCCCTAGCATGCTCTCTGAGGAGGAAAAAGAAGAGTTAAAGGCAGAACTAGTTCAGGTATGTTTAGTAATCTTCTTATTGCTGCTATGTCTATCTCCAAATCCTGAGAATTATTGTTAGTTGGTATAAGTTGCATATTACAATTATGTTGTCTTTCATTTAATAAGGTTTAATAAGTGATATATTGTAAGATGATTCATTTTTCTGAGGTATTTTTGTAATGCTAATTGTCCATTATCCATTGGTGGCCATAAGAAAACAAATGGTTACGCTGCTTAAGCAACAATAATTAGTTGTAAATATGCACCTCTTACTCTCCTTAGTATCACAATGCTATGGGGACAATAAATCACTTACAAACCTTATGGAATTCCTTCAAGACCTTGGTACAGGCGCAAGCTGCCTTTGAAGAGCAGTTGTTGATTTAGGTCAGCAGCTTAGCTCAACAAATACTTTGAAAGGATTTATGTTTATAATGAAAACTTCATTCATAGAAGCAACTGAATTTATTAAGTTGATGTGCTCTTTTTCAGAAGAATAAAGCTCCGGCGGTAGAGAGGGAAGCTATGATGACTTTAGGCTTCATTAGAGCTTGTGTAGTTGCCGTGGGCATCTGGACCTAGAGATGAGGAGGGTGCCTGGCTCGTCGTGAAGACAACTCTTTGTTCAAGCCATTTGTTTGTAGCACCCACTACAAACACTTAGCTACCTCTTAAATACTTTGCTAGGGAGCGTTTACATTGTAGGAGGAAAGGGCAGGAGAAGGGAGCTTCTCAAGTAGAAGAAGCAGTAGGGCAAGGGGGGAAGAGGCCAGCATTCCTCCCCATCTGAATCCCTGGCTCAGAGGGGAGGAAGCTCCTGGTCCAGCTGGAACAAGGCTTGTCTTCTTCCTCTGGCCTCTTCTACAGGCTGGAGACACAGCTCTAAATTAAGCTTCACCTTACCTTCACCCCTCTGTGTCCACCTCAGACTCTCCAAGCGCTAAGGTTCTGATAGTGTGTGTTTATGACAGCTCATAATAATACTAAAGACATTTCAGGTGCTTTCATAAGACACACCCTGCAATAACCTCATGATAAAATGAAAGAGCAGCTTGTTCTTCTAGTACAGCAGAAATTATTTTAGTAAGGACAGTGCCTCAGATCAAATAGCCTGGTTCTTGAGCTGGATCTGTCTGTGGCCACTGATCCAGAACCACCTCGTTTATTTCAGATTGGCCACACCTGCCAGAGTGCCCGGACCAAAGTCAACCTAAACAGAGAATATCTGAGCTCCACGTTTTTTTAAGGCCTGGAATCCTGGATTATGACTTGTTCCTGTCAATTGTGTTGACAAAAGTTATATTCTGCAGACTGGCATCGGCTAACTGATTCTGAGCTGAAATTTAACTCCTTCACTGTTATCATCCAAGTTTAAGTTCATACACAACCTCTGTAACAGACCAACTTTTATAAAATGACTTGATTTTTCTCAGTTCTGGGATTACTGGGATATATATATATACACACACACACACATACATACATCTATGTTTCTTGTGTGCCTGCATGCTGTATTTTCTAAACTTTCAACAATGAGCAAGTATTATGTTTATAATCAAGAAACAGTAAGCCTTGGTTCTCAATGGATGCCCCCGTGAATATAAAAAACTAGTGTTTTCACACATTCTTGTCTCATTTGGCCACATTAATGACCCTCCAGTGTGTCTCATTCCTAAGAGTTTTTGAGGCTGACTTCTGAAAATAACACCAGACTCCTTGTTACTTTTTCATGTTACCAGGATTAATGTTTTCATCCTTTAGGATGCATTAGCCTCCATGCTTCCTGTCTCTTATTTCTGGATTCCTCAGGGATGGAGAGGCACCATGTCTTGCCAAAGGTAGCAGTGTAACCCCCAGGGGCACTGGGCACAGCTGTTTGCCTCAGGCCCAGCAAAAAGCAAAGGAGGGGATCTTTGCTGTTTTTCCTCTTCACATTTCCATTTCTTCTCCCTCCATCTCAGGCCACCTCTGCTTTCTGCTCACTCTTTTCTTAAATCCACTTTCTCTGCCCTTTCA
This sequence comes from Balaenoptera acutorostrata, assembly GCF_949987535.1. NCBI lineage: Eukaryota > Metazoa > Chordata > Mammalia > Artiodactyla > Balaenopteridae > Balaenoptera > Balaenoptera acutorostrata. The sequence goes on along the minus strand of NC_080077.1, from coordinate 37,720,855 downwards.
CAGCGTACGTGCGCGCACACACACACACCACAAATTAGGTTCTTTCAAATCACACATGCATTCAGATTACCTTAAATGCTAGGGTTTAATTGCATCAAGGGCATCTCAGCAGTCCCACGGCTGGCCCTATGAAGAACTGAGACATCGTGCAGATAGCTCAGCTTCTCTGCCTCAATTCTCCACAGATACTCCTCTGGGGCCCCTGGTCATAAGCAACCCCTCTCTGTTTGAGGGAAGATCCTACTGGGTCTGTTAGCCACTTGGGTAACAGGACACCTCACAGGTCAGCCTATTAGACTGCTTTTGAATCAGGCGGTAAGTTGTGGCCGTGATCCAAAGCAAGAGCTTTGTGTAGGGGGACTTCTTACGTCTGATTGCTTTGCTTAGAGGGGTCTCGGGGTGTGCCAGGCACCCGCTCTCCACTTCTGTACACTCCTCTCCCTCGTTTCCTCAGTTTCTCCCACTGTTTGCTGGCTGTGCTGGATCCCCGCCCCACTGCTTTACCCTGCACTGTTCTGTGGTCTATATTCCCATGAGGACGCCCTTAGACTTCAGGCGAGCCTGTAACCCCATTCAGCCACACAGCCGGCACGTTGTTGTGCTTACCAAGTGCTGGCAGAAGGAAGACCTGTCCTTGTGGGGAGAGACGTAAAATGAGCCAGTATTGTCCGAGGGGATACATCTTAGCCGAGGTCTGCACCTTAAAAGAGGAATCTGTCGTTAACACAGTTCAGTCTCGAGTTTGTTATCATGTTCATGCAATATGTGTGTTTTTAAAAGTTCCTTCAGTGCGGGGCCAATATCACTTCTGATCTGGTGCAGTTGTTTGTGCACAGAAGGTGTGCAATTAAGATTTATAATTAACTTGAATCATAGCGCCAACAAACATTTATATTTGTGAATACGGGAAGAAGTTTGTTTTTTTTTTTTTTTTTTTATACAAATCTTGTCAATATATAAAGAAATACTATTTTGTTTCAGATATTTGTTCTCATTAGTCTTATTACCAGCTGCTCCTAACATCTTTTCTGAGGTTTTTTTGCATCTATTCTGTGGATTACTTTTTCCTTTCTCCCTTTTTAAATAAACTTGCTCAATACTTCTGTGCTACTAACATCCCGCTCCCACTTTCATTTCGCTAAGCTGCATTTGATGCTCAGTATTCTATAATGTGGCTTGCCTTTTGAAAAGGATGAAGTGTTGGCATTAGAACTGTAAATTTATGATTATATAACAATCAAGTACTGCCAGTGTCCCCTAGATAGAATGACTCAAGAAAAATGAGCATTAATAGGAGTAGGAAAAATACCAGACAGCATTATCAAGTAGACAATGGCTGTTGCTCAGTGTGTCGTTCCCCAAGAAAAGCACACAGTGCCCTCAAGCCACCCGTCTCTTAGCCTTTACAAAGAAGTGCCCTAAGCTCTTCCTTCCTCTCTCAGTTTTTTTCCTTCAAGACTTTCATTTTTTCTGGACTGAGCTAGGGAACAACTAAAGTCTTCACAACCAATACTGTCTTATTGTAACACCCCTCTGTGTTAATCAGGGTTCTCCAGAGAAGCAGAACCAGTAGGATATATATATATGTATATAGAAAGAGATTTATTATAAGGAATTAGCTGTTGTGATTCTGGAGGCTGGCAAGTCTCAAGATCTACGGTCAGCAAGCTGGAGACTCAGGGGAGCTGACTGTGTAGCTCCAGTCTGAAGGCCTAGGAAGAGCCAATGTTACAGTTTGAATCTGAAAAAACAAAAAAACAAACCAACAACAACAAGACAAAACAGTGGCCCAGCTCAAAAGCAGACAGGCAGATAGAGTTCCCTTTTACTCAAGGGAGGGTCAACCTTTTTGTTCTATATAGGTCTTCAACTGATTAGATGAGGCCCACCCACTTTGGGAGAGCAATCTGCTTTACTCAGTCTACCAATTCAAATGTTAATCTCATGCAAACTAACCCTCACAGACACACCCAGAATAATGTTTGACCAAATGTCTGGGCACCCCATGGCCTGTCACACCCTCCCAGATGTTATTTGCATTTTAATTTTAATTCTCCCATACTCTTAGCCAAGGCAGGAGTAACCAGGAGAAGTGACAGGACTTGAAGCAGTGTATACAAGAGACCAAATGCTCTTACTCCTAAACATCATACTGATACTTAATAGTTTATGAAAGTATTTCTTTTTCTGGATTTAAGTTAGATATTTTATGTAATATAGCAGATTAAATAGAAAAGTAAGTTTTCAATCTTCTAATATAAATTTCATATTGAAGCTAACTCATTACTTAATTTATAATTTTTTTCAGTTTTTATTGCAATAAATTGGCATAACATAAAATTAACTATTTTAAATTGAACCATTCAATGGCATTTAGAAACTTACAGTGTTGTGTAACTACCACCTCCGTCCAGCCCCAAAACATTTTAATCGTCCCAAAAGGGAACCCCATACCCACTAAGCAGTTGCTTCCCATTTCTCTTTCTTCTCTGCAGCCATCAGCCTGCATTCTGTCTCTATGGATTTAGCTAGGTATTTCATGTAAATGGAATCATACAATATGTGACCTTTTGTGGCTGGCTTTATTTCACTTAGCCTAGTGTTTTTGAGGTTCACCTGTGTTGTAGCTTATATCAGTACTTCATTCATTTTTACCAGTGAATAATACTCCATTTTATGTATATACGGCAATTTGTTTATCCATTCATCCTTTGATGAATATTTGGGTTGTTTTCACCTTTTGGCTATTGTGAGTAGTGCTGTTTTGAGCATGCATATGCATGTATTTGTTTGAGTACCTGTTCTCAATTCTTTGGAGAATATACCTAGGAGCAGGAGTGCTGTGTCATATGGTAATTCCATGTTTAACTTTTTGAGAAACTGAGAGACTGTTTTCCACAGTGGCTGAACCATTTTTCATTCCCACCAGCAATGAACAAGGGTTTCAATTTCTCCACATCCTCACCAACACTTACATTCCTATTCATTCATATCTGAGTAATCAAGTTGAAATATCTAATCTTGTGCATAAATATTTATCCTATAAGAAGATCTTCTAAGGGGTCAAGAAACCAAAGAACCAGACTATCAGTTTCTAGTGAAGATATGATTCATTTAAAATTAAAGGGAAAAGGATATCTTAAATACTTTAATTGATGATTTACCTGCCCTCCAGCTCATTCCAAAACCAATTTGATATGGCTGCAGAGGTACTTACAATGTAGAATTTGCATACTACCTGCATCAGAATATCTGGGGGTGCTTGTTAAAAAATATATGTAGGCTGGCCTCACCAAATTTGAGACATCAGAATCTCAGGGCATTAAAAGGGGCCTACTTCTGGAATCTGCATTTTAAATGTGCTCTCTGAGTGACTTTTATATAAACTGAAATTGAGAACCACTGGTGTAACTAGGCCAAAAATTCTCCTTAGTCAAATAAGTGAATGAATCTCACCAGGATTGTCATTTAAAGCATTTGTGATTAAAGGCCTTTCTGCTGTGTCAGGACTCTGCTCTGCAGAAAGAGACTGGCCATTTTCAGTCTTGCATGTTAATGTAATTTAAGATTATCTGTTTTTTCACCTTCTGGGTTTTGCTTAATAGATATTTTGGCATATATTTAGATCACTGATAAATAAATGAAAGCTTTAAGAAGTGTGAGCCTTACATTTTATTGAAATGGTGAGACTTTCATTATAGAACCTGACAATAGACCCAACTGAGTAACTGAGTTCGTGTTTCCATCATTAGAAGTTTTTTCTTTACAAATGCCTTTTAAGGTATGCTTCGATTTTAAAATTATTAGGTGTGGAATTTTATCTTTCTTTAGGATGGTGTTTGGTAAATTGGTCACTTCAATGTTTCTATCACTTTTTGGGATCGTGGATTTCATTAGAAAATTGTGAATACTTTACCCACTCCTCCCACCCCCAAATAACTAATGAATATCTTACTGTCCCCCATAGTTTTGAATAAATTTCTGGGGTTCCATAGATATAAGATGGAGAATACCAAGATGTTTAAAGCTCTTTCTTCTTCTCTACATCTTTAATTTCTTTCTGCAAGTTAAAAAACTTCCCATTAATTTTGTTACAAGTTGGAAACTACAGTAACACCTGATACATATGCAAAACCAGATTCCCAGTCACTTCAGTCACTCAAACTGAAAGAAAGCCCAAAAGGTCTTTCTAGTACAGAATAAAAGGCTGGAATGAAGCCCACGTATTTTCTATGGTAAGAGAGCTAGACATACAACCTTGAGAAATCTTAGGCAGCAAACTAAATGCAGAAGAACACATTGACAAAGATGAAAAAGTGGAATATAACATGAGAGCAAAAGGATAGAAGGGTTTGATTTTAAAATGACAGTGTGGGGCTTCCCTGGTGGCGCAGTGGTTGAGAATCTGCCTGCCAATGCAGGGGGCACGGGTTCGAGCCCTGGCCTGGGAAGATCCCACATGCCGCGGAGCAACTGGGCCCGTGAACCACAACTACTGAGCCTGCGCGTCTGGAGCCTATGCTCCGCAACAAGAGAGGCAGCGATAGTGAGAGGCCCGCGCACCACGATGAAGAGTGGCCCCCGCTCGCCGCAACTAGAGAAAGCCCTCGCACAGAAACGAAGACCCAACACAGCCAAAAATAAATAAATAAATTTATAAATAAATAAATAAATAAAATAAAATAAAATGACAGTGTGTTCTCATTTAATGGAGAGACTAAGAACATGATCCCCTTTGGTGATCCCTGGGTGCACTCCTTTTGCAGTAATGAGTATATGTCTGCATCCTGAAGATTCTTGCTCATCAAGAAAAGACAGGGTGCTATTGATTATAACATGTTTATGGAAGGTGAAATTCATTTTAGAAAGACTTTAAAAAGATTTCTATGAGCATACGAGAAATGTTCCATAACCATAAAAAAAATGGATAATGTTAGATTACTAGGACATTTTGCTGATATTAAAAGCTCCAAGATATTGTTCTTTTCTACTAGATGATTTAAGATGCTTGATTCAGTATTTCTGCCTGTTTTGCTTAAGTGATTTTTTGTGAATGCGAAGGTTTACAGTGCTATTTTTGTCTGTTCACCATTGGGGTAAAATCTTCCTTGCTCTAATAAAAAGGACTAATTTTTGCAAAGGTAACTGTCATTGTTGAGATGTGCTTTTTAGCAGCTACGTCTCTGGTGACCCAAGGAACACATTTGCAAGATGACTGACAGGGTTAGTGATGCTCCTTGTGGTCAGAAGTAGAGTGACACTTAGAATGTAAATGAGACACAGATCTCCATTAAAAAAAGTAATAATCTCGTAAAGTGTCAGGCACTTTTTTTTTTTACCTCTGTGCGTGTGGGATACTAAGGGAGTACTACTGATTCTCTTCTGGCTTCACAAAGAAAGTCACAAATATTTATACTTTTCAGAAAACAAAGATGTAAATTTAAGCAATATTACTAGGGCAATATGTTACAAAGTGTGACAATGGAATAAAGTATGATAACTGGAATCAAAGACTTCGAGGAGGTTCAAAATTATTTTCACAAAATATAGCAATGCTCTCTAAAATCTGGCTATTTTACAGAACTCCTTTGTTAGAAATTAGATTTGCAAGAGCAATTTTTTCATGACTTATTTATTTTATAACTAGAAGTTTATCCCTTTTGATCCCCTTCACCCATTTTACCCACCCCCCTCCCTTGCCTCTGGCAACCACCAGTCTATTCTCTTTATCTATGGGGTTGGTGGTTTTTTTAAGATTCCACATATAAATGAGATCATACAGTCATATAGTATTTGTCTTTCTCTGTCTGACTTCTTTTACTTAGCATATTGCCCTCAAGGTCCATCCATGTTTTAAATGGCAAGATTTCCTTCGTTTTAATGGCTGAGTAATATTTCTGTATGTGTGTGTGTGTGTGTGTGTGTGTGTATGTATGTAAAATATCTTCTTTATCCATTTATCTATCAGTGGACACTTAGGTTATTTCCATATCTTAGCTATTGTTAATAATGCTGCAATGAACATGGGGGGGGGGTGCATGTATCTTTTCTGAGCTAGTGTTTTAATTTTCTTTGGATAAATCCTCAGAAGTGGAATTGCTGGATCATATGAGAGTTCTATTTTTAATTTTTAAAAGAATCTCCGTACTGTTTTCCATAGTGTACAAGAGCAATTTTATGATGCTGAAGAGATTTGCTTTTCTGCTAGCACAGGGGAAACAGGAGATACATCAGTACAAAGACTTGTACATGAATGTTTATAGTAGTTTTAGTTGCATTAGACAGACCCAAATATCCTTCAGTAGTTGAATAGAAAGCAAACTGTGGTATATTCATACAATGGAGTACTACTCTGCAGAGAAAAGGAAAAGCCATTGATGATTTAACAACATGGATGAATCAAAGATCTCAAATTATTATATTGAGTGAACAAAGTCAGGCAAGAATGAGTTTATACTGTGTAGTTCAATTTATATTAAATTCCAGAAAATACAAACTAAACTCCAGTGAAAGAAAGATCAGTGACTGCCTGGGTGAGGGAAGAGAAAAGGGAGGGAGGAATTACAAAGAAGAACTAGAAAAGTTTTGGAGGTGATGATTTCTTCACTATGTTGATTAAGGCGATGACTTCACAGGAGTATACATATATCAAAACTTACAGATTGGACACTTTACATGTGTACAGTTTATTGTATGTTAATTACATGTCAATTAAAATTGTTAACAAGAAAAATCAACACAAATCACTCCCTTGCATACATCCTCTCCTCCCTTGTTCATTCTCTCCTGAGGCACCACCTTGGCAAACCACAATGTATGCTAGGTGTGGTTGGCAAAAAATAAACAACACTGACTAATAACACTTTAAAAGAAGTTGTTAGGCATAGACTACAAAACCAGTCTTTTGTTCAAAAATTATATCTATGTATAATTTTAGGAAAACGTTTGGACGATTAGAAACCAAAAAAATTAAGCAGTGGCTATTTCCTAGTAGATTACACATGATTTTTATTTTCTTTATATTTTGCTGTATGAGTGAATTTTTTACAAGGAGTAGTGATTTCTTTTAGAATCATTAAAGCTAAAAAAAATCTACTTTCATTTTTAAATATTAGACTGTCTTCTCTACAGGATGTGTTTGCTAAGGCCATGCACCGGGCTATGTAAACAAGAGGGCGCACAGGCTGCTTTGGAGCACCGAGGGCACCCGTGTGTGTTTCAGCTGGTCTGACCTCTTTCCCCACCATTTTCCCTCCTACCTGTAGCTAGAAGATGAAATTACAACATTACGACAAGTTTTATCAGCGAAAGAAAGGCGCCTGGTTGAGATAAAACAAAAACTCGGCATGAACTTGATGAATGAATTAAAACAGAACTTCAGCAGAAGCTGGCATGATGTGCAGACTACTACTGCGTAAGTATACGTTTTTCTTAAAAATAAATCACTCAGCCTGCTGTCTTGCCTCTTCAGTTTTTTTCCCATGAGGCTGATTTCATACTGGTGGCTAGGGAAAAATATTTTCTCCAGAAGTAAAATAAGGAAATATGAATAATCATTAATATGTTGCATGATGCAGACTCTATAAAGTAGCTTCATGAAATAAAACTTTGTTCACCAACACTGTTTTCACTCAGACTACTTTTATGGAGTTGTACAGTTTAAAGTTCTTTCTCTTCATTATATATATATATATTTTTTAACATTTGTTAAATATATACTTTTTCCTTATGTTTTCTCATAAAATTCTAAATCCTCAGAATACTTGGCATTCACTGCATATTTTGAGTTACTATCAAAAATGGTTGACAGCTTTAAAAACTGTACAGGGGCTTCCCTGGTGGCGCAGTGGTTGAGAATCCGCCTGCCAATGCAGGGGACACGGGTTCGAGCCCTGGTCTGGGAGGATCCCACATGCCACGGAGCAACTAGGCCCGTGAGCCACAATTACTGAGCCTGCGCATCTGGAGCCTGTGCTCCGCAACAGGAGAGGCCACGATAGTGAGAGGCCCGCGCACCGCGATGAAGAGTGGCCCCCGCTTGCCACAACTGGAGAAAGCCCTCGCACAGAAACGAAGACCCAACACAGCCATAAATAAATAAATAAATATTTAAAAAAAAAAAAAAAAAAAAAAAAAACTGTACAGACTTTTTGTCCATTTACGTGAAAAGAAAAGCTTGTACCTCTCATGTTTGGGGGTGTGCTTTTATCCCCAGTACTCTAGGGAATGTTAGAACTGGGTTAAGGCCACATGAAATAATAGAATATATTGGTTTCTGCCCCCGGTTTCTGGCACAGAGCTCCCAAAACCCTTATAATTTCCTACGTGATAAGAGCACCAAGAGCATCTTTTGTTCTAACATTTGCATTTTTTGTTAAGCATTATTCATTTTTAATTAATTAATTAATTTATTTATTTTTGGCTGTGTTGGGTCTTCGTTTCTGTGCGAGGGCTTTCTCTAGTTGTGGCAAGCGGGGGCCACTCTTCATCGCGGTGCGCGGGCCTCTCACTATCGCGGCCTCTCTTGTTGCGGAGCACAAGCTCCAGACGCGCAGGCTCAGTAGTTGTGGCTCACGGGCCCAGGTGCTCCACGGCATGTGGGATCTTCCCAGACCAGGGCTCGAACCCGTGTCCCCTGCATTAGCAGGCAGATTCTCAACCACTGTGCCACCAGGGAAGCCTCCTAACATTTGCATTTTGACCCTGGTTCCTGACACAGAGTTCCTAGATCCCTTGGAATTTCCTGGGTGATAGCAGTATCCTTGGTTCTAATGAGGCGACTCTTGGTGGACTCCTGGATGAGGGCTGGTCACCAGAAAGACCAAGCCATGATTTGAAGCTTGGAACTCTCAGTCCCACACTCCCGTTCTCTAGAGAGGGAAAAGGAGCTGGAAGTGATCTATCATGCCTACATGATGAAGCCTCCATAGAAATCTCAAAAATATGGGGTTTGGAGAGCTTTAGGGTTGCTGAACACATGGAGGTGCCGGGAGGGTGGCGTACCAGGAGAGAGAATGGAAGCTCGGTACCCATCCCCACATGGCTCTTCCATCTGGTTGTACATCTGTATCTTTCATCATATCATTTTTACAATAAATCGGTAACCTAGTAAGGAACCTGTTTTCCTGAGTTCTGTGAGCCACTCTATCAAATTAATTGAACTCAAGGAGGAGGTTGTGGGAACCTCTGATTTATAGCCCACTGGTCAGGAGCACTGGTGATGATCTGGACTTGCGATTGGCATCTGGAGTGAGGTGAGTGGGGAGCAGTCTTGTGGGACTGAGCCCTTAACCTGTGGGGTCTGACTCGATCTCCAGGTAGATAGTGTCAGAATTGAGTTAAATTGTAGAACGCCCAGCTGGTGTCACAGAATTGCTCGGTGTGAGAACCCCCCACACACATTTAGTGTCACAAGTGTCTTGCGTGTGCTGGTAAGTGTGAGAGTACAGGAAAAACACAAGAGAAGCAAGTTTTTCTTACTTAGACCAACAGAAATGTTTTCAGCTTTGCCATTATCTTCCTGTCTGATATTAGGCAAGGTACAGAATAGGTTAGGGTATTCTACAATCATGCTTTCATGGGGTTACTTTTTAAATTGCATGAAATATTTAACTATTGTGGTACTTCTCTAATGATTTAAAATATTTTGCTTGCCAGGGGGTCTTGTGCCGAAGGGAAGAAGGTGCCCGCCTCATAATGCGATTGTTCTTCCTTTTGTGTGTTGGGAGCTGGGGGCCGATGGAGAAACCACAGAGGCTTCCTATCCCTTGACCCCAGATTCCACCATCAAGAAATTTTTGTCTTTGTGTTATGCATTTTCTTCCCTAGTATTACTCCTTGGAAGGTAAAGATATTACATTGCTAGTATCTAAGTGGGAAACAATTTTTCTCTTTGCTGGTACATTTCTCCCAGGCATAGAGGGGCCTGGTAGTAAGAAAAGGTACCCATGATGGACAGCAATTATTTCAGTTTGGCTGGGGGCTAACTTTGCCTGCTGGTTACTGGGAACTAAGATCTAAGACCTTAGTGAAGATGCCCTTTGCATGAGGAGTTAGATCTAAGAGGAGCCTGACGTCTCCACACTGTGGTTCCCTTAGTGTCCATGTAAAGGGGAATATTCTCTCCAGCTCTAAGCGCCTAGCAATTCTATCTGCATCTGTGCATGTGCACCCCATGGGCTCATCCAGAAAGGGTCAGGATACAGTCCAGAGTAGGGCAGGATGGAGCCAGGAAGCCCATCAGTGTCTCTCCAGAGGTTGACCAACCTTCCCCAACATGATGATTATGGAAGAAGATAAGAAACTACACACTGATGTTTATCAATTTAAAATATATATATTGCCAACACCGTATGAACAATCTCCTGAAAATTCAGAATAGCTGGATTTTAGGCACTAAATTAAATGAGCTTATCTGTCAGTAGTTTTGCTTTTTGTCTTTGCACTTTGGTGACCTATACCAATTAATGGCCCTGATAGGGTGAGGCCGAGCCATCTCTAATTCCCTGGGTCTGGTGACCTCTGTATTTAATCCAGGTCTGGGGTTTCTTGTCACTTGATCTGAACTTCCTTCTGGGGTGTCAGAACCAGGCAGGATCTTTCTGCTTGGGCTCCCTGACCACACTGCAAGGATAAGAGAACCCAATGGAGGGAGGGCAATTCGGGCTCTTCTGTTGCTGAGAGGAGGGAGGGAGCAGGGAATATCTGAGCAGAGGGTGTGGCCAGTTTGTTCTGGGTCTGCCAGGGCAGGCGGCGGGGGGAGTGAGGGGAATGGGTCATGGTTTCCTGAGACATGGACTTAGAGCAGACAAGTTCAAGGAAGGCTTGTAGCCTCTTTGCGCACTGGAGAATATATAGTTCCTGGTTTTCCCATGTTTGAAAAACCAATTGGTTTTATAGTCAGGCAGTACCCTTAGTATCAGGCTTTTTGTTGAATGAGTAGAACAGATTTATTCCCTGGGGTTTTCGAGTTTAAAGTCGTGGTCAGGAAAACAGAGTTTTGTTTTTGTTTATTTTACAAGTTTTTTACAAGTAACCGGTTAAAAGCTAAGTGTGACAGGGTTGTAACGGCGAATCCAGGGTATTGTAGGGGATGTACAGCAGGGGATGGAACCTTGCCTGGTGTCTCAGGGAAGCTTTTGTGAGTAAGATGTTTAAGCAGAACTCTGAAGGATGATTTGGAGTTTAATCGGGCCACGGGGGCAGGAGGAGCGTCCTGGGGGAGGTACAGCTGGTTGAGGCTGGCAGAGAAGGCTCCTCCTCCTAAGGAAAAGCCGTCCAATTACTTAGTCTTGTTGAGATGGTGGGGAGAAGGGGCCGGGGCTTGTGGCATCTGTTTATAACAGAGTTATTCTTTATCCACAGGCAATAGAAAGCTGTTAAGGGGGTCCTGACAGTTTGTTTACCCAACAAGTGTTAGTGAGTGTCTGCTATTAGGCATTATTACCCAGGGGCTAATCTAAGCCTTCAGGATACAGGATTCAACAAGATGGACGAAGTTCCTAATCTCTATGAGTGTTGAAAGGGAAAAGGGCAGGAAACGAGCAGCAAACAAATGAGGATCTGTCGGGATGTTATGATGAAGACCGCATAGGTTGAGGTACTAGAGAGTGACTCGCGGGAGAGCGTGGAAGCTGCTTTGATGGGTCCCCGACAGGGGAATCCTGTCCTGGGAGGTTTCTTTGAGCTGAGACCTGAGTGACAGAAAGATATGATCTTGTGAGGATCTGGGGAAGAGCTTTCAGGCTGAGGAAAAAATTGCCACAAGGACACTGAGGCAAGACCTGGCTTTACAGGTTTCAGGAAGCAGAGGAGAGGGCTGTGTCTGGAGTGTAGTGAGAGGAGCTTGAGGTCAGAGCCTCTGGGGCCTCCCAGGCCAAGGGGAGAAGTGAGGATTTTATTCCAAGAGCTTTGGATGCCGTTGGAGAATTTGCAGCAGGAAGTGACTTGTTCTAATTCACCTTTTTAAAAGAACATTCTGGTTAGTTTGTGTAATACAGATTGTGAAGAGGCAGGAATGGAAACCAGAAAATCATTTATAAGACTGTTGCAGTGGCCCGGGTTGTCATGATGGAGAGTCATGAGCAGAGAGGGGACAGGATCTGGAGGGCGACCCAATGGGACTTCCCAGTGGTTTGGAGGTGGGGTGGGCGGTGAGGGAAATCGAGGGATCAAGTGTGACCTTAGGTCTCTGACTTGGGCTCCTGGGTGAATACTGAGACTGGTTACAGCAGTGGGGGGTTAACACTGTAGTTAAGCTGGTGGGCCTGGGTGAATACTGAGACTGGTTACAGCAGTGGGAGTTTAGCACTGTAGTTAAGCTGGTGGGCTGTGCACTCCAACCAACTGCCTGGTTTGACATCTGGGTCCCCTGCCTCCATGACATGAGATCGTATTAGTACCGATCGTAGGTAGTGAGGATTCAATGAGTGCAGAACAGTGTCTGACACTCTGTAGGCCTGTTTGCTGTTCTAGGAAACGGGTCTGGTGAGGACACCCAAGAATTCTGTTCTGGCTGTGCGCAGTCTGAGACATCCAGTAGATAAACAAGTTTATATGTTGAGAGGGCAACTCGGAGGAAAAGTCAGGGATGGAAATGGACATTTGAGAGTCATCTACATATTGATGCATTGAAAGCTGCAGACCTAGATGAGATTTCCTCAGAGATGAGTTAATAAATACAGATGATCATGGACTCACTAACCTTTAGGAATGATGTGAACTTTCCTTTTAAAGAAGAATAAATCTCTTTCTTAAGAGGGAGGCATGAGTCTATCAGCAACATAATTTCAGGAGAGCATCTTTCTCCCACCATTTGTTCTTGGCTGCTGAGGGAAAGGGAAAAGTCTTAATCATATGTTGGGGGGAGGGGGGTGGACAGAAAAGCAGAATCTATTTTTCCCCTGAATATTTAAATCCCTGCTCTTAGCGTCCATGATACCCATTCTAGAACAATATCTATACCTCATACAATGAAATTTTGATGTGGGGAAATGATGAACTGGGGTAAGGTTAGATTGGAGAGAATTAGATTTCAAAGCACTAAAAAGAATTTCAGCTGTCAGAGTATTGCAGGTATCCCAGAGGCAATACTTTGCATACTGATTAAGCAATCATGACCTATTTAGTTTGATTTATAATGAAAAGAAAATCTGTGACATGTTAATGAACGATCTTGGCATATTTTAGTCTGTGGTAGGATTCAAATTGGAATAGGACCAGATGAGTAGGAATAACTACACCACAGACTAAAATTATCTCCTTTATAGAAAGAAAACCATACAGTAGTAGGTCAAGAGGTCATCTGTGTCCCTGGGTTTGTCGTTGCTGTTGTTTTTGTCATAGTTTTTTATTTGCCTTGATTTCAGAGTATCTAAGAACACTCACAAAAAATTCCCCCCACCCTCATCCTGAAGCTTTTTAATGTTTTTAGGCTTCAAGGAAGCATGGGGGAGGTGGGCGGCTTTGGGGTGAAGAGGTGGGGAGACCACTGGAGGAGAAATTGAATCTCTTCTGGAAATAGAAGGAAAAGGAATTTGGAAACTTGATGTCGTGGTGGGCTATTACAACTGATATGCTTCATTTTAGTGAGTGTTCAGCCTTTGCTAACCGGTGAAATTGCCCACCACCAATAAACACTGAGTTGTATCGTAGAACAAATGGTAGGTCTACAAAGGGGAGAAGGTTGTGGAATGGAATTTAAACCATTCCATCTTTTCGGAAAGCTTAATAACTTCATCCTATATACAGAGGAGTAAAACTCTAATATTCAGCATTAAAAAAAAATGCACAGTGCTTGAAAATTGAAGCTCAGTTTATGATTTATTTACTCTTTGCTTTTGTGCTTCTAAGACTTCCAGCTTATTATGGTCAGTAAAGATTATTATCTCTTTTTATGAGGAGCCAGTTGTGGCACCATTGGGTTCAGAGGTGCCAGTGAAGATTAAGGACCTAATTTAAAAAGACCACGTAGCGCATCTCTCACATGGTCGTTCATTCTTCTTACCTTTCGGCTTTCATCTTATCACACAAGGCAGGAAGTAGGTTCTACTTTTCTAGATTCAAGTGGTAAATCTATGTTTTGATAGTGTGTTTAGGGAAGCTTTGGAAGAAAAGAAGCCTAAATAGTTTTTGTGTCTTTGGTGAAATGCTGCATATGCAACTGTTCAAGTAATACTCTCTTTTAAATTCCATAATAGAAAACAGATTTGGACTATAAGATATCTTTTTGTAAAAAGACTGTTGAATTTAAAATTTTTTCTTCTATCCGTATGTAGAAAAATGCTTTAAGTCAGAACATGTTAGAAGATGACACGCTTTCTCCTTTTGATTATTAACACTGACTTTCAAATCTGTTAAGACATGAAGAGGAATCTGCATGAAAAGTCAACAGAATGCCTTTTATTTGGCTTGCAGAGAACCTTACCCCACACTACTGAAGAGCCCCTTGTCGGTGTGCTGGCCAAACAGCTCACCTGTTCTAGCAGTTAAATGCTACCCATTCCTTAAAGATGTGCGCACACACACACACACACACACACGAATGCAATGGAATATTATTCAGCCATGAGAAAGAAGGAAATCCTGCTGTTTGCGACAACATGGATGGACCTTGAGAGCATTATGCTAAGTGAAGTAAGTCAGAGAAGGGCAGATACTGCATGGTATCACTTATATGTGGAATCTAAAAAAAAGTCAAACTCTTGGAAACAGAGTTAAAGGGTGGTTGCTAGAGGTGGGCGTATGGGTGAAATAGGGAGAGGTTGGTAAGAATACATACTTTCAGTTATAAGATGAATAAGGTCTGAGGATCTAATGTATATCATGACTATAATTGGTAACACTGTATTGTATATTTGAAATTTGCTAAGAGAGTAGAACTTAAATGTTCTCATACACACACACACACACACACACACACATATGTATGTGAGGTGATGGATATGTTAATTTACTAGATGGAAAAGAGTCCTTTCACAGTGTATATGTATATCAAATCCAATATCTCACAATTTTGTTTTGTCAGTTATACCTCAGTAAAGCTGGGAGGGGGGAAGCTATCCATTCCAGCCAAACTGAATCTCTGAAAAGTAAAGCCTATTTTTCTGTTGACTTTCATTGGAAAAGAGGAAGATTACTTGTACTCAAAACAAGCAAACAAAATGCATCTTCAATAAGTTAACGCATACAAAGTGCTTAATAAATGTGAGCTGCCATTTGTTTATCACAGTTAAACTTTTGCCGAAGAAAGGTTCGACACTGGACCATATTTGAGCCTTGTTGGGAAGTGCAGGTTCCTCCAAAGCTACTGTTTGCTGGATTGCTTTAGAGCACGCAAGGAAGAATTGCCCTCACTCACCTTAAGGTCGCTGTGGCTCTTCTCCAGAGTTAGAACTTCGCGCTGCCAAGTCCTGACTCTGCACCTGTAGCTGAAGCTGGGGCATCCCAGCCTCCAGAGTCCAGAGAAAACTCACGTGACTCTTGCTCTAGTTGATTCAGGCACTGGGGATACAGTGATGATGAACAAGACGTGGTTCTGCCCTCAGGAAGTTCAGGCGAGTCCCAGAGAGAGGTTTAAAAACCGTAATTGCAGCACATTGGGAGGACGTTTGCAAAGAGCTGTGCAGAGGGGATTATGGGAACCCTGAGGAGAGGCACCCAACACAGACTTCTTGAAGCAAATACTCCCAATTTTCTTACCTCCCAGTGCACAATTGACAGCAACCTGAGGATATCTTTTTTCTATTTAATAAATAAATAAATTAATTAATTAATTAATTTATTTATTTATTTATTTATTTATTTATTTATGACTGTGTTGGGTCTTCGTTGCTGCGCGCGGGCTTTCTATAGTTGCAGCGAGCGGGGGCTACTCTTCGTTGCGGTGCGCGGGCTTCTCATTGCGGTGGCTTCATTTGCTGTGGAGCACGAGCTCTAGGAGCACGGGCTTCAGTAGTTGTGGCACACAGGCTCAGTAGTTGTGGCTTGCAGGCTCTAGGGCGCAGGCCCAGTAGTTGTGGTGCACGGGCTTAGTTGCTCCGCGGCATGTGAGATCTTCCCAGAGCAGGGCTCGAGCCCGTGTCCCCTGCACTGTCAGGCAGATTCTTAACTGCTGCGCCACCAGGGAAGTCCCTGAGGATATCTTAACACTTGATTTTTATTTAAGGAAGATGTGTTAGTTGTCCACTCTATCAATTATGGAACTCAGCAATGGTATAATTTATATTTAGCTTAAAATAAGAGACGCTAGTAATGTAAAATGCTAAATACCACTTCCATTTAAATTATAAGGTTGTCAAGTCAATCAGAATGTTAGTATTTAAATTGTTTTTCATTATTTGAATGCTATTGAACATAATTTTATGTGATAGAGTTGAAAAAACAGTTTTCAGTATTAGTAGTACAAACTATGTACAGAATTTCGTGGCACAATAAAGGGAGTAAAATGCAAATACACCGACTTCCTTGGGGGTTATCTGTGGCCTGACAGAAGAGCGTTTTTTCAAGACACAGGCTCTTAGCCTCTGGCTGAGGATGTATATTACTTATTCAGTTTTAAGATCAAGCCCAATTAGGATGCACCATAAGGTACAGGGTCTGTGCAGTGCACAACTCCAGAGGGACCCTCCACTTAGGCTGTAATGTGTGTGGTACTCCTTGGAGCTTTTAAATGCTCTGAGCCTGCTGACCTATTTTTCATGGAGTCCCTAGTTATTTTGTTCGTGGAGCTCACTTCCCCATGTATAACCCTCTCTCATTGCCTAACCCCTAGAAATCTCTTGTCCTCAATTATTGGTCTCTAAGTAATGTATATAAGGACTACTAATTGTTTTCAAGAAATGTAGTGGTTAGCCTAGGGGAAGAGGTCTAAAAGTGTGGGTAGAAAATGTGCATCTTAAAATTTCTTGAAATATAGTATTATTATTTCTCTCCACAAACACTGGAGTTGATCTAATTCACCCTTGTCATCTCCTAGGCAACAAGACACTCTGATGGAAGGTAGGCACACTGCCTACTCTAACCCTACCTCTGTCATTAAAGGGTCACTCAGCTCTTCTGGGCCTCAGTTTCATCATCTGTAGTCTTAAGGGATCGGGCTCTAGTGCCTTTCAGATTTAACATTTTATAATTCCCAGAAATAAAGAGTTAACAGTCCCTAAAATCTTTAACACTCCATTGAGCTCTCCATATGTTTGAATTTTAACTTTGAAATTTCACATAGATATAGAGATGCATTTTTCATGGTGAGGACTTAAATGTCCCTAATACCTCACTAAAGTAGTCAGATGCCTGTAAACACCTGTCTCACATTTTGATACAGAAGCGTGTTTAAAACATAATGTGCTAACACTTATTGCTTACTATATGTAGAGTCACCCCTAGGTATCTGCGGGGGTTTTGTCCCAGGACCCATGCAGATACCAAAATCCATGGATGCTCAAGTCCCTTATATAAAATGGTGTAGTATTTGCATATGACCTATACGCATCCTCCCATACACATGAAATCATCTCTAGATTACTTATAAAACCTAATGCAGTGTAAATAGATCTAAATACAGTGTAAATGCTATGGAAATAGTTACCCACAGATGGCAAATTCAAGTTTTGCTTTTTAGAACTTCCTGGAATTTTTTTCCTGAATATTTTCCATCTGTGGTTGGTTGAATGCGCAGATGCAGAACCCACAGATGCGGCGGGCTATCTGTACTTCTCCCTGACTAGCTATTTTTAAATGAAGACATTAAATTTAGAATGTCTCACACACACACACACACACACACACACACAAAGTGTTCAAAAGTCACTTCTTACCTCAAAATTCAAAGCATTCTCAAATATATAAAAGTTCAACTATGTGGAAAGTTTACAAGTAAATTAAATATTTGCTTTAATTGCAAGAAATTCCTGAAAGAAATGCAGGACCAACACAAGAAGGAATTCTCTAACTGGTACCCAGTCCCAACCTCATGCAAAGACCACAGTGTGGCAGAGTAATTTTTTACTTTTCCCTTGAGTCACCTTTCAGGCCTTACAGAGGCAGTACTGGGTGGATACCCGATTGACTGTCTTCTCTTGGCCTTCCTCGATTCCCTCTTCTGTGCCCATTTCCCCCCAGAACCCAACTCTGTTCCTCTGACACTCACTTGGCCAAGACCCCAGGTGAGTGATGATGGTGAATTGAACTAAGGCAGAGACCAGTAGAGGTGGTGAGACAGTAGACAGATTCTAGATCTATTTGGAAGGTTGAACTAGCAGGGTCTCTTGATGGGTTGGCTATGGAGTGTGAAAGGAGTAGAAGGGAAAAGATACAAAGTCTCCTCTTTGGGTTATTTAATGGATTACTCTATTTCCTCACCAATATGCCTGAGAAACTTTTGCATAGGGAAAAGTTTTCCTTACTAATTAGAATTGAGCCTAATTCTGAATTCCAGCCCATAGTGCAAGACCATGTTTCATCTGTGTATAAATAATATAGTGTCTTCCTCACTTCCATCATGTATGGATTTCATGTTTTACAGGCCATTTTCCATAGATCTGATTTTGGGGGTTTTTTGGGGCCATGCTGTGCAGCTTGTGGGATCTTAGTTCCCCAACCAGGGATCGAACCCATGCCGTCGGCAGTGAAAGCACAGAATCATAGCCACTGGACCGCCAGGGAGTTCCCTCTATAGATCTGATTTCATGGCCGGGTTACTACTTTGTGAAAACTTTGTCAGCATCCTAAAAATATAACTGGAATAGCATTCCACATTTTTCTTTGTTTACTTGTAAATAAATCCTTTTGTTTTTAAGGCTAAAACTACTACCTTTAAATCTTTGTTTTAAAGGCTATCTCTATGCCTAGTTAATCCAAGCGCCAGGACACTGCTTTGGGAACCTGTTTAGTAGCATGTTTCTTCTGAAGAATTCTCAGCATGTACCATTTCAAGATCACACCTCCTGAATTCTTGTAATAATGATTGAGATTTTTATTTCTGGTCCACATTTAGTGCTATATTAACTGCCTTATCACTAATAAGAAGTTAGAGATTAATATTTTATTTTATGTGTAATCTGCCTGCAATTCCATGATTTCACATGATCAAAAATATTCTCCTGCCATAATTAAAACCTAACATCCTATAGTAAAATGTAAAAAGAAAGTTGTAATTTGAATAACTGATATTTTTGTAACTTGGCAGCGAACAAAGTTAAGCAAACATTCTAAAAGCTGTTCCTTTCTTTCATCTTCCCACTTCTCATTTGCTGCTTGACCCAGAGCCGTCTGGGGTCCACCTCCCCTAATCACATACCTCTCCCCAGAGACACAAATTACCTCCCGTTCACCAAATTCTGCTTTGACCCTTATTCCTGTAGGTCTTTCCCTATTCCCTAGAAAATGTCTGTTTAGTAAATGAATATTTGGTTTGGTTTTATCATCTAGATAATACTTGATTTTTACACTTCCTGAAAAACAGGCATTGTGTAAATAAATAACATACGGTGCTGATAATATCAGACTCATTCCTTCCTGCTAACAAAAAAAGAATAATAGAATACCATGTTAATAAAGTGATTTCAGTCCCAAGGAAGACCAAGGAGCATGTTTTAAAGCATTTGTGTAGAGTCTGTTAGTATATTTAGGGCCGGATGATTTGTGGGAGGTGGAAGGGTGGGAGGGATGACGGAAGTTCCTACACAATGAATTTCACAGGACATAGTCTTCTTAGATGTACCATATGCATGCAAGTGTTCTAGGCTAAGCAAGGAGCTTTGGGGGAACTTACCTGGGAGCAGCATATATTGGAAGAAGATGGTATGTGCATTATAAGAATTAGTTTATAGTGGGAAGCAGCCACATAGCAGCCGCATAGCACAGGGAGATCAGCTCGGTGCTTTGTGACCACCTAGAGGGGTGGGATAGGGAGGGTGGGAGGGAGACACAAGAGGGAGGAGATATGGAGATATATGTATATGTAGAGCTGATTCACTTTGTTATAAAGCAGAAACTAACCATTGTAAAGCAATTATACTCCAATAAAGATGTTTAAAAAAAAAGAATTCATTTATTTTTTAAAAATCAGTTGAAAATTTTTTGGTTTGGTTTGTTTCAGTTTTATTGAGATATATTAAATTAAATATAATACATGCAGCACTGTATAAGTTTAAGCTGTATAGCATAATGACTTGACTTACATATACTGTGAAATGGTATACGAAATTTTCGGCTGATTTCTTTTTATTCCCTCAGGTTAGGTGCCTTTTGTTTTCTACTTTATTAATTAACGCTTAGAAATTTCCTAGCCCAGTGGATACACCACTGCCTTTCCTGTCACCATGCTCAAAACCTTAAGCCAATTTTTTCGTCTTGTTCCATTTGTCACTTATAACCTCCTGTCAAGTCCGTCCATTCTCTCTCTATAATCCATCACACTGCATTGTTCTTACTGCCATGACTCCCAGTTCACAGCCACAGAGGAGCTCTTTGATCATTGATTCATTCCTCTAGTATTTATTAAGTTTCCCCTGTATCCCTCTGCCACATACTGGGGACACAAAGATGAATGGCTTCCTTGCCCTCAGGGAGTCAGCCTTGTGGGGACATAGGCTTGTGAACAGATCATTGCAGTACTATATTCCTAAAACTGTTTTGAAAAAAGTAACTATATTAAGATTATGCACCCTTCTTATTCCCAGCTCTAAGTATTCGAAAATTAAGTAACTAGTTCTATTTTGCCATTTTATGGTTACTTTTACCCACATAAGCAGTAAAAGCTTAAATTTCCCTTTGAAATATACATTTTCTAATTTGTGTTACCGTTGATGGCTAGAGCTTTCGTCGTCACTTCTTAGAGTTAATACATCTCTTTAAGAATAACTCTCTACTCTCAGAGCAGTTCCACTATTTGTGATTAAAGATCTGCACATTCAGATCTGGACTTATATATGTATATTTTTCCTGAATTCAGATTTAATGGTCTGAGTTTCCCTCTGATGAGCTGCCACCAACCCATCCTCCCCAAACAATGAATAGAAACAATTACTTCTGTGGATCATCTTCCTAAATCTGTCTTGGAAAGGGAATTTTCAAAGTCAGGAGAGAGAAGTACGATGAATGTTTTATGGGAAATCATGATATTATTATTATCTTTCTCTGTTTTATTTTTTGTTTTATTTCTAGCTACAAGAAAACACATGAAACTCTGAGTCACGCAGGGCAGAAGGCAACTGCAGCTTTCAGCAACGTTGGGACGGCCATCAGCAAGAAGTTTGGAGACATGAGGTACTGTGGGAAAGAACCACGGGAATGGGGCTAAGCCTTTGGCTTTCCGAGAGAAGGGGAGCATTAGAGATATATATATCTATCTCAACTGGTCTTCCTAACACATTCTTTTTTTTTAATTTGGATTAAAATTTTATGTGGCTGATAGTATTGGTGACTGAGATACATTTTTATATTGGGACATTTTCTGCCTGAAGGTCAGCTTAGTGGGCCTGGTCCCAGAGATGCCTTTTCCACTAGGACCCTACCTAGTAGAAATAGAAGATAGAGGGTGCCTTTAATCACCAGTAATAAGGAGAGATTTCAAAAGAATGCAGCACACACTGAATTTTAATCACTGTAATTTAAACAATAAGTTAAAATATGCCGTCAGTGGAATATTCTCTGATAAACTATTCTTGGTTACATTTTTGTATATATTCCAACTAGTACATGTATTTTTTCTATGCTAAATGCATAGATATTTATTCTCTTATTCTAAAAAGGTACCATATAGTGTGTGCTCCTGGTAGTATTCTTTCTTTACTTTAGCAATATATTGTGAATATGTTAATAAATGTTTATTACATCTTCATTTTAAAAAAAATATTTATTTATTTATTTTTGTCTGCATTGGGTCTTTGTTACTGTGCGCAGGCCTTCTCTAGTTGCGGAGAGCAGGGGCCACTTCTCGTTGCGGTGCTCAGGTTTCTCAATCCGGTGGCCTCTCCTGCTGCAGAGCATGGGCTCGAGGCTCAAAGGCTCAGTAGTTGTGGCTCATGGGCCCAGTTGCTCCGCGGCACGTAGGATCCTCCCGGAGCAGGGATCGAACCCATGTCCGCTGCATTGGCAGGCGGACTCCAAACCACAGCACCACCAGAGAAGTCCTTACATCTTCATTTTTAATGGCTGTATTATCTTCCAGTGCATAGCTGTAGCAAAATTTTTAAACCAGTCCCTTTGCTCATTTTGGTTATTTTCTGTATTTGTTATATAAAATTAGGGTGAATATCAAGATTTTGAACTGAGAACCAAATGACCTCACTACAGGCACCAGAAAAACAATGTAGTATTGACCATTTTTATTTTTCATATTACGTACTAGGAAGCTATCTTACATAGAGTTGTTACTCTCATTTTTTTGCTTGTTTAAGTACCTATCATAGTTTATTTTGAATTTGGCTGATATGCTTAGGAGATTTTTCTTTTTAAATCAATGTCATTTTTCTCTCTAGAAATCAAATTCACTTTTTAAAAACTTCTCAAGTACATTTTATATTTCTTCTTTTTAAAAAATATGTGTGTATTATTTTATTGGATTCTTAAACTATTGCTTTCTTTGTTACCCTGCAGCTTTGATACCTAGAGGCAAATATTTATATCTTTGTGTTTAAGTTATTTTTTGACGTCAAAAATTACTGGATTGTTCCCAATATTCATGCATCATCTTAACAACTTGGCATTCATGAGGCTAGAGTTAAGTAAGTACATGTGCATGAATCTGAGTACATTGCTTTATCTTCATTTTTGCTAATAAAGCAATAACAAAAAGCAGTTAAAATTCTTCAGAGGCAGTGTGTGATGAATGGTAAATATTCTGGATTATGAATTAACCCTAACTTTATTATATAAAAATTTGCAGTCATTTCAATGGCATTAAAACATTTATCTAAACTAATTAAATAATTCCTTAAAACAGGAAAGACCTTATCACCAGTTATATCCAAGAAAATATATTTTGTCATGTTTATAAAGTTTGTTCTCCACATACTTAGTTGAAACCTTTCACTTGAACACTGGGATTCAGTGGCATAATACTGCCAACTAGAATAGTGTTTCTCTAATGGTAGCAGACCTTACAGACACCTCTGAAGCTTGATAAATGCATATTCTCAGATTCCACCTCTCTCTCCAAGATTGCACCTCAGTAGGTCTTGGGTGGCGTCTAGGAATCTGTGGCTGTTCTCAGTTATAAATGGGGAAAAGAGTAACAACGTCTTCAGTTTATATTCAAGTAGCAAAAGAGAGCCTGCTATGTATTAAACACTCAATAAATGCCAGTTTTTACCTTTACTAAGTGACTGTCTCAGTTACAAGGTGACCCCACAGGACGGAAATTAGGGAGAGTCGGTGAACAGGAGTGCAGTGTGTTTCATAAGTTGTAAAGAACGAAGACCGTGTTTCACACATGCAGCATGTTGACATACTCATGTTCCTACATGAACTGGGCATAATATCAAGGTTGTGTTGACTGCCTTTCCTCCTGTTTCAATGTGGCTTTGTTTTAGCATAACGGATAACCTGTTTCCCAGGAGTTCCAAACTTTTCATTAACTATTGCTCTGTGTAGAGGATACAAAACTTCCATTAAAAACTGTGGCTAAAAATATTGGGAAATGTAGTCCACATTCAAATATGGGCCTGTAATATTTTGTAGACCTATATTTTCAGGCCTATATTTTTCTCAAACTATGATATCTAACATTTGAAATAAATGAGGATAACTTCCTGTGAAAGCAAAAAGTTTTACAAAGAATTGTTACTTTTATACTGGAACAAGTAATATATGTAAAAGTCATATTTGAAAAGTACTTAAGTTTAATATAATAACGATTCTCAAAAGAGAACAATTAGTAAGTTTTAAATTTTTCGTTCAAATTAATTTGCCAGTTTATAAAATGATAGTGGGGAAATTTTAAAATTTTATCACAGGCATTTTACTTTGAACCCCTTTTCAGTTTGAAAGTATCATATTATTTTATATTTTGTTAGTTATACCATAAAATTCTTTTGTGAATTCTGGGAACAAATTTCTGAACTTCTTCAAAAAGATTGCCAGAAAAATTCAGATACCTGAGAAGAAAAACAGTACCTCTCAGTTTTGTGGGGGTTTTTTGTTGCTGTTTTTTGTTGTTGTTGTTGTTGGCTGCACTGCGAGGCTTATGGGATCCTAGTTTCCCGAACAGGGATCGAACTCGGGCCCTTGGCAGTGAGAGCTCAGAGTCCTAACCACTGGGCCGCCAGGGAATCCCCTCTCAGTTTTTCTTTAAAATAATTAAAAGTTAATGCTTACAGGTTTTGAAAACCTAGAATTTGGGCCTTTTAATAACTGGATGAAAAGTGCTATGTTAGGATTTAATTTAGATGTTTTATAAAAATAAATAATATTTCCTGAGCTAAGGTTCTCGTTTTCTCCTGATTGCCACTAAGTGAAGGCCCCTTAGGCTGGTCACGGAATTGCTCTGCCTCCTTCTCCACCTGTCAGGTAACGTGGTTAATAGCTACCTAACTAGACTGTTTTCTCTGAAGGTAAAATAAGGTCACATTTATGAAAGCACTCTGAAGAAACGCAAGCTATTAGAATCACTTTTATGTTAATAATGTTGCCATCTTCTTGGGACTTCTTGGTGAATTTGTTCAAACTGCATGTGATCTAGTGGAGAGGAAATCTTTGGAGGAGGCATGTAACTTTATTAGAGCATCCAGCCACCTCTATATATCCATGAGAAAAATAGTGAGAAGCACACGTACCATAGGTTGGTAAAGTAATTGTGAAGACATTAAAAAGTCAGTGTACTCAGAAAGAGTAAAAATGGGGCCCCCTCATCTTTTCCTTGGGGCTCTTGAAAGAGGGGACAGCGGGCAGCGAGGCCGCTTCCTTGCGTCCTGATGTACTAACCCTGCTCCTGTTCTTCTCTCCTGTGCTGCTGCGGCTGCAGGTCTCACTCCATCGGGTAAGCGCTGCCCCCAGGGCCCTGCCGGCTGCCGAGCCGCTCCCTTCCTCCCCAGGGCCCCACTGTGGGTGCGCTTCAGCCAAAGACCACGTCTCTGTTCCTGAAAGAGTGTTCACCACCAGGGAGAGTTACAGAGTATAGGGCACCTAATGCATTTGAATCTATCTCAGCCCCTGCGTATCTCACTTCTGAATCATTTACACGACTTTCACTTGCTGAGCCATCTCTCAGGAATCTCTTTCTGCATCATGCCTTCTTACCCTGGCAGAGGTCCTTAGAATGCAGAGAAGAAGAGGAAAGTGGCAATTGCGAGTTGCGTATGTTTACGAAACTTTCAGAAAGTGAAGTCGAGAAACAGGAGTTTTTTCCTCTAGATTGTCGTGTTTTTCTGAATTCCTAGCAACTGTTACTTAGGCAGATGATTTACCTTCAACCTTCTGTACCTTCTGAAGTTGAAGAGGAGAAAGGCCACCGGAAGAGCTCAGATGTTACCAAGTGTGCAACTGTCAGTCCCAGGTCTCTGAATTAAGCCTCCTTTTAGGTAGAATCTTATTACATGCCTTAAAAATTTTTTTTTTCTTAAGAAAACTATATGTATTTAAAGAGATGAATAATTTATAATGCTGATGAAGCTCTTTTAGTAATTCTTTTTATAATGTAACTTATGAGGAAATATTTGCCTATGATTTCTAAATGGAGTGTCTAGGGTAAGACCATAAGTATCCCCTGCACTTCTTTGTCCTTTTCTTTCTGAGTTCTAGTAAAGTGCCGCCCCTACTGATGACCTCAGTGGATATTGTTGGGGAAGGTGATGAGTCTGATCCCCTACCTGTTAGCTTCCTGGGAGAAGAGAAGGCCGGGACTGTGGTGGAAATTGGGCGAGGGCATGCTAGCCTAGGAACATGGACCCCATTTTGCTTCCTCCCTTCCTGCAGCCTGATTTCCGAGTGGAACTCACATAGAAATAACAGGCAGTCGATCAGAGGGAAGACGAGTTAGCCGCCGTAGGATCAACGGGGTGAGAAGGCTGATGATCTTAAGAGTTCTTAGAAAAGTTGATCTTTGTACCAGATGTCCTGGGATGGATGCAGAAGCCCTGCCACCATGTTGGACTGTGTGAATTGCGTTTACCTGGCATGTGTTTCCTTGGTTGACTCATGTTAACTACATACAGTCCTCTGGAGTGCTTCTCTACAATGGAATGATTAGCTTTTAGCTGCCTGGCTCTGTGTGCTGGGCACTGCCCCTTGCCCCTTACCGTCCTCCTGAACAGGAGAAGGAAGCTGGGCCAGGAGAGCATGTCCACTGGCTGTTGGGCTGACCTGGGGCAAACCAGACAGTCTCCTGTCCTCCCTGGCCTATAGGGAACCTACAGGAAGTGAAATAATATGCAGCCATAGGCCACCTGGTCTCCTTATCCCTTTGGAAGTGACTGTGGCCCATCCTACCCAACAAAAACAAATCTCATCTTGGTGGGGTGTGCAGGGAGCACTTCAAATAGTTGAAATTGCTGTTTTGAAACTGTGAATAGGGAGTTTCTCATGTACTTATATTGTACTATCTTCTTTTTTCTTTCTTTTTTTTTTTTTCCCCTTTAATCTGCTTTTGCCCTGAAGCTACTCCATTCGCCATTCCATAAGTATGCCTGCTATGAGGTAATCTGTGTAAATTATTTTACATAATATCAATGCAGAATGTGTATGAAGTGTTATTTTATTGATACTTTGTGGGGTTTTTCCTTCTTTATATAAAGGGAAATGCCATGACCTATCTTATGCTCTTTTCTGAGTGCCCTCAGGAAAAAAGGCTGATAATCCTGTAGAAGTGTTGTAGGTGTAATGGGCTTGGGCTATTGACCAGACCCACTGGTTTAAATCCAGCCACTCTTGATTTGTGTGACCTGAGACAAGTTATTTACCTATCTCTATCTCTATTCTCTTACCCGTATACTGGAATAAATAAGACCTACCTCACATGGCTGTTGTGAGATGTGTAACCTGTGTAAAGCACGCAGTACAGGGCCTGGAACATTCCAAGCACATTTGCAAAGGTGGAAATGCTTTTATTCCCACAGAATTAAATGCAAGGCTGGCAGAAAGTTTAAATGAAAAGGTAGGAGACAAAGAGGGCTACAGTTCTAGAAAGGATATCATTAGGATTTTTTTTTTAATTTAATTTTATTTATTTATTTATTTATTTTTGGCTGTGTTGGGTCTTCATTTCTGTGCGAGGGCCTTCTCTAGTTGTGGCAAGTGAGGGCCACTCTTCATCGCGGTGCGCAGGCCTCTCACTGTCGCAGCCTCTCTTGTTGTGGAGCACAGGCTCCAGACGCGCAGGCTCAGTAGTTGTGGCTCACGGGCCTAGTTGCTCCGCGGCATGTGGGATCTTCCCAGACCAGGGCTCGAACCCGTGTCCCCTGCATTAGCAGGCAGATTCTCAACCACTGCGCCACCAGGGAAGCCCTCATTAGGATTTTTTAAGGGATATATTAAGGCAAAGAGTCTGTTGAACAATAAAAATGTCATTAAAATTACTGGTGAGATGAAAACTCCTGAGAAAGAGGTTCCTCTCACTTCCAGTTGGGGTGACTTAGTGATACAATCAGATAAAATCAAAATAATAGTGATGAGTATAGAGGAGTGAATGTTAGATTGGGAATCAGAAGGTGTTGGCTGTAGTCCAGTTCTGCTAGGGGTGAACTTGGCAGCCTTGGGAAGGTCACCTAAGTGATAGCAGTTTCATCATGTTTAAAAATAAGACTCTAGAACCAGATTTACTGCTCTTCCCTTGGTGCTTCCAGGAGCCCTAGTGCTTCCTTGGGCTGCCCTGGTTGGGGCTCAGTGGGAGGGGATCTAGTCTCTGGGACCCTCCCTCACTTCAGTCAGAACTGTGCCTCTTCTTCCTGCTTTATATTATATATTGTGGTGTGAATACATTCTAGAGGGAGTTCAGTTACTCTAAATAGTTTGAGCCCACTGAAGCCAAATTCTTTCCAGGGTTATTTGCAGTGCTACAAGTTTGTAGTTGTATATGACATGATTAAATCTGAATAAATAGTTTCTCCCTATTCCCCAGCATGCACTCTAGTGTAATTTGATTAGGGGAATGTCTGTTTTATTATATCTAATGATGTCTCTTCTACACTGGGGTTATGTGGTTACTTTGGAAGTTTAACCACAGCATTTGATTTCCCTAATTTGGTGGTAAGTAGAGAGCATAGATTCAAGATGTCTTAGTTCATATTTGAATGACTTGCTCCCCCTAGAATAAGAACACCAGAATTGAGCAGTGCAGCCTGCAGCTCTGAGCTTCTTTACTTGTTAAATTTTAAGTCTGGGTGTCCAAAAAAGCCTTGAAAAAAAAATTAATATGATTTTCCTCTGTGAACCAGGAATCCATCTAGTGACTTATAGTGACTTATGGGTCAAATGTATTCCTCGTGAGCTTGCCTGAAATTAACTTTAAAAAAAAAAAAAAAAGATTTTGCTCAACTAACATAAACCGTGAACCATTAGGCTGAACTGTCTGCCCACTGTGTTCCTGTGCAACTGATGGATGACAGGTAGTTAGTCATGTGACCAGCTTGGCCAAATAAAACATGCAGTGGAAGTAAAGTGCTAATTAGTGTACACTTTTGAATCATTCTTATGTGATTTCACTAATATTTCATCATGAGACAGGTACGGTGGAGGGTTACTCACAGGAATTCAACTCATGTTTGAGTCATATACAAGGTGTGACGCCATGCTTGGGCCCTCTGAACTCACCACTGTTACTTCATACAGCCTGGATGCAAATGCATTTGTGACCATCCGGAGCATCAGAGTCTTGGGAGACAATCCCTGATGAAGCCAAATTCATTCAAAAACATATCCTCTATATTAGCTTCCTCTTGATAGTATTAGAGCCATGCTACAGCCCACACCATATAGTGAAGCCCGTATTTTATAACCATTCGCCCTTATGAAGTTTCTTTAGGCCATTCCTCTTATTTTATTTCTTCTGCACTCAAGAGAGAATAGCAAGTGGCTTATCAAGTATAGTAACATTCAGTTGAATTTTTTGACCTGAAAATGATGGCAGTTGTTGCTGAAAGCCAACAAGGACACAAGATTTAAGACACATTTTTAATTCAGTTCCTGTTTCCTTAGTTGGACTTGGTGATATCATTTTTAATGGTAATGATGTCATTAAGTCATAATGTCATGTGGCCAAATCCAGTATAGGAAACCAAAAAGCACCAAATGAAAGATCTAAATCTTAAAGTTACAAGATGGTATGTAGATTATTTAACACAATGAATGAGTCACAAATAAATTGTCGATAGACAGCAAAGGTTCTGTCTGGTAAGAACAAGTAAGTGTATCTTCTTTGGGAGGAAATAGAACACGTGCTAATAGCACCATTTTGATCAAGCATTAAACAAGTAGTGAGTATATTTCAACCTAAAATAATGAACGCACTGACTTTCAGAAACACTGCTTCCTGCATGTTGAGAAAATGCTTAGTTTTAAAACTTTAAAGTTTGAAAACATCTGAACCTTTTTTTTCCTTTAGCTATTTCTGTCTTGTCTCACATTCACTAAGATAAATGGCTTTTAAAATTCCAAGTGGGAAAACTCGAATGTGACGTCCTTCAGATAGACTTTCTATTGTTTATAAAATAACTGAGCTGGGAAAAAGAGTGTTATGATAGAAACAATTAATTAGTAAATGAAAAATTAAGCTATCGCTCCTTTGACTCGTTGGAAATGATTTACGGTGCACCATGGAATTATTACAGTTGTATCCTTGCCAAATGCTATATTATTTATTCTATAGTTATCTATTTTACTTAGAAAAATTCCATGTCGGGTTATGGTTTCTGGATCTAACCTAGCAGAAGTGAAATACATTTTAAAACATGGTTGGTGTAGGTGGCAAGCCAGCTCTGGTGCAGAGGAGATGTTTGCAAGTAAGAGGAGAAACTAGGCAGCACAGCACGATTGCTAAGACAGCTAGGTCTTCAGAGCTGACCTCTCTTTTTTTGTTATTTTAGGAATTCTCCTACTTTCAAATCATTTGAGGAGAGGGTTGAGACAACTGTCACAAGCCTTAAGGTACAGATGAAGTGAATTTTGTGTCGCTGGGTTCATTGAATCAGGACAGCTTAGTCACTGCTGCCGTTGGCTCCAGAGGCGGGGCCACCAGCATCTGATGCAGCCAAGAAGGCAGCGGTGCCCAGAGTCACTTTTCTTCACATATAAATCTATAAAGAAAACCAATATTGAATAGTGTTACTGTAGCCATCCCAAGTTGTTTATATAAATAAATCATTCAGAAGTGAACTGTTCATGAAAGCGAATTGGGATTTGTGTTGATCTGTTCACTGGTTAGAACTCTTAATGCTATCCCCCAAGAAGCAGATATGTGATAGATGACTGTGGATAGGACAAATGATCTGTGAACTCTGAAATCAGAGTGTAAATGAAAGTACAATAACAGCTCAGAGCTCCTCTGGTTTGGACATGGACCAGTAGAAATGAACTTGGCTCCGTGTGCTATCCTGCCATCCACCGCCCATCAACACCACTTGCCTACTCCACTCACGTACTGAGCACAGCACAGCCTGGGTATCGTGGAGGGAAAATAAAGCTGAATCACAAAATGCATTATTTTGTAATAGTGCATTTGTTCCCTGGGTATAAACTGAAAATATGCCTGTTCTATAGTAGGTGCTAACAAAAAAAATTCATTGAATTTATTGTTTGAGCATAGATAAGTTAATGTACAGAGGATAAAAGAGCAAAAGTAAAATCAGTCTAGTCCTAAATGTATAGAACATTTAAAACACGAAAAGTCATTGATACTACTAAGATTTTTTAAAGATACCACCTAAACTTAATTACATCTTGATATCATTATCACTATTTTACATACAATCCATTTCTGTATTTCCCTATTACTGGGAAAATTAAGAATATGTGTGAACTTTAATCAGATCAAAAGCACATATAGGCTCGTGCTGATTACCCAGCTGCTTCTGAATCATACAACCCTCACATGTGCTGCCAGATGAGAGTCTGTGAGGGTATAAGTTATTCCTTAGTCGAGGTCTTAGATGCTCTTATTGGTTTTGACCTGGAGGGTCTTTCCCCTTAGAAGAGGCTTTCACATAGTCTTCTCTTTTCCAGACCTGTGATAAGGTGTTTAAGGCTCAAGAATGAAATTATTACTCAACATTTACCATGCTTTCATTGATTTCATTTACCAGCAGTCTCTAGTTGCGCAGTTTTACTGCTCTGCCTGTCAACGTTATCGTTTATTGAGTGTTTAGGGACCCGGAGGAGCCATTAAATTGCCGCTGTTTGTAGGAAAAACTTTTTATGGGTAGAGACCTGCAGTGTCGCAGACATTTCTCATGCCAGAATATCTAGTTTCAAAACAAAAGATTCCAAAAACCCCAGGAGTTAATTTCTCAGCATTCGGTTCTCAGCCTTAGACAATCCAAGAAGGATGGATTCTGTTGTCAAGTTCTGACATAGGAGAAGTTGTACTTTTTAGGTTTCCTTTAGAAGAAGGAGGTATGAAGAAGCAAAAGAAGAATAAAGAACAACCTGTTTTCATTTGCTTTTAGGAAACTCTGGTTAGCTCACAGTTCATACATGATTTAAGTGTCTAATCCACACTGTCAGCCTCTCACTTTTCTCACCGCATCTGGATGGAAGGTACAGAGCCTGCTGCCTTCCTCAGACATGCACAAAACTAACTCAGCCATCTAGATACTAGCCTGTGTCAAGACCCCCTGAAAGCAGATTCTATGTCTGCATGATTGTCCATGGGTTTAACAAGACTCACAGCCCACCCACCGCCTGGGTCACACCCAATGCCTAGTTTCTCTTTCTCTGCCCACACAGGCAACGGGAGAATAGCTAATAATCATGCTGTGTGTCAAACCTCCCACTTCCTCAATAATTACAAAGTTCTCATTCCTTTTTTTCCCTCCAGACTAAACAATAGATGTTTAAACCTTCTGTGTATAGTTTATTTTCTGCATAGTTTTCTTTTGTGTTCTGAATCTTCTCCAAAACTTCTGTAACTTTTCAATCCTGAGGTCATTTCCTGCTGAGGGAATGACTCATGAATCAGTACAGATGAGTGAAATTCCTTGCAGGTCTATATGCTGTATTTCCACTCACACATCCTGCTTTAAGCTTGATTTTTCAAACACCACTTAAAGGGAATCGTGTTCATATTTGTGTTCTATTAGAAATAGTGTTCTGCTGTGAAGCAAGGTCCGTTCCTGCCATCTTCTCACACAGTCTGTCACACCATCTGGCATTTGCACCCAATGGATCGTTCTTATTTTATACCCAATTGTGTAGATAGTTTGATTTTCCATGAAAAACTTGCCAATTCATCAAAATCATATAAAATTTAGTCCTTTCTGCCTACATCCTTGTAATACATCAATGTATTACTTGACATCTTGGCTGGTGTCACCTGTACACTCAATAAGCACAATTTCTATTTCATCTAAAACAAGCAAACAGAAAACAGACCCAGAATCAGCTCCTATGAAACCATATTTGGAATGTTCTACCATGTTCCAGTGAATCATGAGTAACTACATCCCCTCCGACCGTTCTGCACCCATGTCAAGCAGAACATATTTTTAGTGCCCCTACTTTTTGGTGAGCACATTGTATGGCCTGAATTAAAACCATAAAAAAAGGTAAGATATACTTATTGTTTCTTTGTGTCCTTTCAACCGGATATTTTTATTATGAAAGATCAGGAAGCCCAGTTCAGTAATTCAAATAAAATTTTTTTGCAAAGAGCAATTATTATGTTGGGGACACAGTGACAACTTCTTGGATGAAAAACCATTTTGAAGGGAAGGGTGCGGGAGAAGCTTATTGTTCACATCTCTGCTTAAGCAGGTCCTTGGCTAAAGTATTGTAGTGTGTGGTTATTAAACCCACATGGTTAGGAAACCCCTTTAGTCCACTCTTTTCTTGGCCAAACTGCTTTATTTCCAAGTGGTTTCCGCCTTCTTTATTTTTCTCTTTTGATTTGAGAAATCAAGAACTAGAAGAGAAGAACAAAACAAAGCCCAGAAGAAAACATCAGTAATTGGTATTCACCTGATTTCAACACTGTGTGTGACTTCTATTGCTAAAGAGAATGCGACTAAAGAGGAGGATGGAAACTATTAATAGAGTTAATTACTTTGAATTAATCTTGCCTCTCTCAGAAAAGAAATAACCATAGTGAACAATCAGATAGTTGAAACCAACCCCCTGCTTCTTCCCAGTGCTAAGATAACACAGAGTGGAGGAGGAATCAGTGCTCTGTCCCTGAGGTCTGCAAACTAAGGTTTATGGGCCAGATTCAGCTGGTTGCCTATTTTTGAGCGGTCTGTATGCTAAGAATGGTTTTCACTTTTTTTTTAATGGTTAAAAAAAAAAATCAAAGGAAGAACAATATTTTGTGATTTGAAAATTAAATTACACGAAATTCACATTTCAGTGTCCATTCATACAGCCTTTATGGAACACAGCCATGCTCATTCACTTATGTATTATCTTGGCTGCTTTCTACAATGGCTGATTTGAGTATTTGTGACAGAGACAATGTGGTTCCCAAGCCTAAAATATTTATAATCTGTCACTTTCCAGAATGAGTTTTCCAATCTCAAGCAGAGTGGAAAAATTCAACTTAGTAACTGAATTTACAGAGGCAGAGAGGGATTTTAGTGACAATGGGAGAAAAGTTTGTGTGTCATTTGTGATGACTGAACTGCTTTTAAATCCTGGTTAAGGTTTTAAAAGGGAAGGTCAGGCAATTGGCAGGTACATTTCCTAGTGTGGTTTATGTCCTTGTGAGTGATCATAAGTGACAGTGAGGTGTAGGCAGCATTTTGGGAAGAGCAACATCTTCTATTCTATACCTTTCTTTTCTTCAAAGTATTTTTCCAAATTGTTAATGGTTAAAGGAAGGCCGATGTGGCCATTAACAAGACTTGCATTAAGCATTTTGGACCATTAAATATTCTTTTGAGAGATCTTATAATAAGGAATTTTTCAAAATACTTAACCATATTTCTTAATTATAAATTGATTTCTTCCTGACTATATTCTTATTAGCCAATAACAAGTACACAAAAAGAGAGCCTCGTGAAGCATCATAACTTTGCATTTTAAGGTATATTCCTCCTATAGAGACAACTGCCTGGAAAGACGTGAGAGGAGCAGTGCTTAAGCCATGATACATCTCCAACTCTCAAAGTATTAGAAACCAGAAATCATGTTCCATTGAGCCGCTCTGCTTTTCAAGAGACATTTTTCAGAAATCCAGATTGCCTTGCTAAATCCCAAATGGAAAACTCAAGCTGGAGTCACTGAAAGGCGTTCACACATTTGTGAAATTGGGGGAATTTATCTAATATCCAATTCCATTTGATTAAATCGGTTCTCTGGGTGAGTGAGTAGATGGTGCAAATCCACAGATCTGCATATGCCCCTGAAGGGACTGAGAATTTTAGATGTAGAAGAGACAAAGAGAGAGTCGCTAAATGTGTACAAATTAAAGTTTCGAGTCCGGTCGCAGAACCCAAATATGAATGATATCCTAGCCCCCTGCTAAAGGAAACTAACTTCTCTACATCCTTTGCATCCCCCTTCAAGAAAACAAGTATATTTGTGAACTTGAAAGCAATCGATCTTATTTTTAAAATTACAGAAATAACGAAATAACTGCATGTGTGCGTCTCAACCCGTTTCAGACGAAAGTAGGCGGGACGAACCACGGCGGAGGCAGCTTCGAGGAGGTGCTGAGCTCCACGGCCCAAGCCAGCGCGCAGAGCTCGGCCGGCGGTCCCCGGCGGGCCGAGGGGGAGGAGCTGCAGTGCTAGGGCCCCGCCCGCGCCCGCAGCCGCCTCCAGGGACCCTGCCCTGCCCGCGCGCATCCGGATTTGAAGACCAGAATCCCACTGGAAGACCCAGGCCTTGACCTTGTTCTTCAAATGCCTTCTCCTGAAAGTTTAATTAAATGATTTCCACTTGAATTTGTGTTGATGGACCACATGACCATCACACTTTAGTATTCATAGATTGTCATCTTTTAAAATGTCGGCTTCAGCAGGTACACAGTTGGTCACGACCCTTGTTTTTTGTGTAATTCAACATATTTTCCAAACATGTAGCTATTAATTATTTGCTTTGATTTTTGCTTGGACTCCTGTACGAAGTGCATGTCTTTGAAGGCTCAGTGCCTCCTTTCAGTTCTGTCCACAGGATGGAGCTCTTTCTGACTGTCTCTAGCAGTGAATGGGATGACACTGAGAATTTCATCAAACTGCTTCCGATCTCCCTCGCCTACTTTAATTCCTTATGTTTATTTAAGCAATTAAAATAATTGATTTTAATGACGACTTTGAATTCTTAATTTCTTTACGTTTCAGTTCTGCTGATGACCTTGAAAGGTGGTAGGTATAATTCTGCAGATGCTATTTTAAATCAACTTCTGCTAATTTGGAAAATATGAGAGAGGATATGTAAGTAATTATAACCTCAGCTACCTTAGGATGCTGAAACAATCTACGATTCTAAAATTCTCTCTAATCTACCTAGAGTAGTAGTTAACTTGGTAACTACTGAGTTAAGTAGGCAAGAGATAGCTGAAAAGGGAATTGCTAGAAAATGGGAGAAGCAGAGCTCTGCAACTGTTTCCAGTTTGCAAATTGCTCACAAGAATGAAAAAAGCATCAATCAGTACAATCAGATTTCTGCAGTACTGTTTACCTTCCACATCATATGCTTCTTTTTTCTTCTAAATGGGAACATACATTTGTTATTAGGTAGAAGGTAGCATTTGTTGTCAGTAGCACCCTATAGCTACATTTTTTTAATATACACTGTAGAATGTAGAATAGACCTACCAACTAAAAATTCACAATTTAAATAAGCAATATATATAACTATATATTATATATAAATAATATATAATATACATAATATAGATAGATAGTATGTTCATTGTTCATTTTTTAACTTATTATTAAATAGAAGTGGATATATGTAAATAGTGAAATAAGACCAACCTAAAAATTTCCATTGAAGTTAATGGAGCAGGACAATCCGTACACCTAACTGAAAATCGAACTGGTTCAGGGCCACATAATCTCTGAGGCCTGAAACCTCAGGAGCAATAGGTGTGGGGCTATAAACTTGAACCAGAGTGGACAAAGGAGCCCTGCCAGTAGGAGCACTGGCATTCTCCCTAATTTATCCTCCCAGCCTCCTGGTTGGAGCCAAACCCTGTCCAGCTGGCTTGTGACTGAGTTGCTCACCCCCTGCTGCAGCGTGTCCTCGGTCTCTCTGTGACCAATCTGCAGTTGCCTGGTCACCTTTTGTAGACTCACTGCCACCTTCTTTTTGATTGCATTCAGCATGCTGCATTGTATTAGAAAATGCAGTTATTTTGCTATAAACGTATTTTCATTCACCAACCCATTTCTGCGCACAATAGTCTCAACCCTACAGTCTGAAAACACAGTATTAAAATTAGGTAGAAAAATAATCAAGAAAATTAGTGTTAATGCCTCAAAGCTAAAATAAAATATATTTTA
Organism: Balaenoptera acutorostrata; assembly: GCF_949987535.1. Lineage (NCBI taxonomy): Eukaryota > Metazoa > Chordata > Mammalia > Artiodactyla > Balaenopteridae > Balaenoptera > Balaenoptera acutorostrata. Next base: position 37,684,268 of record NC_080077.1, on the reverse strand, counting down.
TGTTTATTTTATTTATTTATTTTAATTTTTTTTGGCTGTGCCGGATCTTAGTTGCAGCATGCAGAATCTAGTTCCCTGACCAGGGATCGAACCCGGGTCCCCTGCATTGGGAGCACGGAGTCTTAACCACTAGACCACCAGGAAAGTCCCTAGCTGTTTATTTTAAACCATTCTTCAAAAATTCTAATTTCATCAGTTTTGTAAAAACTATATTCACATCACCTCTATTAATTGAAAAGTTTGTTTTTAATTAAAATTATTCCCTCTGATCTGGGAGTGATATAATGGCCATGACATATCTTTTTTCATTTTGTCATGAGATGTGTGAGTAGAATAATTCAATCAGTTGTTGGCTGGTAGGTCTCGTCTTCTCACTGCTGAATCACTCAGGAGCTGCTCGTGTCTCCCTGACTTTGCACGGGCAAGTATGTCCCAACTTGACTGGCCGCTGAGTTGCCCTATTTTGTCCAGCTGGGCTTAGTTCACATGCAGTAGTTTAAAGTGTTCCACAAGTACTGAACAGTATTTGCACACAATGGACATAGCCTTTTGCTAACAAATCAAAACGACTTCAGGTCAGGTCAGCCAAGTATACGAAATGCCACAACATGTATGATACCAAAAATGCATCTCAATAATTGAAAATTCCAATGTGAATTGTGATTACAAAATAAACTTTTTTTTTTTAAGTAAGCCATTCCGTAATTTAACCATTCATTACTTTTTAAATCCTGTTGCTCTGATGGAAAATATTCAGAAATTTACACTGCAAATTTATCTTAAACTCATATCTCATAGACTATGACAATTGGTAGGTCATGTCAGCAAAGCAATCTGTATCTTTCCCTAAATTACACATTTTCTTATAAATCTGCTCTTGAACCGTAGACAACAGAACAAACTGTCCTGATAAGCCATGCCACTCACAGTGGTCAACGTGAAGAGAACTCTGGGAATCTAAGCGGCTCTTCTGCCACAGTGCATTGTTCCAAAATTACCCATCAGCTTGAAAGTTGTTGAACTTCACTGTAAAATGGTGCATAAGGTTGTGAACTTTCACCCCAAGCCTCTCCTCTCACTTTTTATTAAATTGGAGTGTGGATGGGATGGGTACAATAAAGGAAGGTGGTGATAAGGTTAAAAAGTGATTTAAATATGACATGTAAAGCAACTTCTTCAAACCTGGCATTCAAATATAATTTCAAACTATATTTGACAAAATCTTATGGTTATTTTTGATAATCTTTATTTAAGAATGGTAAAGTTCTTTATTTTATTTCTACTTGACTTTCAGTTTCTACCATAAAGAGTATATATATCAAGGCAAACCACAAATAACATAATCCTAAATCTCCCACAGAAATCATCCCCAATCTCACTTTGTCTATAAAGACTGGCAAGTTACTTAAATAAAAATGCAGGGTACAGAGGATGCTCTTCCCAAGGCACTTGGTTAGTCATTTATCCCAGAGCATATGTTACAAGACTTTAAGATGAACAGGTTGGCCATTCTGTTAGAATTAGTATTTGTCAAATATAAGGGCATTGAGAATTACCTAAGAGCTAGGGAAATGGTAGCCCACAAACAATGGGAAAACAAGGAATTGTTTCGGAGAAGGAACCACCCCCACCTCCACCCGACCCGGATCAGCCCCAGGGACCAGGCAGGGAGAACTAGCCTGAGGTGCCCCCTGCAGACCAACCCTTCCAGCTGCTCCTCTTTTTGAGTGCGGGGTAGTCTCTTCCTCATTCCTAAGAGGTAACAAGGAATTCTTTTTTTTGTTGAGTTCATGCTGGAGGAGGTCATCAGGAGGATGTGACCACCAGCTGACCAGAGAGCTGGACCCAGGCAATCGGAGGGTCCTCACCCCATCCCTGTGCGTGTAATGTGTGTTCCACCTACCATTCCCACACTAGGAGCTGTTTCAAGGATGCTGCCTTGAGACAATAATGATTGGGACCATCTGGATGGTACACATGACTGACTGAAGCCAGTTAAAGCTTCTATATAAACTCAAGATTCTGACAGGCGAGTGCAGCGATCTTGTCTTGAGGCCGCTGCAGACAAGCTGCATATGTAAGTTGCCTTGCTTGTGAACTGGCCACCTACTAAGCTGGAGTGCCTGCCTCTTCTTCAGTCTCTCCTTGCCGTCCGTGTAGAGGAGCCAGTCTGCGAACCAACAGTTCAACCCAAGAATAATTATTTACTCGGCAACATAGTTCTAGGGTTTGTTATTCAGAAGACCAATTCCAGACAAGCAGCACAGGTATCGAAGAAGAAAAAAACATTAGATTGATAATGCTTAACTATTTGTAGACATTGGCTGGTGAATGCAATAGCTATCTTCTTTTATTGATCTTCGTTTTGTCCTTATTAAAGGATATTTTATTTATAACACCATTACATTTTCTGTTTTTAAATATATTAGCCCAATAAGGAAGCTTTAGGACTAAGTGTGAACCCTCATTTGGTAGGTAAATGGAAAACTGAGATAATGATTGTGACCAGTATTAAGTCTGACCCAGTAAAGACTTCGAAAGTCTCTGTGTGGATTTATGAAAATTACAGCAGGCAAACAACCCAAATAAAACTCCAGGGCCACAGAAAATCTTCTGGTTATAAATATTTGAACTTTATCAAGGGTTATTTTGTGTGCATGTTTTCATGCCAGGAGAAAAAACTCCAAAACACTGATAGATACAGTTGTTTTCTTCTTAACCATATCTCCAATTAATAACCAGACTTTGCTGACTTTCAACTATTTACTGCTTTTTACATACTGTTGCTGTGATTCAGCAGCATTTCAGTGCAGAGAAGCACTGCTCTTTTCAATGCAGATCAGCTCTATGTACACGTTTGTGTTGCTCCTAAAGAGATCATGCACCTTGCTTCCGGCAGATTGGGTATCCATGGATACTGCAAAGAGTTTCCAAAGAAACGGTGCCTAGGATTCTCACCATGCCAGCCTTTTTAGGCCTTCTTCAAATGGAAACTGACATCTGAATTAAAGGGACAGGCATTATGCTCCCACCAAGCTACTGAGCAGGTCTGCATAGATAGCCTCCCTTTCCTCACCATTCAGTGGCTGTGCAACATGTAAAGGCAAGCGGGCAGATTACTTACCCTATGAAAGGGAAATGAGGGGAAGAAGTCGGGTCGGATGTGTTCTCTCCATAAGGTCCTGTGACCCAGTAATAACTCATGTATTTCTCGTCTGGTGACAAATATTCTCATAATCAAGGTCTGAAGAATATAAATCAGCCAGGGAAAAACAGAGGAAGAGAAATGCCATTTGAGATCGCATGCCCAGATTCATTTCCCCAAATGACAGAAAGGATTGAGCAGGGGAGGCAGAACCAGTTACCAGGTTTACAAGTCTATGATCAGGGGCCTAAAGCAGATCATAGTGAATTAAAAATCTGGCTGCAGAATCTGAATAAAGCAACATTTCACCTGATGGCAGAATGCATTATGATACTTTTGTCTTTCCTGGATCCTTATCACTAAGCCAGCTGAAGAATCTTCTTAAAAGCAATCATAATTAAATTTTCTATTGTTCAATGAATCTGGCCTTCAGGGAGGTAGGTTATTAACTCAGAATAAGATGACTTAAAATCAGTAATAAATATTCCAAAGTTTAAGGTTTTCAAAATTTATTTATTCAGTTCATAAAAAGCCCCCCACCCTCCAAGTCTTCATCCAGGGCATTTTCAGGACCACACCCTGTTCTGTAGCTTCTTTTACTGTCCAAATTGTATCACGTTTCTTGCTGGAGTCCCGGCAATTGAAAATAAACAGACTCACATCTGGGGAATCAACAGACCAACAGTGGCAAAACACAATACCATGAAACAGAAAAATAAAATGTTTGTTACAGGAGCGCATCTCACGAGTGCGGCTCACCGGCGGCGGCAGCTATGTTAGCGTTTCTTTCTGCCTCAAGTTCAGAAACAAGCTGGGCTATCTCAGGGTGACTGAATTTTCCTGCAATGCAAGAAGATGGGGAAAAAGATAATGACAAGTGAATACATCAGTTTCTCCAGCTGGATCCTAGGGCTTGTCAGGAGCTCGAGTCTGTGATCTGACCCATACTTCACTCCAACGCAGAGTAAGATTCCAGGTCCTGGAGAGAGGCCAAAGGCAACCCCTCGGAGCTTATGCTACGTCACCCCAGCTGCTATCAAGCATGAGGATGAGAATCACGCAAAGAACTACAGCTCAGGCAGAGCTGGGGAAAACCTCACCAGGCAGCCTCTGAATACCCCTACCAGGAACTGTAGGGAAACTCAGGGAGGATGGAGTCCAGAGAACTGAGAACAATCGCTGTCCATTCTGAATCTGCAATTAGTTGTGGGGAACAATGCACCTACATATATAAAGACTGATAGGAAGACCAGGGGGTCTGGGCTGTCCCAGGACGCAAACAAGAGTGCAAACATCTGCAATGAAACCGGCTAGTCTGCGCTGCCTTCCTGGCTCCTTGGCACCCTCTGGGCTTCTGCCCTGGGCAGCGACCAAGCTCCGAGCTATCTTAGGTGGATGGTGGCTAGCACGTGGGGGGGGGGGGTTAAACCCACCGTCTCTTCTTCCCTGACTGTCTTCTCTTGCCAGTGCCTTTTGTTGCTTGCTCTTCATTCCACAGTTAACTCTATTCCATTGATTCGCTAGGCTCCATCTCTTCTCTGAATGTCCCCTTCACTTTCTTGCCCTAACTGACACCTACTCGTCCTGAGGATACAGCTTTCTCTGCAGCCCCTCCAGCCGCAGCTGTCTTCTGTCTCATGCAGCTCCTACCACCAGGCCAGAGCCTGTCCTCCACGCTCCTCGTTGCTTCCAGGCCACCCTCTGCCCCACCGTGTAAAAGTCATGCTGTCAGACTTACCATCGTTCCACCAAAACTGCTTTTACCAAGGATACCGATCAGCTCCGTGTTGCTTAATCTGACGGCTACTCCTGCCCTCTTGAAACACTTTCTTCCCTTGGCTTCTGGGACCCCTGATTTTCTTCCTCCAAACCTATTCTTCCCCCCATCTTTCCTGTCTAGTGGGAAGTCCAAAATCCTCAGACTCCTCTCATAAACCCCCCCATACACAAATCCTGTCGACTCTATACTCAAAATATATCCAGAATCTGACTTCTTACTTTTTCTACCATTACCACCCTGGTCCAAACCAGGGTAAGAAATGGTAAGAAACCACTTCTTACATCATGTACACTGTTGAAGTTTACTAATTTTTTTACTGGAAATAGTGCACCCGAGTGGAAAGTGCAGCGGATTTTAATCTCAACTCAGCTGTGGGTACATCACCCTCCTTCCAGGCTCAAGTTTCTTCCTCAATAAAATGTGGAGTTTAAACCAGATGACCCTTCCAGCTCCCATAGTTTTTGACTGTACTAGTATTCTCATGTTTCATTTTCTATTTTTCATTGTGAATGTAGCAAAATAGAAGATAATAGTATTAAAATGCAAAGAACAACATAAACATGACATATTTTTATTACCTTATTGGGGAAATATGCTATCTAGTAACCCAACCATTGGTCAAACCTTTTTTGGTAAAGAGTCAGATAGTAAATATTTTAGGTTTTGTGAACTATTTGGTCTTTGCTGCCAACTACTCAGCTCTGCTGCTGTAGCGTGAAAGCAGTATAGACAACAGAGAAAGACAGAGCGTGGCTGTTTCAGTAAAGTTTTATTGATAGAGACAAGCAGCAGCCAGTGTGGCCCCCGGGCTATAGCTGGCTGACCCCTGGTTTACAACATTATTCCATTGAACCAAAGTCAAACATTTTGAGCATCACCTATATCAAGGACAGATCAGACAAAGCTGGTTGGTCTCAGCCCTCAAACAGCTTACGATAGAGTGGGGTGGGCAAGTGTGGTTTTGGAAAGAAACCCAGCGAGGAACATCATTACGGAGAATGCAGGTCAGACTGTGACAACGCTAAGGCAAGCTGCAGACCAAGGGCAGATTGAGCAAAAAGAAGGGAACGCTCAGCTGTGACAGGGAGGATTAGGAGAGGAAACCAGACAGTTGAGTGGCCTTAGCCTGCAGAGCTGTTCAGACGACTTAAAAAGTGTCAGAAGAGGAAAGCCACAAACGTTTAAAAAACAAAGAGGTGACGATACCTATATCTACAAAGGAGGAAAGCACCGAGACATGCAGGATGAACTCATGAGCCTAGCGGGTTAAATGAGGTGGTTATAACAACAGTCCAATACAGAAATAATGAGGGCCTTGTCTAGGGCAGAGGTAGTGGGGCTGGAAAAGAGAGAAGGAAAATCAAATCAACTTCATTACAATGCAAATCATATTTTGGAGCTGGGACTTTCCTCTACTTGATGAGGTCACAAAAGGGTCCAGAGAGGTCCCCCAAAAATCATCGCTAACAGTATTCTCAGGGGAGATGGAGGCTGGGCTGAGCCTGAAGAACTCCCGGGGGAGAGAGATGGAGTTCTACTCCAGGGAGCAACATGAACACCAGCGGTCAGTGCACCTGGTGCCTCACTCCAGAAGCTGAATCACAATGAAGATGGCTAAGGCTTGTTGCCAGCCATTATTCTAAGCACTTCACATATATCCTCAAATAACCCTATAAAGTAGATTTTGTAATTATCCTCAAGTTAAAAATAAGGAAATGAAGGCCCAGAGCTAGGTTAAGTATTAATTTACTGGAAGTTACATAAATTGTATGTGGCAGAACCAGGATTCAAACCCATGCGGTTTGACTTTAGGCCTGTGCTCTGAAGGGCTATAACGACGACGGTGACTTCAGCTGTTTGGAGTTTTCTCTTCTTAAATCTCTATTTCTACCTCCACCTTAACATGACCTGACATGTATAAAGCACTTACATATTATAATGCATTTGACATACATTATTGCTCTTGAATCTCAAAACCAGCCTATGTCTTAAGTAGGGTATTATGATTTCCATTCTTCAGAGAGGACACAGAGAGGTCAGGAGACTTCCTGGAAGCACACAGCTAGTATGTGGGACGTGAATCTGGTGCACAGACTCCAGGGCGGCAATGCTCTTGTGCACTAGGTCGCCTCATACCATAAGTCCCACCATTTGCTTCTCAGATGCTCCGTACGAAAGTGTCAGAGGAGGGTAACAACAGTGGATATATAATATAATGTTATGACTAACATTATATACACTAGGAGTAAACTAAGCCAAACTCAAATGATGCTTATTGAAAACAGCATTGCATACCTGCTGTGGAATTGAAGAAGTCCTGCAGTCTCCCAGGTTTGTTCTCAAGGTCTTCATATTCAGATGCCTGAAGAATCATTTCACATTGGTCCAGCTGCTTCACAAATTTAGCTTCTGCACTAGATTGGGTCTCATATTCCTAAGTAAAGGGACAATTAAAGCCACATGATTAGGGCTGCATGATAGGTTATTCCAGGAAAATTCTCATTCTGGTACCTGAAATCAGAGTCACAGCTAAAAGCACATTCTGTACTAGCCACATTTCTCCACTGCATACAGACCCATCACAGAGACTAGTCACCTGCAATTCCACAGCTTAACAGCGGCGCTGTATGTGTGAAGGCAGTGCTCACAGCTCCATCTATTCCACCCAATGCCTGCGAGGCCTCATGTGTTCACCTGGACACTTCCAAGCATTTTCCTTCCTGTTTAGTAACTTGTCTTCAGGATCATTATTCTTTAATCCACCTGAGTAGAGCAGGTCTTTTCAACTTCAAGCTAATATTTCATCTTATGCTTCTCAAGTTATTTCCCTCTCCATTTAATGTCACGTTTCCTTTTCCTTTTGAAGTGAATTTCTAGCTTTTTCATTTAATTTTGGTTACCACTCTACAATGGAAATCTCTGTCCTTGCTTTCCAGATAGGGAGGAGTTAATCAAGTCCCTCCGGGTTATGACTCTTGAGGATACAGCCAGGGTCTGAGAACTCTTCATGCCATGGGTATGTGCATGTGTTGGTGGCAGGGAGGCGGTGAAGGTAGTGGACGGGGAGTGGTTTTTTTACCTTTCCTCTTCCCTTTGTTCCCTCCCTCCTCAGTGCAGACCAGAAATAAGAGGCAGTCTGCTTCTTAGTGCATGACACATGTCACAAAACCACCAGTCTCAATTAATACTATATAGAACCATTCTTCTATTAAGACCAAAGTATTCCCAACTGATTTCCCTGCCAAGTTCTCATTTGTAATTCCACCCTAGATGTGTTCAGATAATGAACCTGTCATGCTTTCTCAGCAGGGTGATGTGATGTGAATCACTGAAGATTTCTTGGTTTTTATTAGATGCAGCTCCGATTGGGGTTTGCAGAACAACAGAAGGATGAGGATTTCAAGCAGGAAAGAGATACAAGTTCCAGGTTCTCAACATGGAGGACCGAAGGAAAGAGAAAGAGAGGAAAGGAGAGGAAGATCAAAGGTTACCTCCCTCTCCCTTGGGGAAAGATTGGCCCTACATGAAGTATTGACATATATAAAGTTTGTTTTTTATGTGTTCCACTTTCCCACCTCCTAGTGACTCTCCCTCTGGGACCCAGGACCCTCATGTTGCTGTATATCAAACTCCCCACCAAAATACTGCACTTGTACTTCAAAGGATAGAACAGAGAGAGGCTTTTTTAAGGGGTACTTGTTAACCCAACAGTATCTTCAGCTGCATGTTGGGAAACAATCCAAGGGCAGGTGAGTGTGCCAGGCATTCAGCATATGGCAGGGAGCAGCTCTTGCTTTGCCTTGGGATTCAAAGGGTTATTTCTTTAAAGCAAAATGCAGGTGGTAGGGTGGATATCTTTCTGTGATACTTCGAGGAAAAAAATGAAAATGTTTTCCCTTGACTTACTAAAATTTGACTTCACACTTCTATGGTAAAAGATAAATTATAATCAAGGATATTTAATTGCTTTAACTAGATGTGACCCTCTGGGCTGATAGCTATTTACAGTTGTGAATAGCAGTGATTAACATTTCAGAAATCAATCAACTGCCATTTTCTATGTAACCAGTACTAAGTTCCCTGGGTACAGAATGACCCTATTTTCTTAAATCAGAATCGGAACATATGGACTGGAGACAGAAAAATAGAGTGTACTATGTGTCAGGCAATATTCTAACTGCTTTACATATATTCATTTGATTGCCATGCAACCCTATAAAATAGGTATACTACTATTAGTACCATTTTATAGATGAGGAAATTGAGACACAGAGAGGTTCAGTAAGTTGCCCAAGATCACATAGCTAATAAACAGAGGAGCCAGTAATTTGAATCTTGGAAATCTGGTATTGAAGCCAATGTACATGAATCTAAAACATGCGTAAGTTAATATGAGAGTCTGTGTTCTCTGTTGAATAGTGTTCCCACAAAATCATGTCTACCTGTAACGTATGAATGTAACCTTATTTGGAAATAGAGTCTTTGCAGATGTAATCAAATTAAGATAAAGTCATAATGGATTAGGATGGACCTTAATCCAATGACCGACATCCTTACGAGAGGGAAATCTGGGCACAGATACAGACACAGGAAGAACATCACCTGACTAAGGAGGCAGAGACTCGAACAACGTATTCAGAAGGCAAGGATGTCAAAGCTGGAAGACGCATTCACCAGAAGCTAGGGAGAGGCAAGGAAGGATCCTCCTCCAGAGCCTTCAGGGAGCATGGCCCTGCCTACACCTTGATTTGAACTTCTGGCCTCCAAAACTGTGAGACAATACATTGTTGTTTTAAGCCATCCAAGTTCGTGGTAATTTGTTACAGCAGCCCCTGAAAACCAAGGGTCTCTTACAATTAATAGTAAGTAACTGACACAGTATCATGAATACAAAAGAACTATACATGCTTGTTCAGTTAATTGACATACAGCATTATGACATAAAGAAAATGCTGAGTTAGGAGGCAGGCTTGTGGCCTTGCTTTGTCACCAGCTAGCTAAGAGACCTTGGGCAAGGCAAAGCTCTTTAGTCTCCAGTCTTCTTACCCATAAAATAAGGGAGTTGGAAACAGGCTTTCTTTCAGCTATAACCGTACAAAACTCTAACAGCTACAGTAAAGAGCCAAAGAGAGAGAATATAGAGATAATTAAAAAATAATGAAGAATATAATAAAGTAGCCACTGCACAGTATCAGGGAAAGAGGAAGAAAGAGAGAGAGAATTAGTTTTCTAAGGCTGCTGTAAAAAGTACCACAAACTGGGTGGCTTAAGCAACAGAAATTTATTATCTCCCAGTTCTGGAGTCTGGGAATTGGAAATTAAGGGTATTTGCAGGGTTGGTTCCTTCTGAGGGCTGTGAGGGAAGGAACTGCTCCAGGCCTCTGTCCTTGGCTTACAGATGGCCTTCTTCATGCTCACATGGTATTCTTCCAATATGTGTGTCTCTACATCCAAACTCCCCTTTTTATAAGGACACCAGTCATATTGGAAAAGCGCCCCACCCAAATGACCTCATTTTAACTTGATGACCTCTGTAAGAATCCTAGCTCCAAATAAGGTCTTATTTGGAGGTACATATGAGTTTTAGGGGGTGAAAGAACAGGTGGAAGGTCAGGTTCAGAAGACAGGAGGAGGGAGCAGGGCTTTGAAGGAAACATGAAAAGTAAGAGTGAGAGGCAGGGCTACCCAAGCGTAAGGGGTGGGGCTAGAGGCTCAAGCCAGGGAGGGTGAGTGGGGTTGGAGGGAAGTGAGAAACTGCAGTAGGCAGGGGTTTGTTTGTCGTTTTCCCTTCACAGCTGGAAAACAGCACCAGGAGGGGGAGTAGTGGCAGCATAGAGTCTGCCGGGCTCTTTCCGCCCCTTCCCTCCGGCCCACCCGCCTTGGCGGTCCTCGCTCTCCGCAGCACCAGGGAGGGACTGAGCGCCCACAGAGCCCACGTTCTGCACTGGGCTCCATGGCAGCACCTGGCCTTGACCTCATTCAGCCCTAACACCCCTTAATGGTTTCAGAGATGGACAGCTGACTCAGGGAGGGGAAGGAGCCCCAGGTCACTGAGCCAGGAAGTGGTGAGTGAGGTGGGAACCCAGCTCTGAGCTACCCCAAAGCCTACGTTCCTTTCAAGGACCAGAGACGGGGGTGGGTGGGTGTGAGGTTGACAGGCTGGAGGATGAGAGCACTGCATCAGGAAATCCAGGGGCTGTGAGTCAGTATCCCTACCAGGCTTTACGGTGACAAGGGAAATGGGGAAATGGGAAGAAAAATTACTATTAGTCCTGAGAAGTTCCTGCAGCAGCTGGGAGGTGAGAAACTGACACGACCGAAAAAGCAACAAGTTGGAGACAGCTTATTGAGATAGTCTAAGTCCAATAAAACACTGAGGAGCCATATAAATTCAGTTACAATAAAAAGCGACCCATCAGATATACTTACTTCCCAGAGTTCGTAGAGCTCTTTTCTGAGATCCTCTGGGAGGAGCTGGGTTAGCTGCTTCATAGCTTCCTGAAATACCAAATCATTATTTTAATCATAGTCACATTTATTTAACAACTCATCTACAAATGCCAAATAATGGACTCAAACTCTTACAAATAACTCCCAAAGGGGCAGCAGGATATTGGACAATATTTAGGCTTACAAGGATGGCAGTTGTGTACATTAAATAAATGTATTTGTTCATATGTATTTATTCACGAGCACTTATTTTGTGACCTACAGCACACCAGACACAAAAAAGGACAATGAGGAGGGTGTGAAATGATTACAGAAATATCAGAAGCGAGGCCAAGGATTTTACATCTTTTTTTTTTTACATCTTTATTGGAGTACAATTGCTTTACAACGTTGTGTTAGTTTTTGCTTTATAACAAAGTGAACCAGCCATACATACACATATATCCCCATATTCCCTCCCTCTTGCATCTCCCTCCCACCCTCCCTATCCCACCCCTCTAGGTGGTCACAAAGCACTGAGCTGATCTCCCTGTGCTGTGCAGCTGCTTCTCACTAGCTATCTATTTTACATTTGGTAGTGTGTATATGTCCATGCTACTCTCTCACTTCGCCCCAGCTTCCCCTTCCCCCTCCCCGTATCCTCAAGTCCATTCTCTACATCTGCATCTTTATTCCTGTCCTGCTCCTAGGTTCGTGAGAACCATTTTTTTTTTTTAGATTCCATGTATATGTGTTAGCATATGGTATTTGTTTTTCTCTTTCTGACTTACTTCATTCTGTATGACAGACTCTAGGTCCATCCACCTCACTACAAATAACTCAAATTCGTTTCTTTTTGTGGCTGAGTAATATTCCATTGTATATATGTGCCACATCTTCTTTATCCATTCATCCGATGATGGACACTTAGGTTGCTTCCATGTCCTGGTTATTGTAAACAGTGCTGCAATGAACATCGTGATACATGACTCTTTTTGAATTATGGTTTTCTCAGGGTATATGCCCAGTAGTGGGATTGCTGGGTCATATGGTAGTTCTATTTTTAGTTTTTTAAGGAATCTCCATACTGTTCTCCATAGTGGCTGTATCAATTTACATTCCCACCAACAGTGCAAGAGGGTTCCCTTTTCTCCACACCCTCTCCAACATTTATTGTTTGTAGATTTTGTGATGATGGCCATTCTGACCGGTGTGAGGTGATACCTCATTGTGGTTTTGATTTGCATTTCTCTAATGATTAGTGATGTTGAGCATCCTTTCATGTGTCTGTTGGCAATCTGTATATCTTCTTTGGAGAAATGTCTATTTAGGTCTTCCACCCATTTTTGGATTGGGTTGTTTGTTTTTTTGATATTGAGCTGCATGAGCTGCTTGTATATTTTGGAGATTAATCCTTTGTCAGTTGCTTCATTTGCAAACATTTTCTCCCATTCTGAGGGTTGTCTTTTTGTCTTGTTTATGGTTTCCTTTGCTGTGCAAAAGCTTTTAAGTTTCATTAGGTCCCATTTGCTTATTTTTGTTTTTATTTCCATTACTCTAGGAGGTGGGTCAAAAAGGATCTTGCTGTGATTTATTTCATAGAAGGTTCTGCCTATGTTTTCCTCTAAGAGTTTTATGGATTTTACATCTTGTGGATGAATCGCAAGATGCCCACATGAATTTCAACTATAAGCATACTAGAGTTAAAACAAACCTGAGTGTGGGGAGAATAGGAAAGTATCAGTGAATTACAAATCTCAAAGAAATTTTTTGTATACCATTATGTTCATTTTTTATTGTTAAAATGTTTTTATTGCAAAATGTAAAGCACTACACAAATGGGCAGATATTGTTATTAACATAAAAGAAATTACAAGTAGCATTTTGTAGGCTCACAGACTCACAGGCTGAAAAGAGATGTTAAAGGGTAACGAGGCAAACCATCCAGCAGCATCCCTGGGCACTTCTTATCCTCCCTCCACAAACATGTCCAGTGGTGGGAACCCAGCACCTCAAGAGGTTACCCAAATGGGCTTTAGGCAGCATTGGTAGAAAGTACTTTCTTACATCAAGCTGAAAATTGTCCCTGTAGTCCTTCCACTATGCCTAGCCCCAGCTCTTCTGCCTTCCTCCCTCATAAAAACACAATGTCAAACAGGTGGGCAGTGGCCCAGCTGGGACAGAATCTCTGTGACCAGTGATTGGTCCAAGGGATGGGCATGTAGCTCAAACCAGCCACTCAGGGACCATCTGCATGAGTTGTCCAGCAGAGGCTGGGAGACAGAAGCCCCGAGTAGAGCCTGGAGAGCCAAAACCCACAGAAAAGCAGAGATGAGAGAGTGGGAGCATGGAGGGTGTGTTCAGTACGTATTTCTAGTCTCCAAGTCCCAGGAGCCCCTCTTGTTCCCATCTCTTCCTTCATTTCTATGTTGCTCCAAAATTCTAAAATATCACATTTTGGGGGCATGAGGTCTGCAATCTACTCTCAAATGGCTTCCAGTTCCTTCACTGTCTTCATCCTATGCCTCTTAATCTGGTCCAGTTCTTCTAACTAGAGCTTAGGCTCTTTGAAAAGAATATGGTTGTAAGAACCACTTTTGGCAAAGTGGGTATATAAAAGTGGCAAAGGTCTCACATAAAATCAAATGGTGAGATGGGAAAAAGCAATAAAAATAAAAATGAGTATTTGTATATATAATTATTTATTACTGGGAGAAAAAAATGTTATAGAATACAACCACTTCCAGAGCAAACCATATTGGCCAGTGTCTACGATCTGCTCTTGTAACTAACATCACCATCTTGAATGGTTTGTAGCATTACAGCAGCCTTAGTGGTATGAAATTTAGGGTATTTTGTACCTGCATTGTCCCTTGTTTCTTTCTCATAAATCTCAGCAAAATACTTGAGAAAATACTTTGCACTTTCAAAAATTAATAGTGTCTTTATAAATAGATTGCTTTTCTCTACACTATCCTAGAAACATAAGTTTGCCCATTGCTTTTGTTTGAAAAGAGTGAACTAAATTAACATATAGGTACAGAGACATATCAAAATCTAAACTTTTAGAATATGAACATAAAAGTCCTGCTTTGACAAGGGATTACTTTATTTCCTTCAGAGCGATGCACCCAGCACTGAATATAGTGATTGATATGTGGTCTGACCCCAAAACACAGTGGAACCAAAGCTTCCATCATGCCAAATGCTCTATTTCTATAAACGCAGCCCAAGGCTGAGTTGGCTTTTTGGAAATCACATGTGATTACTGACTGATTAATAAACTTCCTGGTGACTAAAATCACCATGTCTTTTAAAAAACAAAACATAGCAAACGAATACGTTTTTGCTCTTTTCCTGAAATTGAGCAATGATTTTCTGGACCTAAACTCATTGATATCATTTGTTATTATACAATCAGAATTGCATTTTGAGACCTCTTAGTTGTTATTTCTTGTTTGGCCACATATGCCACAGAATCATGCCTACCTTTTCAAATAAGGCACTGAAATCGACTTCATTAAAGTCCAGAACAAATGGCTGAAGATGTCAGACTTTCCCTTCCTGATGGTGAGCCCTGCCACTCCCACTTCTAAACTGAGTTTTGTCTTGTTCACACAGATTTAGAGTGATAATTTCCTTAGCTTCTTCCTGTTAGCAAAGCATGTCAAGAGTCTGCCTACAGTTCTGAGCTGAGTGAAGCTTTCAGCAAATGTCTGTCAGTTTTGTGACAAGCACCCAGAAAGCAGTATTCATCACTCACACATCATTGGTGAGGCTGAAGAGTGCAATAGTTAATGACAAACTGTAGATTCTGATGGGCTTTGAAACCCTGCTTGCCATTTACTAGCTGTGGAACCCTGTGCAAGTTACTTCTTTGTCCTTCAGGTTTCTCATCTGTAAAATGGGGTTAATAGTGGTACCCACCTGAAAGGATTGCTGTGAGGATTAAATAGTTAATATATATAAAGTGCTCATTATCTGGCACAGGAAAAGCACTCTGTAAAATGTTCACTGTATTTTTCACTTTCTCCATCTTGCCATGTTTACTCCCATAATAAAGTTTGGTTCTTTCCCTTTTAACCTCTAGTTCTTCAGCAACTTTAACTCTCAGGTACATATATATCATAACTCTGCCTTCTGTTTTAATGAGTTTTCCCTTTGCAAAGGAATATAACCTGCTATTGCTATATTCCAGAGTCAAGCTTCATCCCACTACCTCTTAATGATCCCTACCAGGCATCATTTACCAACTAGGGTTATAATATGAAGTTTATTTTATCCTGTTTAGGAGGGGAGTCAGACTACAAGTATTACTTTTGGCCCCGCTGAATTTTCTCTTCTACACCTTCATTCTCCCTTTCATCTTAATACCTACTCTCCTCCAAGACAATCAGCCTTCCAATTTTATCAAGTATTTTTCCTCCCATTCCTACTTTGGTTTAAAGCCTTTCTGATGCCGTTGGCTAGCCTCTGGGCAAATAATACTTCCTGGTTTTCAGTATGTGCATTCCACCTTGAGGAGCCAAGAAACCCTCATTTAATTATCTTAAGTTATGGCTCAGACATCCAAATCTTACTCATAAACACCATTTGCATAGAGAATTGTTCACCTCCCAGATCTTTTTCTCTGTCCCAAATCCTAACTAGCAGAGGAAGAGGCAATGAAGTATCAGCACTCCCCAAGCCTTTGGTTTCCTGTCCAAGAACTTGGGGTTCTTTAAGATGTTTCCCCTGTCCCTTCTGATGATGATATTTATTCTCCTGTAAATCAGATGGAGTGGGCAGCAGCCAGGAGGTTTAATGAGGCTGGGCAGGTTTTTCATCGTTGCCTGGATACGGCGTTCAGGAAGAAGCAGCACTCTGAGTGTCAAGTCCCCTCTATGCCCCTCCGGGGGGTGTCACTAGCCAGGACTCAGCTTCTGTCAGGACAGAGGTAGGTTTTCTCTGTCTCCAGTGGTTGGAAATCCTTCCTACTGAATGTTTTTTCTTCAGAAGGTTCTGACTCGCTCCTCTGTGGAGTGAACCTCACATTCCTTGTGTGCCTATACGGGAATGCTATCTTCTTCCTTTGCGTCACTTTAAGGTCTCTGATCACCCTCTGGTACTTCAGGATGTGATTTCTCCTCCACAAGGTATACATTTACCCTTGAATGAAACTATCGTACATCCTGAAACGTGCTATATAATTGAGGAGTCTTTTCCTCCTCTTTTTTCTCTATGTCCTATGTCAATACCCAACATCCTCTGGTTTGGGGCTAACTCCTTTCCGCAGCTCAGTATCTTGAGCTAATTGGTTTCTTTTTGTGTTAATCCTGCCAATCAACCTAGGAATTCTTTATTCAGGACAGTCTAGACTCCTGCAGAGAAACATTCCCTTAGCTCCTCCCTTTTTACAGACTGTCACGATGCTCATGTGTTCTGGACCTGTATTTACACTAAGAACACATTCCTTGCACTACTCCCCTTACTACCCTAATTTAGGGTGTGTTGGAACTCCTAAACTGAGATTCCTTGTAGATCTTCTTGCCTCTAGAGGGGCAAAAATGCTGTTGGCTACTGAGCTCTAGCCTCCGCCAGCTCCAGAACAGGTATTTAAGCCCACCTTCCCTGTTAAACCACCTTGATGAAGGATCTGTTGACTTAGACATTTAGGATCAATCTCTCTGGCCTACAATAAAAGCAGCTTGCAATAATCCCTGATTTGGGAACCAGCCATTCAGCATTTAAAAAAAAAACCTTCCTGGATTTTCCAGTCTCTGTTTCAAATATGTCTTCCTCTTTGTCCCTGGGCTCTGGTTTAGAGTGCAAATCAGAAGACAATGTTTTACTGATGTTATTCATTTTTTACCACTAAATTAAAGGACTAATTTAAAATTTACTAAATACTAATTATAATAATGATTATTCTTGGGCTTTATAGAACTTCTCTCCAAAGAGCTTAAACTAGCATGGAGAATTCCTTCAAGTTCCAGCTATTTCCATTGTTCTAATGAAAGCCGTACTATCTGTACTCTGTGTTCAGGTCCCCTCTATGCCCCTCCATGAGAACTGAAACTAACAAAATGTCCTGTCTCTGTGTTAAACAAGGCTTAGAATAAGCAAAACCAATTCACTGCTTATTCCAAGAAATCCTTACTTCTGGAAGATAAGATTGTAAACCACCCAAAATAGAGTAAGCACTAACAGCTTGCCCTTCAAGACTCTTGTTAAGACCTTGGCTCACCAGCCCTACCGCCCCAAAGTTATTATGTCCTAAACCCTGTGCAATCCCATCTTATAAGATAGTAGCTCCTCTTGTAAGATGCATCCAAACATCCTCCAGCCCAGGCCCTAAAACTCTATAAATACCCTCCCTTGAGCCTCCTTTCTGAGACACTACTAAAACTCTGTCAAGGAGGTACTCTCCCTTACTGCAATAGGTCTAATAAACTTAGCTTTGTTTCAGTAGTGGGTTTTTCTGGTGGTCTTTTGTGGAGTCAACAGTCAACACTGACCTCTTCTCGCCTATGTTTTTCTTCTTTGGGGATGTTATCTGCTGGTGCTATGTCCCCAACGATGCATTCTGCCATATCATGAACCAGGGCTAGGCGTACACATCTGACCAGGCAAGAAATGGTGAATAATTACACAGAATTATATTCACTACAGATTCCTTCTCTATACTACTTTGAAGTTACACAATATAGTTTTCTTTCTCCAGACTCATGGAGTATTTTATTTTAATGCAGTATTTTCTAAAGTAATTATATTCTGCCAGCCTGCAACAGTTCTGAATCAAAACTGCTAGTTAATATTCAGCACAATACATGAGAATACAGGGGAAACTGTTAGCATGAATTAAAAAAAAAAATAGCTGCTTTCTCAAATGTCACTTTAAAAGGTTGATAACTTTAGATTAAAAAGCCAGGAGGTGATCTAGTTATAGCATTTACTTACTGATACAAAATTCAAAAACTATCATTTCCCCAATGTACTAGTCAGATGTCAAAATGAGGCCCTTTATAGAGAAATGGGTAGAGCTGGACAGATCTGAGTTTGCATCCAGCAATCAACAACTATTAGCTGTGTGACCTTTGCCAAGTTACTTAATTTCTTTAAATGATGAGTTTTGCAGCATTCATTTTTATCATCTGTAAAAAAGGGGTAATAATACTTCATAACTTTGGTATGAAAATTAAATTTGATAATTTATGTTCCTGAAACATGTTGATTATTCAACAAATGATTATAATTATTAGTGATAATGATTAGTGATTAGGATAAACATCATCAAAATAATAAAGGCAGCTCATGAGATAAATGCCCCAGAGGGCCAGTCTGTTTTATGTTCCCACCATCACCAAGGCAGAAGGCCTCACAGCCGTCTCACAGGTGTCCCTGCCTGCAGTTGCTCTCTCATCTAGTTCAAATCTCAGACTGTTCTTACGTGCCTCTCCATTTGACACCGTGCTCATCTTGTACTATCTGCCAAAAATCTCCTGAATTCTACACCATCTACAGAGTAACAGGGCTCCTGAGACTCCCTAATTGACCTTTGTTTCAATCAATTTGATTAACTTATCAATTCCAAAATATACCTTTACTTTCCTACCATCAGAGATTTGGTTTCTCTGCCCTTCTCTTTATGTGCTGTCTTCTACTTCTCCACCTAATCAACACCTTAGAGGTCAACTCCGATTCTGTCTCCTCCATTAAGACCGCCCAAGAACAGGGGATCTCTCCGGTTAAATTTTCTGACTTAATTTATTTTGTGCTCTGTATAGAAGCCACTCTGGGCCTGTGTAATTCATCTGGGTTTTATTTACTATCTTATACTGTATTGCTAGGAAAGTTTGTCCTGCGCTCAAAAAGCATTTTATTTTTTATTTTATTTATTTATTTTGGCTGAGCCAGGGTCTTAGTTGCGGCATTCATGCCGGATCTAGTTCCCCACCCAGGGATCAAACTCAGGGCCCTTGCATTGGGCGTGGAGTCTTACCCACTGGACCACCAGGGAAGTCCCTCAAAAAGCATTTTAAACACTTGTTGGTTGACCGAAGGGAGAGAGGATATCTTTCTTAGCTCTTTCCTGCACATACAGTTTCAAAAAGGTCACTTCACAAATAAGTGCTACTATTCAGAAAAGGGGTGAAATAAAGGTACACAGTGTATGGATACAATTTTAGACAAAAGACACTTACCTTCAAGGCCCTGGAAACCCTCACATCACACTCAAGTTTTCTTGAGACCAAAGCAGGCTCTTTCACTTGCCAGGAGAAAACCCAGAGTGCAGTTTACAACAACTGAAGCGATCAGCATATAGTGCCCCTTCCACATCCTGAATCTGTATGGTTTGCCTCAAGTAATTTTTCTTGACATATACACTAAGCTACAAGAATTTGACACAGGCCTCAGTCATGAAGAGTCATGCATACCCACAGACACTAACCGGCACCAAAGTTCACAGCTTACCGGTCTTTGTTAAGATGTTCATCTTTGGTCACCAGAGCCATAATTGCCATCCTATACATGTGATCTGATACGCTCTCTGGCTTCTGGACATTTCTGTACACCCAGCCAGTACGTGGGACTCTCTGATAAAAAAGAACAGAAAACAATTGATAAAAATAAGTATTTTAACTATCTACGGTGCTCTTCAAGAGAAGTCCAGGGAACAGGGCACAGAAGCTGGGTCATGGTTTCAGTACATATTAAAAAACGCTTAACAAACCTAAATGATCAACTTCTGGAATCAAATAAACCAGTGAGGGCAGAGAATGAGAAAGAGAGAGGGAGGGAGGAATAATTCACAAGTATACAATACATAAATCCAAAAGTCAAGTTACTCCGTGTTACCGATGTACTGATGTACAGATCATATACAAGTCCTTAAAACATAAGAACAAAACTGTAAAGTATCTTATCTTTCCTAACTATAAGAGTTGGTAAGTTTTACTTCAAACAACTCATTAGACACAAGCAGAAACTGTGGTGAAAGCTCTGAATTTGAACAAGCGACAGACTTCCAAATTCTGAAGCAGAAAGGATAAGGCATTTCTAACTGCTTCATGCTACCCACCAGTCATGACTCTTCCTTTTACTCAGATCATGATGTGATCCTGTGAGACTCGGGAGTTTACATTTCTAAAGAATTTTATAAACTGTAGAAACAATGGCATGAAACAGATAATCTGCTTTGAACTTGGAGAAATTCTGCAAAATCATTAACTGGGTGTGGCCAGGGTTGGGCCAGCAGGAGGAGGACCCCTGGGATGTAACTCCAGCGTGTGCTACATAAAATCCTCCGTTTAAAAAAAAAAAAAAAAAAAAAGTCTTGTTATTTCTATAAGTAATTGTGAGACAGATTTTAAGCACTCCACTTAAACCCTGCAGGACCAATGGGTTCTGATCTTCCCACTTGGCCGGTTGTGGGGTCGTGAGCCCCAAAAGTACTCGGGGCAGACGCGGGCAGAGGGACCAGCACATCACCGCGCCGGATCCCCTCCAGAAACCTCTCGAAAGGCCGCCTGGGCCGGCCCCATCGGAGCGCCAGGCCGACACAGGGAACAGCGCGGCTCGGACTCCTCCCGGCCTGGGGTCAGTCCTAGCAACCCGGCCACGCAGTCTCCGCCACTTGCTTCCTCCGCCCACGGTCCGGACGCACGACCGCATCCATCCGGAAGGGCTTCCTCTGCCGACCCCACGAGGCCGGGAGAACGGAGGAAGGGGGCAGGCCTCGGGCCAGGTGGGGAGCAGGAGCCTCGTCGCCCCGCGGCCGGCCCCGGCCTCTCTCCGCGCAGCCGCGACCCGGGCCCCATGCGGCCCTCCCGGCGCCCGCTTACCTTGAGCTGCCCCACCAGCCGCAGGAACTGCAGCAGGTTCCGGGCCCCGCGACCCGAGATGGGCGCAGCCATGCGGCTACCGATCCCGACAGGTCTGGGCCGGCAGCGCGACCGCCGCTCGAAGCTCCTCCCCCGAAGCCCCGCCCACTGAAGCTCCTCCCATTCTTCCTCCCTACCCCTCCTTCCCTCTCCTCCTCTCCTTCCTCCTTCTCCATTTCCTCACCCTGGTTTTCTCCGGGCGTTCTGTCCAGTCTTCTACCTTCCTGGCCCTAGTGGCAGCCGTTGGGCGTCGCACCATCCAAGGCAGAGGCACTGTACTTGGAACATCTAGGTATGCATTACTTGTTTGCTAAACTCCGTTCAACTGAACTCCATCAAACTTTTAAAGGGATTGCAGTTCCTTGGGGAGGGGCAGAGGGGTTGGGGTGTGGAGGAGGTGGAGGAAGGTTATGCCATAATGCACCAAAATCTTGCCTTTTAGCAATTCAACCTCTGACTAGAGGGAGAGATAAGGAACTCTACTTCAAGGCAAGCAATCTATAAACATTTTAACAGAGGCACAAGGAAAATGCTTTGGAAGGGAGACATTAGTTAGGAGTGACAAAAGTACTGGAAGGTTTGGAGGCTAGCCATAGCTAGAGGACTTTAGAGATTAGTGTAAATGGCTAGGGAGTGAATACAATTCCATATTGAAATCACAACCCCCTGACACCTCAAGTGCTGAAGAATCCCCAAAAGTTGGTCAGGGCCTGTCTCAACTATCTGTCCTAATTCTATCAACAACCGATGGTACCAGTTTTTAAAGGCACTTACTGACATGCATACTGAAGGACTCAATGAGAGAGGGTAACATGGAAAATAGACTGTATAGGGAGGAAGGAAGTTGGGAAACCAGTTAGGAGTCTATTGAAGTAATTCTTTGGGGAGATGATTTTGGTTTAATCCAGGATTCTAGTAGTGGAGGTGGTGAGATGTTAAATTGGGGGTACAATTTAAAGGTAGGACTAACAGGATTTGTGACAGATTGGACATGGGGTACGAGAGAAAGAGAGGAGTCAAGGATGACTCCATGAATTTTGGCCTGACCAACTGAAAGAATGGAGTTGCTATGTATTGAGCCAGAGAAAACTGCAAGAAGAGTAGGTTGTGGGGAAGGGTAGGAATCAGAAGTTTAGTTTAGGACATGTTGAGATACCTATTAGAGATCCTAGTAGAGAGATAAATCAGGAGGTCAGGGGAAAGGTGACAACTTTGTGTCATCAGCACATAAGATGGTTTGTAAAACCAAGCAACTGGATGAGACCACCTGGTGGAAAAGTGTGGATGAAGAAGAAAAGATGTGTGAAGCCTCAGCTCTCAGGCAAACCAACGTTTAGAGTTTGGGAGACCAGAAAGAAATGGCCAGTGAACTAGGTAGAGGACTAAGAGGTGGTTGTGTCCTGGAGGCCAAATGAAGAAAATACTTCAAGAAGGAAGGAATGTGATCAATTAAGTCAACATTGTATCAGATAAAGACAGATTTGACTACTGGATTTAGCAAATTCATTGTCACTACTGACCTTGACAAGAGCAGATTTGGTCTGTTGGGGCAAGCAGAACCCTGCCTGGAGATGGTTCCAGAGAGAACAGGAGTGAGAAATGCAACTCATTTAAAATGAGTGGGGCTACTGGAGGAAAGATTTCTTTTTAAGACAGGAGATGTTACAGTATTTTTGTTTACTGATGGAGGTGATCTAGTAGAGAGGGAAAATTAATGATGTATTGTAGGAGACAAAGGAGAGAAATACTGGAATGACGGCCTTGAGTAGATAGAAGAGGATACAATCTAGGGTACGAGATGAAAGATTGGTCTTAGGAATATGGAGCATTCATCCATAAAACATGAGGAAGGGAGAATATATGGTGACTAATTAACGGCAGTTGTGGTCGTGGGAGATTGTGGAGTTCTCTTCTGATTGCCTCTATTTTCTCACTGAAATAGGAAGTGAAGTCTAGACTGGGTTATGTTGTAGTAATATGCAACCTCTGTATCTGAGGCGTTTAACATGTCTATTGCTGGGAGATTGGCAAGCCTGTTTGCACTCTACCAGACCGATGGCTTATTTCAAAGCCGTGTTGGCCAACCACTAACATCAGGGGACTTGGAACCCATTTGTTTCCCCAGAAGGGGGCGCCAGTTTAAAGCAATGGGCAAGGAAAACAATTTGTATCACTTACTGAGTCAACTAGAAGAAAAGGTGAAATCAGAAGGCTCTCATTAGAGGGATTCATCCCTTGGGTTTAATATACACTTCTGGGGGATATGGAAATCTCCTGAAATTGTGTTGCATTTGAGGGTTTTTCTATTTATCAGATCCTTAAAGAGGTCTGTGACCAGAATGGGGGCAAAATCTCCTGCTATTGAGAAAGCTGCTTCAATATGCAGCTGTGGGGTAGTCCACAAAGCTCTGGTCTTGGTGTTCTAATAAAAAAAAGCTATCACTGCTTAAGCCTCCACTAAGTGAGATATATTGTCACACATCTTTCCTTATTTTAATTCACCCAACATTGCTCCAAGATAATAATCGCACATTTCCAAGAGAAAACTGAGTGGCACAGAAGCTGAAGAACTGGCCTGACTTTTCTTTCTTTTTTTTTTTTAACTTTTTATTTTATATTGGAGTATAGTTGATTAACAATGTTGTGATAGTTTCAGGTGTACAGCAAAGTGATTCAGTTATACATACTCATGTGTCTATTCTAAGTTTTCATAGCCAGTGAACAGGGCTGCCAGAATTGAAGCTCTGGCCTGTCTTCCTCCAAATCTTCCTTTCCATGACACCCTGCTGCTTCCCAGCTAACTGGCTGTGAGTACCACATCTTATTACTGTGGAAATTAAATGAGATCCTGTGTATAAAATGGATTTCGTATACTGTCATTTAGGTAAAGCATTGGGCAAGGGAACAGATAGCAATGGATTGATCTGAGAAAATTTGCCCAGAAAACATTTATAAAAATACTTTTAGGGCTTCCCTGGTGGCGCAGTGGTTGAGAATCTGCCTGCCAATGCAGGGGACACGGGTTCGAGCCCTGGTCTGGGAGGATCCCACATGCCACGGAGCAACTAGGCCTGTGAGCCACAGTTGCTGAGCCTGCGCATCTGGAGCCTGTGCTCCGCAACAAGAGAGGCTGTGACAGTGAGAGGCCCGCGCACTGCGATGAAGAGTGGCCCCCGCTTGCCACAACTGGAGAAAGCCCTCACACAGAAACGAAGACCCAACACAGCCATAAATAAATAAATAAATAAACAAACCCAAAGTTTAAAAAAAAAAAAATACTTTTAGGAACTGATGAAAGAAAAGAGACCACGTCTGACCAAAACCTACTTTCTTTTCTTTTTTTCCTTTAGACACCCAAGGAAGAAATGATGCTTCTGCCTGCTATGTCTTCATTGATAAAAAGGTTAATAGTTGGCTTATATCAGCGACTCTCAATCTCGGGGTGACTTTGCCCCGAACACGTGGCAATGTTTGGAGACATGTCTGGTTGTCACGAAGCAGGGGAGTGTGCATCTAAAAGGCAGATGTCAGGGCTGCTAATAAAGTTCCCACAAAGCACACAACAACCTCCCACAACAAAGAATTATCCGGCACAAATGTCACTAATGTTGCGGTTAAGAAGCTGCAGTCTATAGGTCCAAAATGAAAATGCTTAAAATTAAACTCCTCCTATTGTTGATGAATTATAATTGGCAGAAAATGGATGTTACATTTATATTAAAATGAGTGAGGAAATAAAGTAAACACACAATTTTCACATGTAACCCCTTTTTAAAGTAGTGTAGAAAGGCTCTGGAGGTTGGCCACAGAGACTCTGGAAAGATGAGGGGAATTCGAGGAAGGCTTTGATCAATTATGTTACTAGGTTAAGCAGAGCAATTCAGCTCCCCAAAGAAAAATGTAGGATAGTAAGTCTGGGAGTGGAGGAATATTACAAAAGGAATATTTGCTCAAGGGAAAGAGATTGGGCTTTGTTCTCTTTTGCCACTTTTCTTGCCGGTGGTGCAGTATTGCAGTGCAGCAAAAAAGTCAGAGTGGGCACCAGTCCGCCATAAAACCAGCCATTAACGACAGAGGTGAGGGAGGGCTTTCTGCTCAAATGAGCAGCTGTAGAGTGTACCCTGTCTGTGGTGGCTGAGGGTGGTGGCAGGACATTGCCAAGAAAGATGTGCCTTCTTAACAGTTAACCTTAAGCTGAGCAAGAACAGTTTGGCTCCAAGCTAATTGCCATTAATGGGTGTGTTAGAGTCACCCCTGGACACATCTGGATTACAGAGTGGAGGGGTTCTGCATGTATAAAGACAACATTACTTTTTTGTTTTAAATTATTATCTGAGTTAATAATCCCTTACACCAGTTTTCTGGCAAGCCCCCAAATCTTCTCCACTGATGCCCACCTTCAGTGACTAAAGTGTTTCATAATTGTACAAGAATCTTCAGCTGCTCTATCACTCCATCCTTTTCAGATGGAACAGACTGGAACTATTATCCCTCTAGAGTGACTGAAGTTACAGTTTGCCCCTGTCCATCATCATGTGTCATCAGGAATAGGGCAGGGTTCCAGGTGAATTTCACAGAGGTCCGAGATGCCAGCCACTGTTTTGGGAGCTGCTACACGGTGACCTATCAGGTGTCTTAGACCAGGTAGCAGAATCCTTCTCCGCACACAGAAAAAGAAATGATACTATCGTACGTACTCAGCAGTAGCATTTTCCTGTTAAATAAAGAAAAATAATTACTCCTATAAAACAGCAGCCAAGTTAAGTAATATATAGAATAAATTATATTAAAAGAAAACCAGAAAACAATTCTGATAAATGCAGCTTTCAACAATTTGGAAATTTTTTTTTTAACTTCTAACTAAAAGAAATGCTATTGTTCTAGCACATTCCTAACTGTTAAAGAGTAAAGCTATATGTTTTGTAGCAACACCTCAGTTATCCCAGAGGCCAAAATTCTAGTAATCTTATACATCTGGAGTGGCATGGAACCCAGAGGATTAAAGGGGGGGTGTGGGAAATTTTTAAAGTGTGTCTAACAGGAAAAAGAAGAAAAACTGAACCAGAGCATCCAGCTTTAAGCCATTGAACCAAAACCTGATTGGATTGGGTCCAAGATGGCACTTAATGGTCTCTTGGTTTAATGTTCAGAAAGAATAGAGATACTTCAGTGCTTTTTAAGAGTCATAAAAGGCATACCACAGCAACATTCAGGCCAGGAAGTATAGAGGAAGTTTGATGGAAGAGGGAAGAAAACAAGTGAGGGAACAGCAAACAACAAAGGCAGCAAGTGGTGAATATTACAAGTGGTGGCAACAAACATTGACTCTAGGAAAACAATTAGATACAAGGACAGATACTAAAACTGAAGGGTTTGGCCTCACTGAAAGCACAGGACAGGCAGGTGGTCTTGCATGGCGTTGTGAGAGGGTATCAGGAAGTGAGTACAAGGAGTATTTAGATGGCAGTGATAATACCTTTTTTTTTTTATAAAGTTTTTTTTTTAATTTTTTTTAAATTTTTTATTTTATTTATTATTTATTTATCTGTTCATGGCTGTGTTGGGTCTTCATTTCTGTGCGAGGGCTTTCTCTAGTTGCGGCGAGCGGGGGCCACTCTTCATCACAGTGCGTGGGCCTCTCTTGTTGCAGAGCACAGGCTCCAGACGCGCAGGCTCAGCAGCTGTGGCTCATGGGCCCAGCCGCTCCGCGGCATGTGGGATCCTCCCAGACCAGGGCTCGAACCCGCGTCCCCTGCATTGGCAGGCAGACTCTCAACCACTGCGCCACCAGGGAAGCCCGATAATACCTTTCTTTAAAGAACACCTCATTTGTGCCAGACACTTCACTAGGAGTTCTGCCATATTATTCAAATTTGTACCATCCTTCAAGAGTATCGTTATCTGCTTTCTGCAGGTGAGGAAACAGGCTCAGAAAGGTTAAATAATTTGCCCAAGATTGTACACCTATTAAGTTGCTGTGTCAGGACTGAAACTTTATAGCACCAGAGCTCATGTATTTTCTAGTATCCATACCGCCTCCTAGGACTTTCTAGAATAGCAGTGTGGGAATCCTGGAAGTCATCAAGTTCTCCCGTGTGGGGAGATCATTTCACACACACAGAGAGAGGCTGTGTCAGAATATGCCATTATTATGTAAATACTGAAGTGGCTATATTGCCAAGGAATCATATTTCAGAGCTTGGAAGGGGATATGGAACAGAAAGTTTCTTCTAGGTAAAGTGCATCTCAAGCTTTCTCTAGGGACAAATCAGGTTCTGCATGTCTTTGGTTCAACTTAATTGAAATGGTAATTTTTGAGCTTACAAATTAGGTCAAGTTTCTTTTCTGGTGGTTGCCCCTGTCATTTCAAAGTGGGACTTGACCTCAGAAGGTGTGAAAATCAAATGGCAAACCATGAAGCCACAGAAGAATTCTTTAACTTTTTGGAAGTACATTTCTGAGCTCAGGGAATATTTCTCAGGCAGTTTTGTCATGATGGTGATACTAGACAGAAAGGTTCCTGGGGGTAGACACTCTGTCTGATCCATCTTTTATCTTCAGAACCTAGAACCTAGCACGACATTCCCCTAGATGTGGTGACAAGAAGGCGGTGATGGTGGTGGTGGAGGTGTAAAAAGAAGATGCCCTTCAGGGATGGAATCACCTTGCCCAAAGACCTGAAAATCATTGAGAGATTTGTAGAATAGCCCAAGTCAGGAGCTCAAAAATGTTAATTTAATGAACAAAATCAGTCTATCTGGGAGATGTTTTCCAACTTCTACCAGAAGAGATGCCATTGGTCCAAAAGCCATGGCATTTCTATAAAGCCAGGGCATTCAGGATTGGGACACATGTGTTCCCCTCTCCTTCCATGCCCACGTGAGGCTGGGTGGCAGGGTGTTGGGGAGGAGGCATATCAAACTGCAGGGATGGTCCTTCCTGTCTCTGAGGCCAGGGCCCATCTAGGGCCAGAGAGACAGCAGCAGCCTCTGTCCTGCTCTGACTTTCTGTTTCTGCCTATTCTCTCTTCATCTGAGCTTTTAAACTGCCTTTAAAACCGGAGCAGCGACGGGCTTGTATATGCCTTCAGCTGTTTCTAATTCTCTCCCAGGCTCCCTCTCTCCAAATAAATGACACATTGTAGAAGGTGTTTTACAGCCTGACTTGTTAATAGAACCAGACTGCTCTGTAACAAATCCTAACACAGCAGTCAAGGGTAAAAGACAAAATCACAAAATATGTGAGTTAGATAAACAAAGAGTCATCTGTAAAAGAAGGAGCTGAACCTTCTAATTTTTAAAGTGCCTTCTAATTCTAAAATTCTAAACTTTAAAAAAAGATTTCCTTACAGTTGAAGGGTATGCTGCTTTATACTTGGGCTATTGGATTTTTCTTTCATTGGTGGAGTTAGTTTGTCTTCATAGATCCTACTATGAACAAGTGAATAAATAATATAAAGTTAATTGAATCTGCTTATTTTCTCTTTCCCAGGGACTCGGGACTGAATGTCTGTAGAGCACTGTAAAACTCCTCACTTAACATCATTGTGTTTAAAAGATTGTAATTTTGAGTAAGTAACTTCAGAATGCGCTATCATGATAGATAAAACATTCTTCCTTAAACGTTCATAATTTTATGAACTTTATTTTGATAAACTTATAAAAAAATGAGTATTTTCTTCCTTCTTTGCAGATGGGGAAATGGTGATCAAGGCCACAGCTTAACTTGCAAATGTCAAGAATGCTCATCATCCTTTGTTACTTTGTGATTGATTAATATGTTGGATTGCTGACTTGTTGCTAATGAGCTAATTTATAAGCCCAGAGAGGATCTGACTATTAATGTAGAAGTAACAAGCAAACAACAAAGTGCTGCTGAGCAGGTCTGTGAGCACAGCGCTGTCCACAGCCCCACTCAGGATGGGTGAGAGAGAGGAATGCACAAGCGGTACATCCCCACCTTCTCAAAAGAGACAAGAGGAATAAACTGGAGGCTCCTTTGGCAATTATTAGTATTTCCCCACCGCTTACGAAGTCGCTGCATGTAATATTAAGAAACCACCACTAAGTGGCACTGTCTCACCAGTGTTCTCTTTTACCAGCATGATGAAGCCACCGTCACCTTTGGATGGTGGAATACATTTATTGTCCTGTGTTTGCTGATTTGGTTTTAGCAAAATCTTTCTGCTCTCATCATGCTTCTCTGGCTTTTTCTATATCCTTTCTTCTGTTTTCCTTTAGTTCTTGGGAATCTGGGCCAATGATAGGCATAGAAATGGTGGCCACCGTGGTGATAATAATCATATTAGACAACTTAAAGGAAAGAAACACTGATTGTGACCTTTTATTGAAGTCTTATTATGTGTTAAGGGCTTTCCAGGTATTACTACCAAGATTCGTGAGAACTCTGTGAGGTTGCCTTAGTTTTATGAGCAAAGAAACCAAGGTTCAGAGAATTGAAGCAACTTTCCCAAGGATACCCAACAAGTAGGTGATAAAAGCACAACATGAGTCCAAGTGCATGTAATGTTAAGGCATTAATGATCTTTGGATCATTCATGGAACTTAAACATTGGGTACAGTGAGAAAAACAGGAAGAGGCTAGGCTTCACAAAGTTCATAATCTAAAAGAAGAAATAGGGTAAATGAACCAAGTTATTTATAACAATTTTTTAAAACAATGACTTATTTATAAGTTCATAAGGTTTATAAAGGGTCTAAGATTACCGGGACGCTTACTAGGAACAGAGTCAAGAAGACATCCTGAAATCGACTCTTCTCTTGGAGTTGAAATTTTTTGTAAGGGACATGGTTCTGAAGACGAGAGTAGGGAGGGCAGAATAAAAAGCAGATATTCTTGGATTTATCCCTCAAACTTATGAATCCTTCTGTTCATAATTTTGTTTCATGACACTTTCATTTGCTCTGTGTCCTTTGAGGCGATGTCTCAGCTAGAGCTCTAGTCATAGGGGAGGGAGACCTAAGTAAAATATTTTAAGGGCAAAAAGGCCCAACTCTCCCAGATTATTTATCCCACAGAACCATATGAACAGAAAAAGCCAGGAATCTCATAGTGCTAAAACAAACTAATGTTTATTTGCTGTGGGCTGGACATCCCACTTGGTGCCTGGCATGCATCATTGTACTCTATCTTTTATTTATTTTTTATTGAAGTGTAGTTGATTTACAATACAATGTTGTGTTAGTTACAGGTGTACAGCAAAGTGATTCAGTTATATATATATATATATATATATATATATATATTCTTTTTCATATTCTTTTCCATTATGGTTTATTACAGGATATTGAATGTAGTTCCCTGTGCCATACAGTAGGACCTTGTTGTTTATCTATTTTATATATATATAGTGTGTGTATCTGCTAATCCCAAACTCCTAACTTATCCCTCCCCCACACCCTTTCCCCTTTGGTAACCATAAGTTTGTTTTCTATGTCTGAGTCTGTTTCTCTTTCGTAAATAAGTTCCTTTGTGTCATATTTTAGATTTCACATATAAGTGATATCGTGTAGTATTTGTCTTTCTCTTTCTGACTTACTTCACTTAGTATGGTAATCTCTAGGTCCATCCACGTTTCTGCAAATGGCATTATTTTGTTCTTTTTTATGGCTGAGTAGTATCCCATTCCATATATATATATATATATATATATATATATATATATATATATATATATATATATATATATCTCCTCTTCTTTATCCAGTCCTCTGTCCATGGACATTTAGGTTGCTTCCATGTCTTGGCTGTTGTAAGTAGTGCTGCTATGAACATTATGGTGCGTGTACCTTTTCAGGGATTGAACCTGGGCCCTCCGCAGTGAAAGTGCCTGGTCCTAACCACTGGACTGCGAGGGAATTCCCTACCTTTTCGAATTAAAATTTTCTCCAGATATATGCCTAGGAGTGGGATTGCAGGATCACATGGTAGCTCTATTTTTAGTTTTTTAAGGAACCTCCATACTGTTCTCCATAGTGGCAGCACCAATTTACATTCCCTCAGGATGTCAGGCTTAGGCAGGTTTAGTAACTCACCAGAGGGCACACAGCTAGGAAGTAGTGAAGTTAGGATTCCATCCAAATGGGCAGATCAAAGAGCCCAGATTTTAACCTTTAAACATATGACTTCCGCTTCACATGCTACATGGCAGCAAGCAAATGCTCTGGCCATTATAATACTAACTTGACTTTGATTTATAAGTTTCAGAGAACTTTCAACTATATCATTGCCCTTGATGCTAACAACAATTCAATGAGAAAGACAGCGTAGAGTTTCTTACCACTCCTTCCCCTCCACCCCCCCGTCCCTGCAAGCAACACACATGCCTCCACCAGGAGAGTTTTTCTGGGGTTAATTCACAGAGCTGCTAAGTGTCAGACACTGGACTTGATCCCAAAGTTCTCATCCTTCGCTCCTTGCCTTTCTTCTGCAGTAGCAACACCCCTTTATAGTAAATCATATATTATAAGGTAAATTTCCCTCCA
Source organism: Balaenoptera acutorostrata (assembly GCF_949987535.1). Taxonomy (NCBI): domain Eukaryota; kingdom Metazoa; phylum Chordata; class Mammalia; order Artiodactyla; family Balaenopteridae; genus Balaenoptera; species Balaenoptera acutorostrata. Next base: position 37,652,546 of record NC_080077.1, on the reverse strand, counting down.
TTGGCACTCAGAATACACTAGCTCCAAAAATCTCTGTTAAACATCAAGCATGCTATTTAGGAAAAGCTGTATTAACATCAAATAATACATGCAGGTATATATTTTAAATCACTTACAAGTCCTGACAAAGGAAGAAGAATCTAAAATGCTTTTTCAAAAATTTTACATGAATGATTTTAGAGGCATAGGCAGTGATTAATAGAATTCAATTTAGAATCAACATCTGTGGTTTTTTATGTGTTGTGAATAGAGAGATTTGTACTTTATTAGCACAAACAGAACATGATAAAGTTATAAAGATAAAATGCCTATGACCTAAGATATCACAATTAGTTTCAGTACAGTCACAGTCTTTCCAGTTACCCTCTAAACTGCAAAATTCTGGGAACCCAAGACAGGGGAATGCGGCCCAAAGGGGAGGGCCTGAGGGTAGTAGTCAACAGGTACGGGGTCAACAGGGGAGGTATATGCCATCCCTGGTCTACTCCAGACCTCACCTTCTGCACCTGTAACAAGAGGAGCCTAGAAGACCTGTGAGATCCCTAAAATGCTAAGAAATAATTCTTATTCTGAATAAAGTCTGGAGACTTGTTTTATTCAGTAAAAAAATCCAAGATTTTAAAGAATGGTGCAGACTGAGAAATAGATTAAGAATTACTGTCTTTTAAAAGTGAATTCATAGATGGTGAATAATAATTTTAAAGCCCAGAGACACTCTTGCTAAAACAGTCATGAGGTACAATCTCAGGTACTTTACCATTGTTGGTCCAAAAGGTAACTGAATGCCATGCAAGGAGAAAATGCTAGCGATCCCTGATTCACTCTTCTGGCGGACGGTTCCTCCGACTCTGGCCCACAGAAAGGCCACCTTGGTTTGCTGTTGAGAGGTGGCGCTCTTCACCAAAAGATCATCACAGCAAATCTTATGGTTGGGCACGAGGCTTCCACTTATTAAGTCTTTTTAATGGACCACAGTTGTTCAGTGTAAATCAATGTGGGATGCATGGATATCAAAGAGATTATCAAGGTACCACATTTCCTGAGATGATAAACTTCATTCAGAATTAAAAGAAGAAGGAGGAGAAGAGAAAGAAGAGGAAGGAGGAGGAAAAGGAAGAACAGGAGAAAGGAAGGGAAAATCTTAAAAGACTTCCAATGTTTCAAGAAGCGTTGAAATTCTCTTGTGGGCCATTCTTAAGTTAATTTGGAAATTTGGGTTCCAAATTAGTGTGACAAAGAGATGGGTTTAGAAGCCTTTGGTTCTGTAGGAAGAAGGAACTGGGTTTTTAGGACCTATCAACCACAGCTCTAGACAAATACGTATCAGCATTCAAATGGTGCTCTAGTGAAGAAGACCATGTCCACGAAGAGTTTCAAAGGTACAAGTATTATTCTTAGTAAAAAAAAAAAAACTTTAGTATTATGAATAGAAATTAAAAACCTAGGATTTAATAAACTGTGGCTCAAATTGAACAAAACCCCCAGAAAGCAGAGCATAAGGATTTGGTTCCTGGCTTAAACTGATGATATTACAGGATGCATCTTTTTATACCCTTCAAAAAATGAATCTGTTCATGGTCATGAAGTAGAAAGTGTTGGAGCTTTTCCTGGGCCAGGGGCTAATGGGCTGCCGCTGTTTTCGCCTCATAAACCGGGTCACCCCCCCAGCTTATATAACAGTATCCACAGTTTATGTTTGAACTCCTCCAAAGATGGAGAGCTCACTGTCTGTCATAGCCCACCTTGGACAGTGCTTATCAGATCATTCCACTTATATTAAGGTGAAATTTGCTTCCCTGAAGTTTTGTTTTAATTCATCAACAAAATAATACTTTGAAAAGCATTTTTGAGCATCTGCCACGTGTCAGGCCCTGTTGGGCTTTAGGAGTAAAATGATAAGAGAACTACATATAGTTCAACTGATTTGGCAAAATTTATAGTCCAGTTTGATCCATCTCAATTTTTTCCATCCTAACCCTCCTAAGAAATAGGTCAAACTCTCAGGATAACAATGGCATTCTACTGCGGACACATTAGCATCTCAGCAGAGATGTAAACTGAAGACGTCCCTAACTGTCTCTACTCACCACCACCACTCCCACTGAAGAATCACTGTTGTGATGGTTCTGTATTCCTATAGAAGTCCAATCCTATGTCAACAGGGTGGTAGGTCAAATATCTGAAGACAACTGTCATACATCCTTCTCTCTACCCTAATCAATTCTTCTTTCAGCTAAACATGCTACAGAATTCAAAATATGATTATTATCTTTCTGAAGCAAAGATTGTATCCAAAAAAAAAAAAAGCTGCTGATCATATCTGTAAATGTATCCATAACTGTGGTAAGTGGAACTGAACCCATTAGGCCAAACCAATAGCTGAGCAGGAGCAGAGATGTTGAGCAGGGAGAACCCTGAGCTACCTGCAGTGCCCTGTGGATGTGGCTTTTCTACTAGAACGTAGTCTACAATGAGCAACTCAAAAGTGTGGAGGACATGGAGTTGAAAACGGGGAGATGGATGTACTCACTGGCCCATCTTCTTGTCTTCCTTTGTTCTAAGGCACAACAAATTGTTCCTTGATGGGGGTTAGAAAGGAGGTAGAAGAAAGATTGGCAAAACCTAAAATTTAAAGAGAGAGGAAGAAGAAGAAGAAAAGACAGGCTAAGATAAAAATTGTTCCAACTTGTATAGCCAGGATGTTTATAATGTAAAGAGACAGCTGCATTAAAGGGTTAGGCCTCACTGCCTGATTAACATCATTTGATCTTTTGCTATTGAAAAGACCCTGTGTATTTTCAAAGGCAGTGGACTTCTTAAACAAAACCAGGGGGTCTGGGTTAGCAGAAAGCTGTTAGAAAACAAGTCATCTTTTGTTTAATAATCTTTTTGTCCTACCTGCTTCATAATCTTCAGTTTCCTTCTCTCTGTTATTGGGGGCTGCATCTAAATCTGAAAACTGGGGCTCTGGGACATGTGATTCGTCAAAAACAAACATAAAAATCCTTATGACCTAAATTGGTCAGATCAGATTTTTCCCATGAATATCATCATAGGGGAGCTTCTTTTTCTGTTTTCTTCTGAGTTTATTTTTTAATCCTTTACTCTCCATCTCCAAAAATCCCTGTGCAATTTCAGTGGGAGAGATTAGCACATCATTACACCATAGCAATTTCAGGATTTACTTTCTATCCCGTTTGCGTTCTTTTTGCAAGTTTCCAGTGAGCTTGGTACCCCTACTGAATTAGATTGATCATCAGGAAGTCAGCATTCTCCATTGGCCAACTTGGGACAGCATATTGGTAGGAGGAATTGGGGCATCTCCACGTCCATGCTGTCATCCCAGGGTGGCTGGGCAATGAGGTGGGGAGGCCCTCTGGTCATTTGGGAGGACCCAGCAGTCGTCATAACTAGTTCAGTCTCTGTGGCCCATTCAGCTCTTGGCATCGCTGCCAAGCCAGCCAACAAAGGAGCATTGTAATCCTGACAGTTTCCCAGCATTGACTGGACAGGCGCAGACCACCAACCAGCTCCGTTCGCTTCTGCTGTTCACAAGTGAGACCATGAATAGAAAAAAGTCAGTGGCAAAAGTCCCACATCCTGCTGAAGTTAGTGTGTGGATGCTTTTCTAGCAAGTGAGTCTCCCTTCAAGCTGGTAATCCTCATACCTGTTTCCTTGTGCTTTTTTGTGTGCTTGTTTTTAAATACAGTTAGCTTGAATGGTAAGGCATAATCCTCATCGACGCCACCAAAAAATTATGTTTGAGTTTTGAAAAATAATCACATGGCATGCAATACTTTGGAGAATGGAAAGTATAATAAAAATGAAAGTTCATAATAAGCTTCAAAGATAAGAAGCAATAATTCCAGCTAGTGCTAGAGGCCACTATGATTCTTAAGAAGTTGAATTTGGGGGGAATAGACTAGAGTTTTCTGGAATAAAATGGAATCATTTTAACTCATTTACGTTTTTAGACATGCACCCCGAAGTCTGCCCTTTCTGTAGACCAGGCCAAGGACATCTACAACTCTGATTTTAGGAATAGCAATAAATAAAATAAAATGTTTAAGAACAAAGTAAATTCAGAGATATTTTTCATGACTTTATCATTGATTGGAAGTCAGGAAATATTTTTGACAATCAGATAAAATGATCTTTTAATACATTTTAATGGTAAAAGTGGCAAAATTCCATTCATTTAAATTGTTTTCCTTATAAATACAGATTACAATAATGAGATGCCATGCTTACTTATCAGTCGTCAAATATTTAAACAAACTGTAGTGCTACATGCTGATGGGAGAGGTGGAATAAGAATCTGGTGTTTAAACTGGATCCCTGGTTTTAGAAAGCAATTTAGCAGAACCTTAATAGTCTGCCCCTTTGACCCAGTTATCCTACTTCCTCAAATATATTTGATGTGTTTATATATTCTATAGATTCACACATAATATTATATTAAAGGCAAAATAAGGAAATAAATACAATATTATTCATCAAAATGAAAATAAAAGCAAAAACAAACAACAGGAAAAAACAAAGCCCGAAAACAACATGGGAACAATGAGTTAATTAAATTGTTAATCCTAAGTAAATCTACACAATGGGATACATTGTAGCTATTAAAATAATGTATCCAAAGACTCTTAGTAATATGGGAGAATGCTTATTTAAATGTTAGATGAAAAGAGAAGCTGTAATTAAGTAACTGGTAATGATTTTAGAATGTGAAAGTGCAATAAAATACTAATGGTCATTGTCTTGGTCGGTGGGAATATGATTGACTTTTCATTGTACATTTCCACATTTTTAAAATTATTCCCCAAGGGCATGTCATTTTTTTGTAATCATAAAAGAAAACATTATTTTTTAAAAAATCCTTTGTCAGTGTGGGGGAGGGATAAATTAGGAATTTGGGAGTAACGTATACACACTACTATCTATAAAATAGGTAAACAACAAGGACCTACTGTATGGCACAGGGAACTGGCCTCAATAGTTTGTAATAACCTGTATGGGAAAGGAATCTGAAAAAGAATACATATATATATATATATATATATATATATATATATGAATCACTTTGCTGTACACCTGAAACTAATACAACATTGAACATCAACTATACTTCAACAAAAAAAGAAAAAATCCCTTTTCTTGTGTTGCAGAAAGGCTAATAAAGAATCTAAATTTCTACTTCCCTTACACTTAGGGGTTATTTTATTTGAACACAATACAAATGAACAACACCTTAACCTGTTACCAGGAGGCCCTGCTGAGATAGTTTTTGATGCTGATTAGACAGACTTTCAGTTCCTTTATTTTCTTCTTGATCCACCCCGAAAAGTAGACAACAGGTTAAGCAGCATAACCCAGTACTGTCTCTGGGTTGTTTGAGATGGGTAGAACGCTGAGTCCTGAACTGTGGTGGCGAGGCCCCAGGCTGGAGCCCACGCTCTGGGAAACCAGTGACTTTCCTGACAGCTAAGCCATCAGGGCACCTCAAGGCAAGTCTAACCAAATGTCACAGGTATGAAAACTGGTGATGATCAGAGCTCTTTTGCTCCTTTAGCCCAACATCTTTTCAATTTTGTTCCATAGATTAAATACAAGTCTTTTTCTACTACAAGAGGACAGGTCCCCGGTCTCATGCAATCACTCCTTCAGGTAGCAATTTTTGAACCCAGTTGTGTTCTATGAAACTGTTTGCCTAGTGGTTAAGAGCATAAGGTTTGAGTTGGACCCAGGTTGGTAGCACTAGCCTTAGACCAAGGCAGGAGGTGGAAAGGTACATGGGGATCTGCACCAGGTTCCACATTTTAGAAATCCCTGTTCTCGCCTCTGGGCATCACATTAAGGAGTGTGCAGTTCAAGGGGCACACTCCCCTGGAGCTTGTGTTCTATGCACCCATGCTGCCTATTAAGCCATCATCCGGGTGCCAGGGACCTTGGAATTTCCTGTCCACAGCCGCAGCCTATTTCCAATCTGCTCAGGCCTCTTTCTTTCCAGGTCTGTTTTTCTGAAAGGGTATTGCGCCACTGGGGATCACTTATAGGCTGAAGAGGGGGCCAAGGGACAGGCATTTTTGGGGGTGTGGAGGGAGCTTGCCTGGGCAGACTGGCACAGAGGAATCGTGAAGACTAAGAACGTTTAGCACAGTGTCTAGCATGCAGTGGATCCCCTGCAAATGTTATTTCTGATGTAGTCCTTTAGTACCTTATTACATATTTTCTACTTTGAGAGAGAGATAATATAACCACGAGAATGCGAGATTCTACAGGGGGACACCATTTTAATTTTTGGTGTCCGAAATGGGATATTTTTTTCAGTAACTTGGCTATTGTCCTGGCCCAATTCCAATACTCTCTATTCAAGCTAATTACATTCCTCCCCCACTGGATAAATTATTCTTCACCTCCCCCATAAAAATCATCATGTTATACTTGTGAAACAAAACAGCTTCTGTGTTCTACTGAACATGCAGAAAATGGTTGTATTTCAATACACAGTGTATTTCTCTGTGTGACTAATTTGAGGGCTGCATTGGAACTTATTACAGTGAGATGTGAGCTTAAGTCCCTGATGCTTCTGAATAATGATAGATCCCTTATTAAATGGAGCAATATCACAAGATACATTCTCCTGGTGACTTAGGATGAGACAAAATTTTAAAGTATTATTCGGGTTGAGATTCAGCAGATGTGAGCTGTTGAGCTTACCTCTAAGTCATTGCATTCCCAAGCAAGGCCTTTACCTCATCACTTTAACTCTGTTTTCAATGCCAGAAGCCTGAGCATTCATGAAACGGCTTACCAAGGGTTCTACATTCATCCCCAATATCGAAAAGATGTGATTTTAAGATAAAACTGGAGAGAAAAATATTGAAGGTTGTTAAGAAGTCACTATCCTTTTTCTCTCCCTTTCTCTGAGTTTAGCATCACTTAGGTCTAAAATCCCTTTTGGTGGTTGATTTAGGGAAGTGAGTTTCATTTCTTGTGATCATAGAGCATGGCGTGGGTGGCAGTGACCCAATAAAAGTGGCAAATTTTCATGAAGAAATAGCAGCTTTGGGCCCAAAGTGTGGCTGGGAGCATAACCGGCTCCCTTTGAGGAATATTCCAAGAAATATCATCCCTAGATCTAAACTGTACTTGGTTTTTAACGACTTTGAGCAAGAGACAACCCTCACCAGGAGGGTTACCTTTTCCTGCATTGTTCCTGTTTGGAAGGGACCTTGTTATTATGAATTGCTTGTGCAGCCGCTACATGCCAGGCACGGTGCTGCCTTGCCCCTCTCTGCTCGCCTCAGTGGAGAAGGCGGTCAGCAACCTCTCCTGCACTTGAAGATTTACTGAATTAATGTTCCCGTGCAGGCTGAGGTAACTCAGGTCTGTGACTTTTCCCTTCTAACTTTACTTTCTAAAATTTCAGTCTGAAATATTTTTATCATTCTAGATCTTTGCTGCTAAAGCAAAGGAAATAATTAATTACTTGGGTTTTTCAGGCCCAAATCACTATTTGGGAAAGGAAGTACCTGAATGATGCAATGAAAAATAGCTATTTTGTCTGATTGATTCTGAAAAATTATTTCAGTTATTGTCTTTGGTTTGTATCAATTGAAGTTTAATTTTTTACATGTATTCTTTTATTCATCCTTTATAACGTTTATTTATTTTTTAATGAAGTATTGTTGACTTACTATAGTTTTAATTTTTTTAAAAAGTTATTACTCATAGATACAAGGAACAGATTGGTGGTTGTCAAGAGGTTGGGGGGTGGAGGATGAGAGAAATGGATGAAGGGGGTCAAAAGGTAAAAAGAAACAAATTTTAAATATAAATGAGGAAAAAAAAGTTACTGTCTTAGTCTCTTTGCAAGAATTGGTGGTGGGGTTTACATTAGATTATCATCCCAATAATTGCTGTCATTTTGCATACTAGGTGTAGCCTTTCTCCAAGCTGGACTCAAATTGGTGACTCCAGAATAGAATTCTGTACTATAATAAGGGTCTAATTGGTATGCTGTGTAGTGATATTCTGCATCGTTTTGGAATGCTGTACCTTATTTCTCAAAGTGTGTCTCTCCATGGATGACAAACTGGGGACATGGAAGGAAAGTCTCTATTTTCAGTTTCTCCAGCAGATTGATAAGCTTGGCACATGGTCGATTTCATGCTTTAATAAATAAAGAATTAAGAGTATTTACTAAACTGATTGATTAATAATTTAGTTAAATAACCAGTGAGTTGCGATCTAGTTAAAAGAACACCTTTTAATTTTGTAGTGACCACCTGAGCAAAACTTGTAGGTTTGATAGATACTAGAAAAACGAAATCAGAGGCAATATGAACACCATTTTGTTAACTCTAGATAAGACATGTTGAAGTCAGATCTAGGTTTGCAGCATGAATTGGCCATTTACTAGCCATGTGTCTTGGGACAAATTTCTTAACATTTTTAACTTCTCAGTGCCTAAATTTCCTCATCAGCAAAATGAGAACAATAGCCTTTGCAGTGCTATTGTGAGCATTATTGCTGTAGTGTGTATAAAACACTTAGCATAATGCTTGGAACAAAATCAGTACTCAAGAAATAGAAACTATTATTTTTTATTAAGAAACCATTATCATTTTCTGTCCTACCTCATAATAAGAAGTATGAGTATCTTATATGTACACTCCCTTTAAAAAATCTCTCCAAGTTAAAAAAGACATAAACCTGTAGAGAAACTTGCATATTGAATTACTAGCCTTTGTTGAAGCCTTCAAGATGGTGCAGCAGGAATTTGAAATTTCGTTTAAGTTTGGTGAGCTTTGCTATACTGTGATGCATAAAAAAAAGGGAGGAATAATTGTCTACTCAGAGCAAGCATCTCTTTCTGGTCCCCATAATTCTCTTGGCACATTATTTTGGCTCAAAACTGTTATTTTTGATGGTTCCATTCTTTCAGTCATTGTGATCTCTTATCAAGTCCTTCTTTTCTGCTCCCATATCCACCACCATAATCAGCATTTAGATCACCTATGCTTTGACTATTGCAGGTGCGGCTGGAAGCCCTTCTCTCCCCAACTTCTGTCCATGATGGGTAGCATGACCTGGTCGCCAGGGATGAAATTGTAGCAGGAGGGCATGTGTTAAGCCTGTTTCAAGAGATGCTCTGGGCCCTCTTGCACTTGCAGATGCTTGCTCTCACCTCTCTGAGCTGCCCCTCCTAGACTCCTCTCACCGCACTCACCATGAGAAGGGTAGGCTGAGGAGGCTTAAGAATTCTGAGACTTCTTGGCACCTTTTGGTCTAGGTTCTAGTCCTGCCTCCAGTTAGACAGAGTTCTCCACACAATCCGTCCATCTGGCTTCAAGCAAGAGATGTCATTCGTTAGGAGTCCAGACTCCGTAGTATTAAAGACATGCATTTGCTGGGCCTGGTCCTCTGTACACAGTTTCCCTCAGGAACTGCTCAGCATTGTGGTCAAAAATAGTATTTGAGGAATTTCCTTGGTGGTCAAGTGGTTAAGACTCTGCACTTCCAATACAGGGGCCACGGGTTCGGTTCCTGGTTGGGGAATTAAGATCCCACATGCCTCAGGGCGTGGCCAAAAAGTTAAAAAAAAAAAAAAAGTATTTGAGGATTCTGGCTCCTGGTTCAAAGTCATCTCTTTTAAATTCAGGTATTCCTCCCTCCCCCAAAGTCTGCAAATAGATTTTCTGCCTCCATTTAGTTCTTTCATCAACTTTCCAACCCAGTTTATTATTACCATTTTTAAAATATGACTTTCAGCTTATAACTTGCTTGCTGAAAAATGATAAATACCTGCCACTGATTAAAGGATAAAGATCGCCACTTCTGCATGGCATTCAAGGCATTTCCAAATCTGGCCCCAAATTAGCAATAAGACTAATATCAAAAATTGTCTGCACTTCTCCCGACTGTCCTTGTGAATAGCTGGCATGACGCCAAACTTTCTAACACCAACACCACCGCTGCTTCCACTACGGCCACCTCTTCCAGCACCTCCCTCTCCTCCACCTCCACCTCCACCTCCACCACCTACAACTCCACCTCCACCACCTCCACCTCCACCACCACCACCTCCACCTCCACCTCTACCTCCACCTCCACCACCTCCACCTCCACCTCCACCTCCACCTCCACCACCACCACCACCACCTCCACCACCTCCATCACCTCACCACCACCTCCACCTCCACCTTCACCACCTCCACCATTACCTCCACCACCTCCACCACCTCATCACCACCTCTACCTCCACCTCCACCACCTCCAGCACTACCACCACCTCCACCACCACCACCACCACCACCACCCAGAGAGTGGAGCATTGCAAATGAAGGGCATGAACTCTCATGCTAGGCTGCCTGGATTCAAATCCCCTCTTGGTTACCATCTCACTTTGTAAACATTAGATAAGTTACTTTGTACTTTACTATTCTTATCTGCCAAATGGGGAAAATAATAGTGTGCATCTCATAGGATTGTTCAGAGAATCAAATTAATTAATGAATGTAAAGTACTTTAGATAACACCGTTGTATATAAGAGCTCAGCAATCATTAGATATTAGTATATTATTCAACTTAAAAGCTCATACCCTCATTGTAGGATAATTCTCCCCTACTTTGTCTATGTTCTCTATTAGGCACTCATTAGATGCTGTCTTTTGGTAGTAGTCAATTTAATTGCTTTTAGTAAATAGTGAACATACTCAGAATAGAATACCTCCAGTGTATGTGAGGAGTATAAAGATGAACAATGATACAAACATCTGTATCTCCATGACCAAGCTTTGCATATAGAATATTACTAATTTCCAGGGAGGCCCTTGAGTATTCCTTCCAAATCTCATCCACTTTCATCCTCTTCATTACTGGTAACCTCCATTCAAACATTTTTCTTTAAATCAATAGTAATTATCAGTGTTGGTGATTCAATATATATTTTCAAATTTATTTTTCTCAGGAAAGCTTTCTTGAATTATAGAGTTTGTATATTAGGAAAGGTAGCAGTCCAACTTCATTTTTTTATAATGTAAATATCCAGTTGTCCCAGCATCATTTTTTGAAAAGCCTATTCTTTCCCCCATTGAATTGTCTTGGTACCTTATTGAAGATCTTGAGTGAAGATCTTGAGTGAAGATCTTGAATTGACTCTGTGTGTGTTTATTTCTGGATTCTTTATTCTATTTTATTGACTGATATTATTATGATTCTATATCTATTCTTATGCCATTACCATACTGTCAGGTTTAATGTAGCTTTCTATTAAGCTTTGAAAGCAGGAAGCCTTCCATATTTGTTCTTTTATTTCTTTTATATTCCAGCTGGGTTTTTTTAAAAAATAAATTTATTTATTTTTGGCTGTGTTGGGTCTTCGTTGCTGCCTGTGGGCTTTCTCTAGTTGCGGTGAGCGGGGGCTACTCTTTGTTGCCTTGCGCAGGCTTCTCGTTGTGGTGGCTTCTCTTGTTGCGGAGTATGGGCTCTAGGCCATGGACTTCAGTAGTTGTGGCACGCGGGCTCAGTAGTTGTGGCTCACGGGCTTAGTTGCTCCGCGGCATGTGGGATCTTCCCGGACCAGGGACCGAACCCATATCCCCTGCACTGGCAGGCGGATTCTTAACCACTGTGCCACCAGGGAAGCTCCCTATATTTGTTCTTTATTCAATATTTATTTATTTATTTATTTAGTCCACTTTGGGCTCATTGAATTTCCTTATGGATTTTTTTTGTTTTTTGTTTTTTGTTTGCCCCATGCAGCTTACAGGATCTTCCAGGGAGCGAATTTGTGCCCCCTGCTGTGGAAGCGCACTAACCATTGAACCGCCAGGAATTCCCCCTTAAGGATTTTTGAATCAGCTTGTCAACCTGCAAAGAAGCCAGCCGGGGTTTTGATTTACATGTTCTTTCATTTCTTTGATCAGTGTTTTGTAGTTCTCAGAGTATACAATTTGGACTTTTCTTGTTAAATTTATTCCCGAGAATATTATTCTTTTAATGCTATTGTAAATGGAGTTGTTTTCTTAATCTCATTTTCAAATTGTCCATTGCAAGTGTATAGAAATACAATTGAGTTTTGTATATTGATTTGTATCATGCAAACTTGCTCTAATTGTTTATTAGTTCTAATGGTTTTTAAGTGGATTCCTTAAGGTTTTCTGTATCATGCTGCTGATCATGTCAGCAGCAATAAAGATAGTTTTACTTTATTTACAATCCGGATGCCTTTTAGTTCATTTTCTTGTCTGATTGTCCTGGCTAGCCCCTCTTCTACAATGTTGAATGCAAGTTGTGAGAGCAGATATCCTTGTCTTGTTTCTCATTTTAGAGGAAAACCATTCAGCCTTTCACCATTAAATACGGTATTAGCTGTGAGTTTTTCATAGATGCCCTAATCGGGCTGAGGAAATTCCCTTCTATTTCTAGTTTGTTGAGTCACCTAACTCCTGAAAGGTATCTGTTATGTTCACTTGCTCTTGCATCCCTTCTAGTTTAGTCTTTAAATCATATCATTTTTCTTTTACTTCTAATTCTTTCATAAGTTCTGTCACCTTTCTTTTCAAATTTTCCTTTCGTCCAATCATTTCGTTTTTGAGTTTTTCCCAATTCTAATTTGTTATTCTTTATATCTTCTATCATTTTCTCCATTTAGGTTTTTTCTAAATATTAGGTTATACATGTTTTTGTGGTCATATCTTTTTGACACATATTTAATTGTATGTAGAGATGTTGTTTTGCTCCCCTGTCTTTCTCTCTCTCTCTCATTTCATCACTTTGTATGGGATTCTCTAGTGTTTTCCTGTTGCTAATTTTTGAGGGAAATGAGTTTTCTATTATTTTAGAGCAGTGGCGGTGGTTTTGGATATCTTTTCTAGTTTGATGACTCTTGCACTCAGTCCTTCTGTTGTTGTCCTGGCACTTATCTGGACCTTCTCTTTCCTTTGCTCCTGTCGCTCCTGACTGCCCAAATTGAATTCTATCCCAGCAATTTCTTCTCATTGCAGGGCTTTGCCTCGGGAGGGAGCTTTGATGAAACCCTCCAGCCTAACCACTCTCTCAGATGGCTGTGGGGCCCCAGTTTGAGCTTGCTGGGCCTCTTCTATTCTCAGCGCTGCCAGATGCCTGCTGGCTTCCCTCTGCTTCCTCCTGTGCTAAGGATGACCACACACAGATCTTGTAGCTGTGGGTGCTCTGGCTCCTCATATTTTGAGGTTTGTGGAGGATACTTTGTCACTTAGTTTGCTTCACACGTTGCCCATGGGTTTTTGGGTTCTGGTATCATAGTTGCTCTGTTCTTTATAAGGGGATTCAAGGATATTTAAATACCATGCATTCACCACTGCCATCTTCCCAGAATCCTTGTAAGCCATTTACAATCCTTTCTGATGTGATGTAGGCTATAAAACAAGTGATTAAATAAAATGTAAAGTTCTCCTTCACATACTTTATAAGCCTTTATGTTACATGTAAGTAATTCATATATACAGATATATTCTAGTCAAAAGAGAAATATAGCTGTTTTTGCAGTTCCTGAGAAGCTACCTGCCTATTAATTAGCTCTTTGAAGTCAGGGTTTTCGATTTTGCTCCCCCCTATTTCTAGCGAGGTCCACACCTCAAACATTTCAGAAAGATGAGAATCTGATATGATCCCAAGGCAGAGAGGCAGCTTTCATTTCTTGTCTGTTTCCTTCACCCGTGTGCTTTCCTCACCTGTGTGTCCCTTGTGTCCATCCTCAATGGAAGTGGGGAATGGTGGTTTGGGATCATGCTGTAAATATCCTCAGGGGCCACTTGACAGTCTTTCCCAAGAGATCTAATAATCTTAATATCACAAATAAGACTTAACTGTGAAGTTTCTATAAGCATCAGTGTTTCTTTCAATAGGTGTATCCCAACTGAGTAGTATACTTTGGTAATTCTACATGTGCATGTTGGGCAAGAATTAACCTTTGGGCTCCTACAGGCTATTATGCTTGCTCTGAGAAATGATTATTCCAAATTGTTGCAACAGTCATATTGCAGTCACTCTGAGTCCAAGACTGGCGAATATTTTTCTATTGTTCTTCACATAAAAAGTCATTCTCAATAATTTTATTTGTGTAATGTATTTTCCTACTTTTAAATTAGCGTTCAATTTTTCTCATTGATTTTGATCGGTTTCCATCTGACCACATTTCCAATTTTCCATGATCACTCAGAATTTAGAACATATTTCCCAAGGCAGAGGAGAAAACTTTTGGCCCCTAGGTATTGAAAACTAGCCTTGTATTCAATCATTCATCCTACTAATGAAGTTATGAAATGATACTGAATCAGAAGTGTTTAATTTTCTAAATGTAATCATGTATATTTGCAATCTAACACCACACTGCTCTGTGAAACGCTTTAATAAAACAGTTTTGATGTAATTGTTAAGTCTACTTTTGGAATCTGTATAGATAGCACCATGATAAACATGTAATTGTTATTGCTCAAGACTGTTGAAGGAAGAGAGGAAGGAAGGAAGGAGGGAAGGAAGGAAGGGGCCATTTACTCACATGTAGATGAGTACTAGGTGAAGCTATCTTGAAGTCCTTGCAAAAGTACTTTAAAAAATAATTGAGGGGGCTTCCCTCGTGGCGCAGTGGTTGAGAATCTGCCTGCTAATGCAGGGGACACGGGTTCGAGCCCTGGTCTGGGAGGATCCCACATGCCGCGGAGCAACTGGGCCCGTGAGCCACAACTACTGAGCCTGCACGTCTGGAGCCTGTGCTCCGCAACGAGAGGCCATGATAGTGAGAGGCCCGCGCACTGCCATGAAGAGTGGCCCCCGCTCACCGCTACTAGAGAAAGCCCTCGCACAGAAACGAAGACCCAACACAGCCAAAAATAAAATTAATTAATTAATTAATTATTTTAAAAAAAGATAAGATTTTTATTTGCAATGACTTTTGTTTATTAAGAGTGTAGAAATACAGTCAAACCTCATGATACAGTGGTGTATTATTACGTGGATGTGGCCAAAGAAGAATTTTATTTGATAAATTGATTTCACAATTTAGAAAGTTTGTTTGTTCCTCTCCCCAACATGAACATCTTGGTAGGGTTCCACCATAAATATATGTGAGTCTGTATTTAGGTTTTTCAAAATGAAAGGTTTAAGTGTAACCTTGCAGATTTTCGACTTGCTATTATATCATTTATTGCCCAATTCTCTTGCCACTTGACTCAATCACTGAGCTTTCAGTACTATTTAGCAAACTAAACATTCAGCTCTATGGGCTTCTTTGCCAAATGTGGTGACTCTACAGTATTTTAGAGAATCTTTGGTACTGTAGGTGACCCATCTCTGGGTTTCCAGTGCAACTTGTACACATCTCCGTCATAGCTCCTCTCAAACTGTGCTGGAACTGTGGCTACTGGTTTGTCTCTTGCCTCTTTGGAGCCAATGACTAGTTTCTCCATTTCTATGTCCCTTATACCTTAGACTATTCCTGGCATAGAGGAAGCACTCAATAAGTATTTATCAAATGAAATATAATGTGTACTTTATGGGACATACTAGAACTTTTCTCCTGCTCTCAGTGACCTCAGTTCTCGTTATTTTATAAAGTATGAAGAGTATTCCCTCTCTCCTGAACAGTTGAAGGCACTAAATTATAATTACAGATGGAAGAAAACATTTCATGGCTATTAGTGGACACATTATTTGATGGTCTATGTACCAGTTACTCTTTGCAAACTGGCATGCAGCATTTTTCATCAGTGTGCATCTTATGTACCGACAAGTCACTGTGATGACATTAGGAAGGTGATAGGGCTAGAAGAATGACTCAGCGATGAAACACAGACATTGCTATGGTGGGTATTTATTGAGTAACTAGAGAAAGTCACAAATGGGTGAAATGGTTGCTTTTTTCAGGCAGAGTTTACAATGATTTAATAATATGTTAGACTTGGATTATTGTATACTTTGTGGTCATAAAACAGGATGACCAAATTCATATCTTATCTGGGTACTTTTTGTTAGGTCATATCTAATAGTATAGCTGGAGATTTTTTTCTTTTATACCTGTATCACTGTCATTTTCATTTTGAAACTTGGCTTTAGACACTTGAAGAGTGAGACATAATTGAAGTGACCGCCTTAACAAGCACAGTTGCCCATGACTGTGATGGATTTGTTGTGTCATATGAACAGGTGCTCACCAAACACTGAACAATAATCTAGATAGTTTTCTCTGTTCATGAGTATAGAGAAACACAGATTGGACTTTTAATTTTTCTATTAATTAAATGCAGTTATGCTTTACCAGTTCTATGTATTTTTTTTCCTCTTCCTAGGAGTCACAAAAAAAGTGATACATGCATTTTGACCCAGAAATTCCACCTTAGGGGATCTCTTCTGCCGATATAAAGGTACCTATGCATAAAGGCTTATGATTAAGGAAGTCCCCTGGAACACTGCTTGTAGTGGAGGCAAACTGCAAATATCCTGAGTGTCCATCTATAGGGCAAAGTTTGAGTAAAATATGGTACATCCATGCTACAGATCTATACATTTATAGACAAAATTTAAAATAAAAATAAAGTCATATTGTATACTGTATCCTTCTCTTTCTTTTTTATTTAAGATATATCTTTGGAATCCCTTCAGATTAATGCATATAGCTGTTTATTTTTCTTTAATATGGATGTACCATATTCTATTCATTCATGAGGGTGACATTAGTGGGAGAGAAGAGGATGGAGATTATTATTTTTCCTTATACATATCTTTGACTTATTATAATGAATGTATTGTTATTAAAAGTATCTAACAAAGTTAAAAATATCAAATCAAATGTTCATTCAAAGAGGCTGGGTTTAAAGACAAGATGTTTGGTACTAACTCTCTGAATATGGTAAGTATTCAAGATAATTAAACAGTTTGAGGACATATTTCAGACGTGAACACAAAGTAATGAGTATGCTTTCTGTTTTTAGTTTTTAGAAACTAAATTCAAAGTTGTTTCTAAAAGAACAGTTTCACAGGCTTTTAGGTAAATACAGTTGCATTGGAATAACCACGTTTGCAGGATTAAGGAAAATAATAATTTGGCTATTTAAGTTCTGACATTTTTAAAAAAGTCAGTCTCAAAACTTTATGGTCACATTTACTGTGTATTTGTATATAAGGATGGATGTAGAGACTGATCTTGGTATATGTGAATTGAGCATCAGAAAAGGGAGAACGAATCTAAACATGGAATATCGACCAGTAACACCCACCACTGAACAGCTCAAATTCGTTCTAACTTATTCTCTTCCATTCTTTATTTATTTTGTTAATACATCTTTTCACAGTCATTGTTTTTATTACTTTGGCTGCATAGATAGTCTTGTGATTTTTCACTATTCAGATGTCATTTTGAAAATCATATTTACATATTTTCCCTTGTCAGCCTGCCCTTGGGAGACAAGCATTTTAAGTGTTACAAGGAGGTGCTGGTACTATTACAGAGGATAAAAGGACTTGGTGGGAACAGTAGCCCCATACATGAGAAAAAAATGTTACACGGTTCCAGAAGCACTGTAACAAGAGTGGAGGGTATGTAAATGATCTCAGGTCACCAGATTAGTGCAGATAATAGAAGGAAGCATGTGAACCCAAGTTCACTCTATGGATGTAAACTGGAAAATAGAGAGGAATCTGCAGCATGGTGTGCTAGGAGCAGAACAGGGCACAAACGTATCCTGTGACCTGGTTATCTACAGAACATTGGGACTGGGTCCAGCTACTTTGATCCTCTAGAGAAGCAAGGCCGCTTCCTCGTGTAAAGCTAATTTGGTAGAGTTCACGAGGAGTACAGAGTTGGGTCCTGAAGCAGACTGCCCGAGTGACCACACTGCAGGGCGCACAAGGGCTCGGGTGCCTGCCGTTCTCCTAATCAGACATCCTTGATATTGCTTGTCTGGTGTTGTTTCTTCCTGAGATGCAATTTTCTCACTCCCAGAACAATTCTAAGGCTGATAATACAAATAACACTAATAATACACTGTGTTCTGATAATTTAGGGGGTTCTCTTGCTGTCTCTGATTTCAGGATATAAGCAGGAATCCTCGTTCAAACAATAGTCCTCTGTCCCTCCCCACAGATGGTACTGTGGTTGGAAATCTTTACAGCATTCCAGAGGAACCATTGTGTCTTGGATGCGTCATTATACCAAGGCCCAGGAGCTATGGAACATATTACCTTAAAGGCCTGCCTTACGCTGCCTTGGCACTTGCAAAAATGGTCTTCATGCTGAGAGTCCCAGAGTGTGCCTTACGAAGTAATAACTTACGTTACCAACAGCCGTTATGACCTCAGTGAGAGATTCATGCACCCAAGAGCAGCTACATGTTACTGTCAGTTAATTAGTGTGGGTATTCATTAAAAGTGGGAGTGAGAGCCCGGAAACGATCCATTACTCATTGAGAATGGAGTCCTGGGACAGCATAAAAGCTCTCCAAGTAACCACTGAAAGCAAGAACTAGGAATCAGAATAGAGATCAACGAACTGGTTACTTTGTTATAGTTCTTTACAACATGAATGCACACTCACACAAAAACACACACACTCTTACACTGAGCCCTCATTTGCACATTCACATGTGCATTTCCATTAGCTCTGATAGTTCATGCTGTGGGTTGAATTGTGTCCCCACCAAAAAAAGATATGTTGAAGTCTTAACTCTCAATGTTTGTGAATGGGCACTTATTTGGAAATACTGTAGGGTCTTTGCAGATGTAGAGTTAAGATGAGGTCATACTCGAATTGAGTGGGCCCTAATCCAATATGACTAGTGTCCTTATAAAAAAGAGAAAACAGAGACCTAGGGAGGAAAATATCATGAAGACACAGAGACATACAGACACAGAGGCAGAGAATAGAGTTAGGCTGCTACAAGCCAAGGAATGCCTGGGGCTACAAGAGGCAAGGAAGGATCCTGCCCTAGAGGATTTGGAGGAATCATGGCCCTGCCAACACCTTAATTTCAGACTTCTAGTGTCCAGAATTGTGAGACACATTTCTGTTGTTTTAAATCGCCAGTTTGTGGCATTTTGTTATGAAAACGCTAGGAAACTAGTATAGTTTACTTCTAGGAAATGGACACCCTCACACGGCACTTCATGTATGCCTCTTCTGACACGTTTTCATACTCGTGTTATGTCTCCCTTAAAACAATTCAAACTTAAACACAATAAACTCAGCCACTCTACTCCAATCAATGTCAGGCCGTCCTGTTTGGAATAAAATGAAAGATGAGTCAGAATTGCAAGGTGGGCAACTGCTACTTTGTGCTCTGCTTTGGAAGTAAGTAAAACATACCCCTTTATCATTCTTCAACTCAGAAAACAGTTATGATATAATTATAATAAAAATCTTTCTTTAGGATATATTTGTCCCATGACTAATTTAGTTTTGGAATCCCAATAAACTTGCCCATAAAGGAAGTAGTCATTTGAGGAGTTTTTAATGGGGTAATTTTTAACCAGTTTGAAATTCTGGCAGAAAAGTGTTGTGAATGTTCACAGTAAATTTAAAATATACGATTTTCCTGTCTTTCCTATTTTTTTTTTTTTTACTAAGTCTTAAACAAAAAAGCTTTCCAAATGGACATTTATTTCGCTTCTTTAAAATAATCTGTACAATTTGCCTTCATACATACTTACTACTTGCAATGGTCACGTTAGCTTATATTTGTGTGTTAGATTCTATGGCAAGTATAAATAATACAAGGTGGTTCTTGACCTCAGAGTGTTCATAGGCTATAACCAGTGTTCCCCAATTTACACCTCCTGCTCACCATACTTCTTCTTTTAGCTCCTTACTCCTTTATTTTACTTTTTGGCTGCACCTTACAGCATGTGGGATCTTTTTTTTTTTTTAATAAATGTATTTATTTTATTTATTTATTTATTTTATTTTTGGCTGCATTGGGTCTTTGTTGCCGCATGGGCTTTCTCTAGTTGTGAAGAGCGGGGGCTATTCTGCATTGTGGTGTGAGGGCTTCTCATTGCGGTGGCTTCTCTTGTTGCAGAGCACGGGCTCTAGGCACGCAGGCTTCAGTAGTTGTGGCTCGCGGGCTCTAGAGCGCAGGCTCAGTAGTTGTGGAGCACGGGCTTAGTTGCTCCGCGGCATGTGGGACCTTCCCGGACCAGGGCTCGAACCCATTCCCCTGCATTGCCAGGTGGATTGCCAACCACTGTGCCACCAGGGAAGTCCGGTATGTGGGAATCTTAGTTCCCCAACCTGGGATCTTAGTCCCAGACCTGGTATCGAACGCACGTCCCCTGTAGTGGAAGCATCAAGTCTTAACTTCTGGACTGCCAGGGGAGTCCCTGAGCTCCCTTCTCCTAATTCCAACTGTCTACTTCCACATCTCCACTTACATATCTTAAAGGCATTCAGACTCAACATACAGAAAACCAAACTTTTGATATTTTTTGCCACTTTAATTCTCTTTCATACTCTCTCCATAAGCAGTGCCGCCATCCATACAAGTACGCATGCAAGTCAAAAACCTGAGCTTCAGGCCTAATGTCACCATCTTTCCCCACCCTCCATCACTCTACCTTCACTGAATTGAACACCACCATTTATTTTACCTCCTTATTGTCTCTGGAATCGTCCCAATTTCTCATTCTCCTCCACCACGTGTTTAGACCATGCTCCCATGATCTTTCCTCTAGATTACCGCCGCAGCATCCTAATGGCAGGAAGGATAACAGCCACAATGGCCACACCTCAGCCTCTTCTTTACACTGCAGGCGAAGGGATATTTTTAGAAGGCAAATCTTAACATGGCATCTGCCTGCTTAAATGCACAGTGGTTTCCCAAAGCTTTCATAGTAAAGCTGGGAATCCTTAACTTGGTCTAGAAGCCCTGCATACCTCTTTCAGTCTGAGTTCACACTGCTCTCCTCTGTCTTTGCACGCTGAACAGGGTCCCTTCTTATGCTGTAACAAATGCTCCGTGTTCCTGCCAACTCCAGGTCTCTACACCTGTTGTTTCTTCTGTCTCCTCCCCAAATTCTTCCTGTTAATTACCACCCATCCTTCAGGATTCTGCTCAGACAACACTCTTTCAGGAAAGTCTTTCCTGATATCATAGAACAGATCAGGGCCCCTGAGAGTATGTTTATTGATTCTCTCATTCATTCAACAGTTATCAAGCATCAGGGCATGCCAGGCACTCTTCTTGGTACGTGAGCTATATCACTGGACATGAAGACAAGACCTCTGCTCACATGAGCTTATGATATAGTTGGAGGAAGAAATAATGCACAAATAAATGAACAAGGAACCACCAGGAGGTGATAAGCTCAATGATAGAAATAGTGGGTGAGGCATTAGACCTCTCTGGGAAGGTGACATGTAAACTTAGATCTGAGTGTCAAGAAGGAGCCCATGGTATGAAATTCCAAGGGAAGAACATTTCCAGCAGAGGTTCTAGTGGTGGAAGGAAGGCTCTAGAGAGTAGAAAGATGGTAGAATGCAAAAGTGAAGGGGATTAGGCTCTGTAGAAGAGATCACCAGGGGAAGGATTCTGCAGGTCAGGGTAAGGTGTTTGAATTATATTCAAAGTACAATGAGAAGGCACTAAAGTGCTTTAAGCAGAGAAAGGATTTGCCCTTATTACATATCCAAAAGATCACTCTGGCTGCTGTGTGTGAAGGATTTTAGGTGTCCAAGTGTCTAAGTACAGCTATCAGACAGGGGCTACTGCAGTAGGCCAGGTGGCTTGGACTGGGAGAGCAGCCATGGGGTTGGAGGAAGACAGACAAATAGAGGATGTCAGCTGGAAGTAGAAATAAGAAAAATTCCTGTCAGATTGGATATAGGAGATAAAGGGAAAAGAAGACTCAGGGATGATTTCTTTATTGAGCAACTAGGTGAATGGTGGTAGCAATTATTGAGATAGGGGATGCTGAGTAAGAGCAGATTTGGAGATGGGGAAAGCAAGAGCTCTGTTTTAGGCATGTCAAATTTGAGATATATGTTAGATGGCCAACTGGATGTATCAGGTAGGCTGTGGCTTCTAAGAATCTGGAATCCCAGTGACAGGTGATGTCTGGAGTCACAAATTGGAAAACCATCAGCATATAGATGCTATTAAAGCCATAAGCCTAGAAAGAACAGTGAAGAGGGTCCAAGATTGAGCCTTGGGACATTCAGGGTGGAGTTGAGGACAAGCGACTAGGAAAGAATGCTAAAAGGAGCAGCCAGTGAAAGAGGACAACCAAAGGGTGTACTGTCAAGACGGCCAAGAGTAAAAATGATCCCATTAATTTAATTCTGCATAGGGTGTTCTGTTATTGTTACAAGTTCAGCAAAAAAAAAAAAAAAAAAAAAATTCTAAATAACCTTTCTTTCGTATATTTGACAAAAATATGAATCCTGCTTCAGCTATCAAAATTAAGTTTATTTCTCCTACCAAGAGGAGAAATCTCTCCCTTTGAGTAACAAATCTCATTCTTATTAGTAAATGCACATAGTATTAGATTTTCCCCTGGCTCCCAACCTGAATTCTGGTTAATTCCTTCCTCTTTTCTTTTTAGATTTCAAACACTGATCAGGTGAAAGGTGACTTTAAAACATCTGAACATAACAAATTTATGCCTGAGGATCACGGTCAAATACATTCACAACAACATGTGGACACATCAAACGTGGAAAGTAGAAGCTGGGATACCCAGTATGTAGTTGATAATTTTATACCTTTCCACTGAATATGTATGTGTCTATAGTTTAAAAAGCCCAGGAATCTTCAAAAGAAATGAAGTTTGGGAGAGCAGGGAACAAGGGGAGATAGTTAAAAGATAAATAATTTGTGTTATCAGGGCGTTTTAAACCCTGGGGTATGTGTTTTGCACGAACCGGTGTGTGTGTGTCAAGCTCCAGCACGCTCATTTCGGGTAGCAGAGGTTTGCCTCAAAACATTCATCAAAACACAGGCTGCATTCCATTTCCACAGCCCGATATCAAGATTGCCCAGAATTACATCTTTAGGCCATTAGACATCTAATGCAAAGCCATCAAGGCTTTCAGCTTTCCCCGGGCACCCCTTGAGAGGAATTGCTGCCGAGAGCCGGCAACTCAGACCCGATGCCTGTCAGGAATGAACCGTGGTACAAGCTTCAGGGAGGGCTTCCGTTGTCAAAACAATAATAGCTGTAATTTTCTCTCCCTCTATTTACAGGAAACAAACTCTTCCTTCCTGTCCTCTGCCTGTAGCAGAAAATAGACAAGCCTAGCAGATGTCCAGGGATGGCGGAGGAGTTACGTTGGGCTGCAGCTTCCTTGGAGAGAAAACAAGCGCTCAACGGAGCCTTGCGGGTGGGGCGTGAGGGGTGAAGGGAAGTGGGGGGCAGGAAGGTGGTGCAGTATTGCATCCTGATTCCTAATGCGGGCAGCACCCCTTGCCTTCTTTCTCTCCCTCCATCTGCCTTATGTCTCTTTCCAGTTCTTTCCTGCGAGACCTATGAACTAAATATGGCCACGGAAATCTCCAACAGTCACAGTATTTTTATTTTTTTTTTATTTTATTTTTTTCAGTCCCAGTATTTTTAAACTCTTGTGGCCTCCTGTTTGCAGACTCATGTGACTCACATGAACTAGATCCCAAGAGTTTCTCATGGGAATCCAGGATGCTTTGCTGGCTGGGGTTGCTTGTGTTTTGGGCCCTTGTTAATGTAGCCCTTGGGGTTTCATTTCACATCTTCAAGACTTGGGAAGCAGCAGACCCTGTAGATGCACCAAGAATGTGCCAGGGAGACTATCTTCACGGTGCCTCGCAAGGACGGCCACCCTGGGCCTGTGAAGAATTGCTGGCCGCGTGGATCGGCCAGCTCAGGCCAAGGGCTGAACTGCAGGGCATCTTAATGCAAACTTGGGCACTAGCAAGAAAGATTTAGCTCTCACAAGTTTCTAAGGGTGCTTTCATGTGGAAGTCCTTGTTGTCGTCGTGTTTTGTTTGGCTGTCCTTGTGTATTATCCAGCTTTAGTCAAGATATTCTGTAAATATGTGCCCCCATCCCTTCCCTTCAGCATTGCTCTTCCCAGTAACTGGTTATTTCTCTTTCTGATGCTCTTGCTGAGGTTCTTACCTCCACTGAAAAAAATGTTTCAAAATGTCCTGGAATAGAAAATATTTTCTTTTATTTGAGAAATATCCTTATTTTCAATTAATTTCTTCACAAGAATTAAAGCTTATTTGAGGTTAAAATGAAATAGGGGGACCACTCACATATTTACTGAGAAAAATTACCTTTAAAACAATAATAGAAAAGTGAAATTGTCACTGGGTGTAGTTTCTTGCAGGAATACTGAGTGTAGTTAGTTGTCTAAGTTATGCATGATGTAACTCTAGGTGTCACCATTCACACTATAGATTTAATTTAATATCATGATTTCCTGGCAAGTGTCAGTGAAGTTTGTCGAAGGAGGGGTGTTTTTTGTTGGTTTGTTTGTTTTGTACAAAGGGACCATAATGGACCAGAAGTATCCTCTTTTTTTCATATTGCACTTTACCTATTATAATCATTACTATTTACCAAGGACTAGCAGACATTAGTATAAGTATATATTATGCTGGTAATCTAGCTCTGGAAAAATAAAGCCCTGAATTGCAGTGTTTGTCGATTTCCATAGTGTAAATATTCCCTCCACAGCATAGTTCAAGCTGCCAAAGTTCTTGAAAGTGAATATGGAATAGAGAAATGATCACAATTGGCTTTCCTGAGCCAATACAAGTCAGCTCCAGGATAGCGATGGTACTAAGTATTAACTGGTACTAACTGCTTTGAGTATTAACAAGTGTTAGTTACTCTATCGAGTGATACTATTATCACACACTCTCATACCGATAAGGAAACTGAGGCATGGGGACGTTATGTTCCTTTGCCAAAAGTGACAAAACCAGTAAGCAGCGGAGCCAGGCTTTGAGCCCAGGCAGCCTAACACCGGAGTCCACACACTTAACCCCTGTACCATACTGCAGGCAGTCGTATGGGTGTTCAGTAAATGATTTCTGAATGATGAAATATTGATTTCAAGAAGTTTATACTCCTTTAGGTATTGTATCAGTCAGAGTTCCACCAGAGAAAGAACCAGTACTATATATGTATATACATATGTTAAGAGGTTTACTGCAGTGAATTGGCTTATGTGATTGTGAGGGCTGGATAGGCAAGTCAGAAATCTGCAGGGCAGGTCATCAGGAAGGGCAGGCTAGAAACTCTGGGGCAGGAGCTGACACTGTAGTCCACAGGTAGACTGTCTTCCTCAGGGAAACATCAGTTCTTCTTTTAAGGCCTTGCAACTGGTTGGATCAGGACCACTCAGATTATCTAGGATAATCTTCCTTACGTAAAGCAAACTGATTATAGATTTTAATCACACCAAAAGAAAATCTTCACAGCAATGTCTATGTGTTTGACTGAATAACTGGGGACTATGGCCTAGCTAAACTGACACATAAGGTATTATGACTTGAATTGTGTTCCCCCCATAAGTAATGTTGGAGTCCTAACCCATGGTATCTGTGAATGTGACCTTACTTGGAAATAGCATCTTTGCAGATGTGATCAAGTTAAGATGAGGTCATACTGGAGTAGGGTGACCTTTAATTGGATATGACTGGTTTCCTCATAAGAAGGGGATGGAAGTTGGACACAGACACACAGGAAGAATGCCATATGGCAATGGAGTCAGAGATTGGAGTGATGTATTTACAAGCCAAGGAACATCAAGGATTACTGGAAACCAGAAGTTAGGGCGAAGCAAAGAAGGATCCTTCATTGGCACCTTCAGCAAGAGCATGGCCCTGCCAACACCTTGATTTTGAACTTCTAACCTCCAGAACTGTGAGACAATGAATTTCTGTTGTTTTAAGCCAGTTTGTGGTATTTTTTTTATGGCAGCCCAAGGAAACTAAGCAGAGAATCTTAAACATAACACTAAATCATAATAAATTTAAATAATGTCTACCTCACCAACTTTTAAAACTTCACTTCCATTAAAAAAGTAGTACATTTACCATGATTTTCTTGTGGTCTCCTCAGCAGGCATCCTTGTGGATGCTTTCAAGTTTGGCGTGTGTCTATAAACTAATTTGAATAGCTTTTATTTAATTAAATATTGGCAGGAATTTATACACATTCCTATCAAAGCAATCACTTAAAATATTTTACTAAAGCCAGTGTGATTGATATTGTAAAAGCATCTTTTGTAGTGCATTGAAGTAAATATTTATGGATGAAAGGGGAATTCATTCATTTATTGCTTTCAGGGCCAGTTATTCATTCTTTGGATTTCTATTAGTGTTAACAATTCTTTTTAAGACTAAATAGGATTTTGGAGAATAGTTACAATCAGTGTCAGATGTGATGGAAAACTAAAATAGGTTTGATTACTTTTTGCCTGTAGTCTATAAACCATCTTCCCAAACAGAAGAACCAAGAATATTTTCAGCAATCTCAGAGTAGCATTAGAATAAATTTTAAAAATGTCTCACAAGGTGACAGCTTTGAAAGTCAACAGTTCTTTTGATATGTAAATTTAGCATAGCAGTTTGTGCTTCTTTTTTTTTTTAAGCTCATCCTGCAATTTTATAATCACACCTGTAATGTCATTGCAGCAGGTCAAATGAATTATCAGACTATTTGATGTGATCCAGTTAAAGACATTTTACCTAGAGAGTTCTATATGGTTGTGCACAACTGAAATAGAGTAATTCCAAATCTCCAGATTCATTCACACACAGACATTAATTGTAACATTGGAATTCTTTCCATGTATACAGCAACTGAATTTCCATCCTATATATTTGATGCCTTCCACTATATATAATCAGCTTTATTGAGTACTTGCCGCTATCATCCCCATTTATTACATATGACAAATAAGCACAGCTAGGGGAAGTAACCTTCCCTGATCACACAGCTAGTAAGTGGCAGATCTAGGATTTGATCCTAGGCAGTCTGACTACAGAGCCTGTTCTTTTAACCTTCTTGGTATGTGAATAGCATGAAAATCACATTCAGCAAAATTTAAAGCACTGCATGTGTTCGTTTAAAAATAGTTTTCAGCCATTAGCCTTAAACCAATAATGGTTATGGAGACATTAGTTGGTGAGTAAAGTGTATATAAGTTGGAAAAAGTGAAAACAGCTTTTCACATACTCCTCAATATTTCATCTTAACTGAGTGCCTAGTAGGTGCTGCCTGCAGCTATAGTAACACATTGGATCAAGGTCAAGTGCAGCAGCAAATTGCTAGGTCATATTCTGCAGAGGTGCTGCCTCCTACTGAGGCTCCTGGATGGGATAATTTCAGGGCACCAAGTACCCTTTATAGGCGGCAATGCAGGGCCCTGTAGGCTTAGTCTGTGTGGATGGCACCTGGGTACCCTTTCTCCAGCTAAGTCTTCTTGGACTCATGACTCATTCACTGTGTCCAGAAGGCAGTTAGTTAAGCTGCAGGACTACTGAAGAAATGGCTAATTTATATATTGAGATAGGTTGTGGTCACAGACATGATCTGGTAATCATTTCTGCTTGTATGTTTCTTGGATTCAGGAGATCAGGTTATCAAGCATTTTATTTCAGAAACGGAGGGATGAAAGAAAGCCATGGCAAAAATCTACAATCTGTCTTATTTTTAGGATATTAGACATTTAGCTGACTCTCCATATTGGATTCCTTATTATCTTATTTGCTTCAGAAACATACCACAGCACAGGGAAGATACTAGAAACACTTGGACATATTTCAAATTGAATTATCATCATTCCTTTTATTTGAATACACCATGAGAAAATTGAGCTCCAAAATGCTCCTCCTGGGTATGCCTTGACAAAGGGCATTCTTGTTTCCTGCAGCCAAGAGGCCTGTGAGAAAGGGCAAGAAGTGTCTGCTCTATTTTCAGGAAGACTCCACTGCAAGAGTGGGTTTTCTCATGGCTGTCAGTTGACAAGGGAATTCCATGGGTCAAGCCTATAGTTAAATCAATTGCGTGCCTATATGGGAAAAACTCTGGCTTATCAAACTTTCCAGTGTAAATGCAGGAGTCTGGACTCTCTCACATACTTCAGGTATTCAAATTATTTGAAAATGTATTTTAAGATTATGTCCACTAAATCTTTTGAGCCCTGCTAAGAATAAATCAACTGCATGCCTTTCTAAGACACTAAAAAATTAGTTACCACCCAGCCTACATCTCTACCTGTTGTGGTCCATGCCTTTTAGATCCACAGTCCTTCTTCCAAATGTTACTTTTAGCTCCCATACTTAGAATGAAGGCACTTCCTGGACTGCTCCTGGGTGACATGATCCTGTGGTGTTGAAATGTCCTGTTTTGTGACCAAATTTCCATTTTGTCTTAGAATGATCAACTTGCAATTTTAAAGTTATTTAAAAGAAGATAACTGCTTGGGCTGAATTAACTGACTTATTTAATCCAATCACGCTTTTGAATAATCTAGTGTAGATTTAATCCAGTCACTTACCCCTCAAAAACTGTCTACTGAATAATCATGTATCTTAGTCTGATAAACTCTCACTTTTTTCCCTACAGGAGCCCATTGCTCTAGATAAATCCATTAATCGATGGGCATCAAACATGATAGTGATCATCTGGTCTCTGTGCATTACCCAAATTTAAACTGCCGTCTGTCCCCCATTTCCCTGTGCAGTGAGTGAATTAAGGAACCAAAGGCTCCAACTCTCCATCACTGAGGTGTGCTAAACTTTGTTAAGAATTTTTATTGTAGGATGTGCATAGGTTAGGATTAAGTTCTGCTGCTAATACCAGAGAGCCATCTAGAATGGACTGAACAGTTTAAGGGTCCATTAATTTACATTTAAAAAGTCCAGCGGTATTTGGTACAAAGCTGGTGGGGTTACCCTATAAAATACATCAGGGCACCAGGCTCCTTTTCTTCTGCTGCTTTGCCCTCCGTTCTCAGGGTCATAAGAGGGCTGATAAAGTTACAGCCATTCACTTCACATTAGAGGAAACAATAAGCAGAGAAGAGGTGCACCTCCCTTCTAAAGAGCCTTCTGTAAGTACTCTAGAGATTTCTACCTCCATCTCATTACTCTGAATATGGCCGCATGGTCACGCCAAGGAGGCTGGGAAATGCAGTTTTTCAGCTGAGCACATTCAGGGTTCTGTTATAAATGAAAAGGGGGGAAACAGATATTAGAGGCAATGAACAGTTCCTGCCATAGTTAATATTAAAACTGATGTTATAGAAGAAAAATTTCTCACTCATTCAAGATTCAATAAGCAAATATTTATTGATTAAGACACTGACCTAGGCACTGAGGATTCAAAGACCAAAATGACACACTTCCTGCCTTCAGGATACCACAGTTTAATGGAGAAGATATTCCCATTCATGTTCACAGGTGATCACATAACAGAAGTAGGTATAGCTTTCTATGAGAACAACTAGGCTAAGCTCCCTACTCAGGCAAGGGAGAGGGAAAGGAAGAAGGCTTTATGGATGCCATGAAAGAAAACATTTGGAAAGGAAGAAGTAATCTTCAGTGACAATATGTTGGGCGGAGGTCAAATAAGATAAAGACAGAAAATATGTTCATCAGGCTTATTAACAAAGGAGGTCTTTAGTGAGCTGAGGGAACACTATTTCAGAGGAGTGTAGGGAAGAAAATCCAGTGAGGTAGGACATAAATTGTTAATGATGAAATAGAGAGAGAAAATATGGAAAACTCTTTAAGAAACTTAGCTCTAAAGGGGAAAAGAGGGAAAATGGCAGCAAAGAGTTCTAGGGTACAGAAAGGTTTTTTAAGGATAGGAAAACATAAGGGTATTTTAATACTACCAAGAAAGTACAAAGAGAGAGAGAGAGAGAGAATGGGATCTTATTATCTAAAATGGTGGAAAGTAAAATCTAATGCCAAGACAGGTGATATATAAGAAAGTAGTCATATAATTGAGGAACATGTCTGGAGATGATCTCTACATTTTCTGTGAAGTAGAATTCACAGTGCTGAGATACGGATTGATAGTCAAGGAGAAGAATGATACCTTTTAAAATAGCTATTACTGGCAATGAGAACAACAGGGATGGCTGAGGGGAGAGAAGGAGGAATAGTGGGACATACTGTGAAAGTCCCTTCTCCCACCTTTCCAGCCATCCAGATCCCCACCACAGAGGCAATTACTCTTATTCTTTTCTCACTTATTTTTCCAGAGTATTCTTCAGCAATACTAGCAAATATCTATATTTAGCCCTCCCCCCTTTTTACACAATCATACATACTGTACACAATATTCACCTGCTTTGGATAACTTAAATCTACATAGGTGTCCTACTATTCCCAAATCTCTGATCCATCATTAATTCCTTTTCATCTGCTCACAAACAAGATGACCACATTTCAGAGATGTTAATTGTCTTGCTCAAGATCCATAGCTGATAAGTAGCGAAACAGGAAAATGGATTTCAGAATCCAATATGGATCTGGTATTAAACTTGCAGCTGTTCTCCCAACAGGAAATTAAATCCAAAAAAAAAAAAGTTTGGAAATTTAACATCAAGATGAATGACATGAATGCTCCAACTACACTATAATCATCATGAAATGTCCTAGTGTTGTGTTCTATTTCACTTTTAAAATTGTATGAAAGACCAATTGACAGCACAACCAGAAGATTCCAGTTATGCGTGGCTTTCAAAGCCACTTTGCTCTGTTCTTTGGTAAGGTAGCTTTCGTGTGCTCTTTCAGAATTTCTCCCTCCAGTTTAATCTGAGGCACAATGGCCCTGTCTGTCCATTTTTAGTTTACTTTCCCCCTCTAATTTACATTTCAACCTTACTTAATTACCTACTCCAACTGACCAATTACCTTCCTCATTCAACCACAAGCTCTATCTCCTGAGTCTCTACACTTGGAACTGCCCCTAATGGTGTCTCATTTAAATAACTTCTTTACCTTTCAAAACTCATATCTGAAACTCAGATTAATTCATTGGTTCACTCACAAGTACCTACTAAGTGCCTGTTGTGACCCAGGAAGTGTCAGCCCAGAAGATATGAGGGAACACAAGATAGGTGAGGGGTCTGCCCTCAGGAACTTAGAGTCTAGTGTGGAAAATAGACAATAAATAGACATATTAACTAGACATTGTTTTGGGTTCTATAAAATAAGTTAACTAGGTTCCGGAATGGACCATTACAGGAACAACCCATTTTAGATTGTTAGAGAGAGATGGTATTTAAGTTGAAGACTCAGGGTAAGAAGGAGCCAACCCCATGAAGAGCAAGGGAAGGAAAAGTAAGTATTACAGCCCTGAAGGAGGAAAGAGGCTTGGCCTTTCTGGGAACTGACAAAAGGCCGTTGTTGGTGATGGGTGATGGGCAAGGGGACAGGTAAGAAGCACAAAAGGAAGAGGCTGGAGAGGTGAGGCAGGAACTTCATTCTAAGGATAATGGAGAATAATTTTAAAAGATTATGCAGGACAAAGGGATTTTTTTTTAAATTTATTTTTTATCTTTTATTTTTTAAATTTATTTTTGGCTGTGTTGGGTCTGCGTTTCTGTGCGAGGGCTTTCTCTAGTTGTGGCGAGCGGGGGCCACTCTTCATTGCGGTGCGCGGGCCTCTCACTATCGCGGCCTCTCTTGTTGCGGAGCACAGGCTCCAGACGCACAGGCTCAGTAATTGTGGCTCACGGGCCTAGTCGCTCCGCAGCATGTGGGATCCTCCCAGACCAGGGCTCGAACCCGTGTCCCCTGCATTGGCAGGCAGATTCTCAACCACTGTGCCACCAGGGAAGCCCAGGGAGATGTTTTAAAACATCTGATTTTGTTTTTAAACAATAACTTTGGCTACTTTGTAAAGAACGGATCAGAGGAGACAAGTATGAAAAAAACGGAGGATCTGATGGAGGTTAGGGTAGTCTGTATACTAGACTATGGTGGTGTGAACTAGGAAGGTGGCCATGGAAGTGAGGTGGAATCAACAGGACTTGCTGGTGAATTTGGCAGGTGTCATTCTTGGTAACGGGGTTTCCATTCTTGGTAACTGGGTGGATGGGGGGCTGTAATTCACCTACACAGATCCTTTGTAAGGATAACAAAGATACCTTTTAAGGCAGACACAACCCCCTTGGTGCTCAGCTTGCTGGACAGATGTCACCTTTGACAAAGAAAGATGGCTCTTTACATCCAGGCAGAAGCAACTGGATGCATAAAGTGTTTCAAGAAGAAGGTAGTGCTCAACTGTGTTAAACACTGTTGAAAAGGTGAGTTAGATGAGGCCAAAACAGCATCCGTTGGTTTTGACACCAAGGAGGTGACCAGTGGCTTTTGCCAGAGTGGATTCAGAAGACTGGCTTAGGACAAAAGGCAGATAGAAGGAAGTGGAAAGTAAATAGATGAGGAAAGGAGCAACTGTGGATGGAACACTCTAGAAATTTTTCTCTGCAGATCAGAGAAATGGGCAGTAGCTGAAAGCATATGTAGAGCAACTTAAGGTGCTTCTTCTAAAGACTGGAGTTACCTGAGTAGTCTCAGTGCAATGGGGCTTATCCCACACTCCCTCCTCTGGGAAGCCTCACATGACCGTCTGTGCCCAGGTTACACCCATGTTCTGTGTGCTCCCAATGCAACTTGAGCATGCGTCCCCCTAGGATGTGCTACACTGGGCTGTGGTTGTTCTGAACATACCAGCATTTTCAGGCTTCTGACAGTCACGTGGGAGAAGTCCTTCTCTGGGAGTGGACAACAGGTTAGGTCCCCACTTACTTGTCCTGAGCTCACCACATTCATAGATCATCTGTGATCATTTTTAGGGAAATCTCTATATTTAGTTCAAAAGATAAGAAGGTAAACAGCCTTTTGTTTAGAAGTAGACTACCCCCTCCCTCCCCAAACACACTCAATCTGATATTGGACTTGCTGTGAAAAAGAAAAACATCCTCTTGTAAATTGTTCTTCAAAATAGAAAACACTGCTCTGGCTGGAAGGTGACATTGTTGGCGCACACACTGCATTACATTCTATTGGAGATTTTCAATGTGCACAGGATGTGATTACGAGGAGCAAGCCCATCCCTGTATAGACCTGAACAAGTGCGTGTGTTTTTAACTCCAAGGACATCCAGAGTTTTCATTTCCTTGCTGGGTTTGCTCGCTCTGAGAATGGGTCCATGTCCCCACTTTCTGTATGCTTGGTGCATCCCCCTTTCTCTTTCTCTCAGCAGCAGCAGAAGCAGCATCTTGGCAGGACTCTGTGAGGTTCACCCTGTCAGGAAGCAAAGCACCCACACAGTCCTTGGCTTGTTTCTAAGGCAACGGGTAATAAGGACATAGGTCGAGTCTGGCTTCTTGCCAGCTGAGTGCCCTCACTGTCAGAGTGTGCTGGGGGCCCAGGAGGGATTTCAGAAGGAAGGGCTGCCTGTCAGTTCTGAGGAACTGGTACCAAACAAATAAACTGCTCCCGGGCCCCTGGTTCAGCCCATTGTGCTGGGTTACCACTTCAACAGCTAATTCTCCTGCCCTCTTGCCATTGATTGGCAAGATTAACGCCAGAAGCAGCTGAGAGCAGATGTGGCCACAGAGGCAGCTCCGTGCTGGCAAGAGGGCTTCAGGGAGCTCCAAGTACCTCTCCATCCTCATGGCTTGAGTTACATGACTTCCTCCTCTGGGGCTACAGACAGGTCATGAGGGATAAAATTATCAGCCCAGGAAAGAGAAGATTTTTATAGCTTCTGCTACTCTTACAAAAATAGATAAAAGGAAGGATTGTTTTTTCCACCCTTTGCAGCCTGTAAACTTCCTTAGCACTGTGCATAACTTGCTCCTTCTTCCAGAAACAGGGAGTCCAGTGGGACATTGTGTGTTCAGGCTGTTGGGTGCCTTGTGCATGATGCTTACAAGGCAGAGCTCTCCGGTTTAGAGAGTTATTGCACTGCAGCATCCCCTTCCTCTCTCCTTTCCTTCCTTCCCTCCTTCCTGCCTTCCCTCCTTTCCCTTTTCTTTCTTTCAGCTTTATGACATAATTTGCATACCAGAATTCACCTGTTTTAAGTGTAAGTTACAGAGTTGTGCAACCATCACTACAATCCAATTTTAGAACATTTTTATCACCACCCCCCAACACCTCTTTCTTTTATCAACCAATCCCCATTCCCAACTCCAGGAAACTATTAATCTACTTTCTGTCTCATGGATTTGCCTTTACTGAACATTTCATGTAAATGGAATCATACATACATTTCTTTGCTTCTTCGTGTCTGACTTATTTCACCTAAGCTGCCCTTTTGAAGTTTTTTCTATGTTGTAGCATCTGTGAGTACTCTGTTTCGTTTTGTTTTATTTATTTATTTATTTATTTATTTATTTATTTATTTATTTATAGGCTGTGTTGGGTCTTTGTTTCTGTGCGAGGGCTTTCTCTAGTTGCGGCGAGCGGGGGCCACTCTTCATCGCGGTGCGCTGGCCTCTCACTGTTGCGGCCTCTCTTGTTGCAGAGCACAGGCTCCAGACGCACAGGCTCAGTAGTTGTGGCTCACTGGGCTAGTTGCTCCGCGGCATGTGGGATCTTCCCAGACCAGGGCTCGAACCCGTGTGCCCTGCATTGGCAGGCGGATTCTCAACCACTGCGTCACCAGGGAAGCCCTTGTTTTTTTTAAATTACTGAATAGTATTCCACTGCATGGACATACCACATTTTGTTTAACCATTCATCAGTTAATTGACTTTTGATTGATTTTACTTTTTGACTAATATGAATAGTGCTATTACGCACATTTGCGTACACGTATGTATGGGGAAATATGTGTTCATTTTTCTTGAGTCAATATCTAGGAGTGGAATTGCTGGGTCATGTGGTAAATTTGTGTTTAACATTTTAGAAACTGCCAAGCAGTTTTCCACAATATCTGCCCAAATATATGTTTCCATCAGCAGTGGATGAGAATTATAGTCTCTCCTCACGCTGACCAGCACTTGTTATTGTCTGTCTTTTGTATTATAGCCATCCTGGCAGGTGTGAAATGATACTGCAGCCTTTCTTATAAAAGCTGGATTTAGGAAACTGAGTTTTCCTGGTTGTCAAGGTATTATCTATGTTCTCCTAGCTTGGTGGGAGACATTCTGAGATAAGGAGGCCAAACAAAATGAGGAGAAAATGATGACTAATAACACTGGCTAGAGTTTTAAAAGAAAAATGTTCTAAAAAGAAGTATTCCTTTTACGGATCCTTTTATGGATCAATAGTAATGAAAAATTCATTATGTACTTTAATTCTCCTTAATAAAAAGAAGAATCATTTTGTCATATCTACCTTCTTGCTTGGCAGATATGCCAAGATTTAAGCAACGTCTGAAATGTAGAACTTTAACTTGTGGGATCTGATTCTATTTTGGGATAGATGGTGTCAGAATTGAGTTGAATTATCGGACACCCAGCTGATGTTCAAAGCGTTGCCTGATGGTATGAGGAACACCGCCCCTGCTGACACACACACTGCTTCCTGAACCCTTTTCAGGGCCACTTGGGTTTGCAGCGTCTTCTGGTTATAATGCATTTTGAAGTAGGAGGTCTAGATTTTGTCTTATATCAGACTTCACATAAGCACATTAAGCCAACAAGAGCATTTCTAGGGGAACTTCACACTTTGGAAGCATTGCTTGACTAGTTCATATGGAGGCATGTGTGTTTTTACTTTACTTGTATTAAATAAAATGTAATAGCTGGTTCTACTTTGGGATTTAAGAAGATGTTTTTGCTTCTAGACCATATTATAAACGCCTGTTACTTGGGCTTCGTTAGTTCATTTGGCTCTGCATAGAGCTACTATGCCCAATATTCCAATGTTAGCTGATCTCAGTACTTCCATGGCTACAGACTACACAAATGCGTACCCTTGGTCAGAAGTAGGTGTGGCAGGATGCATGTCAGGGTCAGCACTGGAAGGAACTTGGGAAACAGATGTGACTGTTCCTTTGACGCTTTAAAATGTCCTTTATTTTACTCTAAGTAGGTTATTCATCAATGAATAGTGTCAAAACACTACTGAGTACTTCATGGGCACTTAATGGATATTTTCAAGGCTGCATCAGTTAAGCAGGCAACTAATCATTTTGCTCATCTTTCCTAGGGTATAGAAAGAGGAGATAGAAAGAGACAAGATATGTGGACAAATTGCCAGCAACGTATAATAAATTGCCCAAGACTGACACAAACAAGTGTTAGGTTTCTTGAGAAAGGAAACATAATTTTTTCTCTGAGAAGTTGGGGAAGTAGTCATAGTAAAAGGAATACTTGGTAAAGTTTCAATAGAGAGGCGAGAGGTGTCTTGGATAGGGCACATGGTACAGAGGCAGAAAAAAAAAAAACATGAGGTATTTTTAGGGAATTTTTGATGGATTATTTTGACCAAAGCAAAGAGTTTGAATAGAGAGGAGGCAAACAAGGTTGGTAAATAAAGGTCTTCAATGTCCCACCAAGGAGCTGCACATTTTGCTATAGAGAATAAGGAGTCATCTAATATCACTGGGAGGGTGACCATATGACAATATGGTAGCAACGTGTGCCCTGGACTTGGGGGGCAGGAGATCTGGAGAGTGAGACACTGCAGATTCTGGCTAAGGTCCAGGAGGCGAAGAGAGATCATGGCCTGAGCTAGGACCATGTCTGTGAAAGCATCAAGGAAAAGACCACCACAGTGAAAGATGGTGCAAAGGCAGAAGGGAAAGGATTTCATAGCTGGCAGGACGTGCCAGGCAGGGTAGAGGGCAGTCAAGAGGGTCTCAGATCGGCAAACCTAGATGAGATGGTAATTCGTTTACCATAATAAGTAAGTTGAGCAGAGAAACCAGTGACAGGAGAGAAAATACCAAGTTCAGTTTTTGATGTGTCTTATTTTAAGCGACTAGAAGAGGAAATTTCAGCAGGCATTTGGAAATGCGTTTGCCTGGTACAAATTAAGCATCTTTTTTTTTTTTTTTTTTTTAAATTAAATTTCCTTCACTCAGGGCCCTTCCCTTCCCGCCCAGGAGAAGTGAGCGTGAGTCACACCGTGAAAAGCTCCTGCCTGGAGGAAACTCTGCAGATTCCACTTCTGCGGGGCCAACTGCTTCCTTGCAGTAGGACAAATGAGGTCGTTTGAAACTTCCCAAGACAATGCATTCGTCTCTGCCAGGTAGGAGGAAGACGGCCAGTCCCGAGGCCGGTGAAGTGTCTCCTGGCGCGGACGCTTTATCGCTTTCTCGCTCTCGTCGACATCCCTGCCGCTTTCCGGTCCCACGGGACAGCTCCAAGCCACCCCCCTCGGGGCAAAAAATATAAAAGCCCCCCTGCACGGACAGCCAGCTTCATTCATGCCACCAACAGACACTCTTGTAGCAGGTGTTGTTAAAAGTTCGGGGAGCGCCAACCACCACGCGGGGCCTCCTGGCTGCGCACGGTGGGCGATTGGGTTGCGCGCTGCGCCAGGGTTGCCCGAGGACGGGATGGGGTGGGGGGCGCGGAGCCGCCCCGTCGAGCGGCCGGCCTCTCCCACAGAACAACGCCTGTGTCACCCAGTGAATGATAGGGCAGCAAGGGCCGAAAGGGAGGCGCACGTCTGGCTAGTCTTCCCACCAGGCTGGCCTGTGTGCCTCGCACTGCCCTTGGGCAAAGAGCCAGCACCCGGGTCCTGGAAGGTTCTTGACAAGGATGTACCCAGTCAAGGAGGACCCACAGAAGAAAGGATCAGCCAGGGCTGCCTTCTGCCCTGACTTGAGTGAGGTCACTGCCTTCGCCCCTCCAGGTCTTAGGTCTCCAGCTGCCCACAGCATCCCTTTCAGGAGGGGACGGAGAGCTTGAGGACTGATAAGCCTTCCGACCGCTATCGGGGGGGAAGCCCGCCCGCGGTCACGCTGCCTGATTAGCGCTCAGGAATCCTGCTGCGGGCTATTCCTGGCTCCAGCCCTAACCGGCTCTCTAATCCGAGGCAGTACTGTCGCTCAATTTCCCCTTTTCATCAATACTCAGATGCTTTCTAGGACGTAAGCCAGAAATGAGGCAGCAAAATATCAGTGAGTCCCAGCACCTGGCGTAAGGCGAGTGTTCTGAGTGATCGATTTCAAAGACCACGATTCTGGTCATGACTTTCAAATGTGGCTATGAGCACACATACTGCACACACATTCATACATATTCTAATGTGATTATTTCACAAAAAACATATATTTACTAATAACCTATAGCCAGTCCTTCAGGATCTGGTCGAATGAATAAACAAGACACATATAATTAGAGCAATTCATCTAGTGATAGTCTTAAGATTACTTACGCTTTTAAACAAGGTCCCTCTAACCTTATTTCTGCTTTTATTTTGTTTAAGCATCCCCAGGTGCACTTCAATTCTCTTGAACCAAGGTCGACCTCACAAATCCTTTGTTACTGGGGTGGTGATTAGGTTACACAGAAGAAGCTAACCTTTATCAAGGCCACAAAATTGAGTTAGGGACAGAACTGAAATGGTCCACAGGGATCTGGGTTTCCAATTCCATATTTATTCATGATCTGATTCCACAACTAGATTATAATTTTCTAGAAGGCAAGACTATGGCTTATGTCTCTACTTCTTCTCAAAACTGAGAACTATGCCTGGCATACAACAGGGGCTGAATAACTATTTTTGTTGGGATTTCTCTAAAATTCCAGAAAGAAAAGGAGATGAGCAAAAAGAAATAAGGACCTAGTTAACGTTACAAGGGGGAAAGAAACTCCATTACTCTATAAAATATAAATGCGGCTCAAAAAAGAGGCAGGAAACACCTACATTCAGATAATAAGGTAGGAACTTTGGTTGTACTGGCAGCTGGTATAATTCTGAGAAACGTTTCCATGGCCAGAAAAAAAAGTTGTGAGTACATACGAGCTGAGTTTTAAGAGAAAGGTAGTAGATGATGATTTTGGAAAACATGTCTGGAAAAGAGAAAGAACTCCTGGCTTGATTTTGCAGTACTATTATTATAAGTAGGTCACAGATAAAAACGTCCTGTGTCCAGAGTATTCAGAAATCAAATGGTTGCCAGAAGAGGCAAAGGACTGCAACATCGTAAGTCAGATGAGTGAGACTCTTGACCTTTTTAGTCAGGAAAAGATAACTGTGAAGGAAACATGTATTAGAAGAAGCCAGAAAAGACGTTTGGCCAAAGAAATTTTTGGAATGGAGAGAGAAAACGTATCAAATTCCTGTGGACATGAAGGAAGCAAATATCTTGGTATGAGGTGAATAGTCACCAAAAAATACATCCCATCTGGTGAGGATGGGCAAAATCAATATGGAGAACCAGAGAATGAAAAAGGGCATAAAAGGACGACCAAATTAAAGTTCCCTCCAAATGACCACTGTAGATACAAGAGGGAAAGACCCAAAGGTAAGAGACAATGAAGTGGGAGGGCGGGTAGAAGCTGGAGGACAGAAATTCAAAGAAGCGAGGTGCCGCCACTGCATTCCCATCAGATGTTTCTTCTGAACAGGGACTCCCCATGTACAACCTCATAATCCAGAGAGACTGAACTTAGGGGTATATGACTACCCCTTTTCTTTTTCTTTTATTTTCACTAGAGAAGAGATGGAATTGAGTGGGGATACCGGGCGGGGCTGAAGGAGGAAATTCTCTTCTATTATGAGCATGAATCAAGATGATGTTGCTGCAAGCCCCCATCCATGTGCCTGCTCGACCTGGGCAAATGTGAAGCCTGCAGCCTTTCAAGGAGTCCGGATTTCTTAACTTCAGCAGTCGGGGCTAAGGCAGCAATATCAGTGGCCGTGGGCTGCTGAGGGGACCTGTGCAAAACCACAGAATATGTAGAATTGGGTTTTGTGCCCCTTTCATTTCTGTGTCTGAATGTCTCTCCCATCTCTTGCTCCTTCCCTTGTCTCCCAGATACTCAGCAGCCCTTGCTGCTCTCAGAAACTAATGTATTTGGCTCACCTCACAAAGCCCCACTGAGTCCATCCAGACAAATGAGCTCATTTGAGCCACACCTTAAAAAGGAATTTAAAATATATACCGTTAGCACTCCTATGTTACAAGAAGGTTAAGTTATTTGCTGCAAGGCCATTCAGGAAGAGATTGTCAGAGCTGAGACTTGAATTCAAGTTCTCAGAAGTCTATTTCCCTTAGGTGCTGTTTGCATGGGGAATTCTCATTCCTCCTTTACACTGCTCCACACGGCCTAGGCAGATAATAAAGACAGATCAGTGTCATTGTGACATCTACTCTCCCCCTTTGCTCGTGTTTGCAAGATGCTCTCCATCCCTCCAGGGCTCAGTACAAACACTCGTTGGCTTCAAGCCTCAAGATGAGAGTGTGAGAAACTGTGAATTACAAATTGAACACGGAGGACATGTTAAAGTGGAAATGAGGAAGAAAGTCTGGCAGAGGGGGAAAAATAATGAAAAGCAGTGGTGCTGATTCCCTGCGGAGAAGGATTCTGCTTGAGGGTGAGTTTAAAGGCCTATCAAGCCTTGGAAAGGGGAGGATGGCGAGGTGAAATGCAGGCTTCCTCAGCCCAGGACCTGGGAGAAAGAATAGAGGAAGGCAGAGCTGATGTGATGTATACCTGGATGATGGTCTCTGGGCTTGAGAGGAAGAAAGATTCCTTGCTCACATCAGCAGCCTTGGTACCTAGCACATCATCTGAAGTAGCAGATGCTCAATAAATATTTGTGGACACAAACCTTAACACATTTCCCAAGCAAAAACTAAAGCCGGGAAACAAAATGGGGTAAAGCAAAAAGGAATCTGTAATATGAGTTAGGGATGAATAATTAAAGACAAAAATATAATTAAGCTAGTGGTGAAAGTTATTTGTATTAAGAGACCAACCACTGGTGGTGTTGCATCTGAGGCTGTGAAAGCCAAAGGGAACAGAGACCATTGAGAAGCACCTGCTAATTTTATGATGGAAGAAAGTGAAAGAGAGAGAGGTTAATATCCTTCCAAAGCATAAATAGCTGGTTTAGTAGCAAAGAAAGGTCTTTACATCTGGAACTCCTTACTTAAAACTTGAACATGAACTGAAAGGCCAACATCCTACACTAGTCCCAAAGTAGAGAGAGCTGTGGCTTTGTTTGTAGCAGACCACATTGGAGCTCCGGGTGTCACCTACTTTGTGACACTGGACAAGTCACGTAGGGTTTGAGCTTCTTGTATTATCTAAAATGTTGGGAGATAATAATAACTACCCCTATTCCATCGCAAAGCTGTTGTGAAAAACCTGTGAGATAGTATGTCAAAGGATTTTATGAAATAAAACATTTGCAAAGGTAAATTATTTTCAAAGTCTTTTAGTATTTGGGCAAAAAAGCCTCATTTATATAGTGTAAGTTGCCTTAATTGTCATATAAAATCTGCGTCAGCACATGGAGACATTTTAAAAGATGTATGATATTAAATCTCATGTGATAAAGAAAAGACATGTGGTCTACGTACATTCATGCTTTTAAAAAAAACCTCATGGAAGAAATATCCTGCCTGCTAACCACATGGCAAGTCTTGTTTAGATTGTATTTTACATTTTCTTCCTTTATTTTTCTATTTAAATTATTTCACATCTATCTAAATGTTTATAGTTATGCATACAAATTTATCTTTAGCTTCCCGTAACTATGTGTGTAGCATCTTAAGAATCTTCTTGCCTTCTAGAATGATAGGGTAAATAGATTTTAAAGGATCCTAGTGATTTTTCATCCAAGAGAAATAAACGACTGAAGATAATGATTTCAGAGCTTCCCTTTACAGTGACTTTTATTTTTTGTTGTTGCTACCATTTGAATGAGAGGGAAAGGGCACGGTGAAAAAGATGTTTCAAATTTCCCACTCAAAATCACGATGGGAGAGTTGGTTCTTTTCAAAGAAAAAGAAGTGGGAAAGGGGCAAGATAGTAAAATAACATCAGTGGGTAATAAATAGATGGCAATTGTATCCTACAAATGGAAAATAACTCTTGCAGCTACTTTGAAGGAAACTTCTGCAAATAAGCTTGATTCAAAAGAGAACAATGCAAATACATGTTGAGGAGTCTTAAGAAAATGCAAATATAGGAAGAATGGATGTATAGTTGGAAGTAACTATGTAAGAGCTAAGAAAGACAAAAAGGTGTTGGTTGTTGGTTTGTTCTATTTTCCAAAGGGAAGGAGTGCCTAATGGTTACAAATAGAAGAATAAAGCACAGAGCCCCTGAGAATAGAAGGATGATGTTGAGTTTGGAGGAGCAAAATATGAGGAATACAGAAACGTCTGAATGGAATGGATGAGGGTATAGGTTAT
Organism: Balaenoptera acutorostrata; assembly: GCF_949987535.1. Taxonomy (NCBI): domain Eukaryota; kingdom Metazoa; phylum Chordata; class Mammalia; order Artiodactyla; family Balaenopteridae; genus Balaenoptera; species Balaenoptera acutorostrata. Next base: position 37,610,223 of record NC_080077.1, on the reverse strand, counting down.
ATAAAAATGTAATGAAAGGGTGCTAGTACTAGAGTGCCATTCTTAGAACAAAATAAACAATGGAATCAGAACAATATTATTAAGAGAAAAGAGAAGACAGTTAACACATAAGAGAAGTCATATAAATTAGAGAATGGAGAAACGATAGAAGAAATTATATAAGGAAAACCTCCCATCATGATTATTGTTTGGTTTGTTTGATTTGGTGGTATGTTGGCAGGTTTGACATTTCATACATTAAAAAAAATGTAGGTAGCGAATTACAATGGAGATGAGAGGAAAGGACAATAATAAAACCAAATACAATTTAAAGATTTAACAGAATTTTTAAAATGGATTTAAATAATATCCAAGAAGTTTCTACAAGACCTTAGAGGAGACTCTCCTTGTAACTCTATACATTTCTGTGAAAAAAGGGGAGGGAAGGGCCACTTTGTATTAAATGCAGGCATTTTCCTAGTTTAAACCTATAAGGAAATTCAGATGACCACAACCTATGTTTTTTAAATGGCCAGGAGAGAAAGGGAGGATTACCAAAGCAACTTTTGAGGGATGGTTTTAGTATCTAATATTTACCACATGTTAAGTGCATCTCTGCTCCAAGGAGTTTTAAAAATATTCAACTATTTTATATCACATAAAATTGTTGTTTTATGATCTGTGCTTCTATTTAAATAATTGTGTTTCTGTCAATATTGATATTTAAGCTATCAAATATTAACTTTTTATATCATGGGGAAAATGTCACAGGAAACCCAGAAAGTAGTTTTATGAAACTTTTTAGAAGTTTGTTAAACTATCAAAGGAAATAATAATAAATTAAAAAACTTTTTGTGCCTGATTTTCATTTGTGCCTAAAATCCTAGGCCAAAATGTCAATTGATGCATTCCTGTCAGATGATTTATTTCACAGATCAATGATTGAATTTATTTGAGTCTTGTTTTCCTAGAGTAATACAAAATTTTTTGAAAATCCCATGAGTATTAAGCTTACAGGTGTCCCTTTCCTGGTGCTCTGAAAACGTGGCCAATCTCTCCATGTGACAGGATCACACCACAGCTCGTATCCACTCTGTGCAATAATCTGCAAACGATAAAGACTTTACAAGGCCAACCCCCATGTGTACTTGCAGAAAGGCCCCTGTCAGACGCAGCAGGTGCCTGTGATATCTGAGAGTGGATCACCAGAGCTGACATGTTCAGCAGCTCAGGAAGCCAATTTAAAGATGCAGAAGCAGGGCGCTCTGTGTGCGACTCTGATGGGGCAGTGGTCCTTGAGGTTTCTACAAGTAAGTGGCACTGAATGAAAGAGAACACTATTTACCCCTGAAACTGCTCAATGGCTGTAAAAAGAAATGCCAGGCTTGGACTGGGATCCTAAATGACAGCATTTCCTGGGCAAAAAGCAAGTCATTTCAAAAATACCCGTGAAAGAACTTTGAGACCACTGGGAAACATTTCAACTTGGAATAAAATGAAAGTGAATTTGGCAAGTAAGCATGGGGGGGTGGAGAGTTAACTTCTCTTCCTGCGCTAGGGTTCTTTAAGCTTCATACACATGCGATAGCCTCACGAACATTGAACAAATGGGGAAGCCCTCTCTTAGCTGGAATAAATAGCACTTGTCTTTACAAACTGAAGTTTTAAAGCCTGAGACCTTATTCGGACAAAATCATTAAATAAAATCTTAGATAAACCTAACCCTGAGCCATTTATGTGGATAAATAGTATTTTCTCACTTTAAAACCTTTTGAACTTTAGAGTTGAATATGGAGGACATTTAAGGAGCAAACTTCAGAAAGGCTAAATAACATAATCAACAGACAACTTGAATCCAAATGCTGTGATTCCCAGGAAACTTGGGATTTCATAGAAGTATTATTCTTAATATTGTTATATAAGAAAGAGAGATAATATATGACCTTATATATTTGATTAAAATGAAATAAATACAATAAATTCACCTTTGTCTTCATATATATATATATATTTAACATTTTCAGTCTAAGGAGTTGCTTTTTTTTAAATAAAAAGTATGAGCTATTCGAGAAAACTAGCTCCATTAATTGGAAGATTTTTAAAATTTTAATGAAGTACAAAACTAAGGGTAGGGGAGGGGCTATGTGGTCTGTTTTTTCTTTTCTGTTGCAATTATTTGGTTATTTTATGATGCTTGTACCTAAGTTAATTCAAATCCCTTATTCACTAGTTTTGTTTCTAATAATTTGAGGCCTATGTAAAAATTACAATAACATTTAAAATTTGATTGGCTGTCAACATTAAGGACATTTAAATAAGAAGCTTTAGGAAATGACACATGAGAAGGAAACGAAAAACCAACAGGTCTGCAGCAGCAGCAGCAACCTTGGTAGAACCTTGACATGAGTTACTTTACAGCTAAATCTTGTGACTATTCTCAAGCCATGTATGAATGGATACATATATGGCTGCAAGTCAGCTTAGAATCAAGAGATGAAATCAGTCTCCATTCTATGTGGTCTACATTTCAACCTCCTCTCCTTCTGCCCCTTGTCAGTGTATCAGATTGCTTCCAGTTTAGCTGGACACCATCCCAAAGCTAAGTCATTTCTCAAGTTGAGGATACTGTGAATAATAACAATAGCTATTGGGCACGTATTGCATTCTGAGATGTGCTAGCCATATACATGCATTCACTCATTTAATCCTCACAATTCTACGAGGTACATACCCTTACTGCATTTCAAGGGTTCTAATATGCACTCTCCCCACCGTCCCCAACATTCTAACATTTCTGAAATTAGAATGCATCTTACAGACAATGACGAGTCATTAATTGTGCTTTCTCAGTTGTATATTAGTTATTAATGACAAAAATTGATGGTGCATCCTATAATTGATAACGTCTTAGAATTGAAGACACACAGTACTTTCCTCACTTCACAGAGTTTCTAATTAAGGTGAGATTGTAAAACTTATCCAGGGTCACATGACCAGAGGAGTCCAGGCAGCGTATGCAGTGCACACACTGAAAGCCATTCTTGCCTCCCAAGCCCTCTGTCTCCATCAGTTGCTGTGGCCCCTTTTGGGGGATTTCTCACAAAAGCACAGCTCTCCCTGAGGAACAGGAAGTTCATACATTCTGTATTTAAACTTACCTCTGACTTATATGAAAACACAAACTCTAAAAATCCAGGATTAGGAAAGACCAATTAAAACTATTTTGGTTTTAAAAAAGAAAAGAAAAGAAAAAGCAAAAAATCCCGTAGTCAAACAATCACTCCTGACTTTATATCATTTCATTCTATCAATAATGCAAACTCTCAATTGGATGGACTCAACTTTTAGACTAGCAAAGGTTTGCTAGTCAGGAAAAAGACGTTCATCTTTTTAATCAAACTCCAAATGCTAATCTGTGTTTGAGATTGCACCCAAGAGCCAAAAGCAGAGGAGAGTATGGGTTGTTTTTTGCATTTTTACATGTCTTCCTCCTTTTTTAACTATACATTTAAGTTGATCATAAAGAAATTTCTGTGGTTTTGAGTTAAATGTAGAATTAAAAGCTTTGCGAACATGGTCACTACATTGTGGGAAGAGTGGGACTCCTGGCATCTCTTGTGGCTCTTTGTATCTTTATATTATTGTTAAATCACTTTGTTAAGTGTCTCACATATTTTGTAAAGTGACATCACTAACAAATAAATGCCAACATGTTTACATTTAGTATTCATGAAATTTAAAGCAAAGAAATCATAGCGTATACTATTTTTTTTACTGGTTCTTGTTAAAACCGTTTTAGCATTTTATCTGTATATTTGTATTCTATCACAAGCTTGCTACAAATTGCATAAATAAACCTTGTTACAGTTTTAGACAATATTTTTATTTCTAGGAAATGTGTATATGCCTTGGTAAAAAGAATTTAGGGTGGACACACTCTGGCATCTTTATGTTACAAAGCATTAGATTCCTTTATTGACAATAAACTTACACTATTGTTTTGGGGCTCACAGTTATAATAATAATGGGCTCACAGTTACACAGGCAATAATCATTTATTAATCCCTGCCAGGCATCAGAAGCTGAGCTGAGATGTCCGCAAGTGACTAGCACAGAGATCATGCCTTCCCTGGGCTCACAATACATGAAACATGTAAACAGACAAATACAGCACAGAGCTGTATGACACTGTAAATAGACATATGAAAAAAGTTCCACGGGAGAAGTGGATTTCATTCACACTCAATTGCATATAGATGCGGATATGTGCTTTATTTTCAAACTGCCTATCCTTCAGCAGTTTCATGTTATTTCCTCTTACGAGAATCTATAAACTACCAATGTGCTTTCTACTTCCTTGTAACATTATTACCTTCAGTTTATTAATATTTTTGCTAATTGTTTTGCCCTCACTACTTACCACCCAGCCAGAGTTGCAAGAGAAGGATATTTAAAGCTTCTTCTTTTTAAGCATAACATGTTCAAATCCCAGTACAAACGACAGTAAAATCATCAAGATGAAAGAAAAAAAATGGCCATTTCTATATTCATGCTTTACACTTTACAGGACTAAACACCACTGCCCATTTCCAGCTCCTCCAAAGGAAGCAGGGAAGTATGGCAACCTTCTCAACTTATATAGGACAAATAATATGTTCACTTGGTTTGAAAATTTAAATGCTACAAAATTTTTCAAAATATTAAAAGGTACAAAAGTACATGCCCAGCTTGCAGTTGCTATCCCAGGTTTCCTTTACCTTCCCTCCTCTCTCCTCTTTCTCTTTTCCTTCTTCCCTTCCTACTGCCTCTCTTATTTTAAACACATTTAGCAAAATAAAACTATCCTCATTGTTCTGCCCCTTGACTTTTTTTTCCATTTAACAATATATATTGAAGATCTTTCCACATCAATATATAATGCACTTTGCCTTTTTTTTAAACAGCAGTATGCTATTCCTTTGAACAGATGTTGCAGAATATATTTAATAGTCCTAACTTAGGAATAACCTTGAACATATGTCATTTCCCTAATGAGCAAGTATACTTTAGGGACAAACTTCTAAAGGTGGAAATGTTGATTTGAAGGATATATCCAATTGAAGGAGCTATAATAGATATTGCCAAACAACCAAAGATTGTTTACTTGGTTTGACCATTGAAGAGCGACTTGGGAACCCAGCTAAAATATCTAACAACAACAACACAAGAATGGTTCTTATAGTAATGGGAGTATCTGGTTTTCAGTTTTGTCATTTTCAAGTTACTCATGTTTTGGTCTCTTTGCAGACATGATCAAAGGTCACCTGCTGAGTGCCAAAGCAGACTGAAATCCAGAGTATGGAAAGGTCTTGCAATAATGGTTTAGTTTTAAAGATACATTATTTGCAGATAGAAATTCTGATTGTATTCCACTTCTGTCTTCTCTCATCTTCTCGATCATTTTGGCCACTGATGTTCAAAGCAAATCTGTCTTTAATATAGTTACTAAACTCTGTAGGATTTGGATAATCTTTTCGCATGCTTTTATAAGCTGGAATTAGAGACAGCAACACAATTCAGCCTCTTGCTGTGGAAACCACAACCTTCTAAAGGGCATCCTGCCTGGACATCATTTCATAGAGAACAAGCTCTGTCCCTTGGGCGCCTTGAAGACTGCCCGCATGACTTGTTGCATCATGTGACCTTTGGCAGTAAACTTAAATTTAAACCAGAGACAAAGCGGGCATTTCGCCTTTTAACAATTGAAATCCCTCCAACTTCTGTAACAGCGCTCTTCCCATTATACTCCCTCCCCTGGTTTATCATCTAAGCATTCCTAGATTGAAAACCCATGTGAAAAAAGTAAACTTGTCCCACAAGACCATTCAACATGGGACAAGTGACCCAAAGAGTAACAGCTCTCACCTTAACTGAGTTGATAGATGAATACTGGTCTCTCTTCGTCTTTAAAATTCTACCTCATAAGCAAGGATGGTGGGAATCTGCCTGTTCCGTTGTCATGACCAATCAGACAAGAGAATGAAGATGGCTTTGGGTGTTATGTGTTGTGTGGTGAAAATGTTGCCCAGTATTTTCATGAGTTGTCTTGAGGAAGCGGGGGAATAAGTGAGGTTATGAAGTGAACGGATGGTCCTTCTATCTCTAACATGGCAGTGAACTCAATGACCCATTGAGGAGTGAAATTAACATTTGAATTTTCACCTTCCTTCTCCCAATACATTGCTTTGTTTCTTGACCAGCCAGAAAAGACCTTTTTCAGGGAGACAGCTAATCTGGAAGTAATAAGACAGCAGAATAACTAGAAAAGCCAAGTTGTTTTAAGTAATAGGATGACACTGCACGATGGCACATTGCTTAGCCAATGTTTTATGAACCAGATCTTGCAGCAACTTTGGCTTTGAGACCATGAGAGTGAGGATAAACCTAGGCCTTAAGTCTCATGTGTGACAAAGGAGCCAAGGCTCCCTTGAATAGTTGAAGGTTGGAGGGCCATAATAAGGTTAAAGACCACCATCTCCAATCAGTGCTGACCTATGCAGAGAAAGAGGAAAGGTGAGTAATGAATATGATCACGGGAACCATTGTAAATTACAGATAAGCAGAAAGTCACTTGGACAAACAATGGAAATGAAAATAGTGGGAAAACACAAAAAGAAGGCACAATGGATCTAAAACACTTTTAACAGAAGAAAGAATAGAAGGAAGTGGCTATGATTTGATCAGGCAGTGAGACTAATGATTGGTGGTTCTTGAAAGTAACTAAAAGCATTAAAAGGGTCTGTGATGAGCCCAGATAGGGGAGTTATTTTTTCTTTTTTTTTAAGTTTTTAAAACAAAACAGTAAGCACAGTGCTTTGGCATGTAATTTTTAAAGAGTAAAGGAATAAATGGAATTATACTGGACCTTACTGTAGCCCAGATCTCAGTAGCTCATGGGCAGGTATCTGTTCACTGTACTGAAAAGTCCACAGCCTCCTGGAAGCTCTTGCTGTCAGTAGAGCTTCACAGCTGGCCAGGTTAAATGACCACAACAACAATCAGCAAACTAAAGAGGCTGCAGGCCCAGAGGAACACAGATGCACAATAGTTACCCTGGAGGAGAAATATCTGGCCACCCCACACAACGTGGTAGCCCAACTCTCTCCCTTCTTATTGGGCAAGGCAGGGGGGGACTGAGTTTTAACTTTTGTTCTTTTTCACCCAGGGGATACATGGGTCCATGCTATCCAGGCTAACTTCTCATGTAAGAAGGGCTGACTCTGACTCAGAAAACTACATGTGGTTTCACTTCCAATGACATCTGGAAAGCAAGGGGTCAAATATCGTCTGGTAGAGAGATGTCCTTGTGAACACAGGGAAGGAGCCAGCTCTGTTCTTTTTGGGAGATTAGTAAGGAGTGAAATAGGGCTTGATGTGGATGGAATTTTAGTGAGGAATTAGAATAATGTTTCTTTTCCTTTACTTTCCTTCTTAAATTACTTCTAAGAGGAGAGGTAAGGACAGCGGGGGTCAGTGGGGGGAAGGAAAGGAGGGAAGAAGGAGCTACTGGAATGATCACAAGAATTCAAATAAAATTACAACCTTCCAAAAGGCACTGAAAGTTTTTTCAACCTCCTTTAACTACCAACCTCGTGTCTTGGCGCTGAGTGGGTTTGAATTAATATTTCATACTTGGAGAATTTAGAAATAATGTCTATACATTCACAGCATTTTGTTTCTCAAAGCATAATAATTTTCATTTAATTTTACACCAGCCTGTCACATTTACACAAATAAAAATTGAATTGGCAATAAAGAAAGCATATTCTTTTTATAATAGAAGCACTTCATGACCAATTCCTACCCTCCCCAGAATTGGCACTGGGAAATGTGATAGCACAATAGAAAGACAAAGCCAAACACACATACTCTCCCCCTCCCTAAACATATAACAAGTTCCCTCAAGTCTAATCCCCCCAGCAAGGGATCCCACATTTTTCATTAATATAATACAAAAACATATGGTTAAGAAAGAAAGAGAACATAAAGAAATGAGCAGAAGAGCTACAGAATTCAAAGAAAACACATTCCCTAGTTCATACCCACATCTAACTGCCTAAGAAATTTCAATGAAAATCAGATGTGATTTTCAGCATGTATTCTGCTTAAATAAAATATGAGTGAAATACAAGGAATTCTCTATGTGGTGGTAACAAAATTGTCTTTCACTGTATTGAGTTATAATTGTATAGGGTTATTGTGAGGATTAGATAGCATTTGTAAGCTGTTAAAGAACTATATAAATTTATATTCCCAAATGTTAAAAATTAATTCTTACTGTTTCAGAGATGTAGATATGGTTGCAGAAGACAAGAAAAGATAGATTTTTGGTCTAAATGTGTACCAACCTCAAGACATAAATTGAAAATATTTTTAAGAGATAAAAAAATCCCATCAGCATTTTTTCTTTTTTTAAAAAATAAATTTGTTCTTTTTTTCCTAAAAGAAAATCCCAGATAAAAGTAATTCCATCCTCATTTTGTATATGTCACAATGCAATACAAGTGGAAAAAATACAGTAGGAAGAAAGGCCTTCCCCGTAAGATCCCAAGTTTCTTAGAAAGCCCTGAAATCAAGATGAAAGAATGAAAGGAGGGAGGGAAGAAAGGAAGGAAATGGAGGGGAGAGAAGGGAAGAAACAAAGGAGAGAAAGCCAAGGTCAGACCCAACAAGGAAATGAATCTCCGCTCTTCACAAGTCACTTGCTCTTCTCCTGCTGAGTCCTTTGTAGCAGCGCCACTATTTGGTTGTTAGCTCGTGTTTTAATCTGAGTCTTTGACTTCCTTTCATCCTTCTGAATCTGATCTAGTTCATCTTTAGAAGGTGCTTAAAAGACTGAGGACCGCAAAGTCTCACTCTAAAAAAGATTAAGATAAATAACAGGTTGGGGAAGGGTTTTTTCTGTCTTTTGACTTTAGGCCTTTGAGCATGTTTTCACATTTATTTCTATTTAAAGCAAAATATAATTCCTTTACTGGAGTTAAAAGCCAGAATCATAATATCAGCAGGAAAGAATATCTATTCCACACTCATCTACATGTGATGGCAAGACAAGTGAGAATAATAATGCCAACAAAACCCCAACCCTCTTCTTCCAGAATGATCGCTCCTTCAATCAACACATCTATTGAGCACCTATTATGTGTCGTGCATTCATTCTTTCAGGCACTGGAGATACCACAGTGGACAAAACAGGTAAAAATCCTTGCCCTTAAGAAACTGAGAGTCTTGGGGATGGGAGGTCAGGTAGCAAATTAGAGATGCCCTAAAACATCCTTTATTTATCAGAGATTATTTGCTTTAAACACTCTCATATATATATGCCCAGATTAGGTCAAGAGTAAGATACAAAATTTTTTGAGGTCCTAGCATCATGAAATGTTTTACAAATCCTCAAACATTTGAGAAAACTGGAATATATACAAAACATGTTTTAGCAGTTTTAAAACAAATATAAGATGATTTTCTTAGTTTGTAGTCTGAAAGGCAAAAATACTTTATAGTGGTTTTTTTCAAAATTTAAAAATTTTTTATATTCAGTGATCAAAGGCTCAAGTGTAACATAAGTAAGACAGAACAATATTTTTTCAAACTATTTCACAAGGGAGTGGAGGAATGGAGGGGAAAGTTCTTAAAAATATTTCCCCCCAACTTTTCTAGTTTCATTTTTATGTTCCCATAAAGCCTAACCTGGTGTCTTGCATTTCATGGCTTTTCAGCGAATATATGTTGCACAATTATTTTATGAGTAGTATAGGGCAAATTCTTAATTTAGAGAGCACCTCAAATTCATTCTAGAAAAAAATATTGTGCCGGATCTAAGCTGAAAAATAAACATTTTACTGTGTGGTTCATAATTAATTCTAACCTTTTAATCCTCAAGAACCCAAATTTTTCTTTAGGAAGTGAGCTATGCTTATAGCCTATTGTTCAAAATTTATTGGAAATAATGACATTGTTTTATTTTATAACCCATTAAAAATAGATAGTTATTATAACCTTACTTCTTTATTTTATAACTCTGGAAATTCTACATTATTAAATTACTTACAGTATAACTTGGCCTTACCTAGCATAGTTTCAGAAATAAATGGTTTGCTTCATCTGTAGGTGCAGGACAGAGAGATGATGCTCTGGAAGGCATGATGAAAGCCCGGGCAGAGCCGAACCAAAGGGTAAACACAGTCTTGAAGAAGCTCTGATCAGAGGCCTGGGTTTATTTTGTGGTCCAGGAGGTGGAGGGTGAGGGGTCAGCCAAGGCTGATGGTTAGGAGCCAAGTGGGGGCGTTGCCAGGGACACGGCTGGAAGATGGAGCAGAAAAACTGTAACCTGTAAGACTAACCCAGGAACTGAAGGCAGGAACATGGAAAGCCAAAGAAGTCAGACGGCTCTTCCTTAGTCTAGTGCTGCCTGAAGGACATTGCCCTGTCATTCTAGGCGTCATCTTTAAGACACTGTCCAACACCAGAGACTGGGACACGTGCGTTTTAGTTTGGGGAGGAAGTAGACATCTTCCCAAAGAACTGTCAGTGGATTCAATGAGATCAGTGATTATGCTGGTATTATTTACCTGTTGTTATGTGACAAAATAATCCCAAACTTGGCAGTTTAAAACAACAAACATTTATCATCTCCCAGTTTCTGTGGATCGGGAACCCAGGAGTAGTTTAGCTGAGTGTCTCTGGCTCTGGGTCTTTCACAAGGTGGCAGGCAAGGAGTCAGCTGGGGCTGCAGTCATCTCAAGTAGGAGAGTAGGAGAAGATCCACTTCCAAGGTCATGCTCCTGGCTGTTGGCAGGCCTTATGTCCTTGCTGGCTGGTGACTGAAGATATTGGTTCGTTGCCACGTGGGCCTTTTAATAGCGTAGCTCACAACATGGCAGCCAGGCTTCCCTTGCAGGAGGCGAGCTAGAGCGTGAAAGAATGTTAGAGAGAGGAAGACAGAAGCGACAGTCTTTCTAACCTAATCTCAGAAGTGACCTCACATTGCCTTTGCACTATCCTATGTGTCAGAGTGAGTCACTGTGTTCAGCCACACTCAAGCAGAGGGGATGTGCTAAAGCATCAATGTTAGGAGGCAAGAATCCCTGGGACCCTTCTTCGGGGCTGCCTACCACAGCACTCCACAAAGAAATCTGTATCACTGGATGTTTTAGAACAGAATAGACAACACTTGGTCAGGCAAGGAACAGGTATTCACCTGCCTGAAGGTAGAAACTGATGTTATCTCAAAAGTTCCTTTCACCCCTATGATTATACTCTCTGTAATGAAATGGGTTCTTTCTATTTTCTTGGTCAATTCCGTCTGATACACTATGGTAGTGCAATCATTATCTCCTCTATTGTCACATGGCCAAAGTCTCTAAGCAGTATAGCACAGTGGTTAAGAGACAGACTGCTAAGCTTTGAATCCCAGATCTTGAGTTACTAGCTGCTTAAGGTTATGCCTCAGTTTTCTCATCTGAAAAATGGGGATAATACTTTTACCTAGCTCACAGGCTGCTGTAAGAATTAAATGAGTTAAGGGCTTAGTATGACTCATACACATGCTACATGATCAATAAATGTGAGCTAACAAAAGAAATCTGACCTGTTCTCTAACTATTGACAACCTTGGGAGGAAAAGGAAGTTAACCTTTTTTTTCATATGATTTCCTATATGTCAGCCACATAGACTCTTTCTCTTTCCTCACTTCCTAAAGTGAGTCTTCATCAGATGTCATACCTCAAACATGATGACTCAGACACCTAGGCACAGTGACAAGATAATGTGGGTGATGAGAGAGCCGGCCAAAGAGATGAGGACTTCAATCTTCTATTGTCTTATTCTAAGACTAGTTCAAGCCCTTCACCTGTTTACAATAACATTTATATTTCAGAAATTATTTCTCAGGCATTAATCTTTTCAGTTTCCACAAAACAGCTGGAATTAAACTTTTTTAAAAATTCCTTTGATGTCTTCTTAGTTGATTCTTTATAGACTTTGATATTTTTATTTAAAAAAATCATGCTTATTCTAGAAAAAAAAAGAGAATGGAGATAAGTAGAAAAAGAGAGAGCTAAAAAAGTAAAAAAAGAAGAAATATACCGATAATTCCAATATTACTGATATCTTCTCAGTTGATATTTAGAGCTTTTGATTTTTTTTTGAAAGATTGATTTATTGATTGATTGATTGATTGATTGCTATGTTGGGTGCGCGGGCCCCTCACCATCGCGGCCTCTCTTGTTGCTGAGCACAAGCTCCAGACGCACAGGCTCAGCAGTGAGGCTCACGGGCCTAGTTGCTCGGCGGCATGAGGGATCCTCCCAGACCAGGGCTCGAACCCGTGTCCCCTGCATTAGCAGGCGGATTCTCAACCACTGCTCCACCAGGGAAGCCCCCTGATTTTTAATTTAAAAAAATTATGCTTATTCTAGAAAAATTACAGTAAGTAAATAAGTAAACAAATTTTTTAAAAAGAAACCACACTGATAATCCCATATCCGTAGAGAACCATGACTAACATATTTGTGTCTATCCTGGGCATTTTTCTATATATGTGTATAAAATATAATAATAATATATACAATATTTTGTAACGCTGTCTTTTTTTTTTTTTTAACTCAATAGCACATTGTGAACAAATTGATTTACTCTAAAAAGAAGTAGACCAATAAGGGCAAAAAGTTCACTTACAATATGAAAAAGAAGAAAGTGAATCAATTTAGAGAGAACAGGGAGACAGAAAATAATAAGACTGGGAAAAAGAGTTCTTTTGTTTACCCAGGAAAGGCTGAATTTAACTCTTCTTCCCCCTACAACATGCAGATACTTGGAAAAGCTCACTCTTTAACTTGGGTCCAGGAAACCCAGCCAGCCGGGAAAGCAGTGACAGACTTTCTTCATGCTTACATTTTATGCATTTGGTGACTACTCTGTGTGTACAGAAGGGGATCTTTGAGAATACTATCTGCTGAACACCTAATATCTATACTTTCTGAATTCATACTGATAAGGACCCATAGGTGCCTCGTTTGGGGACTGAATTGAAAGCACCAATACCCACTAAAAAAATACCTTTTCCTTCTAAAAAATTACTTCTTGAATTGAAATCCATGTAATCAGCTAACATGAAAATTTGTCTAACCTGAATGAAGATACTAGTCTAATTCTGATCCACTTTTAAACTTGAGCATAATAATATATTTTCTAACATTTTCAATGAAAGAGTAATTCAACATTCACATTTGGCATTAAAAAATTTCAATAATCAGATGCTTCTCCATTAAAGAAAGCAATCTAGTCTTAAATATCAGAAAAAATAATTCCTATTTCCATTTATCTCCAACTCCCTTTGCAGTTCATTCCAGGCCAATGATCCATTGTTTGATTTAGCAAGGAGTCATTCAAAATGAGATCCTTCAGTTGTCTCTGATCTTTAAGACTTCCTCTCCCTTTCACTTTCTTTGGGTCTAAAAGAAATAAATGCCTTCCTCTTTCTATGCATTTATCTACTTTTAGAATCCATGCTCTTCTCCAGCTGTTGAATTTATTGGCATGGAATTGTTTACAATATTGCCTTGTTATTGCTTTAATGTCTGTAGAGTATGTAATAAAGTCGCTTTTTAATTCGCAAAAATTGTAATTTGTGGGGTTTTTTTCTATTTTTTTTGGTCAGTCGAGTTAATTTATCAATTTTATTAATCATTACAAAGAAAAAGCTTTCAGTTTCTTCGATTTTCTCTATTGTCTATCATTTCATTGATTTCCACTCTTGTGTTTATTTTATCCTTCCTAATGATTGCTTGTGTTTAATTTGTCCTTCTTTTTATGGTTTCTTAAAGTAGAAACTTATATCATTGACTTTTGACCTTTTTTTTGTTCTAATATGAGCATTTAGAGTTACAAATTGCCCTTCAAACCCTGCTACACCTATGTTTCGCACATTTTGATATACTACTATACTTTAATTTTTTTCAGGATCATTCAGTTCCAAATATATGTCAATTTTCTTTGGAATTTCCTCTTTGATCTATAGATGGTTTAGAACTTCGTTGTTTAATTTCCAAATATTTGATGATTTCCAGGTGTATTTTTTTACTGACTTCTAAAGTAGTATTGTTGTGTTCAGAGAACGTTTTGAACTATCCCAATTCTTTGATATTTATTGAGACTCATTTTATGGCCCAGCATCTGATCTATCTCTGTGAATGTCTTAAGTGCACTTGAAAAAAGTACTTATTCTACTGTCAATGGATGTAGTATTCTACAAATGTCAAATGGGTTAAGTTTGTTGTTAGTATTATTGAAAAATTTTATATCCTTAGTGATTTATGCCAATTTTTCCATCATTTACTGAGAGAAGAGTATTGAAATCTTCAACTGCAATCATGGATTTGTCTATTTCTCCCTTTGATTCTGTAAGTCTTTGTTTCATGTATTCTCCTTTTAGATTCATACTGATTTGTGGGTTGTCTCCTCCTGATGAATTGACCCTTTTATCATTATGAAATGTTCCTCTTATCTTTGTCAGTACTTTTTTTCTGAAGTCTACTTTGTCTGCTTTTAATATAGGCAAATTTTTACGATTAGTGTTTGACTGATATATATTTTACCACCCTTTAATTTTAGCCTATTTGTAGCTTTTTTTACACTTAATTTACTCCTCTCTTAAGCAGCTAATAATTTGGCCGTGGATTTAATCAGGCCTGGTGAATTTATTTTTGTTGGCATGTTTGTGTTTGGTTGTAAATCTACTATCTTATTGTTTGCTTTTTATTTGTTCACATAATCTGTAGGCTTTTCCCCTGCTTTTCTGACTTTCTTTTGGGTTGAGCAATTTTTAGCATTTCATTGCATTTCTTCTACTGGTTTATCTTCATATTTTTTAATTTTATTTTTTAATAGTTACTTTAGGATTTATTACATGAATTTTAATATATTAGACTCTGCCACCAAAAATATTATAATAATTTATGTATATCGTAAGAATCTTAGCAACAGAATAAATTCATTTTCTTCCTTCTCATCTTTTGTGCTGCCACACATCATAAACCCCATGATAGTTTGTTTCTCCTTTGAAGAGTCAACTAGTTTTTTTAAAAAATTATGATGTGAAAAAGTATTTTATATTTACCTATATATTAAACGTATCTGGAGCTCTTCATTTCTTTGTGTAGAATCACATTTTAATACAGCATTATCCTTCAACCTGAAGACCTTCTTTATATACTTCTTGTAGCCCAGGTCTTCTGGCAATAAATTCTCTCAGATTTGCTTGGTCTAATAATCTCTTGACTTCAACTTCATTTGAAAAATACTTTATCTGTTTATAGAATTCTAGGTTCACAGTCTTCTTTTCTTTTAGTAATTTAAAAATAGTGATCCATTATTTTTTCTCCATTATATCTGATTAGAAGGCAACAATCATTCTTACTACATTCCCCTGAAGGTGATGTGTCTTTTCCTCTGTCTGCTTTTAAGATTATATGCCTTAGGAAAAAATGGGTTCACCTCATTTTTATTTCCTTTTTCAGGGCTTGCTGCCCTGTGCTACCTTTTGTCAAACATTTGAAATAATTATTTCATTTAATTTTTTCCAGTTGTATAGTTGTTTATGCCTTAGAATAAGTTTAGTATTAGTCCCAACATTACGGCCAGAAGCAGAAGTCTGATAGGGTAGCTTTTAAATGCAAATAAGTAATGAGCATCCAAGAAATACTGAGTTCCCCAGTTTGAATTTTTCTTTTACTTAACACTCAGTAGTTGTTGGTGATTTTGAAGTGGGGTTGTGACTTAGTGATATGATTTAGAAAGTTTTGGCTAACAGTTGTAGCAAGAATATATTGAAATGAGAAAAAAAAGAGAGGCTAGGTGAACTTTTAAGACGCTGTTTCAATTGTGAAGGAGAGACATAATAAATTCCTATGCCAAAATGGAGGCATAGAGAAGGGAGA